>NC_092773.1:36950483-37550589 GCF_047496795.1 Chiloscyllium punctatum
TTGGACTGGCCAGATCAATGATAGGTCAATATCATCTGGAGAACAGCGATGTGATATATGTTGATGAAACGACCGGTAAGTGATAGCATAAAACAAAGGGCAGCATTTTAATCGTTGTGCAGAAGCACGGGAGTGGTTACGGGTGAATCTCATTAAACACAGTATAGCGTTTACATCAGTTAAGAATATATATGCTATTCCAAACACCAATAATCAATGAAAGGAAAGAAAACCAATGAGGATGTTTTCAACATTAACAGGATATAAATTGGATAACATCCAGGGTATTTTGCATATAAGTTCATCAGGGCATCGTGAAGCACCTTTCAAACTGGGACCACAGACATCGGGGACAAGAGCAGCACACCTGATGGAGATATCTCCCAAATAGGATTATTGCTCTTGTGAAGCAACTATATTTCAGTCCTTCAAACAACTCACCATCACCTTTTCAAGGGCAGAAACGTTTGGGCGACAAAGCATGAACCTGGCAGCAATGCTCAAGTCCCATGAATTGATGGTCGGTTGTGACATCTTAGATAGGATTATAAATTTGTTGTGTGTGTGGAGAAGAGGTTTGCAAATATGCTTCAGATCAAGCAAGAGTTCAGTTGAATTGAAAAACTGCAGAATTTCCGACTTTTGTTTCTCGTATCGGAGAGGCTGAGATGACATCTATCAGAACTTAATGACATTGCCATGGCACGGGACATGGGAGTAAATGAAACATTTTTCCCAATAGTAACAGGATGGACAACATAAGACCAGGTTTTATGGTATTTTGGAAAGGAAGCAAAATCAACGGAATAAGGAAACATCTTTTTCTGCTGTCTAGCGCGTATTTAAATATGGAATGCATCGAGTGGCCTGGTGGTTGAGGTTAGCGAAATTGTAGTATACAGCAGGCATACAAACGATCATTTAATTTTAGGAAAAATGCAGGGTGAGTGACAAATGTGACGAGATGAAGATTCAACCAAAGTTGGCAGGAAGCTGTTGTAGTAACAATGGATTCAAAGTTGTTAAGAGGGCAAACAGTGTATTAGGTTTCACTTGTAGAGGGTTTGAGTTCTGTAGCCGCAATATCATGCTGCAACTAATCAAAACGCTAGTGCCGCCACACATAATATATTGTGTACAGTTCTGGTCGCCATATTTCGGGAAGGACGTATGAGAATTGGAAACTGTGCGGAGATTTGCCAGGAAATTTCGTGGTCTGGAGGGATGGTCTTATAAGGAAATTCTTTGAGTCTGGGTCTGCTCTCATTAGAAAGAAGAAGGCGAAGAGGAAATTTGACAGAGGAATGCAAGATGATCAGAGGATTATATAGGGTAGATAGTGAACGTCTTCTTTCCTAGAATGATGAGGTCAGCTTTTAGGAGGGGTAACAACTGCAAATTGAGAGGTGATATATTTAAGACTGATTTCAGAGGCAGGCTCTTTATGCAGAGAGTGGAATGGACGTTGAATGCCCTACCTGCCAATGTAGTCAAGTCAGCCACATGAGGGAGATTCAAACCATCCTTGTATAAGCACATGGATGATGATGAGATAAGTTAGGGGGACGAGCTGAGAATAGGTCACAGGTCAGTGCAACGTCGAAGACCGAAGGGCCTGTTCTGCGCTGTATTGTTCTATGTTCCATTTTCTATGTTCGAAGTGATTTGCTTTTCAGCATGAGAACAATATTGTGAGCTTGTGTTAAATGTTCGAACCATGTGCTAACACCTTAAATTTGGACAACATCTACACTTTGTCTGAACAGCAATATTTAATTTAAGATGAACATTGGGAAATGTAACTTGTAAGATATGGAGTGTGAGAAATGTCACAGTATTGAGGAAGCAATCTCAAATTAATGATATGATGCAGATTTATCGATCACACAAATAAATCAGGGTGCCTTTAGATAATATTATCAATTATTATCGGATAAAGGTTTTGAATACTTTTAGGAGATAAAAATGTACTACATGAAAAGTTCTCAAGGCAGTTCAATTTCAAGTACCCAGCGTGCACTCGAGTGATCATTACTCAATACATTATTTAAGTTTTGTAAGATTTCCTCTTCGAGAATGTCAGGCAGTGCTTGTACGACTTGACAGTGATCGATAATGGACAAAATATTTTTCTTTGGACCTCACGTGTTTTCGAACAAAACAACACACTCGATACCTGATGAGCTTGGATTATCCAATTCATTACCGAAAGAGACATTTCTATTTATTAATAAATTCTGGACCGACTTTGTTCACCTTCTTTGCATCACATCAGTTGGTACCTTCCATCACACAAACGATAATTTTCACCGGAGGACTTTTAAATCGAGGAGTCCTTACCTCGAAGATGCCAGTAGTGTGAAAGAAGAGCGATGGCGGTGATCCTGCTGAAAACGCCAAATTTTGGGGTTATTTGCAAGAACGGCACATAGGAGTGAGACAGACACCAGACAGAAGTTTTAAAGGTTGCCTTCACGGAAAGCTCTTCTAAGTGCACCTTCAAGATAATGTTAAATCTTCTGTGAGTAGAGGTGGCGTTTAATAAGCATTGCAAACGATGTATCTGGGCAATGTTAGCTAATTCAGCATTCCTCCAGTTCTCTGTCCTGACTGCAGTGTACGGAAGTTATCATTATAAATTGTTTCCTTATTTTATCACTCTTTCACAGTGAGCATGACTCATACAGGAAGATGTTTCTACCACGAGGACCTTGATTCATCCATGTTAACTTAATCATTTTGGCTGTCAGGCTCCACCATAGTTATCCCAGCTAACTACAGATGCCGCCCTCTATACAACTCGCTCCTGTTGTTAGAAAAGTTGAAGGTGTGTACTGTATCTTTAATAGAGTGCGAATGCAATCCCTCGAATAGGGTGAGGCATGAAATATGTCACAGCTACAAGAACTAGGGAAAGGGGCTCGAGTTTTCAGTCTGATTCCAGGTGCAAGTTAAAATAGGGAAATGTAATATTTACTAGTGGGCTTAAAGGGAGAGGCCTGGTTTCAAATTTAAGACAGTGGGATCATGCAGTGCAGGAACAGAGGCTGTATTTTCCTTTATATTGGCAGAGGTCATTTGTTCCAAATTTATACAAGGTAGAGTTCGGGAGGGGGAGGAGGGCTTTCTAACTATAGCTGGTGAATAAACCAAAACCTTCATGCTCCACCAACATTGTTTGAGCTGGTGGCATCCTACTGTGCAGAATTCCCCTTGGCTCCAATAGCAGCCCTCGCTTTATGGGAGCATTAGAGAGCTGTGGCTTTATCGGCTCCGACAGGAAACATAAGTAATCCCGTGATAGTTCTCCATCAGGGAGACCTTGCTGAGCAACTCCTCGCCCTGTGGGTCGCCCTCACACAGCGAACCTGTCTGAGTTTGATGACGATCTGGTTGTCGATCATTTGTATAGTCCCTCATCCTGGATTTACCCCGCCCTCTTCATACTCCCTCATCCTACAAATCGTAATATTGACATTACAAAAATCTTTGAGATGAAACGTTAAGATATGAACACTGGCAAATGCGAGGCTGGAGAGAACATTTCAATCGAAACGTGGATGAATTAGAGAACAAAGAGGTAGGGCAATCAATTTCCGACGACAGGAAAACACTGAGAACAAATGAAGAGGTGAATAAGGACAGATAGAAGAGTCGATTGTGTGTGTGTGTGTGTATGTGTGTGTGTGTGTGTGTGTGTGTGTGTATGTGTGTGTGTATGTGTGTGTGTGTGTGAGAGAGAGAGGAATAAACAGGAACAGAGATATTGAGACATTGATCACATCTTGAGAGCAGAAGAAAGCTGAACAGTGAGAGACATTGCATATTCACACAGAGAGGGAGAGTGCGAGAAAGAGTGAAACAGGCAGGCAGTGAGACAGACAGAGAGAGAGACACATTGATCAAATCTCTAGAGCAGAAAACGTCTGCCCAGAGATGAGGAGAATGATCCAGACAGAGAAATTGGGGGGGGGGGGTGTGGGGGAGGTGGTGGGTGTGGGGGTGGAGAGAGAGAGAAGAAGAGAGGAGTGAAAGAGAAAGGGGTAAGAGAGAGGCACAGCTACAGACAAGGAGGTGCCTGTACCAGTGATACGCTGCTCCTGAAGACGAAATCACGTGCTAGCCAAAGCAGAAATGAAAGAATGAAAGAAGAGTCAGGATGAATGAGTGATAGATAGTGCAGGAGGGATGTCTTCAGATGTTTGATATAAGGAGTCCCTTTCTGAAGAATGGACTGCTATTACAAATCAGACGGGCATGACAAGAACCAATATCCCCGATGATGTTTTGCTAACGCTGTTGTGGGGGGTTAGTGTGAATGTGGCAGTGGACTGTGAAATAAATAAAGATGTTGGCGTTCAGTAAGGCGGTAGTACCTAAACTGTGTAAGGAGTTCGATAAAGAAGTCAATATGACAATTTGGACAAGTTGGCAGGGTGCCGATGATGAACATAAAGTGACAGGTGATCTGAGGTACATTTGGTTTAATGCAAGAAATGTACGAGATAAGGCAGTAGACCTAAGACGTTGTATTAGCAACTGGGAGTTCAATATTATTGGTATTACTGATATTTCATTCAGTGCAGGGTAAAATTAGCAAATAAATATATCAGGAAATGGCTGCTTCAGAGGGGATAGAGAGTGAGGTAAAAGGCTGGAGGAATTGCATGACTTGTCAGCGAAGATATCACAGCTGTGCTGAAGGAGGGCACGATGGAGTAATCGACAAGTGAGGCAATATGGGCAGAATCCAGAAATAGGAAGTCTGCAGTGATAATGTTGGTGCTGTACTACAGGCCTCCCAACAGCGAGCATTAAACAGAGGTGCGAGTGTGTCGATAGATTATGGGAACATGTTGGAGCAACAGGGTATTGGTGGCGCGAGATTTACATGTTACTAAAATGGACTGACATTGACTCACTCTTCACGTTCACATGAAGCAGAATTTGTAAGGATTCTCCGTAAGCATTTTAGGACCAGTTTCGAAATTACCCGTTTCGAGATGAGGTCATACTGGACCTGGTGTTGGTGAATGAGCATGACCAACTCGTTGATGTTCAGTAGGGGATAACAATTCCATCTTTTTTAGAATACTCATGGCCAAAGGCGAGAGTAAACCAAAGAAAGACTGCTAAATTGGTGGCAAAGCAGCGATAAAATTAATCAACAGGAGCTGGAGAATGTAGTTTGGCAGTCGGTGTTTGTGGTTAAATCCACATTTACTGTAGGGAAGGCTTTTAAGGACAGGTTGAAGTGAGTGCAGGACAAAGGTATCCCTGAGAAACGGAGGGATGGAAATGGCAAGAGCAGAGAAACTTGGATGACAGATGAAACTATTAATCTAGCAAAGAGGAAAAAGCAAGAAACATACGTATGGTCGAGGCAACAGTCGAAGGTGTGAAAGAATATCATGAAGTACGATCAATATGAAACTAAGGATGAAGAGAGCTAAACGTGGTCATGAGATATCTTTTGAAAACAGGGTAAGGGAAATGCTGAAGCGCTTCATTCGTTAATAAAGAGCAAGAGGTTATTTAGTTAAAAGTGTGACCCACTCATGGACAAAGGAGGAAAGTTATGCCGCGATTCAGAGAAATCAGTGAGATTCTGAATGAGGACTTTGCTTCGGCATTCACTGATGTGAGCGACATGATGGAGGTTGAGGGTAGACACCGATGTTTGATTATTCCAGGTCAAGTCGGCATTTGGAGGGAAGAAGTGTTGCGTATTCTAAAATGCATTAAGTGCACAAGTCTCTATGTCCGATGGGATCTATCCCAGATTCCTGAGGGAAGTGGCAGAGGAAATTGTTGTTGCCTTCACAAATAGCTTTGCAGCGTCCTTGAAAACGGCTGAGTTTGAAGAGTCATAGAGTTATGGTGTCAAAACGAAGCACGGTGCAACTCATCTATATCGAGCAAATATCACATTAGCGAGCACTAGGCTCATATTCCTCTCGACCTGTTGAACGATAACTTGGTGTTGTGTGATTTTTAACTTTATCCACCTAAGTCCAGCACCAGCATCTAGAGATCATTACCTATCCATATTTCCATTCTGCTGTATTGGATCAGCGTCCAACACTTCCTCTGCCGTAGTCTGGACGACTGGAGAACTATGAGGTTTGTCCTCTTGTTTGAGATGAATAGGAAGGATAATCCACATAATTATAGATCAGTGAGACTCACGTCAGTGTTCGAGTCAAGATTACAGTGGCGCTGACAAAGCACGGCATGTCAGACAGCATACGAGGAACATGAAAACCGACATTGCAGGCAATTGCCCTTCATCAGGATTGATGTCACCTCAGTGTTTGGCAAGGTGCTGTTAAGGATACTTATTGATAGGATAAATTTATAAATGGAAGGAAATGTGCTTATCAGTGATAGGCAATATGGTTTTGTGCAGGAAGGATCTAACTAATAGAATTATTTGAGGAAATGATAAAGTTAATTATTGAGGAAAGGGCTGTAAATGTCATATACATGACTTCGGTCAGGCGTTTGATCAGGTTCTTGATGCGACGCAGATGGAGAAATTGAAGCCGTATGGCTTCCAGAGTGGACAAACTAGGTGGATAGAGAACTGACTGGTCATCAGGACACGGAGAGGAATTCGGGAATGGAGTTTGGTAAAATGAAGACCTGTGATCCTGGTGTTCCATAAGTATCCATGCCGGGCCCATTGTCTCTTGTGATATACATAAATGATCTGGAGGAAGATGCAGTTGGTCTGATTTGCAAGTTTGCAGATGACACCAACATTGGGACTGTCAGAGAATGTATAAGACCACAGATAGAAATGGCAGATGGAGTTCAACCTGCAAAATTCCAGATGTTTCTTTTAGATTAGATTGCCTACAGTGCGGAAGCAGGCCATTCAGCACAAGAAGTCCACACCGACGCACCCAGATCTATTTACCATTCTCCCTGCTAATGCACCGATCATTATGTGCAATTTAGCATGACCAATTCACCTGACCCACACACCTTTGGATTCTGGGTGGAAACAGTGCACCCGGAGGAAATGCACGCAGACGCAGGGAGAATGTGTAAACTCCAGGAATCGAACCCGTTGGCCTGGCGCTGTAAGAAAGCAGTGATAACCACTGAACCACTGTTCCGCCCTAATTGTCAGAAATAATTCTATAGGAACTTTATGTTAAATAGAAAAGCCCTGCGCAATGTTGATGTCAAAAAGTCGACTTGAATCTCTGGATTTTACTGCAGGCGACATTTTCCTGCACAAGAAGGAATTCACTGAGGGCTAATCTAAGGTCCACCATGAGGGCGCAGTCTACCGTGTCTTCTGGACAGTTGAAGGCATGCAGTGTCACTTGTGCCCCGTGTGGGGCACATACGAAAGAATGCTGCCCAGCGCACACTGGCAATCATAGGCGGCGCTACCACACGCACACTCCCTCTCCCTAAGACAAGACTGAAGACCATATCATCGGGACAGTTGTCAGGATCTTCTAGTGCATTCGAATTTAGCAGGGAAGGACTGAGAGCATGGTTGGACAGAACGTGTGGAAGAAGACAGTATATGTTAAATCACCCCAGCATGAACTTGCCTCTGTGACCACGTCAGAGTCACCCCAATGTGGGAACCGTGATCACCAATTCTATGTGAAGCCCTGCGCTTTGGAGATGACATCGAGGCATCCATGCTCCCTGTCCCCATGCCCGACACCCGCTCCATTATGGCCATCCTGTGGTACCCTTGCCCATTTAACTTGGCTGAGGAGTCCCTGATTCAGGCCGTGCAATACTCCCCCAGACCCCAGCACCAACCTCGGGGAACCCGCTGCTGTTGTACCCTATCATGCAGCAACTTTGGCTTTGGGTACTGAACAGGCAAATGGGCCCATGGCTGGCCTACCATCACCTGATTGTCCCGGGGCAGGACAGTAAGGTGCACAAATTGGCTCACCCCGCACTTGCGATGCTTCGTGCCTTCACCCATCTAATGATATCTCGTGAAAAGCTGGGATGAAAAGCCTCAGGCTGCAGGAGCAGGAGAGCAGGCAGGGAGGGAAGAACGTTTCCCATGCTTCCGTTATCACAAGGAAGAGGCAACACCCCAGGATGAGGAGGAGTTTCCTGCCACATGCCGACAATGCGAAACCTACCCAAAAGGAGTTTGCACTTGCTGCCTCCTTCCTTTCTTGTAATGTGGCCTGACTAACCTGTAATCCTTTTGGTCGCAGTAGATTCCCCTGCCTCCATCATTCGACCAGCCACCTCGGATGATCCTATGCCCCATGTCGGCCTCAGTACAGCCAGTTATAATAACTTTAATATTGCCGGATCATCGAGTAATGGAGTGGAGGAAGATGTTCTCCTCACTCCCAAACTGTTTTTCTGAGCGTCTTTGCTCTGGGGAAGGACCTCTTCCCCGAGGAGCCTTCGTCCCGGTTTTCAGAGATGAGCGGAGCCTCATTGGGTGACGAGGTGAACTCAGTGTATTCTGGAAAGGGTTGCACTGAGCAAGTTACGAACGGTAAATCCGGAGGTGGTGCGGTTGCGGGTTTCAGTCCAGCGGGCTCACGCGGATTATGCCCCAGTCTCACTGTCGGGGCGCAGCTGGTGACGAGTGCGACGGCCGGATGAGGGTTCTGCTTCGGAGCTGTGCACTGGGGAAGACGTGGAATCCATCTCTAGCGAGGTTTTTGCTCCCAGGCGCTACCCACTGAGCCCTCCCTCAACCCCCTCGAGGAACGCCGCGACATTGGAGAGGAAATCGACGGATGGGTTCCCGCTCGCGCTCGACCAGTGGTGTTCCTTTATGCAATATCATTGGTCGACCCAGGCTGCTCAGCAAATGGACGAAACGCTAGTAAGTGAAGGCCTGTCAAGAACTTCCGCTTTGCTCTCCTGGTGAGGCTGAGGGATTTCTGCAGCTCTCACGAGTCGTCTCAGTAACACTGTACCAGTTTAATTGTATTGGTGGTGGTTGTACAAAACTGCTGAAATTAAGACAAAGACAGCCAGCCCCAACATCACCGGCAACACGGAGTCACAGTGCAGATTCCAGAACTTCTCAGTTCTTCGAGATGGAAGTATGACCGTGCTTCCTGCAGAAAAGCACATCACCCTGCGAGATGAAGCCACTCACTTCCTTGAGGGTCAAGGGGGTGTCTCCATGAATCACCTAACCTGCAGATCGAGCTGGGTGGCATTCTTGTTGGCCCCGCAATTTCAGTCGGACGAACGGGATCCTGTGCCTGGCAATTTGATTCACCTAACGGTTCGGCAGTGCGGTGCGAACTTCAATTTGAGAACGTTCCCACTTTCTTGGATGAACCGACGCAAACATGCTTCGACATACAAATGTCTATGCATTTCACCTCCATTAATCAGAGCCAATGCTTTGTCCTTGGGCG
The DNA here is from genome assembly GCF_047496795.1 of Chiloscyllium punctatum. Taxonomy (NCBI): domain Eukaryota; kingdom Metazoa; phylum Chordata; class Chondrichthyes; order Orectolobiformes; family Hemiscylliidae; genus Chiloscyllium; species Chiloscyllium punctatum. The sequence continues at coordinate 36,959,870 of NC_092773.1, forward strand.
AGATTTTAACTGTATCCTTCGAGGACAGGGACCATGGCGGTGCCCAAGATGGTTGAGCATTGCGACGGTGTGAAGGATTTTGTCAAGTCGCTCAAACTGGTGGACATTCGGCGGAATCTCCATCCTGACTCCATCGGCTTCATCTTCATAAGGAATGGTGTTGAAGCATCCAGAATCGACAGCCTGCATGTTTTGCGGGCGGACATCTCCTGCTTTCCAGCGTTCTCCATGCGGCAGGTATCGTGGGCAGAACTCCCTCTGTTTCGCGCTCATCTCGGTCTGTGTCCTGATACATTAAAATCTGCTGCTAGAGTACGAACGGTTCCAAAAATTGCTTGCCAGTACCGGCCCGCCGGGAGAAGGTAAGAGGGGAAGGTTCCCATTTCTTTGGTTATGGTGGGACGTGGGCAAGGCTCAGGTCCACACTTTCTGTCAAGGAGTACTCGAGGGGGTCGAAGAAGAGGTTGAAATTCAGGATACAGGAGTTGGAGACGGAGGTGATTGATCTGGAGTCATGTCTTGGTGAACACAATGAGGCCACAGTCCTGCGAGGCGTGTACGAAGAGAAGAAGGCCGCGCTTTGAGACGTGCAGTTCTTCTGTTTCCGAAGCACATACATGAGTTCGTTGATCCAGCTCCTCCCAGACTAGGACTATGGCGGCCCCTTCTTCTTCTAGCGGGAAACAAAATGCCGCATCCATCAGCATCTCCTTGTGCTTCTGCCACATGATGGATCTCCCGTCTTGGATCTGGATGGTATCAGGCCCAGATGCGCTCCTCTTACATGGCTCTCTTCACTCAATATCTGTCCAGGGAGGATACTCACTGGGTCTGTGGGACATTTTGCCACAGCTCAGCCCATCGGTAGTGGTGCGGGTCGATGCTCCTGCCACCTTATGGTAATTGACAGGGGCCCTCGACTGCTCCCGATCTCCAAGTCCCAGCGGCTGGGTGGGCTGGCTTGGAGTTATTTATGGCGTTCTGGGACATCCTGAGGAGCGACTACACATTAGTCATGATGAAGTGTCGTACAGCGGTAGAGTTGTCCCTTTCTTGATGTGGGCGGTCATTGTCCTGCTGCTGAAGAAAGGGGACCTTTGTTCTTTCAAGAACTGGCATGCGGTCTTCTTCCTCAGGAAGGATTACAAAATTTTCACCAGGGTTAGGACTTCTTCCTTGACTTTTGTGCTAGCCGTCATGAATCAATCAGATCACTCCAACATGGTACAGTGCTGGAGAATCCACGACAACGTTCATCTGGTCCTCGGCCGGATGCATTTCTGTTGACATGCTGGTCTGCTGAGTCCCTTCCTGCCTCTCGATCAGGGTCTTTCATTGAGTGTTTGTGTTTGCTTTGCTTGTTCTAAGTTTACTTCTTTTTGTTTCCTTTAATTTTAGTTGTGCTCAGCTGCTTCACCAGCGAACACCACCACTGCTGCTGCTGCAGCCTGGGCCTGCTATGACAGCTGCAGTTTAGGCCTCATTTACACCTCAATACTGCTGCTACTGCCTGGGGCCTTTTTTTCCACTCCTGCCTGGGGCTAAACTCTACTGCTACAGCCCATGATCTTCCTCTACCACTGGTGCCTGGGTCCCCACCTGGCCATGTGACTATTGTTGCTGCCTGTTGCCTGCCTCTGCCACTGATGCTTGGCCCCACAATCATTCAAGTAAGACCACGGTTATCTGACTTGGCCTCACTCTGCGTCTACTATCTGAGCCCTACTAATATTTGAGTTGGGTTCTGCTGCTGTCTGGTCCTGCCACTACTGGGACTGCCTTCTCTGCTGCCCCACCAACTTCTGGGACTGTTGCTGCTGATGCCTTCGCCTTCTGAGGCAGGAATCGCCACTGTCACCTGAGACCTGAGTTCGGAGACATCCTCTGTGGCTATGAGCATCAGGACAGTGCAAACCTCAAAATGGCATGCCTGAGTCGTGCCTATGCCGGGGGAGCTTCTGTCTAGGCTCGGCGGCCCATTCCCCTGCTACAAACCCAGTCCCCTTCAATCAATTAAGACTCCGTGTGTGAAGGCCTATCCCCTTCTCAGCATGACCTTCGAGGCATAGAGTAAGGCCATGTCTACTACGGTCAGCCCACAGGTCACCGTCGCTGCAGCCCACATGTACGGGAAGGCCGTATCTTTGCTTCTGAAAGAGCATCTGGTCCACCTGGCCATGCAGAGAGATCTCAGTATGGGCGGGACATCCCTACCTGTCGACCAATTGGAGGCACGGCCAAGAGCGTCGTGATCTCCAATCTCTCTATGTATACTGCCAGCAAGCTCCTTCTCCCCAAATTCAAAAGCCAGGGAAAAACCAGTCCGGTGTGCAACTGTTCCTGCACAATCTGTGGGACCCTGTCCTTAAGCATGTTTCCTCCTTACAGCTCCGTATGTTTATTTGCTTGACCCAGGAAGAGGTCACTTACGGGTCCTTTACCCTCGTCCGTGAGGACAGAGCCTCCCGTAGCAAAACCATGATCCTGTCGTACCAACCACCAGGGCGTCTCTGCCAACTCATGCAATGAGACAGCTGAAACCGTTATCCAAAAGACTGTAACCTGCCCCAACCTCCATATCCCGGCTCTGACATCGGGGAATCCGCTGCTAAAGTTAATTCTTATCCTGGGTGCTGGGAAAGAAGCTGGACCACTGTTCCACTCGAAATCGCCTCACAACCCAGAGGTGGAACAGGATGTGCCAAAGTTTGCTCTACCTGCCCTCGCCATGTTCCTGTTTTCCCATAGCATGTAGTATTCCTGGAGAGGCTGAGGAAGGAACATCGGGCCCAGTGACCACCAATGTGCATGGGAAGGGGACATCCCAGAAGATACACAATGCCTCCCTGGGAGAAAGGCACAACGCTCAGGAAGCCATGGGCTTCCCTGTGGTGCAACAATGGGCTCTGTCCCTCCCAAGGAAATGATCCCACGCCCCATCCTGCGTATCGTGCACCATAACCAAACCAACTCGATCACCGGATACTGCAGCAGGTCCTTCTGCTTCCGGCGTTCCTCCATTCTTATGGGACGAATCAGAACCAAACGTGGGCGACTGTGCAGGTAATAAGGTTTTTAGCAACGTTGGTCATGGGCGGTAGAGGAGAGGACAGTGTTACCTTTAGTCCTCCCTCCCAGACTGTTTAACCGCATGACGTGGCCTGGAGGTGGGCGTTTTTCTGTCAGGGTCAGGCGTCCCCATGTCGGGACAGGAGTAGGGTTACCAGCCTCTGCTACACGATGACTTGACCTCGGGGAATTTCAGCAATGGGTGCGCTGAGACGATTAGTGCCTATAACCCTGAGGGTGGGTTTGCTGGGGTTTTGAGCTAAATTGGTGGTGCCAGACCATCACCCACTCTCACATTGGTGTCGTGGCTGGAAGCCGAGGGTGACTGCCCGGAGGAGGGTTCGGGCTCTGCTCTGGACACGGCGATCATGCAACGTCTGTTTCCAGCGAGGTTTATGATTCCCGATTGCATTCCTACCGACCTCTCCCTCGACCGCGAACTTTGGGACTCTGTTGAGGAAATTCATCGTCGTTGGAATAGATCCCATTTGGCATCGACCACTTGAGCTGCTTTGAGCTGTCATACTTGTCAACTAAGGCTTCTCAAGCTTCTTAGAGCTGCTATACTGGTCAACTCAGGCTTCTCAGCCAGCACCTGGGCTGGACATAAAGCGATGAAAGCAAATCAGGATGTCCTTGGTTTACTCCTGGTGAAGGTGAGGGAGTTTTGGGCACAGGCTTTTAATTGTATTGGTGTTGATTACACAATAAAGACTACCAGAGCCAGCCTCAATATCACCGGCAGCAGGGAACGACACCACAAATTCCAAACGTCCTCGGTCCTTCAGGACGGGAATTATGCAGTGTGCGGCCTGCACGAAACTCACGCTACCCCGGGAGATGAAGCCACCTGGCCCCGGAGTAGAAAGGGAAGTCTCCGTGCGTCACCTCCGCCGCAGATTTACTGGAGTGGCTATTTTGTTTGTCCCACATTTTCAGCCAGAGACATCGGTTGTCTGGGAGGCTCTGCTAGGCCATTTGCTTCATGTGCCAGTTCGGCTGGGGCCGCAGTGCTTAGATTCAGGAATGCTTATGCTGCCCTGGAAGAATCGAGGCAAACGTGCTTCTATGTAGAAGTGTCCACTCATCTCACTTCCATCGTTGAAAGGCAAGGCGTAGTCCTCAGGCGAGATTTTAATTGAATCCTCGATGACAGGGACACGGTGGTGCCTGGACAGGTTTGGCGTTGGGGAGGGGATTTGGACAATTTGACAAGTCCTGCGACCTGGTTGCCATCTGGTGGAATCTTCTTTTTAACTCAATCGCCTTCACCTTTGGTTGGACTGAAATCAGAGAATCCAGAATCTACCATCTATACATTTACCTCCTGATTTCTGGCAGCCTCCATGCGGCAGATGCCGTGCATGAACTATCACCTGGTGTGGGTGGAACTCCTTCCATTTGGCGTTCTGTCGGGTACACGTCCTGGCACGTTAATAACTTGCTGTTCGAGGACTGCTCTGGGACACTTTTCATCAGTTCTAGGCCATCTGGAGTAGGAAGAATGGATACCTTCCCTCGCTGAGGCAATGGTTGGACATGGGCAAGGCTTACGTATGCGTTTTCTTCCAGAATAACGCGAAGGGGCCCACAAAGAGGCAGAAATCCAGTATTGAGGTGTTCAAGAATGATGTGATCGATTTGGAGTAACAATTCAGACAGCCTGATGTGGAATCTGCCCTGCGGGCTTTTGTGAAGATTGGAATACCGCGCTCTTAGACCTGCAGCTCTTCAGGACCCGGGGCACCTACGTGAGGTTAAGGGTCCAGCTCGTCCAGAACTTGGACTGTGGCTTCCCATTGATCTACTCGTTGGGAGAAAGGTGCAACACCTGTTCGCAGATTCTTGGGCTGCTGGCCGACGACGGGTCCCTTGCCTCGGATCAAGAGGGTGTCAGGGTCCAAATTCGCGTCTCTACGGGGCTATGTTCTCTTTGGATCCGTCCAGCGTGGATGCTTATTCCGCTGGACAGGACTACACTGAGTGCTGGTTTTTGACCAGCTAGTGGTCATCATAATGAAGCAGCAGCTGGTCGTTTTTTCCCTCTTCCTGGCTTTGTTACTGACATACAGAGAAAATTTGTTTCACTTCTTCTGATACCAGAGAAAAAGACGAACTGCGTCACAGCACAGGCTCCGAGTCTCCCTTTTGAGGAGGGTGGTCTTTCGCTGGTCTGCCTCCGTGACTTTCTGCCTTCAGAACTTGTCGTGAAACCTGTGCATTGAACCTCTTCGAAGGCTGAACGCCCTGAAGTCGTTTTTTTCCCCGAGGTGTGTAAACTCAACTACAAAACACAACTCCTGTTTATCGACCGTCACTGTTGGGAGTTCGCCCTCAGGACACGACCTATCTTTTACCAGTACCTGATCACAGTCTGGAACATGGTTGAATCACATCAAGTCTAACCGCTGGCAGAGTTTGTGGTTGTTGTCAAGGAGACATTGCTCAGGAATCTGCACCACTGTACTCGCGGGTTCGAGTGGCTGTCAGAGGGGAATACGGTACTGGTGAGTGTGACCAACGTCGGGAATGTGCTGGGTGGTGGATGGTTGGGATTGACACTGCTACAGGATCTCGTGAGCTGGGTAGCGGTATACATCCGTTTTGCGGTCACTGCCATTCGAAGACTTAAAACAGCACTGCTTAGACTCGACGTAGTGCACGAGTTGGAGGATGCTCAGGTGTGCGGTGGAATCCGGTCTGCACATGCCCCTGCTCGGACAGAATTTCACATTGACGGCATGGCCCCATGCTGCCCACGGGCGACTGTGTCTCACAACGTGAGCCGCCTCTGGAGATTTACTTATGTCCCTTTTAAAGGTGCAAATCGAAGGGCTCCAAAAGACTAATGATGCACGCGATTCATCCAATCGCATTGATTAACCGCCTGGACGTCCTTGTCTTGCTCATTTCCCACCGGTTGGTGGAGATTCCTAGCAGAGGGGTGTTTATGAAGGTGCGGGCGAAAGCCCTTCATCAGGAAAAAAGGCAGTTAGCCTGAAGCATGGAGGGATAAGCTAGAGGAGGGTGGGGGTGGGGAGAGAGTAGCAAAGACTACAATGGGTGAGTGGGGGAGGAGATGAAGGTGATAGGTCAAGGAGGAGAGGGTGGAGTGGATAGGTGGAAAAGGAGATAGGCAGGTTCGACAATTCCGGAAAGGCAAGGAGATAGTGCTGATCTGGAAGTTTGAAACTAATATGAGGTGGGGGAAGGGGAAATGAGGAAGCTGTTGAAGTCCACGTTGATGCCTTGGGGTTGAAGTGTTCCGAGGCGGAAGATGAGGAGTTCTTCCTCCAGACGTCTGGTGGTGAGGGAGCGGCGGTGAAGGAGGCCCAGGACCTCCATGTCCTCGGCAGAGTGGGAGGTGGAGTTGAAATGTTGGGCCACGGAGCGGTTTGGTTGATTGGTGCGGGTGTATCGGAGATGTTCCCTAAAGCGCTCTGCTCGGAGGTGGCCAGTCTCCCCAATGTAGAGGAGACTACATCGGGAGTAACGGATACAATAAATGATATTAGTGGATGTGCAGGCAAAACTTTGATGGATGAGGAAGGCTCCTATAGGGCCTTGGATAGAGGTGAGGGAGGAGGTGTGGCCACAGGTTTTACAGTTCCTGCGATGGCAGGGGAAAGTGCCAGAATGGGAGGGTGGGTCGTGGGGGTTGTGGACCTGACCAGGTAGTCGCGGTTGGAACGGTCTTTGCGGAAGGCGGAAAGGGGTGGGGAGGGAAATATATCCCTCGTGGTGGGATATTTTTGGAGGTGGCGGATATGTCGGCGGATGATTTGGTTTATGCGAAGCTTTGTACGTGGAAGGTGAGCACCAGGGGCGTTCTGTCCTTGTTACGTTTGGAGGGGTGGGGTTTGAGTACAGAGGTGCGGGGTGTTTACGAGATGCGTTGGAGGGCATCTTTAACCACGTGGGAAGGGAAATTGCGGTCTCTAAAGAAGGAGGCCATCTGGTGTGTTCTATGGTGGAACTGGTCCTCCTGGGAGCAGATACGGCGGAGGCGGAGAAATTGGGAATACGGGATGGCATTTTTGCAAGAGGTAGGGTGGGAAGAGGTGTAATCCAGGTAGCTGTGGGAGTCGGTGGGTTTGGAACGAATGTCAGTGTCAAGTCGCTCGTCACTAATGGAGATGGAGAGGTCCAGGAACGGGAGCGAGGTGTCAGAGATGGTCCAGGTAAATTTAAGGTCAGTGTGGAATGTGTTGGTGAAGTTGATGAATTGCTCAATCTCCTCGCGGGAGCACGGGCTGGCGGCAATGAAGTCATCAATGCCGCGCAGGAAGATGTGGGGAGTGGTGCCAGTGTAATTACGGAAGATCAACTGTTCTACATAGCCAACAAAGAGACAGGCATAGCTGAGGCCCACAGATTTGCCCATGGCTACGCCTTTGGTCTGGAGGAAGTGGTAGGATTCAAAGGTGAAATTGTTTAGGGTGAGGACCAGTTAGGCCAAACGAATGAGAGTGTCAGTGGAAGGGTACTGTTGGGGACGTCTGGAGAGGTAAAAACGGAGGGCTTGGAGGCCCTGGTCATGGCGGATGGAGATGTAGAGGGATTGGATATCCATGGTGAAGATGAGTTGTTGGGGGCCGGGGAAATGGAAGTCTTGGAGGAGGTGGAGGGTGTGGGTGGTGTCTCGAACGTATATGGGGAGTTTCTGGACTAGCGGGGATAGGACAGTGTCGAGGTAGGTAGAGATGAGTTCAGTGGGGCAGGAGCATGCTGAGACAATGGGTCAGCCAGGGTGGTCAGGCTTGTGGATCTTGGGAAGGAGGTAGAACCGGGCAGTGCGGAGTTCCCGGACTATGAGGTGGGACGCTGTGGGTGGGAGATCTCCTGAGGTGATGAGGTTCTGTATGGTCTGGGAGATGATGGTTTGGTGGGGTCATGGTCGAGGGGGCAGTAGGAAGAGGTGTCCTCAGATTGGCGTTTGGCTTCAGCGGTGTAGAGGTCAGTGCGCCAGACTACCACTGCGCCCCCTTTATCCGATGGCTGAATGGTGAGGTTGGGATTGGAGCAGAGGGATTGGAGGGCTGCGCGTTGTGAGGGTGAGAAAGTTGGAGTGGGGTCGACAGTTTGAGGCAGTTAATGTCCCGGCGGCACTTGGAAATGAAGAGGTTGAGAGCAGGTAAATGGCCAGCGCAGGGTGTCCAGGGGGATGCAGTGTGTTGGAGGTGGGTGAAGGGGTCCTCGGAAGGTGGGCAGGAGTCCTGATTGTGAAAGTAAGCTCGGAGGCGGAGGCAACGGAAGAATTGTTCGATGTCACGCGTGTATTAAATTCATTGATGCGTGGATGGAGGGGGATGAAGGTGAGTCCTTTGCTGATGATTGATCGTTCGTCCTCAGTGAGTGGGAGGTCTGGGGGGATAGTGAAAACTCAGCAGGGCCGAGAGCTGGGATCTGGTGTGGGTGTGGAGCTGGAAGTGGGGTCGGAGCCAGTACCTGGAGTGGGTGTGATGGTGGGGGGAATGGGGGTGGAGTCATGAGCAGGGGAAATGTTCCCCTCGGCGTTCTGGGGGGTGGGAAAATTGACAGTGGGTTCTGTGGGGGGCATATCAGCAGAATGCAGGTGAGTGGCACTGGTGGGGGCGGAAGTGGTGGTGATCATGGCAGTAGGGATGGCGCTAGTCACTGAGCGTGTGGCATCAGCGATGATGTGAGGGCCGGAAGTGGCTGTGGGACTGGCCATGGTGGGGGCGGAAGTGACATCAGCACTCAGCGTGGGGTTGGGAGCTGCATCAGCCGCATGGCTAATGGCGTTTCCGAGGCCAGAGGAAGCTTCGGGAATGTTTGAGGAGCGCTGGTTATGGAGGTGGGTGGATAAAAGTTCGCATAAACCAAATCATGCTCCGACATTTCCGCCAAACTTCGCATAAACCATATCATCCGCCGACATTTCCGCCACCTCCAAAAAGACCTCAACACCAGGGATATATTTCCCTCCCCACCCCTTTCCGCCTGCCGCAAAGACCGTTCCCTCCACGACTACCTGGTCAGGTCCACATCCCCTACGACCCACCCTCCCATTCTTGCACGTTCCCCTGCCACCCGCAGGAACTGTAAAACCTGTGGCGACACCTCCTCCCTCACCTCTATCCAAGGCCCTAAAGGAGCCTTCCACATCCATCAAAGGTTTACCTGCACATCCACTAATATTGTATCCGTTGCTTCCGATTTGGTCTCCTCTATATTGGGGAGACTGGGTGCCTCCTAGCAGCGCGCTTTAGGGAACATCTACGAGACACGCGCACCAATAAACCAAACCGCCCCGTGGCCCAACATTTCAACTCCCCCTCCCACTCTGCCGAAGACATGGAGGTCCTGGGCCTCCTTCACCACCGCTCCCTCACCACCAGACGCCTGAAGGAAGAATGCCTCATCTTCCGCCTCGGAAGACTTCAACCCCAGGGCATCAACGTGGACTTCAACAGCTTCCTCATTTCCCCTTCACCCACCTCATCCTAGTTTCAAACTTCCAGCTCAACACTGTCTCCTTGACTTGTCCGGACTTGTCGAACCAGCCTATCTCCTTTTCCACCTATCCACTCCACCCTCTCCTCCTTGACCTATCACCTTCATCTCCTCCCCCACTCACCCATTGTACTCTATGCTACACTCTCCCCACTCCCACCCTGCTGTAGCTTATCTCTCCATGCTTTAGGCTCACTGCCTTTATTCCTGATGAAGGGCGTTTGCCCGAAACGTCGATTTCGCTGCTCGTTGGATGCTGCCTGAACTGCTGTGCGCTTCCAGCACAACTAATCCAGTATTTGCTTTCCAGCAACTGCAGTCATTGTTTTTACCTCATTGATTTTAACCCGACGACGAATCCTCTTGCAAGGATTCCTGCCTTGAAGACGTTTTCCTCCTCTCCCTACGAGAATCTCAGGGTGTCCCTCCCCCACTGCAACTCCCAGGTCATTTCCTCTGCTCTGAAGCTCTTCAACCATGTCGTGAAACAAACACGCTACCACAGCCACCTTTGCTTCCTCAGCGCCTGCCTCCGTAATCAACTTATCCTACTCGGACTCCGGACCACCTTTAAACCAGCAGAGTTCGGAATCGAACAGGACAAACAGTACAGACTGAAGATTCAAAAAACCAGAAACAGTTCTCCTTCAAGATCCTCCGCTCCATGCTTGCAGCAATGCGCCGGTACCGAACCTCTCTCCAGTCAGTCCTGCCTCAGCTGAGGGCTACACTCTCTCAGAATTGCAAATGAACACTCTGTACTACATCCTCAGGAGAATTCATAGTCTCAATAAACAGCATTTCAATTCAATCTCAACCATCAAAAACTGTAAGTACAACAAACGTTTATCCACCAACCTCCATAACCAGCGCTCCTCAAACATTCCAGAAGGTTCCCCTGGCCACTGAAACGCCATTAGCCATGCGGCTGATGCAGCTCCCACCCCCACGCTGAGTGATGATGTCACTTCCGCCCACATCATGGCCACTCCCACAGCCACTTCAGGCCCTCACATCATCGCTGATGCCACACGCTCAGTGACTTCCGCCACCCCTACTGTCATGATCACCACCACTTCGGCCCCCACCAGTGCCACTCAACTGCATTCTGCTGACATGACCCCCACAGACACCACTGCCACGATCCCCACCCCCCAGAACCCCAAGGGTAACATTATCATTGCTCATGCCTCCACTCCCATTCCCCCCACCATCAAACCCATTCCAGGTACTGGCTACGACCCCACTCACAGCTCCACAACCAAACCAGATCCCAGCTCTCGGCCCTGCCGAGTTTTCACCATCCCCTAAGACCTCCCACTCACTGAGGACGAACGATCAGTCCTCAGCAAAGCACTCACCTTCATTCCTCTCCATCCACGCATCAATGAATTTAATACACGCCGTGATTTCGAACAATTTTTCCGTCGGCTCCGCCTCCGAGCTCACTTTAACAATCAGGTCTCCCGCCCACCTTCAACACACTGCATCCATCTGGACACCCTGCGCTGGCCTATTACCTGCCCTCGACCTCTTCATTCCCAACTGCCGCCGGGACATTAACCGCCTCAACCTGTCGAACCCCCTCCCACACTCCAACCTCTCACCCTCACAACGCGCAGCCGTCCAATCCCTCTGCTCCTATCCCAACCTCACCATTAAGCCATTGGATAAAGGGGGCACAGTGGTAGTCTGGCGCACTGACCTCTACACCGCTGGAGCCAAACGCCAACTCGAGGACACCTCTTCCTCCTGCCCCCTCGACCATGACACCACCCCCATCACCAAACCATTATATCCCACACCATACAGAACCTCATCACCTCAGGAGATCTCCCACCCACAGCTTCCAACCTCATAGTCCGGGAACCTCGCACTGCCCGGTACTACCTCCTTTCCAAGATCCACAAGCCTGACCACCCTGGCCGACCCATTGTCTCAGCACGCTCCTGCCCCACTGAACTCATCTCTACCGACCTCGACACTGTCCTATCCCCCCTAGTCCAGAAGCTCCCCACATACGTTTGAGACACCACCCACGCCTTCCCCTCCTCCAAGACTATTGTTCCCCCGGCCCCCAACGCCTCATCTTCACCATGGATATCCAGTCCCTCTACACCTCCATCTGCCATGAACAGGGCCTCCAAGCCCTCCGTTTTTTCCTCTCCAGACGTCCCCAACAGTACCCTTCCACTGACACTCTCCTTCGTTTGGTCGAACTGGTCCTGATCCTTAACAATTTCACCTTTGAATGCTCCCACTTCCTCTAGACCAAAGGCGTAGCCTTGGGCACACGTATGTGCCCCAGCTATGCCTGTCTCTTTGTTGGCTATGTAGAACAATTGATCTTCCGTAATTACACCGGCACCACTCCCCACATATTCCGCCGCTACATTGATGACTGCATTAGCGCCACCTCGTGCTCCCGCGAGGAGATTGAGCAATTCATCAACTTCACCAAAACATTCGACACTGACCTTAAATTTACCTGGACCATCTCTGACACCGCGCTCCCTTCCTGGACCTCTCCATCTCCATTAGTGACGAGCGACTTGACACTGATATTTTTTACAAACCCAACGACTCCCACAGCTACTGGATTACACCTCTTCCCACCCTATCTCTTGCAAAAATGCCTTCCCGTATTCCCAATTTCTGCACCTCCGCCGTATCTGCTCCCAGGAGGACCAGTTCCACAATAGAACACACTAGATGGCCTCCTTCTTTCGAGACCGCAATTTCCCTTCCCACGTGGTTAAAGATGCCCTCCAAAGCATCTCGTCCACATCCCGCACCTCTGCCCTCAAACCCCACCCCTCAAATCATAACAATGACAGAACGCCCCTAGTGCTCACCTTCCACCCTACAATCCTTCGCATAAACCAAATCATCCGCCGACATTTCCGCCACCTCCAAAAAGACCCCACCACCAGGGATATATTTCCCTCCCCACCTCTTTCCGCCTTCCGCAAAGACCGTTCCCTCCGCGACTTCCTGGTCAGGTCCACACCCCCTACGACCCATCCTCACATTCTGGCACTTTCCCCTGCCACCGCAGGAACTGTATAACCTGTGCCCATACCTCCTCCCTCACCTCTATCCAAGGCCCTAAACGAGCCTTCCACATCCATCAAAGTTTTACCTGCACATCCACTAATATCATTTATTGTATCCGTTGCTCCCGATGTGGTCTCCTCTCCATTGGGGAGACTGGGCGCCTATTAGCAGAGCGCTTTAGGGAACATCTCCCAGACACCCGCACCAATCAATCAAACCGCCCCGTGGCCCAAAATTTCAATTCCCCTCCCACTCTGCCGAGGACATGGAGGTGCTGGGCCTCCTTCACCGCCGCTCCCTCACCACCAGACGCCTGGAGGAAGCACGCCTCATCTTCCGCCTCGGCACACTTCAACCCCAGGGCATCAATGTGGACTTCAACAGCTTCCTCATTTCCCCTTCCCCCACCTCATCCTAGTTTCAAACTTCCAGCTCAACACTGTCTCCTTGACTTGTCCGGACTTGTCGAACCAGCCAATCTCCTTTTCCACCTATCCACTCCACCCTCTCCTCCTTGACCTATCACCTTTATCTCCTCCCCCACTCACCCATTGTACTCTTTGCTACTCTCTTCCCACCCCCACCCTCCTCTAGCTTATCTCTCCATGCTTCAGTCTCACTGACTTTATTCCTGATGAAGGGCTTTTGCCCAAAACGTCGATTTCGCTGCTCGTTGGATGCTGGCTGAACTGCTGTGCTCTTCCAGCACCACTAATCCAGTATATGCTTTCCAGCATCTGCAGTCATTATTTTTACCTACCTGTTGATGAAGGTTTCTCCCTCTTTCCCTCGGGCTCTGGGAAGGAGGTTGTTCCACGCACTAGTTCTGTGTGAATGGAGATTGCGGTGGTTCATATCTCCCAAATCAACTGTTGGTTCTGTGGTGCTGTGGAGTCTATGGGCCCTGCCTATGTTGGGTGCGAGCGTTTGCACTCGTCTTTAGTTTTCTTAACGATCTATCTTTATGTTTTTGGTTGCACTTCAGCCCCATGCTCCTGATCTGTGAGCAAACAATACGGACGAGGGTGGTGTGTGGGGTGGGCAGGTCAGTAGATCTCCTCGTGGGTCAGCTCCTGCGCCTGACCAAGCAGGCCATAAACAAGTCCAAGCAGCGGGCCATGGCGGTGGTCGTAATGGCGGACTATCTACCCCTCTTCTGTGGTTACGTTTGGGCCAGGGTGCACTTGGAGAAAGTGCATGCGTTTTCCAACAATACTCTCTCAGTATTTGTGAACAGATTGTTACTGCGGGACACGGAGTGCTTTATTTTCTCCTTCAAATGTATTTTGAAATGATCTCAACGCTCCCATTCATTTTTCGTTCCTGTCGCCATTATCCTTCAAGGAAACGGCACTGTTTTTCGCTGGTCAAAGGAAAAGAAAGTAATATAACTTACTTTCTGTTACTATTACTGAATCCTTGCATTTCCAGATGATCAGGAATCACCTCAGTTCGAGGGATTGACTCAGGGCTTGCTCGCACCGCCAGGGTACTCTGCACAAGTGAAGCAATGCTGGCTGGTGGACAGGATATGGGGTTCTGTGCAGTAATTTCAGAGGGACATTATGAGAGTTGAAGGGGCATATGAATGGCGAGGGATCAAGTACAGAGCGATGCACTATTTTGTGGTCAAGCTGGAGTGGTGACTTAGAGGTGGAAGCAATGACAGAGCGACTTCAACCAAAGTTTTGAGCTCGCCCAAGGTCCCCTCCCCTTACCTGAAGTCGGGGACTTGCGGCAGATCTGTCTTTCTCCAGCTCAGCTTCTTCCACACAAAGACAAACAACAATATAGTTCTCTCTGCTGCTTGTCATTTTCAAATGATCTTTTTTTTTTATTTACGGACTAGTTTGAGATACAGGAAGTGGAATGGTTCTTTTTCTCACTGGCCCTGAGCGGAAGTGTGAACCTGTTACCTGGGGGTGAGGTTCCACAAAACAGGACTGCCTCAAGTTCGTTATCACAGCAACAGGATTTTTATCGCTGAAACATTGCACTGAAATGAGAAAGTGCTTAATGCAGTGATTAATGAATGATTTTGATTGCTTTATTAATTTGAGTAAAGGGATATTTCAGCACATTCTTCAGCTGCTGCCTGAACTTAGTATTGGTCACGACATAAATTGCGGTGTTGATACAGCAACTGAGGAACTGCAGCATGAATCCCATTTGCCGCACAAATTTCGGGAGATGCACAGAGTCATACCCAATCCATGTCATTCTGTACCATACAGAATAAAGCATTAACATTGACCATAACAGGATGAAATTGGCCGAGATCACAAGAAGTGAAATGACGGATTTTCGTCGATTTCGCATTAGTGTGTCCCCATTGGTGTGAGCTCCGTACCTCTTGCATGTTTTGCTGGTCACTAAAATGAGTCTGACGATGAAACCGTGGAACAGGAGAATCAGGAGAAACGGGAGAGCCGGAGTTAGAATGTGGTGGATGAGCTCGATTGTGACCCAGACATGAGAAGATAGAACATTGTCTTTTACCTTACAAAACCATGGGTGGTTCCACAGTGAATACCGAGCAGTGAGCTCAAAATACCAGAAAATGTTTTTTAAAGAGCTCAGCACAGTCACTGCTGCCAGAACCACAGCCGCCGTTTTCTGAGTGCAATATTTGTTTTTCTGCTTCTGGCAACAAATGGAAACAAATCGATCAAAAGCGAAAGTGACAGTGAACCAGACAGAACAGTCAGTAGCTGCATAAAGCAGAATGGCATGGATATTACACACAGGGATGGACAACACGAAACGAAATTGTTGCCGATAAATGATCGGGATATGTCTCAATATCAGGTCGAGGATAATAACCAGCAGATCTGCCACTGCCATAGCCCCGAGGTACGATCTGACACATGGATACAATCCACACTCTTTATAAAACAGGACGAAGATCGTTACTACGTTAACTGTAATGAATTAAAACAAACATATTATGCATCAACCTCAAATAACTTTACCAGTTTGATTGAGGACGCAGTGAGATTTTCAAGTGAGTCACTGTAGTCAGAGAATTACTGATATAATTCAAACTGTACAGATAGTGGCATTTTCTTAATTATTTACAGAAATTGAATGTAAAACGCAAGAAACACTCCCACCCCAAACACACAGAACCACATCTATAAGGTTTCTGGAATATTCCAATACACTTGATCAGTGGAGAGCAGACACAGGTCACCTCCACAGATCCTAATTCGAAGACTGAAAAGTTTGTCGTCCTGAAGGATTACCTTTCAGTTCCTTGAAGACAAACGGAGATGGGAAGATTTTGTCTTTTAGTCCGAATTGTGGTCGATGCTGTGTCGCAAAGATATTTCAACACAGGGAGACCATATTCACATCTTTAACTACATGTGGGGAACTTTGAAACAGTGTGTTCTTCTTCCTGGAATGGGATCCCTTCCCACAGAATCTTACCTTTCGTTCAATTAACTGATGTTCAGTCGTTTACAAATAAGGTCACATGTCAAGTTTTCTACGGTATATCAGTTATAGAATTTACATTGATTGCCGGAATATTGTAGATAATATCAATTTAACAATGTTCTGGATGATTTCATTCATCGAATGTTCCAGTTCATATTTATACAATCCCCAGGCTCAATAAAAATCAGTCACCCAGTCGGTAAAAGTAAGGGGAAGGAATAGAACTGTTTTTTTTTCAAACTATGTGCAATTAAACTCCGTCATGAGGTCTTACAGCAATTCAAACATGCTCCAACATTGAATAAGATTACGGCTGATCTGATTACGGCAAGAACTTTCAGTCAGAGTACTCCCTGCTTCCTGCCTCTGCACAGTTGACGCCAGGATGTTTTTTTTTACACCAATTTGCTTCACGCATGTATTCAGGAGGATTTTTTTCCTGGGGGCGGGCAAACCAAACGCTATATTACATCAACTTTACCTATATTTATACATATAAGCACAGTTCACATACAGCAATCAAATGAGACATTTCTCATTCTCGGTAAATCTTGACCCCGTTGATATTCATGAATATCTCTGGAACTGCCTCAAAAATAGTCTGCCTCCTTCGGCCTCTGTGGAAGAGGGTTCCAAAGGCCCAAAACTACGTTTAAATAAGACAAAGTGAACATGGTTTCATCAAGGGGAGGTCATGCCTGACAAATCTGCTAGAATTCTTTTAGGAAGTAACGAGCAGGTTAGACCAACCAGAGCCAATGGATATTATTTACGTTGGCTTCAATAAAGCCTTTCACAATGGGCCGTCCAGGATGCTGCTGAGAATCATTAGGGTCCCTCGTGTTAGATGCAAGATAAGACCATGGATAGAAAATTAACTGTATGGTAGAAAGCTGAGAATGAGGATGAAAGAGACTTTCTGTCGATGGCAGCCGGTGACAAGTGCTGTTCCGCTTGGTCAGTGCTGCGACCACAACTGTACCATTCTATCATAAATTAATGATCTCGATCAAGGAAGTGACGGTACTCCGGCTTAGTCGGCAGAAAAGACAAGATAGGCAGATGTACAGGTAGCAATGAGGAGGTAGGCAGGCTGCAGAAGAATCTGAGCAGTTTAGGAGAATGGGCAAAATGCATTGACAGATGGAATGCAACCCGGGAAAATGTGTCTTTTTTGTGCTTTGTTACGAATAGAAGCATGGGCAATTTTCCAAATGAGGAAATGCAAATCTACTTGGGATTTCAGACGAGGGTTCTCTTCTTCTAAACTTGAAGGTTGAGTTGTAGTGAGGAAGGAAATTCAATGAGGGCAGATATTTTGAGAGTAATTGAATATAAAACCACTAATAAACCTTTGAGGATCTATAAGGCTATGGTCCAGCCACCTTTGGAGTATTGTGCGCAACGTTTGGCCTTATATCTCAGGATGAATGTATTTTCCTTACAGAGTGTTCGGATGAGATTAGTGAGAATGGTCTCGGGAATGACAGGCTTAACATATGAGGAACATTTGACTCCTCTGGGTGGATACTGGATGGAGTTTGTAAATATGAGGGTGATCAAATTAGTACAAATACTAAATGGCCTGGACACCGCAGATTTTGGGAAGGTGTTTTCATCGGTCGGAGTGACAACCCAAAAGGCACAGCCATAAAATACACAGAAGACCTTTCAGAACGGAAATAAGGAGATAGGACTTCAACCAGAAAGCGGTGATTCTATGAAACTGATTGTCAAATAAAGCTATGGAGGTCACAGTAGCAAATATATTTAAGATGGAAAGAGATAGCATTTGATTTTAATGAGGATCAAGGGTTATGGGGGAAAGCGAAAGAATGGGGTTGAGAAACTCTTCAGCCATGACTGAAGTTTGGAGCCGACACGATGGGTTGAATGCCCTCATATGTATTCCTATGCCTCACAGTCTTATGGTCTTACTCCAAAAAAGGAAAGTAATTGCCCTCATCTCTGTAATAAACTGAAGACGATTTTAAGATTAAGACAATACGTAAAAACATTCTCGCTAGCTGTACTTTCAATCAACTTTGAAACCAATTTTACTGAGAGCACATCCAGAGGTCTGCATGTGAGGTTTTCATTCTTGTCTTATTACCTGACAGATGTTGCACATCGTTTATTCCTGGGAGCAAGGGCTTACGTCATGGAAATATATCAGTTTCCCCTTGGAATTACACGTGATCTTATTAAAACATACAAGAACTTGAGCTGAGTGGATCAGATGGATCCTCGATGGGTCTTTGTATGGTCCAAAACTGTCATCATTCAGATTTGCACCTTTGCTTGAAGAAGCGTATTTCACTGTAAATAAACCTGACTGAGTTATTCCTATAATTCAACTTGACTCAGTCTGAGGCCAATGCGTTTATATTTACAATTTGTTGTGACCAGGAGGGGAGTGGGAGCAGAAACGGAAACAGTCACTCTCTTCACTCAGACAGAGCAGGGGTGAGGTGAAATTAACAAAGTGGGAATCCATTGAAGTGGAAATGTTCTTTCGCAAATATTTGTAATGACTGAATATTTAAATTATGTCGAGACTGATTTACTTTAATTTTTGGAAAACAGACCTAAAGTGTCTTTCTCGCCTCTCCACTTCACCATTTCCAATGACATCATACCTGCATCCACTTATTAAATTCCATTGACCTTTCCACAGAACGGCTCCTATTATTTATTTCTCAGCCCTTTTCCCTCCCCCAGTCTTGATGAATGGTTGTGCCAAAAAGTCGACTCTCGTGCTCCTCTGACGCTGTTGACCTGTTAGGCTTTTATAGTCTTTTATCAACTCTGACTTTTAACTGTGCCCCGTCATTCCATAATAACATGGCGATCTACTTCATGACTCACGTCCATTTTCGTGCCAACGCCTCGCACCCCTCCACACTTCTTGCATCCCTCCACCCATAAATCAGCCAACGCACCTATAAAAGTTTCCAGTGGTCGACCCTCCACAGCTCTGTGAATTGCAGTCATGTACTACCTTCTGTGAGAAGATATTTCTTTCCATTTGTGCCTTCAATGAGAGTACATTATTCTGTATCTGTATCCCCAAGTTCGAATCTCTGCTGAGATGTAGAAACACTTCATTTTTATCTGCAATGAATAAACGCCCAGCTATTTACGTTCTTGGTAGGTCAACACAGGAATCTGCTTAATGAATCAATCTTCTTTCTTTCTGGAGTGAGGTGCTAGTTTTCTGTTTCAAACCCTTTGCGCTGCACTAAGTTTGGGAATCTCTCGCTATTTAAATCTACCTTTTGGTTCTTCCGGCCAAAGTTCTTGACTTCACTGAACTTACCGCTATCCCCTTGCAGTCTATTTACATCTTTATTGTGACAGGCCCGCTCATCAACGTTTGTGTCATTCGCAAACTTTAGAACAACATTCGTTCAGCTACCCGTTTCAAGACATCAGCATAGATTATATAAGTAACTGATGCTGTCGGAGTGATGTTTGTCGTCTTCTCGTAAGATTTTTTTTATACGGATGAATTTCCATTAATCTAGACTGATAGATTCTTGCACTGTAGAAGAATGTGATTCTGCCCATCTATTTCACAACTAATTGGGAAGAGTATGCCAGACTCAATCCCCCCTCCCCATCCAATTCCTGTAACCCATATTTCCCGTAACTAATCCATCATGCCTGCACATCATTGGACTGTGGGATGAAACCGGCATGCCCGGAGAAAGTCCATGCAGGCACAGGAAGAATATGCGAACTCCAAGCAGACAATCGCCTGAGCCTTGAATCAAAGCTGGGTCTCTGCGCTTTGAGGCAGTAGTGCGAACTAATGAGCCAGCATGCCGTCCCAGATGACTCTCCACTCTGTGTTGTTCAATTATTTTTCCATGCCAAAATATTATCCACCATTTTATGAGCTCCTGTCTTGAGTAATATCTTCTATTTCGCACTACGTTAACGAAATCCTGTGAAAAGATAAACACAAATATACTATCTACATTTTCTTCTTTATCATGTCTGCCTCTCAGGGAACGCAGTGTTTTGCTTAATTTACGTGACAAAGTATGAGTTCCCTTTCACAAAAAAAAAATGTTGACTCTCAGTTGACCTGCAATGCTTTCCTTCTTAATTCATTTGAACACATCCCAAAAATAGATGCTTGGCGAACTATCATTAAGGTTCCTGAATTCTGTTTTTCTCTTTTTGACGTCATATCAGAGGCAGACGTCACATCAGAGGCTTTCCAATTTTCCTGATAACTCCTGGAATCCGAATAAACCTGTTGGACAATAAACCAGTGTTGTGTGACTTTTCACTTTTTAAACCCAAATCCAAAACGGGCGTCTTCAAATCACTCCTCTAATTGAGGGTGTTCTGGGATATTACAGCCAATGCCGACACTCAATTTGCAAATATAAAGACTGTATTTGATGGTGCGGGCTTGTCTACCTTTATTCTTCGAATTTTGTCATGTAAACGTCGTGCCCCTTTTGTTATAGGCAGTTAAAAAAACTCCTCCCATTTCCATTTTGCTTATAAGTTGAATTACTTATATTATCTTCTCATATAGCGATCACTGTTGAAATTTTTCATAGTGGCTGGTATCCCTTCATCAAGTCACTTTCCATTTGCACATGCATAGTACTTGCCCATGGTCTGGCTTTTTCGCAGACAGGTCTCAGAGTGAGTCGACGCTCTGTCACTCCTGTTTATATCTGTCAATCTGGAGTCTCTGTTTGGACCAGGTTATCAACCCCAATCGGGAACTCAGAATCTATGCCGTCCAGCCAGCTGACCTTGTTGTAATCATTCCATCTCGCCCTCTCTAAGTGTCCAAATGCAGACTTGTTCAATTTCTTGTAGGCTGTCCGGGGCAGGTCTGACTCCTGCCTCACAGCCTCACATACCGCCTCTTGTACCTGAGGCATCTCCGAAAAAAAAAGATCCACGACATCAAGCAGTAGATTTGTTGAGTATGCCACATCCGCTATGCCCATTTCATCTCAAGGTTTCTTCAACTGTAGGTGCATGAGGAGAATCCATGGGTTCTAATAACCTTTGTGGATGATCGGAGGGGCAGGGTATGCTTGTTTCCTAGCCCACTTGCAAGACGACAGCTTTCATATGGTCGGAGCACCTCGTCTGCCTGAACTTTGGACATCACTGCAACTAACATTTGGTCGACCATGCCGCTTTCAGATGCACGGTCATGTGACTCGTTCGGCAGGAAACTTCATTCCATGAAATAAACTGCTTTGCTCGCTGAGAGGAGTCGAGTCCAGCATTGGCGTTCCTGATTCTGATTCCTGGCACACAAGCGGACTTCGACCAGTTCTGAGACTTTTTCGAATGCATTTTCGCAACGTTCCATTGATACCATGCAATGTTACTTTGTATCAGCTTCCCATGCAGGACGTTGTCAAAGCATTTGCTGAAAAATCACATCGGCATCCTAGAAAAATAAACAACCAAATTAACCAGGCATGATTATACTATGATAACGTCATACTTACTCGCCATGACCAAACCTTGCCCCTCTAAATAGCGATTGATTTGCTTTTGCCTGCAATTGTTTCCCTTACAATGATTAGATTAGATTACTTACAGTGTGGAAACAGGCCCTTCGGCCCAACAAGCCCATACCGCCCCGCCGAAGCGCAACCCACCCATACATCTACCTGACACTACGGGCAATTTAGCATGGCCAATTCACCTGACCTGCACATCTTTAGACTGTGGGAGGAAACCCACGCAGACACGGGGAGAACGTGCAAACTCCACACACAGTTCGTCGCCTGAGGCGGGAATTGAACCCGCGCCTCTGGTGCTGTGAGGCAGCAGTGCTAACCACTGTGCCACCGTGCTGTCCGATGAGATGTGATGTGAGACTCATTTGTCTATCATTCCCACGTCTTTCCGTTCGAGTTTTCTCTGTAAAGTGGAATCAGATCGTCTGTTCTTCAGTCATCTGACACTCCCTCTGTTGCCATATTCAACTTAGAAGTTTGGATCAGGCCCTTTTCTCCGCCTGGATACAACTCATCCTGACTGGGTATTTGTTGAATAAGAATCCAGAAAAAAACAATGCCTGCTCGCATCATTTACCAATCTGATCAAGCTGTTCACAGTTCATGTACTCAAATTGTGTGCCTGCATTCTCCTTCTCCAAGTTAAAAAAAATGATGTGCTATTTTTTAGTCTGTTGATATTTTATAGTTTCAAGCAAAGAGCGTTGGTACCTTGTCAACTATATTTGTGCGCTGGTAATTTTGTTCACATTGAAGGACTTGTAAAATTTCTTGGGATTCTTCATCTTCTTGCCTGTCCATGCTCCGAAAAGGTCGGAACTGCAGATTCTGGAGACTGGAGTCGGAAAGTGTGGAACTGGAATAGCACAGCAGTTCAGTCAACATCCAAGGAGCAGGAGAGGTGATATTTTAAAGCATAAGCTCTGCATCACGAATGTCCAAGAATCAAGAGACTGCTGATGAATGTCTTATCCCAAAACGTCAACGATCCTGCTCCTCGGTTGGTGCCTGCCCTGCTGTGTTTTTTCATCAAGTCACTTATTACCTGATTCGATATTGGTAGGGCTGGAATAGCACAGCCTGTCAGGCAGATTCCGAGGAGCAGGACAGTCTACGTTAAAGACATAAACCCTTCATCCTGAATGAGGCACGGGTGTCAAGGGGGTTGAGAGTAAAATGAGAAGGGCTGGGGCTGAGAGAAGATAGGTACATGGAAGTGGGGGTGGAAGTGTACGGATGGAGAGGAGACTTTTTGTCTGTCCATACTCCCATTTTAGTCAATTTCCGCTGTGTGAATTTTCTAAGATTCACTGTGATCAATTATCACTTTTTTGAATCTCTCAAAAAGAGAAGTTAAAATTCCTTACCAGACAATATTGCCATGTAAGGGATAAATCCAGAAAATGTCAGTTTCATGCCCTCTGTGGTCATTATACGTTTCCTTGGATATGGAGACGAAAACTGGAGATAATACTCAGTTACAGTTTCTACAACACTACATGTAACTGATGCAGAATCTCTTCCAATTTTCATTAAATGAAAGCCATCCTTTATTTTACCTTTGCACTTGCATATGTTCGTCCCAATCCCTCTCACTTCAAATATATTCACAAACTCATTGTGTGTAGTTTTAAGATATACGACCGAATATCGGGTTATATTACATCCACTGCTTCTCCATTGTCGCTATCCATCAGAAAGATATTCAACCAATTAAAGAAAAGTTGATTATATTTTCCCTTTCATATATGCTTCGTAATTTCCTCCTATTCTGCTATTATTTGCTAAATATCCAAAAAGATTCTAAAATACTCTTGATGAGAAGGTGACTAATTTCTCGTTCACGCTCCCTATTCTACCCTGTTTAAATAATTGGATTGACATCAAACCTACCAGTTGTCCTGTATGTCTACCTACCTTTGCAGAATATATGAGGAAATAACACAATAATTACAAATGCAGTAAATATACCGACTGATTCTTTCTCCAAAGTTCTGTTATGAAGTACACGTGACCCATCAATTCTGAATCCAGCTATGTTTTCAAATACTGCCATGTTACTGATACGAATGATTTCTTTTTGACCACTTAATTCCCATGGTCAGTTGGTATTTCTGGGAGATTTTCTAGATGATCTGCAATGAAGGCAGACACCAAGAAACGTTCTACCTTCCGTGTAATTTCTCTGTTCTCCATAATAAATCATCCTTTTCGGATATTCACCCACTGTTTCACACACTTGACATTGTTTTATTTTGCTTTCAAACATTGATCGAATATTTTCATGGTCCTTTATGTCTTTTCTTATTTTGCATTCAAGTTTCTTTTCCATTTCCTTGTCAGATTGTTGATCGTCCTTTGTTTTGTTCTAAATTTCTCTGAATCCCCTGTCTTATTCCAATAAGTAGTATTTTGCTGAACCTTTACTTTTGATCTAATACAATTTTTAGCTTCTTTTGTTGACCATTTCTGAGTCCGCTTTCATTTTTGCTTTTTTCGTCTTTGAGGAATGTATGCAGATTGCACACCTGTTACAAATAAACAGACATTGCCTGAATTCCATTAACTATTATTTCATAAACGTCTCCAATTCACTGATGCCACCTTGCGCTTGATATAGTCGTGGCGTGCATGGCTCAGGATTTTAACCTTATTTTCGAACAAAAACAACTGTGACCAAATGCCAGTTAATGTTCAATACATTGTAATCAATGTTTCCAGAAACTCCTTTGCAGAAAGATTTTTAATTATTTGTTCAGATCACACATTACCAATGCATAAGTCGGCCAATTTCCAGCTCGGTTTTCAATATACTGTTTAAGGAAACTATTTCATACACACTATTAAATCCATTTTTGACAGTATTAGTACTCTTGTGCTAACGCAATTTAGATCTAATTTATGTCGTCTATTATTACTGCTGAGCCCACAATCATACATAACTAATTTCCTGTTGTATAAGATGCCCAACATTTGTACTGCAGCTTTGAAATGGATATAAAATTACCATTAATATTTACTTCTACTTACTATTTCTGAGCTCCATCTTAACAGACTCTGTGGAATATGAACGATACAAGTTCGGGAAAGATAAATGGCAGATTTGAAGAGGTATCCAGCGATACCTATCTTGACGTTGAGATAACACACTGTCTTTTTTTGTTGCTTCTTATCAAGTATCATTATGACAAGGTTTGTGACGGTTTCTGCACAGGTTGAGGTTTAGGGTGTAGGTTTGCTCGTTGAGCTGTCGGTTGATATTCAGACGTTTCATTACCTTGCGAGGTAACATCATCAGTGGCGACCTCCAAGTGAAGCGAAGCTGTTGTCTCCTGCTTTCTATTTATATGTTTGTCATGGATGGGGTTCCTGGGGTTTGTGCTGATGTCATTTCCTGCTCGTTTTCTAAGGGGTTGATCGATGGTATATTGATCTATGCGTTTGTTTATGGTGTTGTAGTTGGAGTTCCAGGCCTCTAGGATTCCTGTGGCATGTCTTTGCTTAGCCTGCCCCAGGATAGACGTGTTTTCCCAGTCTAAATGGTGTTTCTTTTCATCCGTGTGTCGGGAGAGAGGGTCCTTTTCTATGGCTAGCTGGTGTTCGTGTATCCTGGTGGCTAACTTTCTTACTGTTTGTCCTACGTAGTGTTTGTGCAGTCCTTTCATGGAAGTTTGTAGGCGACATTGGTTTTGTCCATGGGTTGAACAGGGTCCAAAAAGTTTGAAAGTTTTTCTTTGCGAGTGTGGATGGGTTTGTGTGCAAAGCGGATTCCGAGGGGTCTTAGTCGTCTGGCTGTCATTTCTGAAACTTATTTGATGTATGGTAAGGTGGTTAGCGTTTCTGGCTGTGTTTGATCTACTTGTCGTGGTTTGTTCTTGAGGAATCTGTGGAATGTATTTTTTTAAGTATCCGTTCCACTTGAAAAAAAAATTCAAAGGGGCAATGTTTGCAGTCTTCTAGTTCTCTGACACTATTCCTTTAGACAATGACAATAGAAGGGTCAAAGCCAAAGGCACTGCATTCTCCTCCCTGGCTGCCCAGATAATCCTAGGATTAATCCCATCCAGTCCAGTATATTTTCAGACTTTCCAGAATTGCTAAAACCATCTCCCTGTGAACCTCAATCTCGTCGAGTCCAGTCGCCTGTATCTTAGTATTCTGCTTGACAACATTGTCTTTTCTGAGTGTGAATACTGACGAAAAAACTTTAATTTCGCGCTTACCCATCTCCTCGTACACAACTGACAACTTCCCAGGATGGCCCTTGATTCGATCTCATCTTAAGAAAGTCATTTTTTGATCTCTGATATATCCGTAGAAAGCCTTCGGGTTTTCCTTGATTCTTTCTGAAAACTACTGCTCATGTACCCTCATGTACACTACTATGTCGCAAGGCACCTCAACTTAGCTTTCTCTTCTCATTCCAACCTAAGGCTTTTCTTTCTCTTGACGAGAGATTCAACTACTCCTTCGCTCAACTACTTCCTCCCTGCCGGACCAGTACATACTTATCAAGGATACCAAGTAGCTGTTCCGATTAAGTCCCAGAATTCAATTTGTGCCCATCCCCTGCAGTTTTTGCCCCAATTGTATGCATCGAAATCTTGCCCTATTGGATTGTAATTGTCTTGCCCCGATCTATAACTTTTACCCTGCAGTATAAATATCACTTTACATGGCTAAAGTAAACTTAGCGTTTTGGAGTTACGATCACCAAAGTCCCCTTTTTCTTATGAGCAATAGGGACTCAGCTCCAGACACCGATACCCCATGGATTATTCCTGGTAAGTCGATCTCACAACAGTGTCCATAAGGTATACATGTTGTTTAGTGCAACGGCCTCAGGTGATCCCTGCACTGACTGCAAGTTCCCTTTCCGTCACCTGAATGTGACCCGTCCGCCTGCTTCTTTTCCATGAGGTGTGATTACCTCCCTGAAATTTATCTCAACAACCCCCTCCCTCTCCGCAATGATCCATTGTTCATCCAGTTCCAGCTCCAGTTCCTTAACGCGGTTTTCAATGTCCACGAGTTGAGTGCTCTTCCCGCTGATGAAGTCAGCAAGAATTGAAGCGGGTCACCCATCCCCCCACATTCTGAAGGAGGAACAATCAATTGCCATCACCTTCATTCCCACATATCCAAGTTTCCAGACACCTCAAAAATAAAGAACAATACAAAATCAATTACCTTCCCAAATATGTTATCTCACTTACTCAGCCATCTCCAGCTCAGTGCGTGCTCCGCTTATTCACGAGAAACGTTTTTAAATCAGTGATTTAGCTTCCCTGCAGCTCGGTCGTCGTTGTTCCCATTTTTCCTGCTACGGAAAACAAAATAGAGCGTCTGGGCCTCGAAGCAAGTTTTTAAATCAATGATTCACCTCGCTTGCAGCCCCGTGGTCGTCTTTCCTGCTCTTCCTTCTGCTGAATGTAAAATCTCAGGAAGACATTCATACAATACATTTTATAAACCGGTAAGATATGATCGGATTAAGCCAAATTGGAGCAGCCTATATAAAGCATGTGCCCGTCACATGGAAATTGGACGGAAATATAAAGATTACGGCGAGGAAAGAACTCAGGAGGATCATCTTCACTGGGGAATTAAATGTAGTGTCCAAACAATCAGTGTTTTAAGAAAAAAATGTTGTATTTCATTATCAAGGAATGTATTACGGGGCATTTGCAACATCAAACTACAAATCATCAGATTCCAACAAACAGCGTGGAAAATGGAGATCCTGGAGTTGTAAAATATCTGGATTTACAGAAGGAATTTAATAAAATGCCGCAAGAAAAGATTGATACGTCAGATAAGGGCACGTGGCTTTGGAAGCAATTCATGAGCTTTGTCCAGTTTTGGGGAAACAAACAATAATGCATCGACGGAATAGTGAACATAAAGCTGAAAATGTGTTGCTGGAAAAGCGCAGCAGGTCAGGCAGCATCCAAGGAACAGGAGAATCGACGTTTCAGGCATGAGCCTTTCTTCAGGAAAACTAGTTAAAAGAAATACCCAACAAGAGATTATGGTCCACCAAATTTATTCGGAAGAATTGCTTTCTGAGCGCTACTCCTTCGTCAGGTGATTGTAGGGAATTAGATTGTAAGACACATAATTTATAACAGAAGTCTAGAGTGGGATGTAACTGTTAAATTTATATTGGAAAATACACGGATTGTTTGTTAAGTCTTTTATAATGACCATGTTGCTTTAAGATCTTTCATATGTAAATCACAAGACATTTTTATTTAATGTTAGATTGTCACGTGCACTTTAACAATTGGTGTCATGTCAGCCCAGGTAAGGTATTGAAGGCGTTAACTCCTCCTAAGGCTGACAATGTCATAATGATCAGACTGATTCTAATACAGAAAATGGATTTACAGAATCTTACATGGATTCATTCAGTTTTTCAGCGAAGTTAAATATAATTCTGCAAGTACTCCGAAAGCTAGTGCTTCAAAATAAATCTGTAGTGCTCTAACTAATGTGTTTTTTTTTAATTTTGCACAACCCAGTCCAACACCAGCGTCTCCAAATTATGACCACCGTGGACAGAATAGATTAGTCGTTTCGTGGTGGGCAATATTTCGGGTGCCATAAATGTCGGTCCTCAGGCACCAACTGTTTAAAATCTGTATTATAACTTTGATTAGGGTTTACGAAATACCATAACTTCATTTTTACTTGCAAGTAACATCGGTGTAAAAGTGCATTGCAGATAATATGTCAGAAATTTACAACAAAAGTTTTATAAATGGATATTATGAATGGACCAATAATTAGCAGATAAGTTTAATTTTTTTTCTATTTTGGTCAGAGGAATGTCAAGATACGTTATTTTCGAAAATTGCTGAAGTTCCGACTATATGAGTCTACTCGTACATATCACAGAAAGCTGACATGCAGTCCAGCAGGTAAAGAGAAAGGCAAATGCAATTTAAGAGTTTATATCTGAAGGAATAGAGTGCAAACGTAAGACAGTTTTGCTGCAACTCTGCAAGACATTCGTGAGACGGCAAATGTACACGATATGCAGTTCTGGAACCCTGACGTGAGAAAGAATTTAGCTGCGTTAGACACAGTTCAGAAACAACCAGATTGCTTCCAAAGATGAAGAGATTGTCGTATGAAGAGATATTGAGCATTTCAGGCCAACATTCTCTGGAATTTAAAAGAATGAGAGGGGATCTCAGTAAAGGATGTGAGATGCCAAAGGTGATTGAAAATGCAGATGTAGAGTGGAAATTCCGTCGCGTGAGGCAATCGAGAACAAGAGGTCATGATTTTAGGATAACGTGGAGCAGTTTTAATATAGGTGTAACGAGATCTTAATTCTCTAAAAGAGTTGTGAATCTGTGTAAATGTCCAGAGTGCAGTGGGTTCTGGTACATTGAGTAAACGAAGGGTTATGGAGAGCGAGCAGGGAAATGGAAATATGTCTGGAATGACATCAGACGTGATCATATTCAATGCCGTGAGCAGACTTGAAGAGGAGTATTTTCCGACTGATGTTCCTCGTTCTTATTCAGCCCTTCGAATGTGCTGTAGAGGATTAGTACATAGAATAGTAGAGCACAGTACAAGCCCTTCATCCCTCGATGTTGTGCCGATCTTTTATCCTACTGTACACCAGCTTCATTGCACTTTCTTCCATGTGCGTTCCAAGAGTCGCTTTAAAGTCCCGAATGTATTTGGCTCTATTGCCAACGCGGGCAGTGCATTCCAAGGACCCGCCACTCTCTGTGTAAACAACCAAACTCTGACATCTCTCTTAAATCTACCTCCATTCACATTAAAATTATACCTCCTTGCAATTGCCATTTCCACGCTGGGAAGAAGTCTTTGGCTACCTAGTCTGAAAATGGAGCAGCACTCCGAAAGCTCGTGTTTCCAATTACACCTTTTGGCCAAAAACCTTGTGTTGCGTGACTTTAACTTTATACTCCCCAGTCCGACACCAACATCTCCAAATCATAGTCCATCTATGCCTCTCATCGTTTTGGATATCTAGATAACATCACAATTCATTCTTCTTCTCTGCAATGAGAAAAGTCGTAATTTGCCCAACCTTACTTCATAAGACATGCCCTCCAGTCCAGCCAGTATTCTCGTAAATCCGCTCTGCGCTCACTCTAAAACGTGCACATACTTCGTGTAATGAGTCTAATGGAACTGCAGACAATACGCCAAGTGCACTCGAAGGAGAGTTCTATAGAACTGTAAAATAGCATAGCAGTTCTTAAACCTATTATCCCAGGAAATGGAAGTCAAGAAACAATACGAAATAATAACAACCTTATTAACTGGAATGATAAATTTGAGGAATTGATGGACATGGACTATAAGATCTCTCTATTCATCCAGACTGTCACAAAGTTGGACATGTTTACTGAAAACTGTGTCGTTTGTCAAGGATATTGTGTTGATTTTTTAATCAGAGGTTTCGTAAACATCTCCCAGTTCAGATTCGTCTGGCATGGTACAGATATTGAAGGGTATTGAGAGACATTCCTTTGTATGTAAACAAAGAAGTCATAAGACCAACGCGGTCATGTTTTAGAAGTGACCTCTAAAATGAAAGGCGGTTCATCAACTTTCTAACTGAGCAGTTTGGTCCAGAACTAGTTAGGAGTTCAGCTGTGTAGACAGCTCTCTCTCTCTCTTTCGGCACTTCTAACTTCAAACAGTAAGCATTTGTTCTATTTAAACAGATATTTCGGGGCATTGCTTATTGGGACTATTGCATATATTTGGAACAGCATAATTAATGTTTGGATAGGCTGAGTTCCGTCAGCGATCGTTTTTCTTTTCCTTCTGCTTCATTGTGTAAATTTGTGAATACATTGTGTGTGTTTTACAACCAGGCAGTCAACCTAGGTATCTTACTCTGCTTATTTTCACTGTACAAGTATCGAATCGAATTGCAAAGTTGTGGTCTGGGCTGCCTGCTTAAGAATGGTTTGACTGGTCTAATTGATTTCATAACAGTTCGGCGGGCTCTTTGCAAGGTTTTCTACAGTGAGTAGTAATTGCCAGTGTCTGTAGTTCGGATTTTTCTTTTCTTGGGTGGACAGCGTTTAGGATAGTAATGATTCTTTCAGTCGCCAAAAGCTTTATGTATTTGGATGGGGTGACTTTGGAAATTTTGCAAAAGATGAAAAAGACCAAGTTGCAACAATTAGCAGACAAGCTGGAATTGGAACTGCCTGCTTATGTGAGGAAAGTAGAGATAATTACAGCAGTAGTTTCGCATTTAAAATTGCTGGAGAAACCATCAGAATCTATACAGGCAGCAGGTATTCAATTGCAAATGAAGCAGTTTGAGTTATAGACGAGAGATAAGAAAAGCACGCAAGAAATGAAACAGATTGAGTTACGATTAAAAGCAGAAGAGAGTGAAAGAAGAGAGAACGACGGAACAGAGAGAAGAAGGGAGAGCAGCAGAAGAGAGGGAGTAAAGAAAGAGTGGGGAAAGGAAAAGAAAAGAACATTTGAACTTCAATCTGACACTTCAAAGGGAAAGTCAGCTGAAGAGGCTGGAGATAAAGACTGAGGGTATGATTCACAAGCAAGAGAGTGAGGATGAGCAAAGCCCTGGTTTTCAGAAACAGAGTGAGAAACTGTTTGTGAACGGTTATATTCAATCATTTCCAAAATTTGATTAGAAAGATGAGGAAGACTCTTTCCTCTCATTTGAAAAGGTGGCTAATCAGATGCATTAGCCAGCGGCAATGTGGGATTTGTTGATACAAACCAACCTTGGAGATAGGGCTCGTGAGTTATTCGCATCCTTATCAGAGGAGGTACCTGGGGAGCATGAGGAGTTGAAAAAAGACCATGTGCAGTTCACATGAACTATTACGAGAAGCCTGCGGACAGGTCAAACCAATATTGCGTTTGTAAGGATCACATACAGTAATTTCGGTAGCGGATAAGAGCTTTAAAAAGAGAACAAACCTACGATGCCCTCAGAGAGGTAATTATTTTGGAGAAATTCAAATTCACTGCCTGAAGTAGTGCAAACCCGTGGAAGAGCTGAGAGTTAAAAGTGACAATGTTAGCAGGAGAATTCTCTGATGATTATGAGCAGGATCCGTAAACTCGGTTTGGCTTCCAGAATTAAACACAGTGCATGAGGGATCGAAATTGTGGGAAAGAGAAATTCTGACGTGGAAAGGGAAAGGTAGATCTCAGTGAACATCAGAATATTAACCGACCACACGGTAAAGAAAAACCTTGAGGGGAGCAAAGAAGATCAAAATGCGGTGTTTTCATTGTAATAAAGTGGGGCACAGGAAATCACAGTGTTCGTGAGCTAGGAGAAAGCCAGATGTAGGAAAACGGCCAGGCCTTGAAATTTTTTTGCACAATTAACAAAAACACAATGCAAGTTAAACAACTTTCTTCGTGTCTACGAGATGATCAGAGGTTGGTCAGGGAGAAAGTGCCGGATTTGCTTAAAAGAATACATGAAAGGGGAAAGTTTATTCAAATAGGCCAGAAGTAGCAGGGAAATGGGTTACAATATTAAGAGAAACAGGATTATCTCAGTCTGTAATGCTGAAAGATGAGGAAATATGTACTCCAGAGGGACAATTGCCAGAAAAGGTACTGGCAACAGAAATTTATGGTGAGACAAGAAGAGCTCATTTAGGTGAAGTGAGGCTAGCGACTCCAGAGAAGAGTGGAGAATTTGTGGTAGGCTGACTGGTCAAACTCTCAGCTCCACGAATACAATTTGTGCTTGCTAATGATAGAGGTGATTCAGCGGTAGGCGTGATTGAAAAGCCAGTGGGGAAGCAGTCAACTGAACTCATGAAGTATGTTTATGCAGAATGTTTCCCTGATTGTGTGGTCACAAGATCACAAAAGCACAAGCTGAAACAGACGAAATCAGAGAGAAGTCTATGATAAATAAGCTGAAATAGCTATATCCAAAATGTTTTTGATCAGCGAAGAGGGACAGAATGGGTGCAAATAGGTAAGCATGCAGTAACGTTGACTCTGCTCGGCTAATTTAGTTACAGCAGAAAGATGAGATGTTGTAACAGTTGTCACGGAAAACATCTACAGACAAGAAAAGTGAAAGCATCTCTGTGTATTGTTACTTAACAACTGATGCCTTCATGTCGAAATGGAAATCATCACACATTCAAGCAGATGAGAAATGAGCAGAGATTCATCAAGTTGTTTGGCCATTAGGGTACAGAAGGCGGTGGTGCGAGTGATGCATCAACTGCGACTTGGCGTTAACCTAGGGCTGAAGAAAGCACTTGCGAAAATACAAAGATATTTTTTATTGCCTGGACTACACAAGGGTGTCGTTGAACCTTCCCAGACATTTCACATATATTAGCTAATCGAAAAACCACAGGCAGTAATAAATCTGCACATTTAATACCTATTTCAGCATTTGAAAAACCTATCAGAAGAGTTTTGATAGATTGTGTAGGCCCACTACATCAACCAGAAAGTGGGAATAAGTATTTATCAACAAAATGGATGTGTCGACTAGATTTCCAGAGGCATTCCCATGACGTAATATCACAGCTAAAAGTGCTGCAGTAGAATTAATTATTTTTTACGAGATACTGTCAACAGTTAGATCAAGTATCAAACGTCGCATCCAAACTATCCAAGAATGTCATCGATAAATTGGGAATAAAGCAGTTCAAATCTACTGTGTACCATCGAGCATCGCAGGGAGCGCTGGACAGGTAGCATCAATCAGGAAAGATCATGTTGCCCGCTATTGGTCAGGATTATCCAGAATAATGGGATAAGGCAGCTTCATTATGGACTTTTTTCTGATGAGAGATGCATGCAATATATCGACCAAATTCAGTCATTTGAATTATTTTTTGTGCATGAAGTAAGAGACCAGTCAAAATTGGTTGAAGAGAAATTATGAGTCAGAATTCAGAGACCATCCATTTGGACTTTATGTCAAGTTTTAGAGAACGATGAAATAAAACTGGAGAGTTGGCTAGACAACATTTAAAATGATCAGAGCATTAAATGGAACAGGAACGGGTACGAAACCATAAATGCGCAATCTTACAATTGGGGATAAGTTATTGGTGCCATTTCCACCCTTAAAAAGCAAGGTTGAGTGGACCTTATGAAATCGAGAAGAAATTTATTGAGGTGAACAACTTGAAAAGGCCTCCAGATGGGAAAAATCCCACAGAATGCGTTGTGTATATTCTCAAAGTTATTTTGACAGCGAAGGAAAGAAGAACCAAGTGGAGACGATTCCGATTTGGACATTCATTTAATCAAATTCGCAATGACGAAATTGCCAAAATTTGGTCAAATTGTTGAGTTAATTTCCACAGGAAAATCGAAATGAACTGAAATAATTATTGCTATCAAATGGGGAGATATGCAGAAATACATTGGGAAGTGCTGATCCAATTATGCATGATTTAAATGTGATGCTTTTCCTATTACGCAAAATTCTTATGAACATAACCCGCAAAAGTTGGCATAGGTTCTGAAGGAAATACAGCACATGCTGCAAGATGACATAATCGAAATCAGTTACAGTAACTGGAATTCACGCATAGTCATGGTGCCAAAGCCAGATGGAACCCAATGGGTATGTGTTGACTATTGAAAATGCAACGCCGTTACAAAGACTGATGCATATCTAATTCTACAGTTGGAGGATTGTGACGAAAACGTTCGCCAAGCAATTTACGTTTCTAAGTTGAACTTTCGCAAAGGCTACTGGCAAGTAGTTCTGTGAGAAAGAGCTAAGGGGATTTCGGCTTTCATAACGCCAAATGGACAATATCTCTTCAAAGGTATGCCATTTCGTATTAAAAACGTTCCAGCCACGTCTCAGTGACTGAGAGAAAAAAAGTAGTTTTCGGATTATCTAACTGTGTGGTGTATATTGATGACGTGTGACTTTTAGTCAGTCACAGAAGGAACATTTACAGCATTTCTCGGAATTGTTCGACAGACTACCGAAGGCAAGACTGAATTTGCCAATGCCCAATACACTTTCCTGTGCCATTATATTGAACATGGACAAATGGCCTCACGGGATGCGATGACGAATGTAATTCAGAAATTTCCCACACCGTCAATGCAATAAGCTATACTCTAGTTCCTTGGAATCGAGCGGAATTTACTGAAAACTTGTGCCAAATTTTAGCAGTGTGGCTGCTCCACTCACTGAATTGTTGAAAAAAAAGGCAAGACGTTTCAGAAGTCAGGGAATACCAAAAGACGTTTGACAGACTACAAACTGAGTTAACCACTGCCACCGTATTAGCCATACTGGATTGCAGGAAGCCTGTCAATGTGACTGTCGATGCCAGTGATGTGGATGTTGTTGCGGTTCTCCTGCAGGTGGATGACGAGGGGATAGAAAACGAACAATTTTCCAAGAAGCTGAACTATCATCAGAAGTATTTAACGATGGAGCAAGAGACTTTAAGACTCGTGTGTTTTGACAACTAACTGGAATTTGGAAGAATTTTAAATATGAAGACAACTTTTGGCATTGATGGTTCTTTTTTAAGGGGGGTGGGGTAGGTGTCCAAATCTGGTTACATTCTCCTAAAAATTATTTTGTTTTCTCAAGTATACTATTGAACAAGTTTGTTTTTTTCAGAAAGGTCGCAAATATTTTTTTCAGTTCGGATTAGTCTGGTTTGGAAACAGAGATTAAAGGGATGCCTTTTTGTTTTTTTATAAACACATGAGACTTCAGGCCAAAGTGGTCATGTTTTAGAAACTATCTGTATATTGAAAGGGGAGTGGTCAGCTCTGCAGTTGTGCAGTTCAGTTCAGAACTAGTTTGGAGTTCATTTGTGTGGACGTGCTCTCTCTCTGCTCCTGCTCTTCGATCTTCAGCGTGTAAGCATTTGTTCAATTTATAAAGGATTTTAAGGTAGGATTGTTTATTAGGACTGTTGCATATATTCCAAGCAATAGAAAAGAATCAAGTTTGGATAGACGGAGTTCTGTTGGTCTTTTTTATTCTGTTCTTTGTTTCTCAGTGTGTCATTTTATGTTTGTTTTTATGTTTAAAAATGCTTATTTACTCAGGTTAACTTTAACCGGAGGAAACAAATTGCAAAGGTCTGGACGAAGCTCCCTGCGTGAAAATATTTTGAATAGTCTGACGTCGTCCAGAACGGCGATGTCAAGAATCCTGCCTTTAACCCTGTATCCTGTATTCACATTCGACCTTCCAAAATGAATCATTTCACACATTTCAAGATTCAAGTATATCTGCCACTAGTCAGACAAGTTCTGCATCCTGTTAATGTCCCGTTGCAACCTCCAACTCTACACATTACAAAACTCCATCAAACGTAACGTCATCGGTAAAATTTATAATTCACCCGTCCACGTCCTCATCCAAAATATTTACAAAACGCACAAAGAACAGAGATCTCAAAAGTTATCTCTGTGGAACATTACCAATCAACAAGCTCCAGTCTGAAACGTTTTTTCCATCGACTAAGACCCACTGTCTTCTATGCATCAACCAATTCTATATCCACACAGCCAGACTTCCGTGTGCCATGGCTCCATAGTTTGTAAATGACCCAAACGTGGGAAGCCTTTTCAAACGGCTCGGGAAATCCATTTACACCAAATCCACTGCTCTAGCTTCATCAATGTGTTGAATCATGTCCTCAAAGAATTCAACAATGCGTGTGAGCCGTGAACTACCTTTCACAAATCCATGTTGAATATCTGTAATCATCTATCATTTTCCATGTAATCCTTTCTGTCAAAGTCCTCTCCAATAATTTGCTCATCAACGACATTGGATTGACTGTCTGCAGTTCCCAGGAATATTTTTTTTCCCTTTTCAGAACAGGGGAATAACAGTCGCCTCCCTCCAATCATCTGTCACTACTCCAGTCGACCGTGAGAATACAAAGATCATCACCAGTGGCGCAGCAATCTTTTCTCTCAATTCCCGTATTCGCTTGGTCGAGGGACTTAATTAGCTTATGTTTTTTGAATTATTTGGGTGGGAATGTACAAGACATGATTAGTAAGTTTGCACAATACGCGAAAATACACGGTATAATGGACAGTGAGAAAAGTTATCAGAAATTGCAGCAGGATATGGATCAACTGGGGAAGTTGGATGAGAAATTGAAAATAAAAATAAATATAGATAATATAGATAAGAGTGAGGTATTGCATTTTACAAAGTCACATTAGGGTGGGAGTTCTATGGCGAATGTTTCGGTCTGAAGGAATGCAGTGAACAGGGAGAATTTGAGTTCAGGTGCACGGTTCTTTCAAAGTGGAGTCAAAAGTAGACAGCGCAGTGAAGAAAGCTTTTGGCACACTGGCCTTCATCTGTCAGGACACTGGGTGTGGAAGTTATGTTGCAGTTGTACAGGGCGTTGGTGAGGCTGCACTTGGAGTATTGTGTAATGTTAGAGGGGAAAGAATAAAAGGGAATTTGAGGGGCAAGTCTTTTACACAGAGGGTGCTACGCATAGTGAATATGGTACCAGCAGAAATGGTTGATTCGTATACATAAACAACAGTCAAAAGGCGTTTGGACAAGTGCATGGATAACAAATGTTTAGAAAGATATGGGATATGTTCAGCGAAATAGGTTTTGTGTGAGTGGGCATTTTGTTTGGCATTGACCAGTTTGGGCAGAAGAGCCTTTCTCCGTTCTGCAGGACTCCATTAATCCATCAGTCAACCTGACCACAGCTCCAGACCTGTAAAGCTGTCAGACAGAAGTTGCAGATGGTCACAAATCGGTCAGGGTCATCTGAAGCAAATCTCAATTCAGACATTATACAGGAGGAGTTTGACACGACCCTGGGACATTCTGTCATTATTTAAACCTTTAAGTTACCTTAACAGTGGCAGCAAAGCCAAGGGAAAGTAACACAGAAGAAAAGCTACTCACCATTCAACAGCCACTCACTTACTTGCTGCCCGTGGAATCACAGTTCAATTTCCTTTGATTTTACCTTTCCCTCTCCTACCTTCCTCGTTCGACTCCGTTACTTCACTGCTGGTCGTCCTCCTAACCATAGCCCGATATCCAGTTTTGCCTACACTTAGACGTCCAGCATAATTTCAACCACAAAGCAGCCATTCCCAAATTGGCCGCTCTAAAATAGCCACTCTGCTGTAGTTTGCTTTGTTATTTGTTTCTGGGCAGTGGCTGAGACAACTCCTACCAGAATCCTCTTCATTCGCTTCTCAGACTTTGTTGGTCGTCCTCACACTGTTCACTGACACCAGCTCTTCTGCACTCACTCCTGCATTGCAGTGAATCTGACCTCCTCCCAAAATGTTCCTCAGTCGCTTGTCATCAACGTCCTCGGTTTATGGGCCGAGGGCGTCACTGTCTGGACAGCATTTCATACCCATCCCTAGTTGCACCTGAGAGGATGGTGCAGAGCAGCCTTCTTGAACTGCTGCAGTCCCTTAGGAACCGACGTCCGGGATTTTGACTCAGCAACTGTGAAGAACAACGACATATTTTCAAGTCAGGCTGGTGTGTGTCTTGGTGAGGAACTTGCACGTGCTGATGTTTTGATGTATCGATGCCCTTCACCATCTCGGCAGAAATTATAGCTGGTTTGGAAGGAGCTGTATAAAGATCTGTGCTGAAGTTTCACAGTGCATCTTGTCATGAAACACATTGCTGCCAATGAGCGTCACTGGACGCTTGTTGACGTCATGCAAATCAGGCATGCTGCTTTGTCCTGGATGATTTCAAGCTGCCTCAGTGTTCGTGTAGATGCATACAACCAAAGAAATAGAGATTAGTTCATCACACTCCTGACGTATGGTGTTCTAGATGTTTTACTGAGTCAGGAGGTAAGTTGTTCATCACAGTATTCCTTGGCTCTGACCTGCACATTAGATTAGATTACTTACAGTGTGGAAACAGGCCCTTCGGCTCAACAAGTCCACACCGACCCCCCAAAGCGTACCCATCCAGACCCAATCCCCTGCATTTACCCCTTCACCTAACACTAAGGGCAATTTTAGCATGGCCAGTTCAACTAACCTTCACATATTTTGGATTGTGGGAGGAAACCCACGCAGACACAGGGAGAACGTGCAAACTCCACACAGATAGTCGCCTGAGGCGGGAATTGAACCCGGGTTTCTGGCGCTGTGAGACAGCACTGCTAACCACTCTGCCACCGTACCGCCCCAATGTAGCATGTAGCAACTGTTTTTATGTGCAAGTCCATTTGAGTTTCTGGTCAATGATAACCAGAAGGACGTTGATGCCACGGGATTGATAATCACAATTATTACGACAATTGTAATGGTAACGCCATTGAAAGTCAAGGTGCGGTTGTGAGATTTTCTCTTACTGGCGACAGTCATTCCCTGGCATGTGTGTGGCTATGCAATGCTACTTGGTACATGGCAGCGCAAGCCTGGACGTAGCCCAAGTCTTGCACATGGACTGCTTCAGTATTTGAAAAATGAAACTCAAAGAATACTAGAGTGTAGAAGCAGGCCATTCGGCTCATCATATCTACACTGACCATCTTAAGAGTAACCATGCCCAACACACCCCACCACACTGTTCCGAGAATACCGCTTTTCCCATGGCTAATTTCCCGTCGGCTACACATCCCTGAACACTGTGACCAATTTGCAATGGCCAATTCATCTGGCTTCATATCTTTGGACTATGGGAGGAAAGCGGTGCAGCCAGAGGAAATTCACGCAGAGGAAGAATATGCACACTCCATACAGACAGTCATCTGGTCGTGGAATCGAAACGTGCTGCCGTAAATTGTGCTGAACATTGCGCATTCAATTACAAACATCCCCACTTCTGACCATATGATGGAGAGAATGTCGTTGAAGAAGCGGCTGGAGATTATTGGCCAAGGACACTACGCAAAAATATTCCTGCAGTAATGTACGAGATCCGAGATGACTGACCTCCACCACACTCAACCATCGTCCTATATGCCAAGATTGACTCCAAGAAACGGAGAGCTTGCTTTGATACTCACTGGTTACACTTGTGCTTCTACTCCTTGATGCAAACCTAGTCAAATGCAGTCTTGATGTCAGGCGTGTCATTCTCACGTTACCTCTCGAATCACTTGCCTATGTTTGAAAGAAGGCTGCAAAAAGATCAAGAGCTGAGTGGCCCTGGCGCAACTCAAAATGGGCGTCACCGAGCAGGTTATTGTTGTGCAGGCACTATTTGATTAGCACTGTTGATGATGCCTACTATGACTAAATTGCTTATCAAGGGTAGAAAAATTGGACGTAATCAACCTAGTTGGATGGGCCCTGCTTTTCGAGTACAGGACATATATGGGCAATTTTCCATTTTGTCAGGTGTATGCCTGTGCTGCGACTGTACTGGAAGAACACAAGTCTTCAGTACTATTGCTGGAATATTATCAGGGCCCAAAACCTTTG
The DNA here is from genome assembly GCF_047496795.1 of Chiloscyllium punctatum. Taxonomy (NCBI): domain Eukaryota; kingdom Metazoa; phylum Chordata; class Chondrichthyes; order Orectolobiformes; family Hemiscylliidae; genus Chiloscyllium; species Chiloscyllium punctatum. Next base: position 36,999,856 of record NC_092773.1, read on the forward strand.
CATGATCCTCTGCTTCAAACATTTCTTGATATCACGTAGTGAATCGAATTGTATAAAGACCTGATTTGGAGATTCCGGTGTTGGCTTGGGGTGTACGATGTTAATAATTACACAACACCAGGTCATAGTCCAACCGGTTTAATTGGAAGCGCATTAGCGTTTGGAGCGACGCTCCTTCATTAGGTGATCGTGATGAAGGGTGAAGGATGAAGTTGCATCGTTCCGAAAGCTAGTGTGCTTTCAATTAAACCTGTTGGGCGATAACCTGATGTTGCGTGATTTTTAGCGTTGTATAAAGACTGATATCTTTGATGCTGGGGCCAGTGAAGAACGCCTTGGTAGAACATCCATTTGGCAATTCAGTTGGAAGATTGATGCGAATGCTTCAGTTATATCTTTTCCGCTGATGCATTGGTCTCTTCCATCATTGAGGGTTGAGATACTTGTCGAGCCTCCTCCTCCTCCAATGAGTTATTCCACTGTACGTTCCCGTTCGTAATTGATGTTCTAATCTGTTGATTGTGGGCATGCTTAATTCTCTCATCTACTGCTTACGTTTTTTGGTGTGCAATTAGTCCTATTTGGTACCGTCACTAGGTGGACACGTCCATTTTAATTATGTCTGATACTCTCCTGGTATGCTCTTGTGCACTCTCCATTGAATAAGGGTGGATTCCATGCCTTGAGGATCATGACTGACATAATGATACTCCGACCATGAGGTTTCTGGTTGTTCTGAAGTACAGCTCTGCTGCTATTGATGCCCATTGCGTCTCATGGATAGCCAGACTTGAGGTGCTAAATCTGTTCAAAGTCTGTCACATTTAACTAGGTCTGTGTGCTACAGAACACGATGAGGAAGATCGCAATTTGAAGGCAGTACTTCATCAATCCAAGGAATGTGCATTAGTCAATCTTGGAGATCCTATTTACTATCATGGACAGAAGCATCTGCAGCTGGCATATAGGTAAGGATTAGTTTGAGTTTGATAATATTGTTGTCACATGTCCAGGGTGTAGTTTTTCCTGCTCTACAGACAGATCAGAACATAAAAAGTGCATAAGGGTCGCAAACCGAGTGTTATGTACAATGTTACAGCTGCAGAGAATGTGCTGAGAGAGATCAAAATTAACATTTGAGGAGTCCATTCAAAAGTCTAAAAAAAAGGGAAGAAATTGTTCCTGAATTTGTTTGTGTGTGCATTCAAACGTTTATATCTTCTGCCTGATGGACAGAAAATATAACCTGAGTGGGAGGGGCTCCGACGTTAGTTGTTTTCCCGTGGCAGCAGGACGCATGTATGGAGTCAATGAATGGATGACTGGTTTTTAAAAAATGGAATGGACTGTGCTAATAAATATCTGTAATTCCTTGTAATATTGGGAGGAACAGACGCCAAATCACACTGTGTTGCACATAGAGAGGCCAGTTTCCACGATTCATCTATAAAATTGGTAGACGTCTTTATGGACATGCTAACTTTCCTTCGCCTCCAGAGGAAGCCTACAAGTTACTGTACTTTCTTGACTTGAAAATGCCGGTATTGGACTGGGATGCACACATTTAAAAATCACAGAACACCAGTTTATTATCCAACAGGTTTAATTCAAAGCACTGGTTTTCGAAGCGCAGCTCCTTTTGGTTGTGGTTGTGCAGCATACAAAGTAGTGAAACTATCATGGTATTCGAGCAGACAAAAGAGTCAACAAACAATCAAGATAATTTTCAATGCATAATTTAGATTACATCACATTGTAAACTTCTGCGATAAATTCTGTGTCTTTCAATTGTGTCCTCCATAACCACCTGATGAAGAAGTGGCACTCCAAAAACTACTGCTTCCAATTAAACCAGTTGGAATATAACCTGGTGGTGTGCGATTTTTAATTTTGAAATTTCTTGACAGTTGCATCAGCATGGCTGGAGCAGGACAAATTGTAATTGATCATTACTCCCAGGAACTTGACACTCTGTACTTTTTTGCCTCAGCATCATTCATGAAGACAAGTGTGTGTCCTGTCCACCACTTCCGAAAGTCAATGAATGGCTCCTTCATTTTTTCTGATATTGATGGAGAGTGTGCTATCTTTACACCGTCCTGCAAAGCACTCTTTTTTGTATACTGTCTCGCTGTTGTTTGAATTCTGACCTACAATTGTGGTGTCGTCAGCAAATGTGCAAACGCAATTAAGGCGGAATTTGAACACGCAGTTGTCAATGTATAATTTTGAGGACCAAGATGCTTTTCCCTCTTCTTGATTCTCTCCACACCTGCCGAAACCCATTCTAGCAGCTTTGTCTTTTGCAATCCAAGCTTTGAGATCAGTAGTGCTCCTGCCAAGCTGATCCTGGAGATGGACATAGAAATGCCCCACCCAAATTAAATTTGTCCTATTGCCTCCCTCAGATTTTCTACCAAACAGTGTTCAACAGGACGGAATACTGATTCATTAGCCAAGGCAGGGTGGAACGTAGAACAGGATGCATACAGGGATGGTGATGATACTGGCTGAAAAATTTTCTAGACAATGTGATTCCATAAGAAAGACTATGTCAGGCTGTTGCTTGACTAAACTGTGAGATAGCTCTCCCAAGTTGAACACCAGCCCCCAGATGTTTGTACGAAGAACTATGCTGGGTAAAAAAGGTTGTTTCTGCAATTGTCTTTTCAGTGCTTATGTCGATACTAAGTGTCCGTGCAGATTTATTTCTCTGTTGAGACTTTGTAGAGATGGAGAAAACTAAGTGGTTTGTTAGGTCATTTCAGAAAACAGTTGAGTCAATCACATTCCTGCGGCTCTGGTGACTAATATTGCGCAACCAGCACAGTACAGGAGGATGAACCAGGTTTGAGGGAGTGAATATCCTACTCTTGGTCAAATACGTAGCTACTAATAAATCCAGGAGAGAATATGAGGCTGTGATATCTGAGGTGTAGAAAGCCACACACATCACATCTTATTGCAGACTTAACCAATCTTAGAATAAGAAGGAGTGAACACTTGAGAAGAGTAGAAGTGTCACTCAGCTGGGCAGACGATCATAGTTCAAATGCTACCTGATTCCAGAAGAGTGTTATACGTTTTCTAAAAAAAAAAATGATTAAAAGACATTTTTCAATTAAAGGGCTCAAAGTTAGTGATGGCCTGCATTTGTAGTTACCGATAGCCATAGCCTTAGACATTCGCAGGCAGCTCTCATGATCTGCGAACTAAATAAGGAAAACCTTTTCGTGGGATTATCACACAATCTGAGAGTGGTTGCAAAAACTGTGCAGGTCATTCATCCCATCGCATTTGTGCCGGATCGCTCCAAAGCCAATTCAGTCCTACTACTGCACCTCTCACAGCAGATGGGGGTTATTCTCAGTACATCCCGAGTTTGTGTGTGCATGAGGCATGTGTCATATTCTCTGGATAACAGATCACTATGCTCACATCGGTGGGGCAGATGCAAAATTTTTACTGAGCAACTGGCACCAATTCATTCTGCGGTTGTTCTGTTCTTCATTGACTACTAGGACCCCACTGCTTAACCTGAGAGTTAGGTTATATTGCCGAGCGAATAGCCAAAGCATTTCAGCCATATTTATGAAATGTTGAATGAAATCAGAATCTATTCTTGCGATTTTCTTAGTTCAATACTGGTGTGGATACGGTTGGGGCGGTACGAATTATGAGCGGTAATAAATGGGTTACAGAGTCGATCCCTGTCGCTCAAAATGGAGATCAGCAGAGCAGTACTAATTGAGGACTCTGCAATTAGGGGGACAGATGGGAGGTTCTGTGGGAAAGAGAGAGTCTCAGCTTTTTGCATTGCCTGCCAGGTGTCAGGGTAAGTGAAATCCTGGATCTTGTGTTGGGATTCTTTCGGTTGAGCGGGACAAGCCTCAAGTCGTGGTCCACAGTGGAACTATCGGTATAGATAGGAAAGGGATGGGGATTTATGGCGGAAATCCAGGGAGGTAGTGTGGAAGCTTAGTAGGAGAAAAATCAGAAAGGGGCTCGGACACCTGAATAAGTAGTGCTCATTCTGGGGTCAGTGATCCTATTCATTTAGGATGGTCTACACCTGAACCAGAGGGGTACTAATTTCCTGAGGTGGGAATGTTTGCTAATGCTATTTGGTATGGTTTCAGTTAATTCAGCGAGGGGCGGTGGGCACAAATTGTAGTTCCTGTTTTCAGGACGTTCAGAGTAGTGAGGTCAGAATTCTGGTTTCAAGGTCGTAAGAGTTCATGGGCAATTAGGAAGATGCTTTTAAAGTGTATTTATGTCAATGCCAGGAACATCTGAATTAAGGTGGTTGAGCTTGTCTCATGGGTTGGTGTCTGGGACTTTGATGTTGTGGCCATTTTGGAGACACAGATAGAACAGAAACCGAAATGGTTGTTTCAGGTTCTCGGATTCAGATTTTTCAGTCAGAACAGAGAAGATGGTAAAGGATGGGGAGTTGGAATTGTTAGTCAAGGACAGTATTACGGTATGAGTACGGATGTTTGAACACTCGTCTACTGAGGCACAATCGAATGAGGTTGAAAACAGGAAAGGAGAGGTTACCCTGTTGGGAGTTCTGTCCAGGGCTCAGAATAGTTCCAGAGAGTTAGAAGAAAGGACAGGAAAAACAATTCTGGATAGGAGTGAGAGCAACAGGGTAGTTGTTACGGGAAGACTTCACTTTCCAAATATTGACTGGAAACACGATAGTTCTAGTATTATAGATGAGTCAGTGTTTGACCAATGTCTGCAAGATGGTTTCTGGACATATTATGTCGAAAAGCCAACAAGGGACGCTGCCACATTGGATTTTGTAATGTGTAATGATCATGGCCAAGTGTTAGATTTGGAGGTAGGTGAGCACTTTGGTTATGTTTATATTAACGATGAAAAGGGATAGATGTACAATGGAGGGCACAAGTTAATGGTAGGGAAATGCAACCATGGGATGTTTTAGGCATGATTTGGGATCCATAGGATGGGGAAGGAAACAGCAGTGGATGGGCATGATAGAAATGTGGAAATTATTCACTGAACAGCGACTGCGTGTCCTTCATAAATATGTACCGGTTTGGCGGAGAGAAAGTGTTGGAACGAAGGAGCCATGATTCCCTAAAAAACTTGAATCTCTTGTCAATGGGAAGAAGGAGGGTAATATAAGTATGAATCATGAAGGCTCAGTTATGGCGTTTGAGAGTTACACGTTTGCCAGAAAAGACCTAAAGAGAATGAGAAGAAGAGCCAGGAGGGGAAATGAAGAACTCATTGGCAGGTGGTAACAAAGAAAACCCGAAAACTTTCTATCGGTAAATCAAGAATAAAAGAAAGCATTCAGAAATATTAGGGCCAATCGAGGATATTAGTGACAAGTTGTCCGTGGAGTCTGAGGAGATGTGGCAGTGTGAAATGAATGTTTTCCGTCAGTATTCACAATTGAAAGATACAATTTTGTCGAGGAGAATACTGAGGTACCGGCTACTGCTGGCATAGAATCAAAATCATACAGGTGTACAGCTTGGAAACAGACCATTCGGTCCAACCCATCCACGCCAAACAGATATACCACCCAATCTACTTCCACCTGCCAGCACTTGGCCCATATTCTTCTAAATCCTTCCGATTCAAATGCCCATCCAAATGCCTTTTAAATGCTGCAATTTTATTATCCTCCATGACTTCTTCAGGTAGCTCATTCAATACATGCACCACCCTCTGCGTTAAAAAGTTGCCCCTTTGGTTTCATTTAATTCTTTCCCCTCTCACCGTTTACCTAAGCTATCTAGTTCTGGATTCCGCCACCCCAGGGAAAAGACTTTGTCTATTTATCCTATCTATGCCCCTCATACTTTTGTAAAACTCTATAATGTCACCCCTCAGCCTCCGACGCTCCACGGAAAACAGTCCCATCCTTTTCAGCATCCCCCTCCATCTCAAATCCTCCAATCATGGCAATATCATTGTAAATATTTTCTGAACCCTTTCAAGTTTCACGCATCTCTCCGATAGGAGTGAGAACAGATATTCCAACAGTGGTCCAGCAAATGTTCTGCACAGCCATAAGAATACCTCCCAATTCCTGTACTCAATACTCTGAATGATAAAGGAAAGCATAGCAAACGCCTTCTTCACTATCCTATCAATAGAGAGTCCATTTCAAAGAGCTGTGAACTTTCACTGAATGGTGTCTCTGTTCAACAACTCTCCCGAAGATCTTACCATTAGGTCTTGCTAAGATGTGACTTTCCAAAATGCATTTATCTGAATTAAACTCCATTTTATACTTCTCAGCCTACAGGCCCATCCGATCAAGATCCTATTGTCATCTGAGGTAACCTTCTTTGCTGTCCACTAAAACTCGAATTTTGGTGTCATCAGCAAACGCGATCTCTTATGCTCACATCCAAATCATTTATATAAATGATGAAAACTACTGGACCTAGCATCGATCTTCGTGGCACTCCACTGGATAAAGGCCTCCCGTCTGAAAAACAACCTCGTTCCCAAGAAGAGGTGTTAGCAATTCTGGGAAGATTGAAAATAAATAAATCCCCTCGCCGTATGAGACTTAGCTCAGCAAACACTGGGAAGACAGGTCGGAGATTGCAGACCCTTCGGGTTTGAATTTTCTACATCGCCATTGCCTGCAGGAGTTTTCACAGAAGAATAGCGGAGAACAAATGTTGTTTCCTTATTGAAGAAGAGGAGTGGAGATAACTCTGTTATTGATACACCAGGGAGAAATAATTCGGTTGTCGACACAGTTTTAGAAAAAGTTCTGAGAGATAGGATTTATCATAATCTAGAGAGGAATAAATTGACGAGAGGTAGTCAGCACGGTTTAGTGAAGGGTAGTTTTGCCTTACAAACCTCACTGAGTTCATTTCCATGCTGACCAAACAGGTGAATGAGGGTAATGCGGTTGTTGTGATGTATATGGATTTCAGTTCGATGTTTGTTAAGGCTCCGCACGGTAGGCTATTTCACCAAATAATGCAGCATAGGATTAAGGATGATTTAGCGGTTTGGATCAGTAAATGGCTAGCTGAAAGAAGACAGAGGATGGTGGTTGATAGGAAATGCTTATCCTGGAGTTTCGTTGCTAGTGGTGTAACGCAAGGATCCGTTTTGAGGCAACTGCTGTTTGTCATTTTTATAAATGACCTAATTGGCGGAGTAGAAAGATGAGTATTAAAGTTGCGGAAGACACGAAGGTCAGTGGAATTGTGGGTTGTATTGAAGAATGTCGCAGATTATAGAGGGACATAGATAACCGGCAGATCTGGGCTATGTCGTGGAAAATGGAGTTTAATGTAGAAGAGTCCAAGTTAATTCACTTTGAAAGGAACAACAGGAATCAAGAGTTAAAAATCACACAACACCAGGTTATAGTCCAACAGGTTTAACTGGAAGGACACTAGCTTTCGGAGCGATGCTCCTTCATCAGGTGATAGTGAAGGGCTCAATCCTAACACAGAAATTATAGCAAAGATTGACAGTGTTATGTAACAGAAATTATACATTGAAAAGTTGATTGCTAAGCCTTTCATCTGTTAGAATACAGTGACAGTTTCACTTCTTTCATAAGTAAATCACAAACCTGGAGTTATCTCACTTTGTGGATTAAATTCAATCTGAACATCATGGCATAGACAGAGAACACAGGGGGCCAACAGCTTTAACATATTGTCAAGCTATCACCATCGTTAACAGCTAACCCGAGAATCCAACATTTAAAGAAAAGTTTCTGATTTACCCATGAAAGAAGAGAAACTATCACTGTATTCTAACAGATGAAATGCTAAACAGACAATCAATTTTTCAATGTATAATTTCAGTTACATCACAACGTAAATTTCTGCTATAAAATCTGTGTTAGAATTGAGCCTTCCACTATCAGCTGATGAAGGAGCGTCGCTCCAAAAGCTAGTGTGCTTCCAATTAAACCTGTTGGACTATAACCTAGTGTTGTCTGATTTTTAACTTTGTTCACCCCAGTCCAACACTGGCATCTACAAATCAGGAATAAAGAGTACTGCGCTCATGGTAACATTCTTGTCAGTGTAGATTTGCAGGCATGTCTCTGTGTTTAAGTACATAGATCCCTGATAGTTTTGCCACCAGCTAGATCAGGATGTTCAGAAGGCATTCCGTGCATTAGCTTTTATTGCTAGATGCATTGAGTGATTCTGGTGCAGCCACATTTAGAGTATTGCCTACAGTTCTGGTCACCACATTATCGGAAGTTCGTGGAAGCTTTGGAAAGGGTTCAGAGGAGGTTTACGACAAATGAAGCCTGGAATGGATGGAAGGTCTTTTGAGGAAAGGATTTGGGACTTGACGCTGTTTTCGTTCGAGAGAAGAAGGTCGAGAGATTTCTTAAATGAGACATGTATGATAATCAAAGGTGTAGATCGGTAGATAGTGAGAGCCATTGAGCTCGGATAGTGAGGAGCATATCTTTAAATTGGGTTGTGATAGATTCAATATACATATCAGAGGTTGTTTCTTTACTCCCGGAGTCGTCAGAGCATGGAATGCCCTGTCTGCAATAGCAGAAGGCTCGCCAACTTTAAGAACATTTAAGTCTTCATTCGATAAATGTATGGATGGAAACGAAATAGTGCAGAATAGATGGGCTTCAGATTGGTTCCTCCTGACCGCACAACATCGAGGGCAGAACGGCCTGTACTGCGCTGTCATGGTCTCTGTTCTCTGTATTATGTTGAAAATTGGGCTACAGATTCGGACAGTGTATACTAAGAATCGTACACCTATTACTAAAATCAGGAAAATTTGTTTACATATGAATTCGGAGTAGGCTATTCCATCCCTCAGTTTGGTGCATCATTTGATAGGATCATGGTTGATCTGATTACGGCAGCACTTTTATTTTCATGTCTCTATTATAACTCCTAACAGCCTTGTTGACGTGCATTTCGATAAGCATGGACTTATTACAGTTAGCTCGCATGACTCCATGTGAAGCAGTCTAACAGACTTGATTGAGTTCTTTGAGGAAGTGACGATGGTGATTGATAGTGGTACGGCCGTGTATGTTGTCGACATGGAGATACTAAAGTATGTTAAAACGTACCTCATCGTAGACTTGCTCAGAAGCTTAAGTTACATGGAATCCATGCTGAGTTGGCAAGTTGGAGGCAAAATTCATTTGGTCAAAGAAGACGTAGATAGTTGTGTGGGCTGTTTTCTTTTCTCACTGGGGGCCTGTGGCCAGTCGTATTTTGCAAGCGTCAGTACTGGGACCTCGCTGTTTGTTATATGTACAATTGGTGTGGATGGAAATACAGATGGACTAATTAGTAAGTTTGCGGATGACATGCAAATTAGTAGAGATGTGGATAGTGATGAAATCTATAAGAAGATAAGAAACTGTCGTTGGAGTAGGTCGTCTGGACCCTTGAGCCGAGGACTAGATATCAGTCAAGAATCAGGCACTCGGGATATATTATTCTTGACAATTTGACAGAACGTAAATAGGGGAGTCACACAGTGTCAAGTGCTGCAATTTATATCAGTGATTTGGATGAGTGGAACTGATGCATTATCACTATGTTTGACGATGGCGTCAACATAAGTAGAAAATTCAATTATCAAGAGAAGACAGAGAATCTGAAAATAGATATAAACAGGTAAATTCAATGTAAAACAGTTTGGAAGGTAGAATATATTACGAAACATAACCTGTCCTTGTTTTCATGCAGCGTAAAAGGCAGTCATTACTTAAATGGGGAGATTCAGATTAAATTAGAAATAGTCAATTGACTGAACGATTTCGAGGAAACGCAAGGGAAAAGGAACCATTGATGGAGACTTCCTTGTGGAGTGAGATGTTGAAGGTTCCAAATCACATGAAGTTTGAATAAAGGCATTGCCAGGTCAGTCGAAATGATGCGTTCCATCAAATTCTTAGTCAGCCTCACATAAACAGATCAAATACCAAATACTGAGGCAAGATGACAGCCCACCATGGATAGCTGTGCTGACGATGATCGCGCACTTCTCAGTAAACTGGGCTATCTGCTCAGCTCATGGGGAGCATTGCAAACTTTGACAGTAAATTGCGTCTATACTTTCAACTCGATGTAATTTTGGCGTGATGTCCGTTACACAACGTAGAAAATCGACCGATATATTCTTGTGTCAGTATTAAGATTCAGGTGTGTCAGAATATGAGCCTCCATTAGATTATATTTCACAGTTCAAGGGTCAAATAGCAAACGGGATTCGCCCATAACGTATATGGGAACGTGTGAATTGTAAGAAGTAGAAATTATCAGGTTATGGCCAATGTGATAACAAGAGTCGCGATTCGTGTGTTTCATCCTCAGATATTGTCCAGGGATGAGATGGAGCCAGAGGAAGAAAATGTAGTTTGTGATCAGAGTAGAAGACAGTGAGTTGAATGTTCTCGATATTTAAGATTTGGGAGGCGCCAGTGTTAGACTTGGGTGTACAAAGTTAAAAATCACACAACACCAGGTTCTCGTCCAACACATTTAATTGGAAGCACACTCGCTTTCGAAGAGACACTCCAAAAGCTGGTGAGCGTCCAATTTACCTATTGGAATATAACCTGTTGGTTTGAGATTTTTAAATCGATATTTAAGTAATAAGAACAGTGATACAATTGGACAACGTTTTTAGCTGAGAATGATTAGGTAAACATCGTCTCCCATGGTGGACACTGCGAGAATCAATTAGATGGAGAGTGAATAAACAAGTTCAATTATACGGTTAGCCGTGGTTTGTGGAGTGAATGTCTGAATTCAGAGAGTCAACAGGAAGTGTAATAGTGGCAAGGAATGTACAGAACATAAAAGGAACAGTAATAAAATCATATATGTGGACAGAAACAAACATGACAGTGAGACTTACCAGGGACACCAACAACAGCCAGAATAGGATAATAAATATATTGAATAATCGTCATTACAGTTTGGATCCGCTTCGAATATGACATTCCACCATAATATTTAGAAAGGTACCAAACATGCCAGGTCAAGCTCCTGTCCATTGTTGCAACATTCCAGTCTATTGTTGTCACATTCTGAACCATTGTTAGAACATCCGAGTACAATTTTCCCAGATTCTGATCTCTTCCCTCCCTTTCTCTATGGAACTACTGCTCTCTGTTAGTTTATGCTCACGTTCATAGTACGGGAAAACAGTTTGAACGTCACCCGTTTATAAAGAAAAACTCGAAACCCTTCACTGGAATAATTAGTAACCATGGAAACTGACATTAATCACAGTTACCAAACAAACAGATCAGTTAACCCCTTACTTCCATCGCTTTTGATGTCACATAAAAGGTAACATTTCCTGGGTCTAGATGCAATAGTTGAGTTTTGCTGAGGGATGGACCTTAAATCGTTCAACCATTTTAATTTTTCTTCCTTATTTTTGAGAGTAGAGCCAGAACAGTGCAGGGTTGTATATGTTCCATACTGTATATTCAATATGACTGGGATAAAGTAACAACTAGCTGCATAAAATGATAAGTGGGGTGAATTTTTAGAATGCATAACCGAGGGTAACAATATGTTGTGTTCATTGACTTTGTGTAAGACAGCTCCTATTTTTAAGTGCGCTATACTCAAATATTTCAGAACATTCAGACATTATTCAAAGCATTGTGGCTGCTGCTCGGGAACAGAGGACAGCATTTCGGCCCCACTGTGCCTTTCCAGATGGAAACAGGGACACCATTCGAGCTTACCCACTAGGAGAGGTGGAATACTGGAATATTCACACATTTTCCAAAGGCAATGTTTCAAAACATTCGGAAAAGCTACTGCAGGTTTTCGGGGTCTCACTGAGAGAACACTTGGAGTACATTGTGTTGCTTGCGTTTGGGTAACTGAGAAAGAAGGGACCGCCCTAACTGAGAGTTGAACAGCTGCTCGAAATACCTGGTTGCTGTGTCATTTAATACCTCGTGACTGTTACAGACTTACAGAAGGATTTTATTCCGTCTCTGTATTTTGTTAGAGTTTGATCGTCTTTTAGTAGAATATCCCTTATTTTGAGTATCCTTTATTGGCACATGTTCTCAATCACAGCAGTGCTGGAGTACAGTTTATAGTCTTGCCTCAAGTGGCGCTATCTTATGTACAAAGGACCTAGGTACAAACTTACATAAAAAGTGTGCAGAATAAAGAAGAAAAGTAGTTACTGTTACTTTGCAGTGATTCATAGTGTCCTTCAGAAATATGACAATTACAAAGGTGGAACTTACAGTCAGAAAGACAAATTACGAATTAATGCTACATAGCAGGAGCTCAGCGCAGGGTTTCCACATGTGTCCTGATCGACAGCACTAGCTCCAAGTCAAAGCAACAGTCACCAGTCCGCTTCAAGCCTACAGTATGGTTCTCAGCTGCTCCAAAGTAAGTTTTCTCCAGGACTGGGTTCCCCCCACAAGCCTCTGCTCTGACTCAATTTCCTGCGCCAGCCTCTTTTCCGTGAGTGATTCCCTGTGCTGGCCTCTACTCTGAGTTTTGGCTCGAGGGCTCTCTAGCTCATCCCTTCACCTCCGGGTAAGTGCAATTGAATAAAAATGGAGAAAAGAAGGAAAATAGAGGAAGAAAAGAAAAATAATGTTCGGAGCAGGGAGCCTTAGCTGGAGGGCCATACTCAGCTACAATCCTGTTAGACACGAAGACGAGTAGGTCATTCAGCCTCCCGAGCCTGTTACAGAAGAATAGACAGTAATTCGTCTAGCCTACCATGATTGTTACAGAGGCGGAGATGGTCATTCAGCCTCCAGAGTCTCCTACACATGAACAGGAGGGACCATTCAGCCGCTTGAACCTGATAAACAGAAACATGAGGAGACCAATCTTCCCATTGAGCCTGTTACATGTGCTGTTACCACTGTCTGACAGGATCGATGCATCAGGGTGACGGCCCAGGGCTGGGAAGAGCAGAATGTAAATTGGATAATTTCACAACTACTGATCGTATCCTTTATGCACAAATCTACTTCACAGTCTTGGCCTGTTTACCCTACCTGAATATATGTTTACCATCCTTCAATTTCCAATCCTGGTCACTCAGCTGCTAAACCTACAGTATGATCGGTACATCTGGCCTGTTTTAATATATTTGCTCTGTTATTTAACTTGCCTCTATGAAAAGATGGAATAGAATTCTGGGCAGAAATCAGAATGGCTGAACGGTCCGGAGGACGTTACAAATATAACAAGGCTTCTGAAGGCCCGGGGATATTAGTGGGGTGTGCATTACTCTAGGGACTGGAGAAAATTAAGTAGACAAGAATTGGTTAAGTTTTGTTTGAAGTGAAAAGAGAGGTGGACGAGCCAGGTCAAAAACATGGCTATGGAACTGGAGCGTCCTACTACTCACATTATTGTGAAATACGAGATTCCATTCACATCAGCTGAAACGCATGTGGTTCTCACAAGAAATAGTTTTCAATTGGATCGTTTCAGGAAATGAGAACTCGTTCTAATCTGAGTTTCTCTTCAGTTGAACACTGGTCACGAATTGACATCTTTGAGTGGTTTTCTGCATGGAGTCATTTCACTTGTCGCAGACTGTCGGGTGACACGCACGTGCTTGTAATAAAATGGTCCGTGTCTTCACACACAAATTGGCTGACCAACAGAAAGAGGCAGCATGCTTTCGGATTAGAAGATTGATGTGAAGGGATAAACGAGACGAACAGTTTGTCCATGTCTTTAAATAAAGGAAACAATGATACCTTTGACCAAAACTGCACTAAAGCCAGTAAAGTGAGCAGCAGCTGTCCTGGACAGTTATATTAAGAACATGCTCAGGAACAAACAAGCAAATGATCTCAGCACACTAACGAAAAAACAATTACGCCACTAAAAGCAGAAAGACCAGCTACAAGATGTAGCTTATAAATTACCTGAGCAGGCATCAGTATAACAGCTAAATTAATAATGTTTCTATGAGTTTACTGAGAACATTTCAAAAAAGTTCCAGCAAGAAATTCTCGATTTGTGCGGGTAGATTTATATAAACCAACGCATCATAACGTATTTAAGAAAACAAAACATTTAGACCTCGATGTGAAGTTAACTACCTTTAGGAAAATCATTTTTCTTTTACACCCTGATGGAAACAACCCCAAAAATCTGAAGTTGAAAGAGTTTAATGACGTTAACAGTTTATAACAGAAATCAATATTACAAATCTTTTCGCACTTAGTTACGAATGAATGCAATTCAGTGATTACAGGAAATCAAGCTGTCGTTAATAGTCATGAAGTCTGAAAGAGATCTGAGGGAGTTACAGCCAGTCACTTCGGAATGCGAATGAATAATATCCAAAGAAAGTCCTCAACGACTCGAGATTATACTACCTGATAAACACCATGAAGTCATAGGAAACTGAGGCTACCCATAGCGTTTCGCTACATTGATTAGAATTTTAACAAGTTGGTTTCATGAATTAGGCGTGAAGCGCTGTAAATACGTTGATTGTTATTATTGTAATATAGAAGTGTCTTAAAATAAATGCTTCTTTCGTCCTGTACAGGTTAGAGTATGTCATTGATCTATCTTCTAATCCTAGCGAAAGACAAAGTGTATAACTGAGCTTGCACGTCGAGCCCAGATTCAGGTAAGATCATTTGGCCTTCTACGTAATGGAACTCGTTCCCACATGAATGAACCTCCAATTTACTGAGTTCTGCCTGCATACTGATTCTTCTCCTCCTGTCGGCGGAAACGCACCTACAGACATTGACAGCATTACGGTAACAGCACTGAAGACTTTCATCCGAGAAATTGTCACTCCGCAGCCAAGCAGTTCCAGTACAGTTAGAACATTAACCCCGACCTGAGAAAGTTGGCAATTGCCCTCGTATGTCCTGTACATTCGAAGTAGGATAAATCCATTCTGGCCAATTATAGCCCGTCAGACTTCACTCGACCCTCATTAAAGTTATGAACGGAGTAATCAACACCACAATCAAGCAGCACCTGCTCATCAACAAACTGCTCAGTGACGCTCAGTTTGGGTTCTATAAATACAAATCAGTCTTGATGTAATTTCAGCCTCTGTTCAAACTGCTTTTCAGAGGTGAGTTGAGAGGGACAGCCTTTCATATTAAGGCTGCAATCGACTGAGTGTGGCATCAAGTATCAACAGAAAAAAACTGGAAACAATTGTTTTCAGGAGAAACATGCCAGTGTTTCGAGTCCTACCGGACAGAAAGGATGATGGCCGTGGTTGTTGGAGCTGAGTCATCTCAGCTCCAAAACATCGCTACACGTGTTCCTCGGGGTATTTTCAGCTGATTTATGAATGATCTTCCCACCATCATAAGTTGGTATTGTTGCCAATGAGTGCACAATGTTCAGTACCATTTTCCACTCCTCAGATAGTGAAGGCGTTGATGTCCAAATGCAACAAGATCTGGAAAATATCCAGGCTTCGGCTGACAAGTGGCAATTAACACTTGTGCTACATGAATACCACCCAACGTCCATCACCAATAAGAGACACTTTAACCATCCCCCCTTGATATTGAATTGTATTATCAAAACTGCATCCCTAATGGGAGTTCCCGTTGATTAGAAATTCAACTGGACTCGCCACATAAAAAGAGGAGTAAGTCGGAGGCAAGAAATATTTCAACAAGTTACCACCTGACTCCTAAAATCCTTGCCAAAGTCGACAGGGACATGTTATGTGTGTGATGGATTACTCTCCACTTGCCTGGACGAGTTCAGTCCCCAGTACCACTCAAGAAGCTTGGTAGCATCCAGTACAAAGGGACCCACTTGATTGAAACTGCATCCACAAGCATCCGTTCCCTTCACCACTGGCGCTCTGCAGCAGCAGTGTGTACTATCTACAAGACGCACAGCAGAAGTTCACCAAAGATCCTCAGACAACACTTTCCCATCCCATGACAACTTCCACCTCGAAGGACAAGGTCTGCAGATATAGGCAAACTCCACCACTTTCAGGTTCTCCCGCAAGCCACTCACATAACTGCCTTGAAAGTGTATTATCGTTCCTTATCTGTTGCTGCGCCCAAATTTTGGAATTGCCTCCCTGATGTGATTCTGGTTAAACCCACACCGGGTGGACTGCAGCAGTTCATGAAGTCAGCCTCTCAAGGGTAAAATATGACGGGCAAGTAATATTATCTCAGGAACACCCGCATCCACCCAAATCAATGAATAAAAAAAAACTTGTCAAGCTGTAGGTAAACCTCACCATGTGTTGAAAGCAGCATCCTTAATCCCTTTCCCAGTTTTTAAGGAACCATTCCGTCATGTGTAGGTGTGTCAAGTAGTGAGTGTAGTGGAGAAGTGGATGAGTAAAGGCAGGACAGTCATAGAGAAATGGGCCATTCCCAAAATGAATTTCCTCCTGTTAGATGAACAAACTCATAAATGGTGGAGAATTCAGACACCATACTTTTGCATCTGGAGAATGACAAATAGAGGCACAGATAAAGATTGCTCAGAGAATGCAAGACGTTTATATGAGGAGTGGCTGACGTCTGTGCTCGTTCTGTACTCAATGGAGTTTAGAAGGATGATGTGGAATTTCATTCAAATTTATAGATTACTGAGAGGCCTGAATAAAGTAGACTTGTAGAAGATGTGTCAACGACTCAGAAAGACTAGGATATAAGGGCACAGGTTGTGAGTGATAGGACCACCCTTAGGAACTGAGGTTCGGAGTAATCTATTCAGCCAGCAACTGGTAAATCTGTGAAACACATCACTTAAGAGGGCTGCAAAGGCCAATTTGTGTGTATTTCAGGCTGAAACAGGTAGGTTCTTGATTGGTAATGGGTTCAAACATAATGAAAAGAAGGTCGGCGAATGGGGGTGACAAACCACTCAAACATGACAGAATGGGAGAGCCGACTCGATGGTCGAAAGGTCTAATGCTACATCAATGTATAGTCGTTTAAATATACACTTGGATGTACCACGTTAATCGAATATGAAGCGGATGTAGGTAATTCAGTCCCAATAAAACAAAGCCCATTTTGTTTAAATCTGGAGAAACTGGGCCAAATAATAAGTGAAGTTCAAACTTATTAACCAATGAAATGATTGAACTGCCAGAGTAATTGGAGTTCTCCTGTGTCGGATTGAGCAAAACATCCCTCTAATCTAAAACCCTGGATTTTGAATAACAAAGAAGCAGCTGGGCTGAGCTCTGGAAAAAAAAAACACGCAGACACATAGAAGACTGCCTGGAACCATTGTTCTCCCTTGATTTCCAATTCACAGCTCCACCAGAAATCAACCATGCCTAACATTCTAGACTGAAACTGACCTTTACACCTCACATTATATATAATGGCCTTTTTGAACCTATGTGGATAATGGACACTCAACTCAATTCATTCGCAGAGATATCGGGCATTCAGCGTCAATCAAAATGCATTCGCACATATTAATTGTCAGGAAGGCAACTGACCTTCAGGAGAATACCAGAAACAAAATGGACAACATAGATTTGAGGGTACAAAACGGGGCTATAAACAGTAGCCCTCATATGACCTGACGGACAGACTTTCCAACAATATTTTTTTTGATAAAGAGCTTCACCACAGGTTCCAGGCCTACCCAACAGCTTCAGAACCAAGAACCACGGAGGCAGAAAAGAGATACTGAATAGAGAAATCAAACAAGAACATCATCTCAATAAAGACATCCGAGAGTTGAAATGCCAACCAGACGCTATCAGAGCAAAACCTTTCAAACACAGGGCTATTTGGAGGCAAGAGAATCGAAGGCGAGAACCTCAGAAATTGTACACATTTTAAAACGGTCCTTCCCTCGATGGGGAGCTGGAAATCCTGGCATTCCAAAGTTTCCAAACAAGCTGTCAGGGAGGCTATGGCAGGTGTTGTCAGTTCATGGGTCCCTTTGGGTAGGAATCCTGAATAATGTGCCTGTGATCAAAACTGCTGCTTGTCTTCTAATAGAGTATAACATGCATTTAATTACTGTCCTTCGCAGAATTAAATTTGCCTTTATTTCTTGCATTATACCAACCTTGTGTCTTGAATGAACACAGAATTTTCTTTTTTTGCCCAGAACAATCGAACTGTTGCTTTCTTCGTGTTTTCGCCATAGCTTTAATACGCTATAGAGGTTGGTTTCTTATTAGAGAGAAGCGGCTGGTGGTGGTTCAACTTGAAGGGCCACCACAGCTCCGATGAGGAAGGAGATTCCTTCATGTTAACCACAAACCAGGAATGGGAATTAAATACACGCTGTTGGTATCATACTGTTCTGTGAAACAACAGCCCAGCCAACTGAGCTAAATGTTTGCCGTATTACTTTTGTATTCCTAAGGAATTCCAATGGCTGAAACAAGTACTTGGGAGTGATTTAACCCACCTAAAATAGACAAATTACTGATGACAATCTAGAGACCGGACAGAGGGCGTCTTGATTCTACTCTCAGAGTCATTGAAATTCTCCTGTAGCATTGATTCCTAACCAATCCTCACGCCCAAACAGTTTGATTTGATTTTGCGTAGACTATAGGAAATTAAATGTCGTCACAAAGAGAGTGTTTGCAGTTCATCATTCATATCTAAAATCGTTTTGTGGAAATGATATTGAAAAGTACCGCTGACAGTAAGAGGAAATGACATTGCTACATTTGCTCCATTCTGTATCTTTGTACATAGGAAAATGTTAGGATCACAGACTACAGAGGGAGGAATGAAATGGAGAAAATTCGGTTTATTACGTTAAGTGGTATGATGGTTTTCACAGTAAGCGGATTTGTGTACAGCAACACGGATGTCTTCCTTAGTTTGAGGAAATTTCATGGATTAAAGTTGGATCGAATATGCATGGTGACAGATTGGAAGTGGGGAGGTGTCATGAGACGTCCTAATACATCAGTCGCAGTAGATCAGCACGCAGGTGGTGAAGAAGTCAAGTGGTATGTTGGTCTACTCAATGAGTGGAATTGAGTACAGGAATATGGATGTTTGGTTTGTGAAAACTTCATGGGATTAAAGTTTGATGAATCCATAAATATTAATAATCTATATCGGAGAATACATCAGGAATTAAAAAAAACCTTTGGAAACATTAGCGGTCATCTTTCAAGATTCGATAGATTCTGGAATAGTTCCTACAGATTGCGGATTTGTTAATGTAGCCTCAATGTTTAAAATGGGATGCAGAGACAAAACTGTGAATTTTGGACCAGTCTGCCTGATGTTGGCATTGGCCAAAGTACGCGAGCCCATTATGAAACAATTACTCACTGAGCGTGTGTAAAAGAATGAAGTATTATGCAGAATCACCATGAATTGCCAAAAGGGAAATCATGTTGCACAAACTATTGGAATTGTTCGGGGATGCAAACAGTGTCATTGATTAGTAGAAACCAGAGGGTGTAGTTTTCTTGGACCTTTTCTAATGGCTTTTGATAAATCCTACAGAATAGATTAGCATGAAACCATTACGACTCGTGACATTGTGGATGGTGAAATGTCACGGAGAGAGAACTGTATGGTAGACAAAAAAAGACATGCCTGGACCCCAGCTTTTCACAATATCTGAATCAGTGAATCAGTTCAGAAGTAAAAAACATGGATGGTGCTACACTTGAAACTGGGAGGTGTAATGAGATCTGGACATCCTGATATACAAATCTCTGAACATTGAGCAGGTGCAGATTAAGTGAAGTGGTGTGCTGATCTTCGCAGTGAGTGGATTTGGGTACAAGAACATGAATGTCTTGGTGGAATTGTGCAGGACTTTGGTGATATCACAGCTGGGGTATTGAATGCAATCGTGGCTCAGTGACAGGAGATTCAGGGTCGATGTATAAAGTTGTTTGTACGACTGGGTCCAGTGTGTTAAAGCGTCACAAGTAGTGGGGGCACTGTGGCACAGTGGTTAGCACTAATGCCTCACACCGCCAGAGATCCGGGTTCAATGTCCGATTCAGGCAACTGCGCATGGAGTTTGTACCGTCTCCCGGTGTGCGCGTGGGTTTCCTCCCCCAGTTCAAAAAAGTGCAGATTAGTGAATTGGCCATGCTGAATTTCCCGTGGTGTAGTAGAATGGGTCTGCATGGGTTGCATTTTGGAGGGTCCGGTTGGGCCGAAGGGCCTATTTTCACACTGTAAGTAATCTAATCATAAAATGTAAGAAATCTAATCAATTACACAGAGGGTTGGAAGCAACTGTTTGCCATTGCGTCCATAAACAGTCGCTTTTGCAGATCCAATCGCGACTGCTTCACCAGGTAAGTAACCTATGTCTCCAACCTGGTTCCTGAATATCGTCAAAACACTTTGTGAAATGTCCAACATGCTCAAATAAAGAAAAAACAATGATGCAACAAAACGGGTCTCACATTGAATCTGAGGCATGGAGATTGGGTAGGTGAGACATAATCACTGCTGTGCAGAAAAACACTTTGGAATTTCCAGAGCGATATTTGAGCTACTCGGTTGTTGTACTAAACGTAGGCAGTGCCGAGCATCATATCTTCTGACAATACCCACTGTGACGGTTTCCTGCAAATTCGCCAAATTAATATGATGACAGTTACATTTAAAATAAACTTGCCCTATCTGACATAAATACCGTGTGACATAACCTATTGAAGTCATTTCCACATTGCAAGTACTCTGATATGTTGAAAAATTGTTTATGTGGATGTAGATTTCGGCATAGAAAGATTGTGAGTTCTGTTGCATATCTTTTTTTTCCTTAATTAATATATGGTCAGGTTTATTTGTGAACTCTCTGCTGTTGTGTGCTCCACCCTCATCCACCACTTGCATCAGCTCCCCCTACTTCTGCTAGCATCGCATTCCAAACATGCACAACTCACTGTGTGAAAAGGTTGCCTCTTAGGTACCTTTTATATCTTTCCCCCTCACCCAAAACATATGTCCTCTAGTTCTGAACTCGCCCACCCCAGGGAAAAAAACACTAGACTGTTTGTCCTATCCATGGCCCTCATGATTTTTTCATCTTCAATAAGGTCATCCTTCACCCTCCGATCATCCCATTAAAACGCCCCCAGCATCTTCAGCAAGCTCAAATCCTCAACGCCTGGCAACATAATTCTCACTCTTCTCTGATCCTTTTCAATTTTGAAGTGGTTACGTTATTGACAGCAGCAGGACTCTAACCATGCCTCTGTTGCGACTGAAACGGACTCCCGCACTTTTGACCACTTCGCCACATCACAATATGCACTTGATTTCATTGCAAAAATCGGTCCCCTATATTCGTTCAAGAAATCTGCAACGTGGCATATATCTCTTTGTAGAATTTGACAGCAGTAATTCACAGATAACCATTCAAGATTGATCTGTCAGTGGGCCCTCGTTCCAATCTACTGCAGTTCTTGCAGTCTGTCGGCCAGTGCTTTCCGATCCGGGTTTTTTGAATTACTGTGAATCTTTGCGTTTTTTTCAACGTTTATTCATTTCGTTATCAGATGGGATTCTGCGAATTGCACGGTATAAATTTGGAAGGGCATGCATTTCATTGCACTCACATATAGTGTCCGTGGAATTGTTGACTCCACAAATTAAACGTTAACAATTGTTTTGAAAAAGTATTCCTCTAGATTTGACGATAAATGTCTCCAAATCGAGCTGAATGCTGTATTAGTGAGATCTGATAGTATTAGTGCACATGCCTCAGTAATTATTATGTCAAGTTGAAGACGTTTGTTACGGACCAGACCCTGTTCCCATAAAACATTATAAGAAGATATTCCTTGACTCTGGCTTTTACCTTATTTCGAGACAAATAAAAGGTTCTACATTCCAGACGTGATGCAAATGGTGAAACGACTAGTCTGTAATCAAGACGCACGTTATTCTTTCACCACAGTTAAAATAGAACCAAAAACAGAAGAACTGGAGAAACATTCAAAAGACTTGGCAAAATAATATGTGATTTAACTTCTATGCCTCAACTGTTCCAACATATCAAAACTGTTCAGTTTCTCCTTGAAACCATTGAGGTAACTCTGATTGGAATGTTATGAAGGAATTTGGCTAGGCATACCAAAATACCGATGTGGTCAAAAAAATACGAACACAAGCTGGAACCAAATCAAAGCATTCCAAACTTTATTGATGACAAAGAGATGATAACCCTTAATTTTCAACAGCTAATACTAATTAGCAATGTAGCAGGTCAGCTTCTCCTCCAGAACCTTCACATCCAGGAGCACAGAAAAATCTCCAATTCAGCAACAACTCGACTTCTCGACGTCACAGATTACTGTGGGCTGCTGGAACCAATACCTATAACAAATAAGAAACCTACGCACCTCTGGTAATAAAGAACGCATGGCTGGCTTTAAGATGGAGTTTGAATGAATTCTTAAAGTGCTGATCACACTACCCCTCTGCCTCTATAAGAAAAACTTCCTTTGAACTGAGAACTGTGTCATAACCCTTCCCAGTGTATTTACGGATTGGCTCTGGAAGAAGTGGATGCATTCGTGTTCACCATTCAAGAATCTGTAGACTCTCAAGTCGGTCCCATGGATTGGAGAGCAGTTACATAACCCTACTTATTAAAAACAAATGATGTAGAGAGCAAACAAAGTATTAAATCTGTTGGAATTACCTTAGACGTGAGAACAATTCGGGAGCCAATTGTAAAAAAATGTAATAACAGAACGCTTGGAACACTGTGTTACGGTCAGCACGGATTTAAAAATGGGAAATGATACCTAACACATGTACTCCAATGTTCAGAGATTACTTGCAGTGGGTTGTTAAAGAACATAGAACAATACAGCACAGAACAGGCCCTTCGGCCCACGATGTTGTGCTGAACATTTGTCCTAGCTTAAGCACCCATCCATGTACCTAGCCAATTGCCGCTTAAAGGTCGCCAATGATTCTGACTCTGCCACTCCCACAGGCAGTGCATTCCATGCCCCCACCACTCTTTTGTTAAAGAATCTAACCCTGACATCCCCCCATACCCTCTACCCTTCACCTTAAATTTATGACCCCTTGTAACACTCTGTTGTACCCGGGGAATCAGTTTCTGACTGTCTACACCATCTATTCCTCTGATCATCTTAAAAACCTCTATCTCGTCACCCCTCATCCTTCGCCGTTCCAATGAGAAAAGGCCTAGCACTCTCAACCTATCCTCGTACGACCTATTCTCCATTCCAGGCAACATCCTGGTAAATCTTCTCTGCACCCTCTCCAAAGCTTCCACATCTTTCCTAAAGTGAGGCGACCAGAAATGCACATATTACTCCAAATGTGGCCTCACCAAGGTCCTGTACAGCTGCAACATCACCTCACGACTTTTGAATTCAATCCCTCTGCTAATGAACGCTAATACACCATAGGCCTTCTTGCAAGCCTGAGTGGCAACTTTCAAAGATCTATGAACATCGCCCCCAAGTTCCCTCTGCTCCTGCACCTTACTAAGAACCCTACCGTTAACCTTGTATTTCGCATTCTTATTTATCCTTCCAAAATGGACAACCTCACTCTTAACAGGGTTGAACTCCTTCTGGACTCCTCAGCCCCGCTGTGCATCATATCTAAGTCCCTTTTCAGCCGACAACAGCCCTCCTCACGATCCACAATCTTCGTATCAATTGCAAATTTACTGACCCACCCTTCGACTCCCTCTTCCAAGTCACTAATAAAAATTACAAACAGCAGAGGGCCCAGAACTGATCCCTGCGGAACTCCACTTGTAACTGGGATCCAGGCTGCATATTTACCATCTACCATCACTCTCTGACTTCTACCGGTTAGCCAGCTTTCTATCCAACTGGCCGAATTTCCCTCTAGCCCATGCCTTCTGATATTCCGCATCAGCCTACCATGGGGAGCCCTATCAAATGCCTTACTAAAATCCATGTACACTGCATCCACTGGTCGACCCTCATCCGCATGCTTGGTCACCTCCTCAAAGAATTCAATAAGACTTGTAAGGCAAGACCTACCCCTCACAAATCCGTGCTGGCTGTCCCTTATCAAGCAGTGTATTTCCAGATACTCATAAATCCTATCTCTCAGTACCCTTTCCATTACTTTGCCTACAACCGAAGTAAGACTAACTGGCCTGTAATTCCCGGGGTTATTCCTGTTCCCTTTTTTGAACAGGGCACAACATTCGCCACTCTCCAGTACTCTGGTACCACCCCAGTTGACATTGAAGACGAAAAGAGCATTGCCAAAGGTAAAGCCGTTTCCTCTCTTGCTACCCACATAATTCTAGGATATATCCCGTCAGGCCCGGGGGACTTGTCTATCCTCAATTTTATCAAAATGTCCAACACATCTTCCTTCCTAACAAGTATCTCTTCTAGCTTACCAGTCCGTTTAACACTCTCCTCTTCAAAAATACGGTCCCTCTCGTTTGTAAATACTGAAGAAATGTACTCATTCAAGACCTCTCCTATCTCTTCCGACTCAATACACAGTTCCCCACTACTGTCCTTGTTAGGACCTACCCTCATTCTCGTACTTCTCATGTCTCTCACATACGCATAAAATGTCTTGGGGTTATCCTTGATCCTACCCTCCCTCAACCTCCCTTGTCAACCAAGGTTCCCGCACACGACCATTTCTTTCCTGCCTGTCAGGTACATACATATCAAGGACACGTCGTATCTGTTCCTTGAAAAAGTTCCACATTTCCACGACATCCATTCCTGACAGCCTATGATCCCAACTTATGCTCCTCAGATCCTGTCTTACAGCATCGTATTTACCCTTCCCCCAATTGTAAAACCTACCCTGTTGCATGCACCTATCTCTCTGCATACGCAAGGTGAAAGTCACAGAATTGTGGTCACCATCACCAAAATGTTCACCCACTCACAAGCCCATCACTTGTCCCGGTTCATTACCAAGTCCCAAATCCAATATGGCCTCCCCTCTGGTCAGACAATCTACATACTGAGTTAGAAAAGCTTCCTGGACACACTGCACAAACACCGCCCCATCCAATCGACTTGATCTAAAGAGCTTCCAATCAATATTTGGGAAGTTGAAATCGCCCATGACTATTACCCTGTGGCTTCTGCACCTTTCCAAAATCTGTTTCCCAATTTCCCAATCTGTTTCTCCACATCTCTGCTGCTATTGGGGGGCCTATAGTAAACACCCAACAAGGTGACTGTTCCTTTCCTATTTCTGACTTCAACCCATACTAACTCCAAAGGCAGATCCCCCTCGAACTGCCTTTCTGCAGCTGTTATACCATTTCTAATTAGCAATGCCAACCCCCGTCCTTTTTTACCACCCTCCCTAATCTTACTGAAACATCTGTAACCAGGAACCTTCAACAACCATTCCTGTCCCTCTTCTATCCACGTTTCCATGATGGCCACAACATCGTAGTTCCAGGTACTGATCCACGCCTTAAGTTTACCCACCTTATTTCTGATACTCCTTGCATTGAAGTATACACACTTGAACCCATCTCTGTGTCTCGAAGTATTTCCTGTCAGTGCTACCTTCTCCACAGCCTCCCTCCAATCTTGGACATCCTTACAAACAGCTGGACTACAAGTCCGGATCCCATCCCCCTGCCAAATTAGTTTAAATCACCCCGAAGAGTGCTAGCAAACCTACCTCCCAGGATATCGATGCCATTCTGGTTCAGGTGAGACCCGTCCTGCTTGTATCGGTCCCACCTTCCCGAGAATGCAGTCCAATTGTCCAAATCCCTGAAGCCTTCCTTCCTACACCATCCTTGCAGTCAAGTGTTCAACTGCACTCTCTCCCTATTCCTTGCCTCACTGTCACGTGGCACCGGCAACAACCCAGAGATGACGATTCTGTCCGTCCTAGCTTTTAGCTTCCAGCCTAACTCCCTGAGCACCTGAATGACCTCCCCACCCCTCTTCCTACCTATGTCGTTGGTGCCAACGTGCACCACGACTTCTGACTGCATACCCTCCCCCTTAAGGATTCTGAAAACATGGTCCGAGGAAGCAAGCGAATATGATTCACTTGGACTTTTGAAGACGTTTTGTAAAACCCAAAACGGAAGGCATCATGAAAAAATAAAGTATACGTGAGTGCATTGCCCCCAACACATGAATGGTGAACTTGTTGTCAGCCAGAATACAAAGAGCATGAATGAATAGACTTTATATCTGAATGGCAGATATTGTGTAGCATCAGTTAATCATCATCCATTCCCTCCACCAGCGATGCTGAGTAACAGCAGAGTATTCAAATTACCAAGATGCACTGTAATGATTTGCCAAAGCGCTTTAGCGTCTTCCAAATCCGGTACTACTCTAAGGCAAGGGCAGTATATCCAAAGGAGCACCACAAAATTCATGCACCCAAACGTCCAAGCAAATTACCATCCTAACCTGTAAACACACCACTATCACTTAAGTATTGTTCAGTCAAAGTCCTGGGATTTCCCTCCCGAATTGCATTGTGCATCAATCTTCAACAGAGGAAACGCATCAGTTTAAGGCAGTAACTCACCAGCACATCCTCAAGGAAAACTCAGGGTGCCTAGTAAAATACAGCCCCATCTAGAGAAGCCCACATCGCACCAGTGAACAACAACAAACAAAATACTTGAATGTTATTCAATTTCCTCCAGGACAAATATAACAACAATTCCTCATTTTTAAAACAAGTATCCTGACGACAGAAGGCAATGAATTGTATACATTATCCTTTTGAGCTTATCACCTTGCTGCTGGGCTGGAGCCACATATAGGCCAGACCGGGTAAGGTTGACAAAATGTCCCTCACTTAAAGGACATGAATTGACCTTTTCATTTTTGTTATTTGATGATGGTTTCATAATCACCATTACTGGGAGTAACATTTTCCTTCTGAGTTTTTGGGAATTACATTCACAGTCCCCCAGATGTCATACTAATATTTACCTCCTGTCAGCAAAGAATTAAACTGGCTTCTTCGGAATGCTAGGCCAGTCTGACCACAGGTGCTGAAATACCATCTGAGGTTCACCAACACTTTGCTTTCACTTCGGATCTCCAACATTGTCAGGTTCTTGTTTTTAAATGTGATTACATCTTCTAATTCCTCGTCTTACAGGGCTATTCATTCTTTGTAATTATTAAAATGGTTTTGCCTTCCACTATGAATCAAGCGAGAAGCCATTGACCTGATTTCTGATTCCCTTATGCCCTGGCTTTAAGGGCGGTGAACTGGAGCTGTATGCCACTCACCAAATGATAAAATGCCCTGCCTGCCTAATTCCAGGGCTGCTCTGACAGCACACCTACTGTGTGGATCTCTTTGTGAGCTCTCTGTGGAAACCCTTGGTTGTGATCCTGGAGAACACAAACACTCTCTAACTTTTGCAGCTGAAGATCTGAGTGTGAGGAGTGCCTTCAGTTCACACCCCGAACCTGAAGCAGCTGAGCATTGAAATTAGGTAATTTTATCCGAACGTGCAGCAATTCTCCAGTGGAACAGTTGGCTGGGATTAGCACTCTAAACTAGGAAACGCAGTGGGAATAGCTGGGATCTTCCTACTGTCTAAACGGGGAATCCCAGTGTGAACAGCTCTGATGGCCTAACTCTCTCAATTGGGAAAATTAGGCGAAAGTGAGGACTTTTGATGCTGCAAATGAGTGTCAATACTGTGCTGCTGGAAAAGCACAGCAGGACAGACAGCATCAAAGAAGCACGAGAACGGCCGTTTAGTGCAAAAAGTCCTTCTCAGTCTGAACAGCGGGATGGTTATGCACTCCAAATTGTGAATCTCCATGGGATCATCAGTATGGTCAGACTCTTAAAACAGTAAAACTCAGTGTGAGCAGCTAGTGTGGCCGAGCTGTCTCAACTGGCAATCTCACTTTTCACAGCTTGGGTCTTACAGCTTTCCAAATTGGGAACCTTAGTCTGCACAGCCAGAACGTTTACATTCTTGAAACTGGGAATCTCAGTTGGATTGGTCCAGCACTCTTCAGTGGAAATATCGGGGTGAACATTCAGAATCATGAAAATCTCTAAACCGGCAACTGTGGTGTGAATAGCAGGGATTGTGTAACTCTTCAAAGTGAGAATCTGAGTGGGAATGGCCAGGATGGTTCTGCTCTCTAATCTGGGAATGTCCCTTCTGTGAACAGAAGGGATGGTCCGACTCTCTAAAATAGGAATCTCAGTGTGAACAGCTGAAATAATCCAGCTTGATCCACTGCGAATCACAATATGCACAGCTCGGATGGTTCAGCTATCTCAGCTGGGAATCTCATTGTGAACACACTAGAGTAGTCCAGGTCTCTAAACTGGGAATCTCTATGGGAACAGATGGGGTAGTGCACTTCTCTCAACTGGGAATCTCAGTATGAATATACTGGGATGGGCTGGCACTCTGAACCGGGAATGTCCGTGTGAACACACCTGGATAGTTTAGGTCTATTAACTGGAATCTCAGTGTGAACAGACGTGATGGTTCTGCGCTGGTACCTGGGAACCTCGGGGTGAACAGCTGGGATGGTCCCGCTCTATTAAAACGGAATCTCGATCGGAACAGCTGGTATACTGCAGCTCTCTCAGCTGGGAATCTCAATATCAACAGCCAGGATGTTCGCCCTCCTTCAACAGGGAATCTCGGTGTGAACAGCCGTGATTTTCCAGCTCAATTAACTGGGAATCACAATGGGTTGGTCCAGCCACTAAACTGAGATTCTCGGTGAGAACAGCAGGAATGGTTCCGCTCTCTAAACTGAAATCTCTTTGGGAGCAATCTTATTTGTGCAGCTCCCCAAACTGGAAATCATCATGTGAACAACCGAATAGTTCAACTCTCAAAACTGGAAATCTCGTTGTGAACAGATGGCATGATGCACCTCGCTAAACCTGGAATCTCAGTGTGAACAAACCGGATTGATCCAACTTTCTCTGCTGAGAATTTTGGTGTGAACAGCCGAGAATGATCCAGATCACCCGACTTCGAATCTCAGTGTGCACCGCTGGGAATGGTCCTGCTCTCTAGATGGGAAATCTCACTGTGAACATCCGGAAATGGTCCAGCTGTCTAAACTGGTAATCTCAGTGTGAACAGCTGGGATGGTGCAGCTCTCCTAAACAGCTGTCTCGGTTTAAACACCTGAGATCGTGTGCCTTTCTAAGCTGGGAATCTCACTGTGAACAGCTGGGATGATTCAACTCACTAAACGGGGAATATCGCTGTGTTCAGCCAGGGTGTCCCACTTCTGTAAACTAGGTATGACAGTGTGAACAGTCAGGATTGTACAGCATTCATAACTGAGAATCACTGTGTGAACACAGCACTATGGATATGCTCTCTCAACTGGAAATCTCAGTGCAAACAGCCAGAATGGTCCAACTTGCAAAATTTGGAAACGCAGTGTGAACAACTGGGATGTTCCTGCTGTCCAAACCTAGAATCTTATTTTGATGGGCTGAGATTGTCCAGCTCTCTGAACCAGGATTTCTTCATGCAAACAGCTGGGATCAGAATGCTCTCTAAA
Organism: Chiloscyllium punctatum; assembly: GCF_047496795.1. NCBI lineage: Eukaryota > Metazoa > Chordata > Chondrichthyes > Orectolobiformes > Hemiscylliidae > Chiloscyllium > Chiloscyllium punctatum. Next base: position 37,029,337 of record NC_092773.1, read on the forward strand.
CTGGGAATCTCAGTGTGAACAGCCGGAATGATCCTCCTCTCTAAAATGGAAATGTCAGTGTGGACAACAGGGGTGGTACAGCGCTCTAAACTGGGAATCTTCCTGTGACAAGTCGAGTTGGGACAGCTCACTAAATTGAGAATCTCAGTTGGAAAAGCTGGAAAGGTCCACCTCTCTAAACTGGGTTTCTCTGTGTGAATGGCTGTTATGGTCCAGCTCGTTTAACTGGGAAGCTCTGCATGAACATACGGAGTGGTCCAATTCTCTAAATTGCAAATCGTAGCATGAATACACCGGGATGGTCAAACTTTTTAAACCAGATATCTCTTGTAAACACACTGGGATGGTCCAAGACTCTAAACCGGAAATCTCTGTGTGAACACACCGGATGCTCCAGCTATCAACTCTGGGAATTTCAGTGTAAATAGTCGGAAATGGTCCAGCTCTCGATACAGTGAATCTCACAGTGCATTTTGCAGATTTGTCGGGCATTTTAAACTGGGAATCTCTGTGCAAACATCCGGGATGGTTCAATTCTCTAAATTGTAAAACATCATTGTGAGCATCCAGGTCTCTTTAGGTCTCTAAGCAAGGAATGTCGCTGTGAACAACCGGGTTGGCCCAGCACTTTAAACTGTGAAACTCAGTGTGAAAAGCTGAGTTACTCCTGCTCTCGAAACTGGGAATCTTATTGCTAACAGCCGGGACGTTCGAGCTGTTTACACTGGGAAAGTCAGTGTGAACAGCCGTCATGATCCACGTATTTAACTGGTAATCTCGGTGTGAATAAAAAAGTTGGTCGCGCTCTCTTAACTAGGAATCTCATCGGGAACACATTAGAATCATCCAACTCTAATGCATTGGAATCCAGGTGTGCATAGCCGTGATAATCCAGCTCTCTAAACTGGGAGTATCGTTTTGAACATCCGGTATGGTCTTGCTCTCTTAAGTGGGAATCTCGGTGTGAACAGTGGGGATGGACCAAAACACTGAACTCGGAATCTCAGTGTGAGCAGCCAGGTTGATCAAACTCCCTAAAATGGGAATTTCCGTGTGAAAAGCCAGGTTTCTCCAGGTGTGTAAACTGGGAATTTCACTGTAAACAGTCGGGAAGGTCCAATTCTGTAAACTGGGTTTCTCAGTGCAAATTGCCATATGTATCCATCTGTCTAAATTTTAAAACTTGGTATGAATCTCCACGATGGTTAAGCTGTCCAAACCGGCAATCCCAGTATGAAAATCTGGATTGGGTCGGCTCTCTAAACTGTTAATCACACTGATATGGGCAATACTCGAAGCTGGGAATCTCGGCGAATATAGTTCAGCTGGTCCAGATCTATAAATGGGGAATCTCATTATAAACAACCGTGATACTCCGGGTCTCAAAACAGGGAATCACAGTCTGAACAGCGATTATGGTCCAGCTCAGTAAACTGGGAATCTGGCTATAAAAACTCTGGGGGAGACAGCTCTAGAAGCCCGCTGTATAAGCTGGGTATCTTGTTTGGAACAGCCGGTACAGTCCAGCTCCTGGAACTGAGAATCTCGGTGTGAATAGCCTTTATAGTCCAGCTCTGGATCCTGGAAATCTCCATGTGAGTAGATAGGGTGGTGCAACGTTTTAAATTTGAAATCTTAGTGTGAATAGCCAAGAAATTCCAGCTCTCTTAATTAAGAACCTCAGTGGATACAGCTGGGATGGTCCAGCTGACTGTCCTGAAGGTGGAGCTGTATACTGCACATTTCAGGTGAGTGAAAGCAGGCAAAGATTTAACACACAGGGAGTGTGCTGAAAAATCGAAAATGGTAACAATTGTCTGGGAAACAAGTAACTGGAGCTGAGTTACTCTGATGCACAACAAATCTGATATTGGCCAATCATTTTAGATTCTTCACCCAGGTAGCAAAATCCAATCGAATTTGAATTTACATGTTGTGATGTCACTAATCCAATGAGACCGCCCGATGTTTTGGTTATAAAAATCAGGCATTTTAAATAGTTCATCAGACTGGCAAAGAGCACCAACAGACTGCCCTCAGAACCGCTCTCTGAAAGCTACCTGTTCATATGAAATCTGTGAAACAGATGACCAAAGATTAGAAAACAGGAAAATCTACAGAGGAATATACAAAAGGAAATCCGAAAGATGACTGGTTTTGAAATTTCAATTTGTTGTTAAAGTCAATCGTTTGTTTTGGATAGAATCAGTATATTGTTATGAAGTAGGACATTGATACATTGTTCAGCCAAAGGATGATTGCAGTGCACATACTTGTTATTAATATTTTTCTGGGAGTTAAATGATAAATAGTAATTTTTCACTGAGTTGTGGGATTGGTAAATTCTATCTGATTCACAATTTATGAGATTAAGGGGCAAGGCGAGTTTTTTCTCTATGTGTCAGGTTTAAGTAACAGAAGGGTTTACCCCGTGTCAAAAACGTTTGGAATCTCTGTTTCCGTGATTTGAACCGTTTAGATAGACCCAATTTAGATAGACTTAAATAAGTTCGGATTACGAAAAAGCCCAGTCGATTCTAAAACTTGCCGGTTAATGTTTAAACATAACATTGGAGAGACATATTGCTTAGTTGTGGCTACTTGTGGTTTCTGCAACTTAAATCCGACAGAAATGGCTATGAAAGTTGCAAAAAAACGTTCTGGGGAATGAGGATGATTCCTAAGTTTGCTAAGAAAGTCCAGAAGGAAATAAAAATACCTTATTCTTATAATTAGCAAAGAGGTTAGGGTTGGATTTTATCAAAGACAGAAGTAAAGCTAAATTGGTAAGGGAATAACTCAGATACCTAGGTATTTCAGAGGAAAGACAAGTGCAGTAGAGTTCAAAAACTTTCAATTGCATTTAAGGAAAACGGAGTTCGAAGCCATACAAAGAGAGTGCCAGAAAAGATAAAGGGAAGGTGAAAGAGTGACAAAAGAGAGAATGAGAGAGAAAGAAAGAGAGAGAATGTTCTTAGCTGAGAAAAGAGAAAGAGAAGAAAGGCAGAGAGAAAAAGTAAGATAAATTAAAATTTTGAATTTGTGAATTAGTCAGTGAAGTTAGATTAACAGAATGGAAATGAAAACAGAGCGTACTCATATATACAAATATGTCAAAACTCTAACACATTTGTTTGAGAAAGCCTTCTTCATTTCGTGTGAAAAATTGGCGAGGCAGATACTGTGGTCCAGAGATTTAGGGCTAATGTTATTTCAGAATAAACTGGTCGGCAGAGCTCGTGAGGTATTTGCAGCGTTGTCAGATGAGCAGTCAAGAGATTATGAAGAGGTCAACAGGCTATTTTACGTATTTATTAATTGCTGCCGTAAGTGTACAAACAGTGGTTCAGAAATATAAAGACGGAACCATGTCCATCTGGTGTTGAGTTCTAAAGAATTAAAAATCGTCATTTTAGATAGAAGGGTGCAGGTCTCTAAATTAGATAAGACATATGAGGCTGTAGGAGAGATTACTCTGCTGGAGGAGTTAAAAAAAACTCTTCCAGAGGGATTCAGAGAAAGAATTCACATGTATTAACATAATTTTCAGGAAGTGAGAAGAACAGACTTAGCAGATGAATGCATGTTGGTGCCTATGAGAAGCGTCCATCCAGAATTCCATGACGTGAGATAGAGAACCTGGGAGAAGGGGAGATACTACACTACAAATCAAAGGGTAGATGAAACAGATAACGAGGTTTAAAAAGAAGCCCAATAGGGTGGAAAGGAGGTGAAAGGCCTCAGGTGTTTCCACTGTGGTAATGTGAAACATGTAACCACACAGATAACTCGGAAAAAGATGTAGTAAAATAAGTTAAGCTCGTTGTATGAGTGGAAGTAGTAAAGAGAAGCACAATAAACGTCGAGGAGCATCAGGAGACTGCACAGACTAGGTAGGGGAGGATTTTGCCTGATCACTATAAAGAATTCACTTCTGTGGGGAAAGGCTATTCTGAAAGAACGTGGGGGGTGGGCGCGTGGGAGGAGAGAAGGACAAGAAGTTATAATTTTAAAGGATGGAGCATCTAACCAGTCTGTAATACTAAGAGTTGAGTGAATTTTTACTCTTCGTGATCTGTTACCCGAGAGTGTGGTATTTTGTGGGATAGATGGACAGAAAGTTTGCGTTCCTCTGTGTAAGATTAGGTTGGAGTACCAAATCCAGTCTGTGGAAGTAACAGTGGGGATTGATTGACAGATTGGCAGTTTCAGGAATCCAGTTTGTTATTCTGAATCATTTAGCAGGTTCGAAGGTGAGACTTACATCCCTTGTTATGTAGAAGCCCATGGAAGACCAGAAACTGAGGAGTTAAAACAGAAATAGTCTGGTAGACTGTGTAGTATCGAGATCCCACTGTCATAAGCCACAGAACGAAGCGAAAACTAAAGAGGATGATTAACGAGTTGAGGGTCAGTTAGCGGAAACCCTGTTTGATGTAATAGTGAGGAAAAACCTGGACAGGCAGAGTGTTAAACTGAAGTGTTTACAGCTGAAAGGCTAATGAACTTGCAACGGAACGAAGAGACAATTGAAGAAATAGATGCTGATGCAGACACCGAAGGGGGATGGAAAATAGTTCTGAGATTTATTACCTGAAAGCACTGCAGAAACATGTTTAATTACCGCCCTGGAGAGTGAGGAAACAAATCCAGATGGTGTGGAATTTGATGTTTCTCAAAAAACTTTAAAAATCGAAAGGTTCTTCATGAGTGTGATAGGTTAGCAAACTATTTCTCTCCAGACTAAAGAATGCATGTAAAACGTTTGTTACTGCAGTATGAAGAGATATGTAAGAATCAGATGAGGAGGACTAATGCTATTATAATTGAAGTAGACGTAGTGAATGTTGTTTGAATAAAACAACACCCTATCAGCATAATCCTTTCAAAGCCAGACAGCTCCGAAAGAATGTGGGGGCGATGTTCTACGAGGATATTATCACACCCAGAGACAGAGCGAGTAGACTTCGCCCATCAGTTTAGTTCCCAATCCTGACAGGAAGCAACGATTTTAAGTGAATTATCGGAAAGTCAACGGACACAGATCCAATAACGAGATTGGAGGACGAGAAAGTTGGACAAGCCAGTTACATCACAAAGTTGGACTTACTGCGTGGTTACTGGCACGTGTCTTTATCAGAGACGGCGAAAGAAATCTCTGCATTTGTAATCCAAAATGGGCTGCATTAATTCAAAGTGATGCCATTTGGAATGAAAAACGTTCATGCCACCTTCCAAAGATTCATTAACAGAGTTGTGTGGGTTACGAATGGACAGGTTAGTATCAGTAGACATTTGATCATTTGAAACCAATATTGATCACCGCACCTGTTTTAGCCATAGCAAACTGTTGGAAACCCTTCAAGGTTGCCATCGATTTGAGTGACATAGGACTTGGAGCTGTACTGCTACAGAAAGATGATTAAACAAAGAGAGTCAACATCCACGAGAGGAAATACTCCATGATCGAAAAAGATCTATTGACTTTGATACTTGCCTAATAACATGTTAATGTGTCAAAGAACAAAGAACATTTACAGCCCAATAACAGGCCCTTCAATCCTTCAAGCCTGAGCCAATTCAAATGTACTGTCTCATTATTGAATCCTTTACCCTGGGAAAAAGCTTGGCTCTATCCACCCTGTCTATACCCTTTATGATTTTGTAAACCTCAAACAGGTCCCCCCATACTCTAATTTCGTCTAGTTGAAATAAACCTAGCCGACTCAACCTCACTTCATAGTTAGCACCAGGCAGCGTCCTCGTGTCTGTAACAAAGAATGTGTCTGAATTGGTTGTGTTCAAGGGCCATAATGCTCCTGCAATCCTTTCAAGACAAGAATATGAGACTATTACGTTGGCGTCTTATGTTACAGACTTTTAAACTACAAATCGTGCAAGTTGTGAGTCAAAACAATGTGATCGGTGAGCGTTATCGCGATTTAATTGATAAAGTTTACATGAGATTGATATTTATCCACTGTATTATGTACACATGGGAAGAAGTTAGGATGAACTTTAATTAAAGTTATATGTATGTCGTGGTAATGTTAAGGAATAAAAAAAAACAAAGCCTTTTTTATGATGGTTCGTCTTTACTGACGTGGGGAGGTGTAATGAAGTTGTTGACGTTTACTGTATATTTACTGTATATTTAACTTCTGGCTGCCACACTGTTTTACATTTTTGGATTATATCAAACCAACGAGCTGAGCCAATATTTTAGCATATGTTAAAATCGGGTACTTTGAATAGTTGGGGAGAACAGCAAAGAGCAGCCAAGCACAAACTTCCAGAACAATAGCTCTCTTAAAGTTGCCTATACGTAAGAAAGTTGTGCAGCTCAAGACCAATGACGACCTAAAGGAATCCACAGAGGTATATTGACATTCAAAGATGACAATTTGGTTTGAAAATTAATTTGCCGTAAATTTAAAAGGAAATTTGTCCGACCAGTATTTAAGAGTGGTAGATAAAATGAGGTTTCAGAGAAAGGAGTTGTAAACTATTCTTGTTTAACGTTCTCTTTTGGACGTAACGAATAAATTATTACTTATTCTCTTTAAAAACTTATATTTGAGATAGCTCTTTGTCAACTCGAAATTTGACAGATTACAGTGCGAGATTAGGTTATCTGTGTGCCTGGTTTAAATTAGCAGAAGCGCTTATCCTGTAACACTCAATTGTACCAAACTACCTCGAGACCTTAAAGAATAAAACCAGCATAGTTGCTCAGTATCAGAAGAGTGATTGGGAAACACAGTCGTGTCGATCCTGCAGAGATATTGTTCCAAACATCTGATAGCTTGTGGCAAAATTTACATAGCTGTCTCACAGACGGAAGAGAAACATTGTGAAAGGCGTAGGCCATTTGATACCTTTTGAGCATTATGCAATTCTAGTTCATGGTTAACATTGCCTCAATGCACTTCGCCCTCCCGTCACACACAATGAACACATGCCTTCATGAGATTAACTCTCAGAAATTATACAATAGGACTATCGAGTCGTCCCTCACACTCACTCACCCTCTGTCACCCTAATCCTTCACACTCACTCCGTCACCATCATCCTGGCCCTTCACACTCACTGCGTCACATGCAAATTGAGCCCGTCACCCTTACTCCACCTCTGTTACCCTGCCCCTCACATTCTTTCCGTCGTCGTCACCCTGATCTCTCTATGTCACTGTCATCCTGACACCCTCACACAATTCCATCAACATCACCCTGACAGCTAACACTGTCCCACCTCTGTCACTCCTCACCATTCGCACTTACACTGTTAACCTCACCGTGACACCTTCACACTCACTTCATCACCATCGGCTTACCCCCTCGAACTCACTTCATCACCATTAACCAGCCCCCTCATACTCACACTATCACAGTCACACTGACCTTCTCACACTCACTCCCTCACTCTCACCCTAATTCTCTCACAGTCCCTCTGTCAAAGTCAGCCTGACCAACTTAAACAGGCTCCCCTTCTTTAACACTCAATTTCTCACACTCCGCCCCTTATTGTCAAACCGACTGCCTCACCCTTACTCCGCCACTGACCCCTGTCTTTCACAGTCACCATACTCCGACCTCCTCGCACTTACTCTGCCAGCGCTGCCCTGACCCGCTCACGCTCACTCTGTCAGCACGACCCTGATCTCATCACACTCGTTATATGAGCTTTGTCCTGACCCCCCACACACTTCGTCATCGTCACCACCCTCACACTCACTACATAACCGTCAAACAAATCCCCTCATACACACACTGTCGTCGTTACTGTGATGTCCTCGCAATCGATCCCCGTCTGTCAGCCTTCTCCCTCACACTCACGTCGTCACCGTAACCATGATCCCTCACACTCACACTGTCACTGTCACACTGTCCCCTCATCGTCACTATGTCATTGCCATCATGAACGCTCACTGTCACTCTGTAACCATCACGCTGATCCATCACACTCCTGCCGTCAACGTCAAAGTGATCCACCCACAGCCAATCTGTCACCACTACCCGCACTTCTCACATGCACTTCATCACCTTTACTCTGAGCCCCTCATTTTCATTCACCCTCTGTAATAGGGAGCTCAGCACACTCACTACCCCTCTGTTACCTTGACCCCCATTATATTCACTCCTTACCTGTCACCCTGGTCATCTAATAGTCTCGATGACACTGACATCCTGAAACTCTTACATTAAATCCTTCACCGTCACGCTACCTCCCTCACACTCACTCTCCCTCTGTTACGCTAAGCCACTCACATTCACTCTGTCACCCATCAACCTTACCTCTCAAACTCACTCTGTCATGATAAAACTGATCCCGTCATGCTCACTACGTCAAAGATACCCTGACCCCCACACCACCCCCGCCACTCTTTACCCCACACACTCACACTATCACCTTATCCTGACACCCTCACATGCACTTCGTCACTGTCACCATGAACCCCGCCATTCACTCAGTTACTCTCACACCTTGTAGCACTCCCCCTCACTGTCACCCTAAACACCTCACACTCACTCTGTAACTGTCAGCCTGACCCATTAAAACTCGTTCCCCCATCTCATTTACGCGCTCAAACTACATCCCTCACTGTCACACTAACAGCCTTGGACTCACTTCATCACAGTACCTCTGAACCCCTCACACATACACCGTCACTATTCCTCTGATCAGCTCACACTCACTCAGTCACCATTCCCCTGAAGCTCTCACATTGATTCCTTAATGGTACCCTGACAGTTTCACCCTCACCCATCTTTGCTCACTCATTCTCACCACGTCAGCGACACCGAGAACCGCTCACAATCTCTCTATCACCACTACCTTGACAACTTCAGACTCCTTCCATTACCGTCACCCTGACCCCCTCACACTCACTCTCTCACTCTCCCCGACACTCTCACACTCACCCACCATGACCCATTGACTCTTCCCCCGACCATCGTCACCGTGACCCCCTCACACTCACTCTATCACCTCCCCAGTACCTCTCAAACTGACTCCCTCACCATACCGCAAACCTACCACACTCACCCAGCAGTACCCATTCACTCTCACCCCATCATCGACACCGTGACCCCATCACAATTACTCTATTATTGCCATTCTGACGACTTCAGACTCACTCCATTTCCATCAGCCCGAACCACTCAAACTCACATCGTTAACATTAACTGACCCCATCTCGTTCATTCCTTCAGTGTCACCCTAACTCCCTCAATCTCACTCCATTACCCTCGTCTTACTCACATTCACTTGGTCACCATTAACCTGAGCCCCTCACAGTTACGCCATTGCCGTACCTCTGACCATCTCATACTCTCACTGTCACCCTGACACCTGCACATTATCCCCGTCAGCGTCACGCTAACCCCCTCTTACTCACTCCCCCTCTGTCAACCTGACCCCTCACATTCACTCCATCACCGTCAAACTGCACCCTCACACACATTCGTCACCATCACCCTGATCCCTGCAGACTCACTATGTCATTCTCTCCCTGACACCGTCACACTGACCCCGTCATCTTCATGCTGACACCCTCACATTCACTTCGTCACCGTCACCCTGCCACCCTCACATTCACTTCATCACCGTCACCATGATCTTAACACTCACTCAGTCACTCTCACACTGACCTTTTCACACTTGGTCCCTCACTGTCACTCTCAACCCCTAACTCTCACTCTGTGACTGATATCCTGACACACTCAAACTCGATCCCCATCACAATGACACGCTCGAACTCCTTCCCTCATTGTCACACAAAGGGCCTCGCACTGAATTCATCACGGTCCCAATGAGTACCTCACACTATCTCCGTCACAGAATCGTCCACCCCAATACTATCACTCCATCATTGTCACTATGATCCCACCACATTCACTCCATCACCATCACGTTGACCGTCATATTCTCGCCGTCTCTGTGACCCTGACCACAAGACACTCACTCCACCACCATTTCCTGACCGTCTCACACTCACTCCTGCACCATCACACTTACCCCCTCACACTCACAGTGTCACTGTCATCCTGACACTCTCACATTCACTCTGTCACCAACAGCTTGCCACCCAAAAACCCACTCTGACAATGTAACCTTGAAACCATCACACTTAGTTTGTCCTACTTAACCTGACCCCCTCACGCAGACACCGTCAACCTCACCACCCTCATACACACTTGGTTACAATCACACAACCCGCCTCACACTCACACTGTCACCGTGACAGTAACAACCTCACAGTCATTCGCTGTCTGCTACCTGCTGTCCCTCACATTCACTCCATCATCATAACCATGACCCCTCACACTCACTCTGTCTCGGTCACATTGACACATTACACTCACTCTGTCACTAATCTCTCTCACACTAATCTGTCACACTCCCGCTGTCAAAGTCAAACTGAACCACTCACAACCAAACTGTCACCTTCACAATCACTCCCGCTCTGTAATGGTGAGCCTCTCATGCTCACTCCACTCTGTCATCCGATGCTTCTCACGTTCACTCCATCACCTTCAAACTGACAATCGCAACTGCGTATGTCACTGTGAGCCTGTCATACTCACACAATCTCTGTCACTGTCACGCTGATCCCTCACATTCACTGTACCTTTGTCAACCTGATCACATCACATTCGCTCTGTCACCGTCAACTTGACCCCTCACAATCTCTCTGACATGATCACACTGATACCCTCATACTCCCTCTGCCAATGTCACTCTGAAACCCTCACACTAACGATGTCATGGTCACCCAGATCCATCACACTTCCTCCCTCTCTGTCACTCTTAACTCCTCAGACTCACAGCATCACTTCATCCTGACACCCTCTCATTCATTTTGGCATCATCACCATGATCCTCACACTCACAGTATAACTCTCACACTGGCCTTCTCGAACTCACTCCCTCAAACTCTCAAAATCTTCCCCTCATCACACTGACATGCTCAAACTCCGTTCCTCACTGTCACATTGACTGGCTCGCACTCACTCCATCACGATCACCCTGACCCCCTCATACTCACTCTGTCACCATCCCCTGAACCCCTCACATTGAATCCCTCTTCGCCCCCCTACCCTATCACATTCGCACACCATTAATCACTCACTCTTACCCTATGATCGTTAAAGCGTCAGCCCTGCACAATCACACTGTCACTGCTACCACCTTCAACCTCAGAGTCACTCCATTACCGTTATCCTGAACTGCTCATGCGCACTACATCATCATTGCACTGACACCATCTCGCCAATTCCGTCAGTTTCAACCTGAACCCATCAAACTCACTCCATCACCCGAGTCCTGCTCACACTCACTCCGTCACCATTACCATAAGCCCTCTCTCTCACTTCTTCTCTGTCATCGTGAGCTTCTGATATTCACTCAATCACCCTCATCCTGCTCAGACTAAACCGTCACCATCACGTTGATCCCCTCACTCCCCCTCTGCAACCTGACCTCCTTACATTCAATCCATCACCGAGAACGTGACCCCTCACACTCACTTCATCACCATCACACTGATACCCTCAGACTCACTATGTCACTGTCACCCTGACACCCTTATGCTAACCTCATGCCGATCACAGTGACCACACATACTGACCCCATCTATCACTCTAATCCCCTCGCATTCGCTCTCTGACCAATTGCTTGACCCGCTCAAACTCGCTCCCCATCACACTGTGACACCCTCAAACCTCCTCCCTCACTGTGATACTGAGTACCTCGCAGTCACTTCATCCCCAGCCCCCTGACCCACTCATACTCACTCCGTCACGGTCTCCTTGAACCCCTCACACATTTTCAACGCTGCCTCGAACATCTCACACCCACTCTATCACTGTCACCCGACTGCGTCACACTCACTTCCTCACCATCCCCCGATCTATCGCACTCATTCACCATTACCCACTCACTCTCACCCATCACCGTCACCAAACTCCCTCACACTCACTCTAACCCGTCATCCTGACGCCGTCACACTGTCTCTATCATCACCACGACCCACTCGCACTCATTTCATTATCGTCACCCAGACCACCTCACACTCAACCCATCACTCTCTTCCTAACCCAATCACACTCACTCTGTTACCATCACCATGACACTAGTGCCCTCACTCTGCCTCCGCAGATCTGATACCCTCATACTCACTTTGTCAGCATAACCATGAACCCTTCAACACATTCTTTAGCCAAGCCTAAACACTCTCAGTCTGTCCACCAACATGACCCCCTTACACTCACTCCATCACCATCATCCTGACCACATGACACTGACTCTCCCTCTGTGACCTTGACCCCTCACACTCACTCAATCTCCCTCGCTACAAAAACCTCACTCCGTTACTGTCAACGTGACCCGCTCACTCTCACCCCATCACCGTCATCCCGATCCTATCACACTCTCTCCATCAGCATTATCCTGACACCCTCACACTTAGTCACCATTATCCTGACCCCCTCACACTCGCTCCATCATCACCCTGACCCACTAGCATCAACTACGTCACTGTCAGCCTGACACCCTTGCCCTCACTCTGTCACAACAGTTATGACACGCTCACACACAATCCGTCACTGTTACCATGAACTCGTTAAAGTCACTCTTCTACTTTGCGGCTTGAGATCAGAGTCAAGATTAGAGTATTGCTGGAAAAGCATAGCACATCAGTCAGCTTCTGAAGAGCAGGCAAGCGGCCTTTCCATGAGGAGCCCTTCATCAGGAATGAGGGCATAATTTTCTGCCCCAACATGATGCGCTCACACTCACCATATCACGAGCGCTTTGACCACCTGACGCTCTCACGTTCACTTCCTCTATCACCTGGAAAATCTCAAACTCACTCAGTCACCCTCATCCCCGTACGGTCACTCCTTCACCATCACACTGACCCCCTCACTCACTCCGCCTCTGTCACCCTGACCCCCTCACTCACTCCGCCTCTGTCACCCTGACCCCCTCACTCACTCCGCCTCTGTCACCCTGACCCCCTCACTCACTCCGCCTCTGTCACCCTGATCCCCTCACTCACTCCGCCTCTGTCACCCTGACCCCTCACTCACTCCGCCTCTGTCACCCTGACCCCCTCACTCACTCCGCCTCTGTCACCCTGACTCCCTCACTCACTCCCCCTCTGTCACCCTGACCCCCTCACTCACTCCGCCTCTGTCACCCTGACCCCCTCACTCACTCCCCCTCTGTCACCCTGACCCCCTCACTCACTCCCCCTCTGTCACCCTGACCCCCTCACTCACTCCCCCTCTGTCACCCTGACCCCCTCACTCACTCCCCCTCTGTCACCCTGACCCCCTCACTCACTCCCCCTCTGTCACCCTGACCCCCTCACATTCACTCCGTCACCATCAACCAGAAACTTCAGACTCGATCCATCACTTTTACCCTGATCTCATCATACTCTCGATGCCACTGCCACCCTGACACCATACACTAACCCCATCACCGTGACCCTAACGTTCTTGCACTCAATCCATCACCGTCACACTGATCCCTCACAATCACTCCGTAAATTTCACGCTGACCTTCTCACACTTAGTCCCACAGTGTCACCCTAAACCCCTGACAGTCACAGATTATGATAATAAGAGAATTTGATTGATTGATGGATTTGGGTGAAAGGTTATTTCAGCACATTCTTCAGCTGCTGCCTGAGCTTAGTCTGGGTCATGGCATAAATCGCACTGTTTGTGCAGCAACTGAGGAGCTGCAGCATGAAGACAAACGTAGGTTGGAAGTTTCTGTCTATTAGTGCAAATTGTGATTGATCCTGTGTCAAAAAGAAATGTAAACACAGGAAAACATATTCAACTCTTTAACTGCCTGAACGACTTCGAAACATTGCCTTCATCTCCCTGGAATGAAACCTATTCCCTCGGGACCTTATATTCTGTTCAATTTAATGTTATCTGTCCGTCCACAAAAAAAAAATCATGGACCAAAAGTGCCGGACAATGTTGGGCATAAAATGTTCCGGGAAAGCTGAGGATAGAACATTTTGGGAAATTTTGGTCAAGAAATGTCCGTTATGGAAAGTTCCTGGAATGTCGGGTATTGAACATTCAATGGAATGTGAGGTTATGAATGTTCTGGCCAATGTCAGGTGCAGAATGTTATGGAGAATGTTGAGTATAGAATATCCTGGAGCATGATCTGGGGAATGTCTTGTGTAGAAGTTTCTGGGGAATGTCGGGTATAGAATGTTCTGCAAAATATCGAGTATAGAATAATTTGGAGTATGTTCTGGGAAATGTCGCGTGTCGATCATTCTGGGGAATGTGAAGTTTTGAATGTTGGGGGGAATAACGCAATCGAAAGCTCCAGAGACTGTCGGTAACGGCAAGTTCCGGGGATCTCGGGTATGGAATGTTCTTGGCAATGTCAGGTACAGAATTTTGCAAGGAATTTCAGATACAGAATACTCCGGGAAATATTGGGTATAGAGAGTTCAAGGGAACGTGGGGTATAGAATATTCCTGGGAAAGATGAGCATACAATGTTTCAGAGACTGTCGGTTAAAGAATGTTGTGGGGAATGTCAGTTGCTGACATTTCCAGGGTATTTCGCATGTAGAATATTCTGAGGAATGTCGGTTTCAGGATGTTCCGGGAAATGTCCCGTATACAATGTTCCTGGGTATGTTGGATATAGAATGTTCAGGACAATGTCAGTTACATAATGTTCTGCAGAATGTTGGGTGTTGAATACTCTGCGTAATGTTGGGTTCAGAATCTTCGGGGGAAATTTCAGTTTAAAATGTTCCAGGGAACACTGGATATTGAATGTTCTGGGTAATGTCAGGTACTGAATGTTACAGGGAATGTCGGGAATAGAACGTTCTGGGACATGTCGGGCAAAGAATGTTCCAGGGAATGCCGCATACAGAATGTTCAAGGGAATGCTGGGGATAGAATGTGATAATTCATTAAGACCCATATCACGGATTCCATTCTGACCATTAAGTTTGTTGTGACCCACTCGACCCACTCTCCCTAAACCCAACACTTCCGGCATTTTTCAACAAAAATAAGTTAAGGCATTCCCTCGATCATTTGATATAGATCACGTTTTAAGATCGGACAGGTGCCATCCCTGATTAGGAGGTCTACCCCACAGCTTTTACAACTAGGAGTGATGTACAACAATTAAAATCTTCCTGGATATTCAGTTCCCAGCATCAGTCAAAATGTCACTATGCCTCTCTAAGGTCAATTAATCATATACTTTTGCCTCAATGTATGCATTGGATCCCTCCATCTTGTCTGAGATTACAACACACATTGAGATGGACGGCCTATCTTTCAGATTATTTCCTGCTAAATAGTCAACTTTATTCCTCATATTGACTGGTCAGGAAACAGACTGACATCGCCATACTCATAGAATCAGACCTGATGGATAATGCACCATATGCCCCATCATCATTCCTGAGTATACTCTGTCCCACTGGAAGGACAGACCCACCAGTTGTGGGAGGTCCGCGGTTGTTTGATTGTTGCTCTGTCGCCATACTGTTACCAGACCATAGGGGATGCTCACTGATAAGAGAGAGAAGCGACTGGTGGTGATTTAACCTGTGGGCCAACAGACAACAGGTAAGGGTGGAGGTTTAGAAGAAGAGTCCTCCATGTTAATTTAAAACCTGCAACGAAACTGAACACAAACTGTTGCTATCCCATTGCACTGTAAACTAACAATTCAGCCAAATGATCTAAACCAATTCCCGCACCGTGGTATGCAGGAAGAGAATGAGTTACCATGGAATTCCCTAAAAATTGGTTCCAGAACCCGAGAAAACTCATGATAACTGATCAAATATTTTCAAGGAAATCGCATGATGATGGACATCTACTACCGTCCACAGAAACCCTCGGTTACAAGTCAGTTATCATACTGAAAACCAATCGGTGGAAGCACTGAGGTTGACAAGGACACAGAAGGTATTCTGGTTGTGGTATTTCAATGTCCATCACCATGAGTGTGTCTACAGGCCCACCATTTACTCAACAGGGCGAGGCCTCAAATGCAGAGCATCCAGACTGTGGGAAGCGATGAGTGAACCAACAAGACGGGAAAAAATCTTTCACCAAATGACTTGTCGCAGATGGATCTGACCTGAATATCAGCTGTAGGAACACCCAACGAGCAGTTCTGGTGGAGGAAAAATCTGAACCTCATATTGAATATACCACCCACTGTGTTATGTGGCACTTCCAGCTGCGAAGTGCGACATATTTCGAAAGGACTGAGCAAATGGGTACTGGACATCCATGAGACACTGTGCCCACTCAGCAGCTGCAGTATCAATGACCTTTCCACTATCATAAGGTCAAAGTGGGCTGTTCACTAATGGTCCCGCAATGTTTCGCACCAACGACAACTTCACCTGGACTGAAGCAGTCCATTCAGTTAATCAAGAATGTTAAACAGAACATAATGAGTCCATTCAGCCATTCAAGGCCGTGACTCAGAAATTGGAACAGATCTTTAAATCGCTCAAACCTGGAAATAAATGAGAACATTTATCCTTTCACTGCTCCTCCACAGAAATATCGGGAGGACTGTTTACTGTCCTGGAAGCAGGGATAATTTGAGGATAAGTTAGTCTCAGTTACTTCACAGAAATTGACGACTGCAGTAAAAATAGACCAGTGCTGAGTCCACAACTGTCTGCAAACTATATCAACGATACAGATAAGTAGAAAAAATGTACTCTAACTAAATTTGTCATTGCCTGTCAGATAGGCAGAAACCTAAACACCAAAGGAGTTAGAGCGTATTTAAATAAATACGCAATGGACAACAATTTAGCAGATGAAATATAAAGTGGGTAACTGAGAACATGTGATTCGTTTCAAGAATAAATTCTGTATTTCTGTAACTGGAAGAGATTGCAGGACGTTTTGACATAGTGTGCACTGAAGGGTTCACTCTGACCCGTTCAGACATCGGAAGTGTTGGCCCATCTCCTTGATTGTCTGCTATTTGATAATCCCAGTGACCCCATTGCTCGCAGCGCACTTCGGATATTTTGTGGTAAGTAGTTTAGGGTGAGGAGTTGGAATGTTTTGAGGAATGTATTAAGGGTCGGCATTTATCTGAGAGGCCATCCTTTCTTTCCACATGGATGACTACTTCTGAAAAAAGAGGATGTTACTGTTGCCAGGACAGTGCATATTCGCCAACATGAAGAATTGTGGATCGTAACACTTTGGCATTAATGGAGTGAGAGATGAAGGGTCCAATTCCGAGAGTAAGAACAATAAAGAAAAGCATTCACACATTTGCGAAAATGCTTAGTCATAGGCCTTTCTCAATAGACATCACAGAATCAGCCCAGATACCATAAACCTTGAGATGAAGTCGGCTATGCTTTGTCCAAGTCGGCAATCTGCCCAGACTGGATATCTGTGCAGACCACAGCAGTGCTTTGATCTATAAAAGAGGACTAGATATCTATAGAGCTCTGGGAACACTGCATTAAACTGCAAACACAGACGAAACTTCTGTCAAGCACGAAGAACTATGTTGAGTGAAACAGTGTATTGATATATAAAACCAGTATAGTTATCTGTCCCGCACGGGGAGCTATGTAGACTACAGCAGTACAATTGTGTTCAGTCCATTCTGATAGATGCACTTCGGAGAATGTTGAAATGAATGTTACTGCAACCTCTCTAACCTGCAACGGTTTTTTTAAAATCTCCTCTTCCACTTTTAGTGAGAATTATACTGGATTGCAAAGTCATGAAACAAACCCAATGGCAGCATACGAACCAGCAATTGGCATGTTCATCTCTCTCTCTGTTAATATATTCAGGCAAATTTGCGAAGAAACGGACTAAACTGCGCTGAGTCACCATAGTCATTCTTTGAAAAAGGGAAGAGCCATGAAATGTCCTAGAGATGGCGGCAGGGTCGGAATGGTCCAGCCTGTGCTCCACCGCTCTCCCCATCCTTTTTTTGTTACACTTTTTTCCCTCTTTAATGTTGTATCTTTGTGAAGCGATTTGATTCTGAATAAGGGAGACAAGTACCTGATAATAGGCTGGCATCTGGAGGCGAGGTCTCGATATTCATAGCACAGTGCGGGCTAGTCAGTAGTCCAGTTGGGGTCTGCAGCCTGAATACAGTGCGGTCTGGAGCCTGGGCCTGGGGCACTCCAGAAACTGGGCCCTGACCGGACTCAACTCATGGAGCTGTGTGGGCTGGAGGCATGGTCTGGTACAGTCCAAGACTGGGTCCAGTTCGGTCTGTAGATTGTGCCCAGCGCAGTCCGGAGACTGGCTCCAGAGCGCACTGCCGTCTGGAGACTTGGTAGGACGTGGTCTGGCGACTTGACCTGGTCCGGTCTGGAGTATCGATACTGCCACAGCATCGGGTGAAAGGACTGCAAATTGATTCGTTTTTTCTTCTTGTTATTCCTGTGCTGGCTTCCATTTAATTATGGTTGAATATTGTAACAAATACTTAAGAACCTGCACTTACGATGACGCAATATGTGAGGACATTGTACACTTTTCAGTGCACTCATTAAAGTGCAAGTGACAATAAGGGGAATTCAATTCAAATGAGAGAGAGTTTTTGTCTTTCATACATTTTCCGAATAAAGCTGCTGCTTGTGCGGTGGCTTCGAGTGGCAAGCAGAGAGTTGCATTAAATCACATTAAAAACGAGACGGAGAGATAAAGGCAGACTGAGTGTGAGAGAGTGAGGAGTAACTTTTTGATCCCCATTTCAATTGATTTGGTCCTGAAACAATAGAAACCCAAATGCACTGAGATTGCAGAGACGGAGTTACACGCAATAATACACTAAAGCACACAAAAAGGAGAAGACAAACACAAGCAAACACACAGCTATTAACACATAGGTATATGCAAACATTAGGCCCCTCATGGCTGCCTTGTCATGTTATAAGATTGTGGCTGATCTGATCCAGGTCTCAACATTGTTCCATCTAGGGAAATAAGACAGGCCCAATGACCAAGCATTTGGCATGAGAGCACTTTTGGACCAGTGACCGTAATTCTATTAGTATGAAAAGAGTTCTGCTAAAAGACAGGCTTGGTCCACACGTTAAAAATATAAATTAGGGAAAGGCTAATTTTGATTTTAGCAGGCAGGAACTTTCAAAACATGATTGGGGAAATGTAGTTCACAGGAAGAGGACCGTCTCACAATTGGATGTCATTTAAAAGTGATAAGCGGCAAGTTGAGGGACAGCATGTTCCTGTTAGTGTGAAGGGCAGTGCCACCAAGATTCGGAAACAGCACATGACAGTGGATATTGAGGCATTGATAAAGACCAAAGAAGACGACATATGTTAGCTACAGGCATCTGGCAAAAGGAAATCCTTGGGATATTGTATTCAGGAGTACACTTCCAAGATAAATCAGGAGCGCAAAAAGGGGGCTTAGATAGCTTAATTAGGTAAGGTTAAAGAGAATCTAAAGATATTCTACGAGGATATTAAGGGCAAAGGTGAAGGTAGGAAGAGCATAGGGCCCCTTAAAAATCAATGACCCATTTGTGTATATACTAACAGGAGATGAAATAGGTGAATGAGGTTTATAGAACATCGAACACAGAACATAGAACATAGAAAAATAAAGAGCAGTACAGGCCCTTCCGCCCTCCATGTTGCGCCAACCGAAGCCTACCTAACCTACACTCGCCCAATAACCTCCATATGCTTGTCCAATGCCCGCTTGAATGACCATAAAGGGGGAGAGTCCACAACTGCTCCTGGCAGGGCATTCCATGAACTCACAACCGGCTGAGTAAAAAATCTACCCCTAACATCTGGCCTATACCTACCACCCGTTAATTTAAAGCTCTGTCCCCTGGTAACAGCTGACTTCATTAGCGGAAAAAGGTTCTCACTGTCAACCCTATCTAAACCCCTAATCATCTTGTACACCTCTATCAAATCTCCCCTAAACCTTCTTTTCTCCAATGAGAAAAGCCCCAAGTGCCTCAGACTTTCCTCATACGATCTTCCTACCATGCCAGGCAACATCCTGGTAAACCTCCTCTGCACTCGTTCCAATGCCTCCACATCCTTCCTATAATATGGCGACCAAAACTGCACACAATACTCCAGATGAGGCCGCACCAGAGTCTTACACAACTGCAACATGACCTTAGGACTCCGGAACTCAATTCCTCTACCAATAAAGCCCAGTACACCATATGCCTTCTTCACAGCACTATGTACCTGGGTGGCAACTTTCAAAGATCTGTGTACATGGACACCAAGATCCCTCTGCTCATCCACACTACCAAGTAGTCTACCATTAGCCCAGTAATCCATCTTCTTGTTACTCCTACCAAAGTGAATGACTTCACACTTAGCTACATTGAATTCCGTTGCCACCTTACTGCCCAGCTCTGCAACTTATCTCTATCCCGCTGTAACCTGCCACATCCTTCTTCGGTGTCCAAAACTCCACCGACTTTCGTGTCATCCGCAAACTTGCTTACCCAGCCTTCAAGCCCCTCCTGCAGGTCATTTATAAAAATGACAAACAGCAATGGTCCCAAAACAGATCCTTGTGGAATACCGCTAGTAACTGCGCTCCAAGATGAACCTATACCATCAAATACTACCCTCTGTCTCCTTCCAGCCAGCCAATTCCTAATCCAAATCTCTAATGCACCCTCAATGCCATACCTCTGTAGTTTTTGCATTAGCCTGCCATGGCGTACCTTATCGAACGCCTTGCTAAAATCCATATACACCACATCTACTGCTTTACCCTCGTCCACTTCCTTGGTCACCTTCTCAAAGAATTCAATAAGATTTGTGAGGCACGACCTGCCCTTCACAAAACCATGCTGACTATCCTTGATCACATTATTCATATCCAGATGTTCATAAATCCTATCCCTTACAATTCTCTCTAATACTTTGCCCACAACAGAAGTGAGACTCACTGGCCTATCGTTACTCGGGCTATCCCTGCTCCCCTTCTTGAACAAGGGGACCACATTCGCTATCCTCCAGTCTTCTGGCACTATTCCTGTAGACAACGACGACATAAACATCAAGGCCAATGGCTCCGCTCTCTCCTCCCTAGCTTCCCAGAGGATCCTAGGATATGTGCCATCAGGCCCAGGGGACTTATCTATTTTCACCCTTTGCAGAATTTCCAACACCTCTTCCCTACATACCTCAAAGCCGTCCATTCTAATTAATTGTGACTCAGTATTCACATCGGCAACAATGTCCTGTTCCTGAGTGAATACTGATGAAAAGTATTGACTTAGTGTCTCACCGATCTCCTCCGCCTCCACACACAACTTCCCACTACTATCCTTGACTAGACCGATACCTGCCCTAGTCATCCTTTTCTTCCTGACATACCTATAGAAAGCCTTTGGGTTTTCCCTCATCCTACCAACTAAGGACTTCTCATGTCCCCTTCTCGCTGCTCTTAGCTCTCTCTTATATCCTTCCTGGCTACCTTATAACTCTCAATCGCCCCAACTGAACCTTCACGCCTCATCTTTACATAGGCCGTCCTCTTCCCTTTCACAAGGGATTCCAATTCGTTGTTAAACCACAGCTCCCTCACAAGACCCTTTACTCCCTGCCTGACTGGTACATACTTATCAAGGACACCCATTAACTGTTCCTTGAACAATCTCCACATATCATTTGTGTTCTTCCCTAGAAGCCTATTTTTCCAATCCACGCATCCTAAGTCATGCCTTATTGTCACATGTACTCACATGACGATAATCGAAGGTTAAATGTTGCCACATGTGACGCAACTGTAAGTACAAATTTACCCCATTCCCCCACCCCCACAACAAACACCACTCTCCAGGTACAGAATCATGGTAAAAAGCATTGGATAAGAATATACAAAACATGGATATTACGTTTGTAGACCACACCAAACTTCGTGGTATCGTGGACAGTCAAAATGGTCATCTAAGAAGACAACAAGATCTTGATCAACTGGGCCAGTGGACCAAGGAATGGGCAATGGTACTTCATGTGGAGAAATGCGAGGTGTTACATTTTGTAACATGACCTAGAGCAGGATATTCACAGTTAAGAGTAGGGCCCCGGGGAATGTTATCAAACATAAAAATACGGGTGCAGTTACATAGTTCCTTGAAAGTGGGGTCGCAGAGGGATCGGGTTGTGATGAAGTTGTTACGCACATTTGCCTTCATCAGAGTACGGGTATATGAATTGGAGCATCATATTATGGCTGAAAAAGGCAATGGTAAGGCCACAATTGAGTACAATTCTTGTCTACCTGCTCTCGGAAATATGTTATGAAATGGAAAGGGTGCATATATATTTAAATTGATTGGTCAGAGACTAGAGGTTTTGATGTATAAGAGTAGGCCGGACAGGCTATAATTATTTTATCCCATTTGCATTGGACGCTGAGGGGTGACCAGAAAATCGTCAGGTGTATGGATGGGATGAATAATCAAGGTCTTTTCTCGAGGTTAAAGGTGTTCAAACCAAACGGCACCAGTTTCAATTAAGAGGAGAAATATTTCAAAGGGATCTAAGAGGAAACTGTTTCTCATAGAGTGTTCTAGGTCGATCTAACGAGCTGACAGATGAAGTGTTAAAGGTGTACACAATTACAATATTGAAAAGAAAATTGGACCAATACATGATTAACAAAAGTGTAGAGGTGTAGGTGTCACACACAGACGTATAGGACTAATTGAGTTTAGGAAACCTGGTGAGCAAGGAGGAATTCGGCCGAAGGGTCTGTTTACATATTGTGTAACTGTAACACTTTATGACTTCATTATTCTTCTGTCATCACCAACTCGTTATTGCCCTCAATTTATTTTCAGGTAAAAAAAAGTTAAATCTCAATGATCGAGCTACTCTAAATATGAATAGAGCATTCCTGACATTGATGTGGGGCTGCAGAGCACAGCAGCCACAGAAGCAGAATTCACTCAATCCCAGTCTGCAACTGTTGCCACCCGGATGATCCCTCATTGTAACATTCCCATCAAGCTGATTTCTAGTTCAGTGACGAGTTTGGATGAGAATGCCAGATTCATCACCATGTGTATCTAAAACTGGTGACAACCCGTTAAATCTACGGCACTTGCTTGATTACTTTCCAAACAGCAGAACTAAAATTTGATGGAGAGGTGTGAACTGATCCAAAACCAACAGAAACGATCGAAACTGCAGGCCTGTCCCATCCACTCATAAATGATGATCGACTATTAAGTGACGCACTGGAGGAGAGGGCTCCACAAATGTCGCCATCCAAAACAATGGAACAGCCCTGCACGTCAGTGCAAAAACACGGATCTTCCATCTGAACTGTGCTCAGCGAGAGTTGTTGAGTGGATAATTTACCTCACCCTCGATGCCAAAAGAATCACACATGCCGATTTTCAACAATTCGATTCGCTGCACGTGACATGAAGAACGAGCTGAACACAGTCGGTGCGACAAAGGCAATTGCCCCTCACCCCATTCCCGCAATAGGAATGAACAGATATGCAGCACAACAAGCCATGTCCCTGAGCAAACTGTTTCATTCCAGCTCCAAAACTGCTATCTCCCGAGCAATGTGGAAAATTACTCAATTAACTCCAGTCTCCTAACAGGAGGATAATTATAATCTGACCGATTACCACTTCCTCAGTCCCATAACTGCAGCCAAATTGATTGTAGTAAATTTTGATAGAGCTGTAAGCAGAACAGAAATAACCTGCTCAGTGTGGTTTCCGATAGGTCCCCATGTGTGAATGTAGCTGTTGTGGAAATGTCACTCAATTACAAAACAAGACCAAGATACTGCAATTCACAAAATATCGGGATCTAGAATCTGATATCAGTATTAGTGGTCTAAAAGCCAATATCGACTGTAAACACCAATTTGTTTCCGCAATGTACTTTCAGTAAGCACACCTACCGTGCTTTCCTGGTCTGTTGGAAAAGTGACTCCAGATACACAGATATGTGATAAACTCTTCATTGGTGTATGAAATGTCCATGTAAGACATTCAACTGGATAAAACTGCTCTGAGGTCTTAAAGGTCAAAACTGGACAGAACACCCAGATCCAGCCTCGGTATCAGAATAGGAAATGTGAAACTCAGTCTTATTGATCGTTCAGAGAACACTTGAGGGCTTGTGAGAACATTTATAGAGCTTTCACACAGACTGCACAGAAACATCGGGAATGGAGAAGGCCACTCAAACCTTTCCCACCACAGTTCATGGCCGAATGTCTCTTCAATGCACTCTACCCACACAACGTGCATATCCCTTACTATCGAAAACTGTAGCGCCAGAAGCGCACAGATGGTTAGGGAATATCCGAGAAGCAGGAGAGGCGAACTTTCTGGCGTAACACCTTCATTAAGAATATTTGTGACGAGTAGGGTCCCCGCATTCCGAATGAAGGATTTATACCCAAAACGTAGTTTGCACGCTCCTGGAATACTCCCTAAACTGCTGTGCTTTTTCAACGCCACACTCTTCAATTCTGATTTCCAGCAAATGCCATCCTTACTTTCAGCTGTACTGTATTACTGAACGTGATTGACCTTAAGATACTATGTAATGGGAACTACAGTCGTGCCTTTGGTTCACCCAGTGTTCGATCCAACACAATATAATGATAGCTGATCCTCTGTCACCACATCATACTCTTATCCTTTCCACATAAGTTTAGTGTCTAGAAATCCTAAGTTATATGCAGTGCTTTTACTTCCACAGCCTTAAGTGATAGAGAATTCTGCAAGGTCACCAGTCTCTGAATGCAGATACTTATTCCCGTCACAATGCTGAGAGGCTTTCTGTATCTATCAGTGTGTCCCCTTGTTTTAGATATCGCAGGCAGAAGAGTTACCATCCCTGCTTCCAACCTTTCTCACTCTGTTAGTATTTTAGATATTTCACTGAGATCTCCACACACATTTTCCTAAACCCCTGGAATACAGGCCCAGTTGACAGGATTTCTGATTCCACAACGTGCCTGTCATCTCAGAGATCAGTCTGGTCATCCTTCACTGCATTCCCTCAATGTTAGCGTCGTCCTTTCTTCGGCAAAAAGCCAAAACTGCACAGAATACTGCACAATGTTCGAGATGTTTTCTTATTGAGGCTCTGTGCAGCTACAGTAAGACATTCCTGTCGTCGAATCCGCCTGAAATAATGGTCAACGCTTCATTTACCTTCTGATTTGCTTTCGGTTCCTCCAATTTTGTGCTTCGTTACTGATGCATGGGGAGATCTAAATCCCTTTCAATTTTACAGCTACCCACTTGGGTGGGTCTATGTACACTGTTTAGCGTGTCAATGATATTTCCCGTATTAATGTCTCGCTTCAGAACTCAATGCTTTGGATGAACTTTGAAGGAATGTGCAGAAGAATTCAGAAAATGAAACTAAGTCGCTTGAAAGATAAAAAATTTTCGACAAATTTCCTTTTAAATGATAGGGCTACCATTCTATTTTTCCCAACAAAGTGTCCAACGTTACATCTAACCACACTATTCTTCATCCGCCATGTATTTGCCAATTCACTCCACTTGTCTTAATCACCTTGGAGCATTTTCACATCCTCATCCACTTACATTCCGATATTGTCTAGTGCTGTCAGCAGACTTGGAAACATTGCCTTTGATTCACTTAACCAAATGTTTGATACATATTGTGAATAGCTGAGGCCCTATCACTGATCCCTGTGATATTACCCTTTCCTTCCAGTCAAAACAAAATTATTTTATTCATATTCACTATTTCCTGTCAGCTGTTCCATTCTAAAGCCTTGTTTATTCATTAATAATAATATTTGAGTTTGCACACATGGCTTGAGATTTCATCAAAACATCTCTCTGAAAATTCAAATGCATTGCAGACATTGCTTCTTCACAATTTATCGACCAATCAGCTTCTCTAATATTATTCTCATTTCATACATCTGTGTTGACTTTGCCTATGCCCTTTATTTGCATTCGCAATAATTTCTCCAAAACCGTTGATTTGCTGATATCATTCCAATCCCTTTTCCTCTACAGACTATTTTTTCCAAGTATTGCAGACATTTTTGTTTTTTTTTTCTTCTGTGAAGACAGAATTGAAATAGTTGCTTCATAGTTGTGCCGTTTCCCTGTTCCCCATTCTGCATTCCCTGGTTTCAGTCTGTAAGAATGCTGTATTTGTTGTCTCTTACGTTGACCATTGACAAACTTTCAGACGCTGTTTTAGATCACTCTTTTCACCCTTGTTAACATATTTTTCAAAACTCCAGCAATTACAGTTTTATTCTGCTCAATGATTGATTTTCCACAACCAATTAATCACAGAAGCATAGAGACAGTACCATCAGACATACAGCAGGGTCTACATTGGGCCTGCTTTGCCACATAACGTCCATATCCCTGAATGCTTTGACACTTCAAGTGCTCGTCCAAATACCTTTTACAGTTTGCGAGGTTACTGTGAAAACTACATTCTCAGGAAGTGCATTTCGGATCCGAACACACACTGGGTGAAAAATAATCCTCAAATCCTCTCCAAGCACAAGCCCTCCATGTTAAACTGTTTCTGTCATTTTCTTGTCCTTTTGACGAAAAGGAACAGCTGCTGTCTATTCACCCTATCCATGCACCTCATCGTCTGATAGTTCTAAATGTTATCACACTTACTGTTCTCTGCTCCAGAGCAAACAATGCCAGCCGATTCAGCCTCTCTTTACAGCGGATACTCTCCATTGCCGGGAGGGTCATCCTGATTAATTTTCTCGGCACTCGCTCTCCTGCAACTGTATTCTTCATATAACATCCAGTCCAATTCAAGGATCTGTGGAGAAGAACTTTATGAGTTTCTTAGTGTTCTGCCAGTCAATACATATTCCTCTGTCTAGTTCCTTTTTTCCACATTGCATCCATTCATATTTATCTGTGTTAATTTCTATCATTGACTGTCCATCTGACCATTCCATGCATATCTTCCTGTAACATAAGACCTTCCAGCTCACGGCCAAACACCTGAACAATATTTATGCCAAAAACAAATTTAATGTTCACATCCGCCCCACATTCTCCGTATTAACATCTGCAGAATTTTTAAATACCACACAAATAAGGGACACAGCACTAATCCATGTGGTACAACCAGGGATACAAGTCTCCAGTCACACAAGCAGTCTTCGACCAACACCCTCTGTCTCCTGCTACTGAAACAACTTTGAATATAACTTTACAAGTTGCTCTTGAAACGACGGCACTTTAATTGGTTTATCAGTGTCCCATTTCAGAAGGAGACAGAGTTGTGAAAAAATTGGAATGTTATGTTGCAGTTATACACGACACAGGTGTAGCCACACCAGGAGTCTTGTGTTCAGTCTTTGGTCACTTTGTTATAGGAAGGATGTTATTATTCTGGAAAGAGCACAGAAGAAGTTTAAAATGATGTTGCCAGGACTTAAGTGTCTGAGTTAGCGGGAGACGTTACACAAACTCGGATACGTTTTTTGTTAAAGCATCAGAGTCCGAGGGAGGATCTTAAAAACTCAACCCAATCATGAGAGGCATGTATGAGGTGTGTGATTGCAGTTTTTCACCAATGTTGGGGTATAAATAACAAGAGGATATCCGTTTATCCTAAAGGGGAAATAATAAAAGAACACCTGATGGGCAACACTTATACACAGAGGATGGTACGCATATGGAATGAGATGTCAGGAAAAGTGGTTGAGGTGGGGACATAAACAATGTTTAAAAGGCATTTGGACAAATACATTCATAGGAACGGTTTAGAAGAATATCACCCAAGTCAATGGAAATAGGGAAATATTGGTCGACATGCACCAGATTGGGCCACACAGGCTTTCTCGGAGTCTTTGCTTCTCTGTCTCGAGATGGGGCTTTGGTAAAGGTCTTGCCGAAATACCACATAACGAATGTCCTCGAAAAAGACATCGAAAAGATAATTAGGTATTACTTCACACGGATAACATCAGGGTGACTATTACGTGTGAAACTTTATCATTAATCCGCAATCGAGTTCATCTTCTCTATTTTCTCCAATAGCTTCCTTAAGAGAGATCCGATATCCATTGGTCGACAGATCTATAATCTATCTACTCCACTTTTCCTTGAAAGTGGAACCACACTATATCCACCGTTCATCTTGTCGAATTCTGCTTTTGCACCCTTCTTTTAGTAATTCAGATACAAAGGACTCGTGTGACTATCTATAATGTTCACCAGCTTCATGCACAGATTTCACCTTGATTTGTAATGGGGTGTAATTGCTTCCTGTTCTTCAGTTCCGCTTGCCATTCGTTTGGAATAACTTAGACTTCTCGTCAACCTTGTCTGTGCTCTTCAGTCGCTTCTGGGCGCATTTTCTTTCGGTTTCATTAAGATTATTGCTCATTCTTTGAAACTCTCTAGAACATAGGTCGAGCTTTCTCATCAGACAATCATGCCATCTGAGGGATTAATCTGGAAAATTCTCATTCACTACATGTGCTCAAGATATTCTTCCTTTGATCAGGACACCAAAACTGCGAACACTATTCCACGTACAGTCGCGTTAACACACTTTGTAAGCATGCAGGACGCATTTACTTTTAGTGAGAGCACATTACTGCAGGTCCTGGAATCTGTATTGAGAAATTCAAAGGCTGGAGATTGCAGTGGGTCAGACAAGGTTCATGGAGAGACAGCAAGTTCATGTGTCGAGATGATGTGCTTCATCATCAACATTCCGGTTCTTCTTTAAGTCAAGGCAAACCTAACTTTTATTTTCCCGTTTGCCGATGTTCCCTTTGTTTCTTTAACGTAACTTACCGTGTGAGGTCTTTCGAAATTTCTCTTGAATATCTAACATCCAGTAGTTATCCATTGACTATGCGTAAAGGAGATACCTTCAAGCAAGAGGTTTGCAAATTATGGCTTCCCTTTCATAAATGCGAAATCGTTCTTGTGGAAATTGCTGTTACTTTCGAAGTGTCCAATGTCATATTCTTTATAATCAACTCCCTCCTGTGAATTATACGCTTACTGGAGTATAATTCTGCACGATCAGGATTTCTCTACCTAAACCTTCGACTATTTTCGAAGGATCTGTGTCCGTCTGTGTGTCATGCCCAGTCATGTATTTGTCCTGATGTATCTTAAATGACACTTTCCTAACCGCTTCTACCACCTTCGTTGGAAATTTGTTTCAGTCACTCATTCCACTCTGTCTAAAGAACATGCCATGCATATCTCCTGGAAAGTTTACACCTCTCACCCTGAACTCGTGACCCCTATCAATTGAGTCGCACACTCTGTACAAAGAAGCTTCTTGCTGTCCAATCTGCCTGTAGCTCTCGTGATTTTGTTGACTTCAATCAAGTCCCGGCTCAACCTCCGTCTTTCGAATGAAAGAACACGAACCTACTCGATCTCTCTTCATAGTTAGCACCGTCCATAACAAACAACATGTGTTTGAACCTCCTCTATACCCTGTCCATAGCTTCGTCAACCTTTTGATAATGTGGAGACAAGAACCGTGTGCAGTATTCCAAATTGGAACTAACCAAAGTCCTATACGACACAAACATGACCTGCTAACCCCTGTACTCAACACGCCATCCGGTAAAGGAAAGAATGCCACATCCCTTCTTGACCACTCTATCGACCTGCATTGCCACCTTCTTTGGACTTAAACACCCAGATCTCTCTGCACATCAACTTTCCTCAGGCCTTTTCCATTTCCTCTACAGTTCGCACTTTAATTCGATATTTCAAAATGCATCAGCTCATTCTTGCACCTCTGCCTCATCTTCCCTTCTTAAGTCGAATGAAACTGTGTATATATATCTTTTTTTCAAAATAAATAGCAGAAGATACAGTATTCACTAATGCAATCAATAAGTTTATTTATGCTTCTTCGAAATTCTGGTGCGAAGTCAAGTTGGTCCATCAGACTTAACAATGCTCAATGCTCAATGTTTTTAAATTCTACCTCGTCACTGATATTAATGATTTTAGTCCCTAGTTACACAAGTTCCATGGTCACTTGATATTTCTGGGAGATTTCCTGAGTCTTCCTGCATGAAGACAAACACAAAACAATTGTTTAATTTCCCTGTACTATATTTGTTCTCGACAACAAATTATTCTGTCCACACACTCGCTGTTCCATATTTGATCTTCCAGCCATTTGTCCTTTCAAATAATAACGGGAGCTTTTCATCAGTTGTTATGTTTCTTGTTAGTTTGTATTCATCTCCTCTTTTTGAGTTACTTATCAAGTTCTTCATTTACCTCAATTGTGTCCTAATGACTCTGACTCCACAGCATGAAACATTTTTCTGACCGCGTCAATTGATCGAATGCAAACTTTAACTGCGTTTTTAAAACATCGTTGAGTTACCTTTCCGTTTGCGGTTTTGCAGCATGAAGGGAGATGCATATATTTTCCACCTAACAGCTTTTCTATAAATAACGCAAATTGCCTGTCTTTTATTTAAACCTTTTCATGCACATTTCCAATTCTCCGAAGCTAACTTGCACTCATACCTTCATGTTTTGCCTGACATTGGCATATACACATCATCTAAAAAAGGTCTATTTTGTATCTGGCCATTGAAAACTCAACATGTTTTCTGACCACGACTCCCACAAGCTTCTTTATTGCAATATGTACAATTAGCACTTCTGATCACAGAACACAAATTCTAAAAGTTCGCAAACTCTCCTTGATATTCAACACACTGTTGAAGTTAACAATCTCATTCATGATCAAGAAATCTATTCTTCTCAGCATTAGCATATACTTGTGTGAGCACAGTTTAACTGCAACTTGAATTTACCTTTGTTTACTGCAGTACCCACAAACCTGCATATATAATGTCCTGTTTTATAACATGCCCAACATTTGTGTTGCAGTTTTGAGTTTGATATGTATCTCAGATCAATGATTGCTTCATCTTGCTGTTTCTGAACTGCACCTTAGCAGATTTTATGGGGTCTGAGTGACGTGCACATTTATATTATACCATAGATTACATATTTTGTTTAAAGCAGGCCATTCAATGCACGCAGTACACACTAATCCTCCGAATAGTACCCATCCACTCAAACCAGCATTCCCAATGACTAACACAACTGGCCATTACATCACAGAACACTCTTGCCAATTAAAGTTTGGACAATCCAACTATCTTGCACATATTTGGTTATGAAAGTGTTGAGGTACTGTCTTTAAGATAGTTGAAAAGCTAGTAAAACTGCCTGGCACAGCACAAAGTGTTCTGAACAATTTAAGGCATGGTCAGCTCGAAGAGGGGAACTGCATTTCCATGACAAAAATAAACAATTGTAAATTAGGCTAATCAATTGAAATTATAACCCGTGATACCGAAATCAAATTAAATTTGAATTTAGTATTTTGATTATATTGAAAACAGTGAAACGATCCGATGCTTTGTGGTATATAACAGGACATTTTGAACAGATAGAGGGAGAACTGCCATGGAGACTTGTTGCTCAAGCTCTCGGAGAGATACCTGCCCTGGGGAAGGAATTTGCACAGAATAACATCAAAATCTACCTGTATAGAATCGACAGAGAAAATCTACGGAGGAAACTGAGCAAAGCTGACTGGTTTTGCAACGTGTTCCTTCAGAAAGTCCGAATCGGAGTTTTATCAGACTAATATTGAAGAGTGGGAAGACAAAGATAAGGTTAAAAGAAAGGAATTAGAAACAGTTGTTTGCTTTAACATTCTCTGCTGGGCTTCAAGAATACAGTTATTAACTTTTACTTTAAGTAATGAATTCTGATATATGTCTTTGCCTCTCGAATCGTAACAGTTTACAGCACGCAGAGAATCTTCTTTTGTGATCATGGTTTAAATTAGCAGAGGGGATAACACCATGTCACCATTAGAGTTTGAGGGCGTACGTCCGCGATTTGAAGCATTCATACTGATCCAGTTTGCGATTTGCACAGACATGAATCGTTTTGTGCTGAAGCGGGGTGATAAGCCGCCCCGTGTTTATCATGGAGCAAGGCCAACATCGGGAGAGCCAGAAGTATCCATTTTAAAGCAAACAGTATTCATTCTAATACAGCAGCTGCCAGCCCGACCACATGATCGGGAGAAGGGGGCCCAAAGACAGATCCGAATATACACCGGACCAGACACTAGTCAGGACTCCAGACAATGGTCATGACTCACAGATCGAAACCCACTTTATAATCTCGTCAAGGTTCCAACTGACACACACCTATAACCTGATCATGCAAAACAGTCCTTCACAAAAGGCAAACACCAAAGGAACAGGATGAATCTAACAGACACTTTGGAAGTAACAGAGGGGGGTGCTAGCCTCCAGCCCTCACGCAGAGAGAAGCAGATAGCACCCGGACCCATTTACGTAAAGATAAACAGCACACCTTTTGTGTATGCTGCCGACTCTCCGAGGACGGCAGGAAGCTTGACATTCACACATACTCCAGCCATGATTGCCACCATTCACACTCATTCATACCCAATCTCCTACACCCTGACTCATGAAGTATATAACTTGTAACATCGCGCGGGAAACGGGAGAGCTATCGAGATTCGGACCTCGGTTGATCTCTGCCGGCGTTAAACACTTTAATAAATTACCGATTGTCGAACTGCACTCTGGGCTCGGACTGAGATCATTGCATCCGCGCTAACAATTGGGGGCTCGTCCGGGATGACGACGGCTGCTGGATCTCTGCGAAGTCTCTTGGTGATTATCTTTACTCTTTTTCCTCTCCAGTAAAAGTTCCCCAGAGCCCCGCAAGGGACTCCGCTGCTGGCCGTTATCCAAACCTGTGAACAGAGTGGGTCCGGCAGTCAGGTAACGATAGAGTACTCTGTGAGAGTGTGTGTGTGTGTGTGTGAGTGATCCTCCGCGGGTGGGCGATTGGGATCGCGAAGCACTGGTAAAGGTGTGCATGAGATCTTTTTGATTTTCGTTTACTGTCATTTATTGTCAACATGTTCTAGCAACTGATGGACTGAATTTCCCTGGACCAAGGACTTTAGGCACTAGACCCTGACAGACTGACCCCCCTGTGTAAAACACCGACAAACAAAGTCTTCCTGGATAACCTCTGTAGTGGGAGTTTAGGGGATCCCATTTTACGTTGAGCCCGGTTTTTATTTTGGCGCCATTCCTTGAGTCCGCGGTAGGTTCTGGAAGGCCTACGCGTGCGACAAGACGGGAAGTCCTCCAAACCAGCCCGACGAGCGGAGCCTCTTAGACAAGCTTTCGCCCATTGCCTCCGTAGTCCCGGGTGGTGGCCTCTGTGGGATTAGCGCGGAGAGGTCTGAGTTCACCCCCTCTTGCACAAGGGCCCCTGAAATTCAGATGGTGCTGGCGGGTACACACGGCCGCTGAAATTCCGACGGTGAGAGAAAGACTCACGGGGGTTTTTTTAAGGTTGCGCGCCCTGGTACAGGCCCGCCCCGCGCCCTTTTTATTTCATTTTTGTTTTTCTTTAGTGGTCTGCAGTCACGCCGTTCCCCCATTGCACACGGGCCCCTGGTTCACGCCCGGTGTTCGCTGGGCATGCACGGTCGTTGCGCGTTAGGCAGTGAGAGTGAGACTCACAGTAACCCGGGGTCGCGCGATCGGGTATACACACGCGCCCCGTTTGTACCTAACCCAAACCTGCCTTCATTGACCCGGGGGTTGGGTCCGATTTCAGGGAGTGGTCTCCCCGACTGGAAGGTGAATAAGTTAGCGCCAGTTAAAACTCTTGCGCTCCCACACTGGGAGTGTTGTTATTTCTAAGTCTTCTTTCCATTAAGCCCGCTGCGTCCCCACCACCATCAAGGCTATGCTCCAATCGGGCTGGCGACCCGACGATCCGCTGGATGCCCAGCGGGAGTGGTGGTTCCGCCAGAAAAAGGATATATACGAGAAAGCCTGCATCCTTGTGCTTCAGGCACATGTTAGGATCGCCAGCAAGGTCCAACTATACATGCAAGATAAGCAGAAATAGGCCTCAGAACACCTCGAAGCCCAGGCGCTTGCCAACTGTACGATCCTAACGACATTATCTGATCCTCTTAGCGCGCCGCCGTCCCCCACCTGGGACTGGGAGGGGCTCGTGGACAACACAGGCCCCCGGGAATCACACGCGAGCCTAGCTCACGCTGCCCCGGTTAAAGTTGAATATACCCCCGGAGGTGGGGAGAAGGGGAAACCAGAGTCCCAAACCCACAACCCCCGCCTTAAAATGACATACATCTCCTAACCCCGGGTGATACCATGAAACTCCTGGACAGGCTCCACACCCTCAAGCCCCGCCACAACAATGCTGAATTTTGGCAGCGGCTTAGGGAGATGCAGATCTGCCACAACCTCCACAATAGGGACGTGGCCGGTCTGATCCGGACCAAACTCCCGGAGAACCTGTGGTCCAGGCTCCGATCTGTGCACCAGAATGGGTCCTGGTCCATCGACCTCAGCGACAGCCGTCGCGAACAGGAGTCCGCCCTTGCAGACTTTAAGGCCGATGTCAGCGAGGCTCTCGGCCACACGCCGGTCGACTGGAATGCCATTGTGGCCGTCACCCAGAAACAAGGCGAGGGTGCTCAGGAATATGGGGCCCGTACGTTCGAGGCCTTCCAGGCGCATAGTGGAATCCCCGATGCTGACCGGCAGAACCCTGCTTTTATCCAAGTATATAAGGACGGGTTAGGCTCCACACACCAGGCTGTCCTCCGGACAGGCCTGGCACCCTACGTCTCTTTCACGAAGATCGAGAATTGGGCCATGTCCCTCAATAACCAAGCCCCGGCCACCATTGCTACACTGTCGGCACCCAGGCCGCTCGTTTGCTACCGCTGCAGACAGACGGGTCACTACAAGTCTAACTGCCCACTCTCCTTCCGACGCCCCGGAGATCCCGACTTGGGAGGGGGCAGGCCCGGCCAGGGCAGGGACAGCCCGGGTCAGCACAGGGGCCGTTCCCCACTGCGGCATGCCCACTGTCGTCGCCCCTCACACCCCAGCGAACAAGGAACCCCCAAGCAGGGAACAACGGCGACCCACAGCCGCAAAAGCACCACGAACCCCACAGCCCTAGCCTGAAGCCTTCCCCCCCCAAACTGGGACCAGCTCAGTTGTGGACAGCTGCTTCAGCTCTTACAACTACTCGCCCAGCGTAAGGACTGAGTAGCGTTGGCCCCCGCCGAGGGAACCGACCCCCATATCCGGGTTTCTGCATCGCTTGAGGGCCGCCGATGCAACAGTTTGATAGATAGTCGGGGCGTCAGTCTCCCTCACCAACCTCGACCTCCCTTCCACCCATCACTCCATTTCCATCACGGGGGTGGGGGGAAGCTCGGTTGTGGCCCGCCGTAGTGAGGCCACCATTCTGAAGATCGTTGACATTCTGCTCCCCGTCCACTTCTGGGTTTGCCTGAAATCGGAAGGGACAATCCTGGGCATTGACCTGCTAGGCGAACTGGGAGCAGTGGTGGACGCGTTCCACCGGCGCCTCCTATGAACGTCCCGCAAATCCCATAAGAGCGCCCTTGAGGGTAGATGGTTCCCCACTAGATCGGTTGCTGCACTCGCGCCCTGCGTCCCTATCACCCGGGACTGGACCGAAGACGGCGCCTTCGGAATAGTCTGCCAGATGGTCCTGGAGGTCTGGGCCACAAGCAACCAGGACTGAGGCCTTGTCCGTTCCCCTCCCGAATGGATACTCGGACCTGTACACCCCCCGCACCGACAGTACCTGATCAAACCCGAGGCGCTGCGTGCCGTAGAGATCATTGTGGCCGAACTTACCGGCCGCGGTATCTTGCGACCCGCGGTGTCCAGTACCAACTCCCCCATATGGCCAGTCCGTAAGCCGGATGGGAGCTATCGGCTCACCATCGATTATACGGCACTCAACCGGGTCACACGCAAAGAGCACCCCATTGTTGCCAGCCCGTCCACCATCTTTAACGGCCTTAGCCTTCCCACCGGATCTTTATGGTCCTGGACGTGGCAAACGGCTTCTGGTCCATCCTGCTGCACCGTGACTCTCAGGACAAGTTTGCCTTCATGCTGCGAGACAGGCAATACACATGGACCCGGCTGCCACCAGGCTTTCACAACAGCCCCAACATTTTCCATATGGTCATGAGTCGGACCCTCGAGGAATGCGACCTATCCCCTTACTCTAGCACCCTCTTACAGTACGTGGACGACCTCCTGATCACGTCCACGGACGCGCGCTCCCACCAGGGAGCCCTGATCACCGTCCTGCGCACCCTCGCCCGGGCAGGTTTTAGAATCAGCCCCACAAAGGCCCAGATCGGCCTGGCCACAGTCGGATACCTGGGCTGCGACATTAGCCAGGGTAGCAGGACCCTGCCTCCTGATCGTAAGTCGGCCATCGCCGACATGCCATGGTCGGACATGGTCAGGGGTATCCGCCGCGTCTTGGGCCTTTTCAACTACTGCCGCGCCTTCATAGCGCATTTCGCCACCATCGCTGAGCCCATCCAGCGCCTGGTGAAGGGGGGTAGGCCCTGGGCAGAGAGGGTGGAGTGGGACCCTGAGCACGACGATACCTACTCCAAGCTAAAAGCCCACCTCCTCAGTGCCCCGATCCTGCGCCTTCCCGACCTCTCTAAACCCTTTCACGTCTTTTATAGCCTGGAAGTTGGGTTCTATCGCGCCGTGGTCACCCAACTCTCCGGGGACCGCATGAAGCCCGTAGGGTACTACTCTACTAAGGAGTCCCTGGTCGTGAGGGGGATGCAATGCTGTGTGGCCGCACTTGAATGCGCCGCGTGGGCGGTCCGGGTGTGCGAGCCGTTCACCATGTCCGGTCAGATCATCCTGCACACCGGACACACTTTCATGGAGCTCCTGAATACGGGACGCCTCCAAACTGTCTCTGACGCCCGTAGGGCAACCTGAGAGGGCAGTCCTCCTCCCCCGGGACAAATCCATTACAATAGTTAGGGACACGGGAATGAACCCCGCGGACGGGATTATATCTGTAGGGGAACCCCACCACTGCCAGGCCATCGTGGATTCGACTGAGGAGGAGTACATTGCCGATAGTCCTATCTCGGACCCTGACCTGGTCCTATACGTTGATGGCTCACGCCGGATGGTTGAGGTGTCATACCGGACGGGTTGGGCAGTGGTCGACGACACGGGGGCCACCCGAGAACAGGGGACATTAGACGGCGATACTTCAGCCCAAGTCGTGGAGCTGGTCACCCTCAAGGCAGCGCTCCGCATGGGGGCGGGCAAGCGGGTGAATATTTTCACCGACAGCCAGTACGCTTTTGGGGTAGTCCATGACTACATGACAGCATGGAGCCGCCGGGGTTTTGTCACGGCCGGCGGCAGCCAGATAAAACACGAGAACACAGTCCGTAACTTAGTGGTGGCAGCGCGCGTTCCCCTGCTCGCGGCCATTGTAAAACTCAAGGCGCACCAGCGAGCCACCACCGCCGAGCAGTTAGGGAACCATTGGGCTGACCAGGCCGCCAAGGCCGCCGCAGGTGCCCCTCTACTCGCCGTACACGCTGCGCCTGTGAATGAAGGCCGGGACGACAACATCCTGGAAGTCCAGAATGGCGCTCAGTCCGAGGAAAGGGAGGACTGGAGGGCAAGGGGCGCGATCCCCGACCCCGATGGGGTATGGCGCCGCGACGGCAAGGTAGTGGCCCCGCAGCAATAAGAACAACCCTGATACAACTAAATCACGAGCCCCACCACGCAGGCCGGGAGGGGTCCCTCGCGAGGCTGTAGACCGACTGGTGGTGGCCCGGACCTGTCCACGACGTGGCCAAGCACTCTCGCCAGTGCATTTTCTGCGCCCAACATAACCCAGGGAGGTCCTTGTGCATTCCTATGGCCCACCAACCACGGCCCAAGGGGCCCGGCAGAACCTCCAGGTCGATTTCACAGATCCCTTGCCCACCAGCCGCGGCAAGAAGTACTGCCTGGTCATAGTCGACCACTTCATGCGCTGGGTAGAGGCTTTCCCGACACGGGTTTGCACATCAACCACTGTGGCCAGAATCCTCGCATTCGACATCTTTCTGCGATGGGGGGGTTCCCCTCCAGATTGACTCAGACCAGGAAACACATTTCACAGGACGCGCAATGAAACTGGCTGCTGCCTCCTGGGTATCAGGCAGCGCTTCCATGTCCCCTTCCACCCCCAGAGTTCGGGCATTGTCGAACGCATGAACCGGACCCTCAAAGTGGCGATCGCGAAAGCGATCGCCGAGACCGGTCAGGGCTGGGTGGACGTCCTGCCCTGCATCCTGATGCGACTCAGAGCCACCCCAGGCCGTGCCACTGACCTCACTCTCTTCGAACTCATGACGGGCAGGGCCATGCGACTACCCGAGACCGACATGGCCCCACTAAGGGATAGGATGGCCCATTACATCAGACAGCTAGACTCGCAGTTGCGGGCCCTCAGACAGACGGCCCGCGATCAACAGGACATCAGGGACCAAACGAAACAGCAGCAACAACCGCCTCCCCAACCCCTCCCGAGCGTTGGGGACAAAGTCCTGGTCCGGGCCGCCCCCGACCGGCCCGGCTTCGCCCCTCGGTGGCTGGGGCCACACGAGATCATCCTCACCAGCGACACCTGCGCCTGCATCGACATGTAGGGGAAGGGCAGGTGGAAACATTGGTCCCAACTTAAACGTTTCCCCCAGGGCCCGACTGGACGGACGACAAAGACTTAGACTGTGGTCCCCGTCCTTAACCACACGAGGCCAATGTGTGGCCAGAACTTCGGCCTAGCCACCTGACTGGCAGCCACCACCGACTTATTCCCCTGCTCACCCGCACTCTCCCGACATGCCTGACGAGATTTTAACATTTTCTCCCCTGACAGCAACAGTGATCCGGGGGAGGGGGGCCGCAGAACACATGTACGTTTACTGATCATACACCCTGACGAGGGTGTCTCTCTCTCTCTCCCTTTCTCTTTTCTTTCACAGATCATGTCCCACTGGTGCACCGTCCTCCACCTCCTCCTCTTCGCCATAGGATTTGTGCCCTATTCCTCCGGAGTTTCAGACAACTTCTACCGCCATGGCGTTGCCTTCAACTCATCCAGTGCCATCTGCATCCCTGCGAGGGATAAACCTGACGAGGTCGACACATTTTTTAACGCCTGGCTGGAGGTCTTCCCGGACATACAGACAAT
The DNA here is from genome assembly GCF_047496795.1 of Chiloscyllium punctatum. Classification (NCBI taxonomy): domain Eukaryota; kingdom Metazoa; phylum Chordata; class Chondrichthyes; order Orectolobiformes; family Hemiscylliidae; genus Chiloscyllium; species Chiloscyllium punctatum. The sequence continues at coordinate 37,068,578 of NC_092773.1, forward strand.
CTGCCTACTCTGCACGTCGGAACGCGACCCACGACCAACCTGCCTACGACGTGCAGAGGCTATGGACCTGGGGGGGTGCATGTTCGGAATGATGTGCGCTATGCCAGACGACCTCACTTCGGCCCTGGCTTTCGACGCATTCGCGATGCGGGACCTGTCCTTTTTTCGGTTACTATGAACCGACCAATGCCGCCGTGATTTCTCTGTATTTGTGTTTCTCGGCCCCCCAACCACACCACCAACAACCACGACTCCCCCCGAGATACTACCATGGCCCTCTCTGAGGCCGGGACCCGCGGGGGGAATGGTATTATGTGAGGAGGGTGAAGTCCATTGTGATAACGTCCGACACGAGGTCGTGCCCATGCTGGTCAATATATCGGGCATCCGGGTACAGGAATATTGCACAGCACAGGTACGCAGCCTATACACCATGTTGGGAACAGAGATGATAGAGAGGGCTATAGATGCCATGGAGGCAACCCACTATCGAACCGACATACACAACACACAACGACACAGACGGGACATTATCAGTGACGCCCTCACAGGACTCAACACAGGAACATCTGTGGTAAAATCCCTAGATATCCAGGGCCTTAACGAGAAAATCGAACAGCTAAAAGGTGTGATGAGAGACCTGTTAGCAAGATCCCTCACACACCAAGCAGAACAGGCATTTCTGGGGGAAGAGGGAGCACACCTTCAGCTCGACGGCATTGCAGTCCTGGAGACACATGCCCACACCATCAACCGCCTTATTGATCGGGAAAGGGAAAATACGGCTCAGATTCAGGAGGGGCAGCTGTGCCATGTATATGGTCTGTGGGTGGTAGCCCAGATCCGACACAACCTGGATCAGATACAAAGGAGAGAGGTGCCCGACTGGATCGATAGCACCAAACCTCGCTCGCAGGACGCTCCGGGACACTTGATAGCCGGACCCTGAAGGGAATGACCCGGGTGTACCCGGTGATTCCCGACTGTGAGCTCAGTGAGGCAACGGGAGTCGGGATGGTCCTCCTGATCCCAGTGGTCACCCCGGGGTCTGGGCCATTTCGCCTGTTCCACATCGAAAACATTGGGGTAATACGGGAAAACACCTCCCTCAAATATATTATGGCACACGACACAGGCATCTCCCGAGACGGCACAGTGTACGCGATGCCGCTTGCAGGCTGCAAACAGCGAGGGGCAATCACAATCTGCCCCCACCCCTTACGGTGGAGTGAAACAGTGAAATGCGGGTTCAACCGCACACAGGGCTGCACCCTTGAGATCGAACCCATGGGTCCCCACTTCACTAGGGCGGGGTATGGTGGCAGGGGACAATATTGTATCTCTACCCTTGAAACGTCCTTCTAGTTCAACGGACTGCAATGCCCGATTCCCCAGGACGAGTTCTGCTTCACCCCTAGGCGCCCAGTGACAATTGGACAAGCCCATATCTCGGAGGTACGACGTCGGGAGCCCGAGTCTATACAGGCCGCGGACGAATTCAGGAACACCCTTAGGGAGTACCAGGAGCCCGAACAAGCCCCATCCCACATTTGGCCGAGGTCTTGCGGGAACTTAGGACACGGGTGAGACACTCCGTAAAGCTATACCATCAATTTCAAGCCCATATCAAAGACCCAGAGTAAGTTGCAGAGACGGCTCTGCAGACCCAGGGCTGGGCCCAGAGGGTTTGGAACGGGGGCCTGAATGTCAACATACACCCCTGGGTCAGAATCATCTCCCATGTCATCGTGGGGGTACAGTTTCTGCTAGCTGTGGCCTGGCTCCTGGTGGCATGTCACTCATGCCACCAACATAAGAAACGAATGGCCAGAAATGCCATGCTCCACGCCATGGACTCCTGGCGAGCGATCAGACACCACGAGCTCACGGGGCTCAAACTAATGTAACCATCTCCCGGGACTATCCAAAGGCCCCATGACTGCAACATGACGGCCGGCGGAATGTACCGGGCAGGGTAACAGCTTTTAAGATGTCGGCTTCGAGGGTGTGGACGTGGCCAATCCCTTGCCGAAAGGCGGGAATGAAGGGGGGTGATAAACCACGCCGTGTTTCCCGTGGAGCAAGGCCCACATCGGGAGAGCCAGCAGTATGCATATTAAAGCAAGCAGTATTCATTCTAAAACAGCAGCTGCCAGCCCGACCACATGATCAGGAGAAGGGGGCCCAAAGACAGATCCGAATACACACCGGACCAGACACTAGTCAGGACTCCAGACAATGGTCATGACTCACAGACTGAAACCCACCTTATAATCTCGTCAAGGTTCCAAATGACACACACCCATATCCTGATCATGCAAAACAGTCCTACACAAAAGGCAAACACCAAACGAACAGGATGAATCCAACAGACACTTTGGAAGTAACAGACGGGGGTGCTAGCCTCCAGCCCTCATGGAGAGACAAGCAGATAGCACCCGGACCCATTTACGTAAAGATGAACAGCACACCTTTTGTGTATGCTGCCAACTCTCCGAGGACGGCAGGAAGTTTGACATTCACACATACTCCAGCCATGATTGCCACCATTCACACTCATTGTTTGACATTCCTACATACTCCATCCATGATTGCCACCATTCACACTCATTCAGACCCAATCTCCTACATCCTGACTCATGAAGTATATAACTTGTAACATCGCGCGTGGAACGGGAGAGCGATCGAGATTCGGACCTCGGTTGGTCTCCGCCGGCGTTAAACACTTTAATAAATTACCGATTGTCGAACCGCACTCTGGGCTCGGACTGAGATCATTTCATCCACGCTAACAGTATCGTATATCCTTTTTGTGTTACAATCATTTTTATCACAATTTTTAAACTTGTAAATAACTCGAGAAAGTCAAGAGCGAGGAACAAAACTGTGAAAAAGGTTGGAAGAGTTCACTGGAATCACCAATCAGGAAATATTCCTGTCTAGATCATACAATCATGAAGAATGCTGAGAACTCAATTACAAACTATTTTGCAAATCTGGTTGACACAGCATTTACTGAAAAAGTTTGGTGCATGGTGTTCTCATGTTTATGGGCAAAAAATGTATGAAAAACCGGGAAAAAAATGCACATTGTTCCATGTGTCAGCTAACCAAACAAATTGAGAGCAGGAATGCTGATTGTGGAAACTGCTATCTGTCTAAATTACACGAAGAAGAGCAGACAGGATTGTTTCCTTGAGACAATGGGAACGTGATTGCTGGGTTTCAATTTCAGAGCGAGATGGATAGCATGGAAGGGAACACAATTTTCCCCGAGACGGACAGATGAATTACCATGGACATGGATTTACAGTAACTGGAGAGGAGTTTCAGGAGACTTCTAAGGATTTCTTTTACGCAAATGTTGATGGAAATACCTAACTCGTTGGCTGTAAGCGGCCAGAACTCTGGTAATATTTCAGAAACATTTAGAACTTTACTTGCAATGCAAAGACTTTGGTCGAGGGCTCAAAACCAGAGTATATAAAGTTAGTTATAATCGGAAGGCCCTGCTTTGTTGTTTATATTCTGTAATTTTCTATAACTCTGTAACAACGAAAAAAGAATAATGCACCATGGAAACCGGCAGTTTGGACTTATAGACATGTGTCGCCACATTTTGGTCTTTCACGATAAAATTGTCCTTACTTGCAGGAAACGTACATCACTCTTTCCGTTCTGAAAATGTCTTCGTCCATGTGCTTGTAGAATACTGGCATTCTTTCTGCTTCCACCAGAACCACCTCTGACAACGCATTGCAGGCTCTCATCACCCTTTCAACACAAAAAAGTGTCTCCCACACCTCTCCTAAATGTGCGCCGTGGCACTTTGAACCAGTTCTTTTATTTCATAACTGACCCCTTATTTTGGGCACAAGCCTAATGCTTCCACTCTATCAATGTCAGTCACAAATTTGTAAACACCTAGTAGGTCACTCTTCAATTTCCTGCGCTCCATTGAAAGCACACACTCTCTATCCAAATTTTCTTCACAGCTCAAGCCCCCGTCCCAGTAAGTAGGGCAGCACGGTGACGTCGTGCTGATGTTCTGCGGTGCAGTGGCTTAATGGTTTGCACTGCTGATTCACAGCGCTAGGGTCCTAGCTTCTATTGCAGACTAGGCGTGTGTCTGTGTGTTTCTTCCCCAGGTGCTCCAGTTTCATCCCACAGTTCAAGGATGTGCAATTTAGGCGAATTGGCCAAAATATTTGCCCATACGTTGTAAGGATGTGTGTGTTAGGTGCATAAAAAGTCTGTAAAATTTATCCTGAAAGGGAAAAGGTCTTGGTCGGATACTCTTCGGACGTGCAATGTGCACTTGTTCGGCCGAAAGGCCTGTTTCCACACTTCAGGGATTCTATTTTAAAATAAAATATACACTCTCTAGCGCATCCACATACTTCTGCTTGGGTGGTGACCAGAACTGTATTCGGTGTTGCGCGTGTGGCCTAATTAAATATCGATAAAACTGCTATCCTTGTACTCAGTGCCCGTTCCAATGAGGGGAGAGGTTCAATTGTCCCTTTTTAATATGTCAGCTTCCTGTGCTGCCATGTTCAATGATATGTGCACCTCCACATTCAGAACAGTCAGCATGTCAATCCTATGTTGGGTTCTGCCATTCACTTTATAATTTCCATTTGCACGTGCATTGCCAAAGTACATCACCTCACAGTTGTCCAGGGTAAATTCCATCTGCCACTTTTCTGCCCATGTCGTCAAGTGAATTACTTCCTGCTGCGTCCTTTGACAATCCTCCTCAGTAACCGCGAATCCAGCAACATTTGTATCGTCCAAAAACTTACTAATTACACGAGCTACATTTTCTTCCAAATCACTCACATAGATCACGAACGGCAGATGTCAGAGCACTGATTCTTGTTGAATACCACGAGTCACAGTTCGCCATTCTGAAAAAGAAAACGCCCTTGACCGCGATCATCTACCTTACATGAAGTAGTCAGTTCAGTATTCAGCTTGGGAACTCATCCCTGTAAGATGTGACTGTATGTTTTGTTCCAGTATGCCCTGACTAATGCATCCAATATTTCAAATGTGGCTGATCTAAAATCTAGGGAGAGCAGCACGATCAGAGTCTCGTCTATCTCATGTATTTGGACATGCAAAATGTGGGCATGGCGATGGATCATGCTGAGAATCTGAACTGTGCACTGTGAACCTCTTGCACTGTGTCTGAAGATACGAGACTGCGCATCCCCTCATGTTTTTGTGAAAAAGAGGTTTTTCATCCAGATCTGTACACGGTGATTCAATTATTTAAGATTCAGACAGTCCATGCCTCTGCACCTGCTCATTTTTCGTTCTATGTGATACATGTCGAATGAATAAATAAGAAAAGCTTCAATTATTGTCAATTGCAGTTGTTTTTGAGGTCGGAGTTGCTCATCACTTTTCACTATTTTCTAAGAAAGTCATATGATGACCATAGCTGAACACTGTGCTTCCCTTGTAGTCAACGGAATCATCGCTGGGGACAGAGCGGTGAACAACGAATAAGATGTTTCTTGTACATATCTTAGAACATCAGGAAACGTGTCATTATGCCTGTCCAGAAATCACCAAAAGAAATGTTGACTGGATGTGCGAAAACTGAAAGTGAATTTTATCAGGAGTTTGGTGAACCCAATTTGTTTTGATCTGGGCCAAGTCACAGACATTACATGGACATCATTGTCTCCACTCACTCAGATATTAACTCCTGTATTTTCATTATCTTTTAACTTGTCCTCGAATCTTTGACCCTCAAAACGTCTCGAGGGTAATCATGGAAATAACATTTTGTGCCATGACCCCAAAATATTGTAGCGGTTTGCCATCACCAAAATCAGCTTAACCCATGCAAAACCGACTTCCTTCTGTTCGAATTAAAATTTTTCTAAGTAATAAATACATACAAAGTGATGCAAAAATGTGTTTGTTTTACTTCATTCATCCCACGATCATGTTTGCTGCCCTTCGAGCTGGTCCACTTCTCGTTCTTTCTTTGCCTCTTTCTTTCTTTCTTCTTCCTTTCATTCATCTTTCTTTCATTTACCCTTCACACTTAATTTGTATCTCTCTATCTGTTTTCAGTTACTGCCAGGTTTTGACTTTGTTTTGCCATCATTCCCTCTCTCAGTCTGTTTCAATCATGTGTGCCTTATTTCCCCTGTCATTATCCTGTTGTGACCAACTCTTCCACGTCACCGTTTTCATCAAATTCCTGGTATGCTGTTGTATGTCTGACCCTGGCATAACTATCCGACAGAATAATGAGGCATTTCCCCATGAATCTGGTTAACGTTTGTAAAATATTTGCATCTGTGGCTGATCTTCTCTAACAAGTGTCGTTATCCTCTCTGAGGTTCTTTTAAACAAGAATAACGAATAAGATCGCCGTGAATATGAACGAAATGATTATTGTTTTTCTGTGGAAAACAAGCACAACCGTATTATTACTGAAATTCCAATTATCGTCAGTTTAGATTTCTAAATATTGTTACCCATTAGATGCAGATATCTTTCCTGAGTGCAACGCATGAGTTATGAAACTGGCCAGCCTCACTCAAAGTATTTAAACAATGTATCCTTGACCCAATTTTTTTTTTTTGAAAGGCTAACGTGAGTGGATGTTCCAGGTATGATGCAGCTGGTCAAGTCACTCAGCCTTAAGCAAAAGAGAACATATTTAAGCATGGCGGTTAAAACATTCCAAATGAAAGCATAACATAGAATAAACTATTGGAAAACCTAAACGACCCGATACAGTAGCTATTGCTAATTAATTATTCTTACAGAATAAATACAGTAATCACACCCTGGCAAAAAAAAATAGTTAAGACAAAGACAAATTCTTACAGACAGTTTGCAACGACATCCACAGAGAAGATCTCAAAAGAAATTCAGAAAACGTTTTACTGGAGTTCCCAACTCTCCTGGCTCGCACAACCTATGACTGTTACAGATAAAACCAACTAGAAAAGAAAATATGTACTGGGGGAAGTTAGTGCTCCCCTTCCATTATTAATGCAGACTCTTCGGCAAATCTGGCCTTATGACCTCTCATTTTCCAAAGGACAACATAAACTTTGAATATTATACATGCAAAAACAGAAATCTAACGTGTCTCAAATTTGTGATAATCATATAATTGCCAATACAAGGTTAGTATTTGCTGCACACTTCTAGATAGCATTTGCAATAATTAGCCTTGATATTACTACAGTTCCCTAGAGAATCTGAATAATGCAGAGTCAGTTAACTAACTTGAGCTTTCGCCTCAGTAGAGATCGGATTGAATGCAATGCCACAGTTAATTGAGACACAGCAGTTTTCTTTTGGACTTCAATCATTAAAGCTGCATGATGTCATTGACAGCCATCCGTGTGACTTGTTCTGATATATGATGAAACACCACAGAATCAACTGGAACTTTATTCACTCTTCAAGTTTCTTAAGTATGGACATTGGCAATGACTAAGGTGAAAAACATTTCGCCGCAAGCCATGCAATACATTATTTATGACGTTTAATGACATGTTTATTACTGAATCTTCCACGTGGACAGCAAAAATATGTTTTTGTCAAGGCCACACTTCAAACGGCATTAAAGTGAAATGAATTAATTAATTCAATCTCGACAAAAGCCTGTCACATCTTTGGATAACTGCCGTCAGTGACTCGTAATATCGCTCCTCCAAGTTTTCCCACTCCCTACAAGCACAGGTAGGAATCCGAGAGAATGCTTTCCAATTGCTCAATTGCAACTCTGACAAGCTTTCAGAATCTCACATCTTACCTCAGGCAAAGCCAGCCCATTTGATGCGAAATGTCAAAAGATTAATGACATTCAATTTCTTTATTACACATGCAATTTGCGAGAAGTACTATTTTCTACAAACTGCATTGCATCAATGAACATTGTTCGTTTGACAAAAAAATCTCGTCTCGCAGTGTGCCTCTTGAGAATGAACCAGGAGCAGACGACAGGTCTCAGCCATTCATCCCGTCGAGTCAGGTGTGCCATGGCTGTTGCCTTGTGAAACTCCATATTTCTACCTTTCTCCCATTCTCGTAATCAAATTGCTGAACATATATTCACAATATAGGTTTACTTCGTCTTAAATTATCACACGACATAGAGTCAACAGCCGTTGGTGGAAAGTACTTCTGAACATCTCCCACAATTTCTGTCCAGAAGTGTGTCTGGCATTTCTTCTGACCGATCGGGTCCTATTTTGTCTGATTAGCTACAATAGTTATGGAAGCTGCAACAGATGGATATCGTTCACCTTCATCTCTTTTTTGCATTCCCGTTCATGTCTTGGTCATGTTGCTTGCAATGTCCCTTAACATTCAATCCCCGAGGGATAATAAAAGTAACTGTTGTTATTTCTACTTTTAAATTAACCTCATGTGCGTCTGTGTGCGCGGCAATGCGGGAACACAGAGCCAGGCAGAGAATTCGTATTACCAGGAACTCTGAGAGAATTGAAGCGTAATCGAGATTAAGTAATCATCATAGAATATCTTCAGCATGGAAGCAAGGGATTCAACACATTGAGTCCATACCATTGCTCTGAAAAACATCCAACTCACTCTTACACACAAGCTGATTACCGCCATCCTGCATTCCTATGTCCAAGCCACATAAACTCAACATAATTGTGGGAGGAAACTAATGTAAATACAAACTGAATGTGCAAACATCAAAGATACAATTGCCCGAGGCTGAAATCAATCACGGTTCTCTGGGTCTGTAAAACTGGGTAACAACAGATCCACCGTGCCACCGAATGTAAGGCAAATAAGAAAGAGCATATTTGGAACTGGAAACTGTCGGGAAGGAGCCAGAATGAAAATATTGAATGAAGATTCCTTTGTTGTTAGGTGCGAACAGGTGAAACCAATTTGACTAAGATATTGAAGTGTAGTGTGACTGAGAAAAAATACGCACGGGAAGGAACATTTAAAGATATCACCTAAATTAAACAGTGTGACGTCAATATACATTGTGTACAGAAATATATTCTCAAACTCAATGAAAACAGACAGGAAAGTTTTTTGAAAACTGTACACAATGCCTTTATTTTAACTGATTCCCTTCGAACTTTGCCACAACATGTCTGGTTATTTGATCAGTACAATTCAGACCAGGAATTCCTCGCCATTCGGATACTGCCTGAAGGGTTTGAGATGGACTCTGCAGAATCTGATGCAAAAAAGGACACTGTGTTGGTCAGACAAAGTCTGGTCCAGTGACCTCAAACTCAGTACTATGCTGCCTACTCAAAAAAGATGACTTCGAATGGAAGGGGGAAAGTGGGATGAATCACAGCAGTAATGCTGTTTACGTAATGTCTAAATGGAAACTGATATTGACAAGACAGCTTGAAAACAAAGAAAGGTTACAGTTGGGTATCTGATTAAATTTACTGAATCAATATGAATAGGAACTTAGAAGTGTGCCAGGGATGTAATGAAATGCCGTGAATGATAATGTTATTTCTGATATAAGTAATGTTTGGATGAGCCTGACATCAGCGCTTAGCAAGTTGTTGGAGGATATTTCAAGCGATAGGATTTACGTGTATTTGGAAAGGCCAGTACTGACTGAGTGATCAGCAGCATGGCTTAGTGCGTTGGAGATCATGGATCGCATATTTGATTGTGTTTTGAAGAAGTTACAGAGTCGATTGATGAGTGCAGAGTGATTGACGTCATATTTCCGGACTTTAGTAAGGTGCTCGACAATGTTCCTCATGGGAGAATGCTTAATACGATTAGATTTCATCGAGTGCAGGGAGAACTAGCCATTTGGATACACAACTGGCTTTATGATAGAAGGGAGAGGCTGGTAGTGGAGGCATGCTTTTCAGACTGGAGGCGTGTGACCAGTGAAGTGCCACAATAATCGGTCGTGCATCAAATGTTTTTCGTTATTCATATGAATGACTTTGATCTGAACATTGGATGTACAGCTAGCAAGTTTGCAGATGACACCAACATTGGAGGTGTAGTGGACGGCAAAGAAGCCTACCTCAGAGCATTACAAGACCCTGATCAGATGGGCGAATAGGCTGAGAAGAGGCAGGTTGTTCATAATTTCATTACATACGAGTTTTTGCATTTTGGAAAAGCAAATCGGAGCAGGACTTATACTCTAAGTGGTAAGATCATGTGGAGCTTAACTAAACAAAGCGACTTGGCAGTGCAGTTCTTAGATTCTTGAAAGTATAGTCGCAGGTAGATCGGATAGTGAAGAATGCAATTGTATGCTTTCCTTTATCGGTCCGAGTACAAAGTATTGGAGTTGGGAGGTCACGTGGGCCAGTACAGGACAATGTTTGGGTCCCTTTTGGAACGTTGTGGGCAATTCTGGTCTCCTTCCTCGCGGATCAATGTTGTGAAATTTAAAAGGGTTCAGAAAGCACTTTCCAGGATGTTGCCATGGTTGGAGTATGTGAGCTGTAAGGAGAAGGCTGAATAAGTTGGGGCTGTTTTTGCTGGAATGTAGGAGGCTAAGGGGTGACATTATAGATGGTTGTAAAATCGTGAGGGGTATGAATTGGCGAAATAGACAACGCTCTTTTTTACAGTGCCGTGCTGACCTCCAGCACTCGAGGCTGTAGGCTGAGGTTGAGAGAGGAAACATATGAAAGGAATCTAACGGGCAACTTTTTTTTTCACGCAGAGTGTACTGGGTTAATGTAATGAATTATCAGTGGAAGTGTTGGAGGCTGGTATAATTACAACATTTAAAGCCATCTGAATGCTATGATATGGAGTATTTGGATTGATAAGTGCCAAGTGGTGACAATTGGGACCACATTAGGTTAGAATAACTGGATGGCATGGCCGAGCTTTACAAAAGGTTCTATTCACGGAGGCTGTTTGCCTCCATGATTGTATCACTTTCTGTCTCTGAGTTGAATTTCCAAAAGTCAGTGATTTGACTTCTGTCTTTTCTGAGATACATTGACGGTTGATCTGAGCTATCCAGAGCAATATCTCAAAACATGACATGATGGGAATATCGAAATGTGTATGAAATTCCGCAGGGTGTTCAAGAATACCAGATGAATATCACAGCAGATGCAAATTAATTTCAATAAAGTGTGTTGCGAGTCATTTTCGTTGGACAAATTCGTAAAATATTACATTTAACACGTTACTTAGAGAAGGTGGCTGTTAGAAAATGACAAAAGGAGTTATACATACAGGTATCTCCATTTTTCAAAAGTTCACTTCATACAACGTCACTTTCCCAGAAAACCTACATTCATGCTTGTTTTCGCTAAATGAAACAAATCTAAAAATGCACATTTCACCCCGATTCAATTAATGGTTCTTCGCTCTACGCTATTTCAGCCGATGGAAAGTTCATTGGAATGCTCTATTTTCGGATTGTGAGTGATACCAGCATTGAAATTATTTGGTTTCGCACGACAGATTGAGATCACAGCTCATTGAGTGCGCAACGCTTCAGCCTTTAACAAAATTAAGGTAAAATGCTAATTTAATCAAGCTATGTTGAACGTAACTGATGATTATTTCGATGCAATTTTGATGTAGTTCTGGTTCTGGTTTCACTGGATGATCACAAAATCACTAAAAGTTCAAAGAAATTCATCGTGTTGTTTCAGTGGAGGTTACATTGAATACAAATCGTGAAAAGTATCTCCATTGGCAGAAGTAGAGGACTCTAATTCAAAACAATTGGTCACAGAAAGCACGAAGAAATGATGTCAAAATCATTCCTCATGGAAGGGCAGGAAATGATGACACATGCCTTTCCAGGAAATGTGGTCATTGTAGTTGCAATAAAGGTAATGGAAAGCGAAAGTATTTCTGACATGAAACGTGCAAACCTCTGCAAAGAAGTGGAAAGAAAACAATCTTGAGGAACCTTTCAAGATGAATTTCGCCATCCAACAAACGAGTCTCGATCGGACAGGCTGAATTAGATCCTTTCATCTGAGCACTGTCGGATTCTGCATTCACACTTAAGTCATCGAGTATCGTTTTTGTTGTGATGTTCAACAGAACATCGCCATTAGCGAGGGCCAAACACACCAAATGCGGATTCGATTTGATAACTCCATCGGGTACTGTTTTTTGTTAATATTATCTGGCAAGACAATCAGTATATCACATGTCTCACTCTGATGTCACTGCATGTCATCATACAATAATAAAGTCAGACAGCATGGAAGCAGACTATTTTGTTCAACAAGTCAATGACGAACAGAATTCATAAATAAACCAGTCCCAGCTCCACTCCCAAACCCTTCAAACTTCCCTCTTCAGGAACTGATTTAAATATATTTTTAACATTTTACTTGGATGCCGAAAGCAAACGCAGGTGACATGGTTATCAAAGGAATAGTCATCAGAACAAGACTTGGTCACTTTGGCAATGAGATCCCCAAAACACACAATTTGCTGACAATCATCAGGAGTACGTTTGCTTAACCACGTGGAGAATATGGCGGCAGCCTTGCATTCAGTGTCTCACAGTATGGCGTGAAATGAAAATTATTTCTGAACTTCAAATACTTCAGTTATTTTCATCGCCCAATTAATTGAAAAAGTGAAAAAAGGGATACTTTAGCATAATCTTCAAGTCATCTCGAAACTTTGATTGGATTATAACAAAGACGCATGCATTTGTGCAGCAGTCTACGATTTGAGAATGAAGCTCAATTCAAGTAGAAAATAAGATAATCATATCATCTCGTTAAAATTTTTAAAATTCCGTTTCCAGTAACAAAACAGGGTCACCAACGCACGTAACAGGACGAAAGGTCTCGAGATAACATACATGAATATAATAGCTGTCTTTCAGCTCTTTCCCTTGTAATCAACATCACTCTTCCAAATTCTATGAGGCTGAAACCTTTTTGCGTTTTCGGCTGCTCATTAACACCTGTCTGATAGTGAAAACATTCAGCTGCACAATAAGAACAAATGGCACTTTCAGCGATAGATCATGACACACGAACTCTATTGCTGTGCACAGCAGAGATCATTGAACTTCTCTGCCATGACACAAATCCACGGGGTGTTTCACATTCGGTAGTGACCTGTTAGGATTAAGTATCAGGTGACCTTTTTAAATACAGCACAATACTCCAAGTTTTCCAAGAATCACATCTGCTGTGTCAACGGTTCAATACTTACTTCTCCACTTCTTGTCAGAAATGGTCACAAATCTGTCAAAAGTAAACGCGACAGTAAACTCAACAGATGCATCTATGGTTGCATTTAACACTGCTGCATGTCGTTTGAACATTGGGATGTCCCGCAGGAAACGAAAATGATTGTGATAGACAAGAACAATGTGTCTTAGCATCAGGTCAAAGCTCATGACAAGTAGGTCCGTGACAAACATGGCCACCTCGTATCGTGTGGTACATTTGGAGAGACCACATTGTTGACAAAATAGTATCCCAACCGTCAGTCTGTTAAATGTAAGTGGAAAGTAAATACAGAATTTGTAAACCAGGTTTGTATCATATTTGAATTATATTTGTTGGACTTTTTACAAATGCTGCTGTTTCATGCGTTGTGATAAAATTATTCAACCTAAGATTTTTCAAAAGATGTGTGTTGGAGCAGAAAACACATTTGCGTTATAAAACCGTGTTAAACTGTAATTTTTGAATTATGCATTGAGTCATTTAATAGTCTTCCCTCCTCCAGATCATGGTTTTGAAACCAGACACCTCTGCTGATGTCGCATTGAATGGATTTTAAAAATTGGTAGTGCCGAAGTGCCCAAACCAGTGATCAACAGATAGTTCCCATGTTTGTGTTCTTGAAGTAGATGCAGTCCTAACATCGGTAGACAATGTAAACTTCTGAAACAATGATGTCTTCCATGAAAAAGGCATTGATCTACTTTAGTTCATGAAAAAGGCATTGCTTTTTCATGAACTAAAGTCGATAAGTGCCCGCATTGGTGTTAGCCAACCAGCGACAGTGAATGTGAAGCAAATATTTCGACGATATTAATCTTATTTCAGTTGGAATATGTGGAACATGCCATAGTCAGTGTGCCCCAACAAATATTGACTGTACTCAATAATTTCCTGCTAGTTTAGAGCCAGGGTGACAAAAAAGAAAGACAGCACACAAAAAGGCTCTTGGGCCAACTGTGGCTGTACGAAGCAAAAACAACACACTTCGACGTGTGAAAACCGCCAAGTTTACAATGTTCTTTGAAAAATAGTTTTATATACCTACCTGACCTCATCACCTTGGAATGTGCTATAAATGCATTGGGCACCACACGTTGCTTTCTTTCTAGCTCTATTAAAGTTGTGTTTTCACGGCCATGTGACTGATAACGATCTCACTGAGCAAAGGTTCAATTGATGCAAAGCAAAATGATTATATTGCCAGATTAATCCTGCGTTTAAATTTTGAGTTTCAAGCCTAAATGTAGTAGTCACGTCGCCCAGATCAAAGCAGCAGCTCATGGTAAAAGTGGATGCACTATTCGCATGAATAATCAAGTAGAAGAGAGTTCTCTTCATCTAAATCTTGTCAGTTCTTAAAACTGAAATAAAGAATCACAGAGCAGGAAACAATGGCTCCTTCACGTTTCTCTTTTTAAAGTCATGTTCATTTCAGAAGCTATTGTTTCATTTCTTGATTTTGCTTCAGACAGGAACGGATTTTAATTACAACCCTCAGCACACGCACTGGAATTGGTCGCCTTGTCTGACGACCTTCAAAAGAAATATGCGAGAAAGCAATTCTATAACGTCTCCAATAACGACGCCTTGACTAAATTGCACACAATATTACTCAAAAATAAACCACGTTCAAGGTTGCACTGGTGCATAGTGGCATTTTGCGAGAGGTCGATATCAGTCCTTGCATTTCCACGTTTTACTTCAATTTGGTCTTAAACCTTAATGTCAAGTCGAATAGAATTGCGAACAACGTTCGCCTACAACTTCTTTCAGTTCTCAAGATGCTACGGCTGACGAGGTTCAAAAACAATCTCTCCAATCTCAAGTGCAGAGTAACTAATGGTCTACCAACTTCCTGCAAACCTAGACCACGCGTGAAAACCCAGAACTGAGATTTAATTAGCCTGGGAGCAAGAACCGACCCCATGCTGACAGCTAACAAGCCGACCAGACGACGGCAAGTCCTCGTGAAGCATCGTGTACGAGACTCACACACGCGAGCCAATTGGACCTAACACTGGCAGATCCAAACTCACAGAAACTTGGAAACAAAGTTCAGCCATCGTGGGAACAAGAAACACAGTGACCCCGCATCATGGAGGCCGACTGAATAGGCCGCAGTAGCGTCTCGAATGCACAAGGTCATGAATGGAGCCCAGGAACCAATCACGTATCTCCTAGAATAGCAGGCTTCGCTCAGGCACACCCGGAACGATTAGCAGGAACTGCGATGCAGGGAACCTGGCAGATGTGCTGCATTTCCAGTGAGGTTGAAACTACGAGGTTTCAAATCCTCCTGCCCGAATATACACCTCTAAAGCATACGTGCCATTGAATGCAAGATGGATGACTTTAAAGTTCGACATAACTTCCAAAAGGAATTTAGACACTGCTGGGCACTCTATTTTCCAGAGACATGCCTCACTCCTGTTGCACATGGCGAGGCATTTCTACCTGAGTGATTCACAATTTATTGAATGGAGGGATTGGCGTCCGTGGGCAAAGCATCGGCCAGTCAGTTATGCCTTCTAGTCATTCCAGTGCTCAGATGTGCTGATGCTGACGAATTACTTCTCTCTGCATCAATAATGTCTTACAGTAAACTGTCATGCCTACTACGTACTGCACGATTTCTCCTCTGCTATACTGAAAGCAGTCTATCTCCCACTTGTACACAGAACTGAAGAATGCAAAAGATGAAGTGTGCAACGTTACAAACCATCTTAAGTCAGAACACTTGGAGGTCGTTTCCTTTCTTGTTGGTGATTTCAACCAGGAAAACCTTAAACACGGGTTAACAATTTGTCTCCTGTTCCACCAAAGGTTTGAATTTAATTTACCGGAGATGGACCACCATCAACGGTGGCTAACCTATCCATTCACCGTTCGCATTTTTGAACATTCCATCGCAGGGCTGTGTCCCGCTCCCCCAAGCTGGCAAGATGGAATTGGCATGAAGGATCTAATGTAGAAAGTACTGCAGTATTGATCTGGCCAATGGATGGGTATTACAGGACTAACTAGAATAAGTGGACTTTGCTCTTTTCAAGCACTTAAGTGTCCAATATAAGTAAATATGCCAGCACCATCAAGCACATCGTAAGTGTGCAGAATACTATGTGCTGAAGATGGTAATCTGAATGTTTGCCATGTGCAAAACATGGAGAGAAAAAAGAGTTCCTGTCTCAACTGATTTCCAAGTCAGAGGCGAACAGGTCGACTGAGCTTGATTTATAGAGAAAATCCAGTAAGCCCTTCATAAGTATACCTTAATCTGGACACCGTCATTTGCGGCAAGACTTTCACCCACAACAGACTACAAAGAGATGTTGAACAGAATTGCCGGCAACAGTACATCACAACTCGACAATTTCAAAGCATTGTAAGCTTGTTATCACAGCAGCCTGGGATGTAACATAACCATGATTACCACCACAGATGTAAGATCCATCTTCTTATGTGAGGACTCACAGACAGCCTGGATGGAATCCATAGACTTGCACTCAGATCCTGTGCGGATGATTTGGCGGGAATATTTTGGACCTCTTTAACCCCTCCTTACTACCATCATAAGTGCCCACCTTCTCCAAAACACTACTGCAAATATGTGGCCAACGGAAAATCGCAGCTTGCATCTCTCACTAATTCCCGTTGTCGCTCACTTCCGTAATTTGTAAGCACTTTGTTAGGTTCATCATGATTCTCATCAACGTCAGCCCATCAATTACCCTTGATCCTTTTACATTCTCCAAAATGGACATATCTCTAAAGTCAGCAGCACTGTTCACTGCTGAACACCACCTGTGACAGCTGCTGCCCGTGCAACCTAGAACGTCTCCCCATTTCTGAACTCCCATTGCACTCAGTAGTTGTTTCATTGTCGAAAATCGTGGTCAGAGCGAAATATAGAGCACTGTTAAAATTGTCTAAGTAAACAAATTATTGGCATATGGAAAACATGGGCGTGGGCACGGCTTTTTAGATGAGTGAGACTATTGACAAAGTTAAGCTTTGGACTGACGTTATGAGACTTCATATGTTTCAGACGAACAACGCTACGATTCTTTGAGCATGATCGGCACACTGTGAAGTTTTCACGTTAAAACTGAAACCGCTGAGTCTGTCAGTGCTGATTCCTGTCGACATTCAGTCTTTTTAAAATGTTCAGATAATTTTAGCAATGTCATGAGCAGGGAAAGAATGAATAGCAGATTTTTTGGAGTCCAATGGAACTTCGTAATATAAACAAAAACATGATAAAATATCTGAAATGCTGTGAGATGTTGATTGACTTTGTTTCTGGATGTTACGCTGGAGAGACACAATATACACTCAGTGGTCAGATTTTAAATTGATAGATCAATTGGGGAAATCTATGGTATTACACCTGCTATTTAAAATTGCTTTGCCCTGACTTTGTCCGCAGATATATGTGGAATAAATAAGATCTGAATATGATATATCTTATTAGGGAGTTAATGGGCGAGGTTGTTGTTGAAATGGATATAGGTTCAGGCTTCCTGTGATGTAGAGGTCGATCCAAACCTCGGATCCAGAACACCTGCTTTCAATTACCAACTCCTCGAGAGGTACAGAATTACATTTTTACGCAGGTTCGTTAGCAATTTCTGGACGAACACTTCTCATGCACTGATGATTTATATATCTCACAAGCTAACACTAATCAGTCCGATTTCACCAGAGAAAATCCCAGAAGGCCTCCTTCTTCAAGGAACGCGATTTCCCTCCTCAAGTTATCAACATTACCATTCAGTACATCTGCTCCTCACCGCACAACTCCAAGCTTATACCCCACTCCTCCAATCGCAATAAGGACAGAACCCCAAAACCTCACATTCTCACGACCAACCTCCAGATGCAGTGTATCATCCTCCACCGTTTCTGGAACCGATAACCAAACACTACCACCAGGGATATATATCCCTCCTCTCCCGTATCTGTGGTCCACACAGTTCATTCCTACCACAACTTCCTTGTTGTGTCTACAGCCCCCTCTAACACATGCTCCACACTTGGCACTTTCACTTAACTTCACAAAATTTGTACAGTCTGTGCATAAAACTGCAGCTCACATCGCCATCCAAGGCCCAAAAGATCTTTTTGCATTCGAGGCCGTTTTTCCTGTACGAAACCACACGTAACCTACTGAGTCCGTTGTTTTCAATGTGATCTCCTCAACATTTTGGACACGGGACGCCAACTTGCTGAACGCTTCAGAGAAGATCTCGGGGACACAAAATAAACAACCCACAGCCCTGTGGCCGATATGTTTCACCCCATCTTCCACCGTGCCAAGGGAATGCAATTTCCTGGCCTCCTCCTCTGCCAAATTCCTGCCACTCGACGATTGGAGGAAGAATACCTTATTGTCCAAATTGGGACCATTCAATAACATGGGAGGAATGTCAATTGCACCGTTTTCCTCATCTGTCCTCCCCCACCTTATCCTAAAATTCACCACTGCAAGTCGTTACTACCATTTTGAACTGACCAACCTTTGCATCTTCCTTTTCACCCCTCCGCTCCACCCAATGCTCCAACCCCACCAGCTTCTTCGACCTATTGCATTCCAAGCTACTTCACCCCCAGTGCAAACCCTCCCATCGATCTCTCAGCTTTGTTGCCACCCCCCCTCACATTCATGATGAAGATCTTACACTTGTATCTTCAACTTTCCTATTCCTCGGATGCGGTCAGACTGGCTGTAATTTTCCAGCACCAAACATTTTGGCACTGATCATCAGCGTCTGGCATTTCTGTTGCACAAATGTTGGCTGTCATGTGCCAGACCAGCCCTCGATATTGTTCAGGTTTCATTGCATTTGAGCATGGACTGTTTCAGAATACAAGGATTCGTGAATTGTGTTCAACATTGTGCTGGTACCATTGAGCATCCCCACTTCTGACCCTGCGACGAAGTGAAGGCCACTTATGAAGCAACTGATGCTTATTTGGCCTAGGACACTTCCCTGATGAATTTCTGCAGAGGTGACCTGGAGATGGGATGACTGACCGCCAACGAACGACACTATAATCTTCTGTACGAGGTATGTCTTCAATCACTGGAAATGTTTCCTCCTAATAACCATTGATTCCAGTTATAATAGCGCTCCCTAATGCCTCACCTGGTCGAATGTGGCTTTGATGTCAAGGGCTGATTTTCCCACACCACTGGAATTTAACTCCATTTGCCATATTTGAACTAAAATTATAGTGAATCTATGAACTGATTGGTCTTGGTTGAACCGAAAGTGGGTGTCGTTCAAATATTCAAATATTCCTGGATTACATCTTCTCCACACTAATTTAATTTCTGTTGCTTGGTTGCATTGTTGATGACACTTTATATCATTTCACTGATGATCAACAGGAGGCTGATTTGTAGTGATTAGTTATCTTGGATTTGTTCTGTTTTTGTGTAAAAGTTAGACATTGAAAATTTTCTGCATTGTTGGTGATGCGCTAGTGTTTGAACTGTGCCGGGACACCTTAGGCTGCAGTGAGATATTTGTTTCCCATCACGACCAATCTGGTTGAAATATTTTAACGTTTTGCTGATACGCTAGTCAGACTGTATGAATCACTGGAGCAGTTGAAAACCGGTTTACTTATTTGCTGCAGTTGATGCGCAAAACAGCATTTTGACTGCGTTGAACAGTGGAGTAAACAGTTATGAAAATTAATGAATGCAAATGAGAGGACAAATCAAACTGCAATCCTATTCATGCACAAACTTGAAACCACAGGGAGGTTTACTTAATATTCGTGATGATGAGACATGGATGACGATGCTCAGATAAAGAAAGGGAAAGAACATTAGATCATTACATTTTGCACTGAGCTCTGATTTTGAAAGTGAAGGTCGGGACTAGAATAATCTAACAGACTGCAATCCTTAAACTATGACGAAAATCGGTATTTTGGTGACTTCATTTGGACATTTCCTTGCTCCCATCGTGAAGTGTATGCATACCACGAAGGAACATATTCTCCTTGAATTTCACACGTTGCAGGCAAGGTGTGATCGCTCAAACGTTTCATTTACTTGTGCGTATGGTATGTTCAGGAAGTTGAGTCAGCTTAAGCAGCTCAAGTTCCCGATAATCATCCAATCGGACAAACAGGTTGTGTTTACATGAATTATCTGCACACGCTCCGATTACCTCCCGCACCATGTTCCGGACCACAATTTCACCACCGGGACTTGGCTGCACTCTGTAAACTTCAAATAGTCCTGGACTATACCTTCTCCACACTGCAATTTATTTTCTTCATTTCCCAGCAAATCTTATATCATGTTCTGATTCATCTTGTTATTTTAAAAACACAGTTTTTTTAAATTAAACAGAATGTTATATCGTCCTTTTAGAACTGTTCAGTTTTTTTGGTTTGGTGTTGCTACACACCCTCAATGAGTGGTGGTTATTGACATTCTCGATCCATTGTGTATGTTATGCCTCAGTCCTTCCTGGAATTCAAGTTTTAAATGGAGGTTCTCGAATTACAGAAGAAAACCTTCAGCTTATTACGTTTACTGGAGAGAAGGGAAGGGATATCAGTGCAATTCGAACAGTAGGTAGCATTCAGCTTTCGGTTTTCTTGCTAATGTTTAACCTGTTTTATTTCCATATTTCATGCTGTGATTGAAACATTGAATAGTACAGTACAGTTAAAAGGCGTCTTTTGGCCACATTGGTCGCATCATTTATAAACAAGCACCAATGATACTAATCCCATTTTTTCTGTACTTGGTACATTGCCTTGTCCAGTGTGGCATCACAAGGTTCACTTTGGCTACAATGCATGATTCTAATACAAGGACATTTGCTGGCAGGGAGTTCAAAGTTCCCACCACCTTCTGTTAATAGGTTTTGTTGACTTTTCCTCCTCATCTTAAAAATTCATTGCAATCGACTGAATTTGGCTGATTCACTTGGTGCATCTCTGATCGCAAAAAGTGCAATCAGAAGTATGCCTGCCCACTCAATTGGATAGTCTTGACGATAAGCCCTTAACATTTTCTTTATTTCTCATGCCTCCCTTCTGGTGCTCCCTGCGACTCTGGATGTTGCAGATTAGAATTGAATTATTTTATTCCTAAACTGTTCTTAACTAAGTTGAATAATTTTGATGTGAAGTTTGAAACTTGATTTGATTGTCCATGTCTCGTGAAAATAAATTGAGTGACACTTGTCCACTTCTTTTAGAGAAATGGAATGGACTCCCGAAATGTAGTGCCACGTTGATTATTGTTTAAAAATTCTGAGCCCGTTTTTTGTTTCTGGAACGGATCCGACACAATCATTTAATCCTCTTCTAAAACGTTCTCAACTACAGGAATATACATTAGAAGTTTAGGTTTTATTACTGCCTGTGGTTTTACACTTACCACTTTGAGGACTGCAGATGCTGGAGATCAGAGTCGACATTACGGTGCCAGTAAGAAACAGCATATCTGGCTGCATCTGAGGAACAGGAGAATAGACTTTTCAGGCATACATACTTTATCAGGAAAGAGGCTTCTGAGCTGAGGGGTTGAGAGATAAATGAGAAGCAGCAAAGCGGTGGGGACGGTAGTTGAGAATGCAATATATAGTTGAGGTGCGAGAGAAGATGATGGGTCGGAGAGGCAGTTCGAATGGAACAATGTGAAAGGTGATGGGTAGGTCAATAGGGCACTGCCGAGTTCGAGGCTTGGGACTGGGAGAGGTTGGGGGAGGGCAAATGAGGAACGCCATGAAATTCACATTAATCCTGGGTGGTTGCAGGGCATGAAGGCAAAAGATGAGGCGTTCTTCCTCAAAGGGTCCGTGGTTGGGTTTAGCGATGAATGAGGCACAGGACCTGCATGTTCTTCATTGAGTGGGAGGGGCATTGAAGTGTTCAGTCACAAGGCAGTGGGGTTGGTTGGAGCAGTTGTCCTAGAGATGTTTTCAGAAATGATCGGAAATTTGGTGTGCAGTTTCCCTGATGTCGAGATTGCATCGTACACAATGGAAACTGTAGATGACATTTAAGGAAGTTTAGGTAAATTTCTGTTGCATGTGGATGGATCCTTTGGCACCTTGTATGTATGTGAGGGAGGAGGTGTGGCCCTACGTTTTACCCTTCTTGTGGTGGCGGGTAAGATGCTCGTGGGGTGGGCTGATCGAGGGGCAGCTTGGATCTGACAACAGATTCGTGGAGGGATTGCTCTATCAGAAACACTGATAGTGGTGGAGGGGGTACTATATCCAAAGTGGTTCGGCATGCTTCTAGGCGGCGGAGGTGGCGGAGGATGATGCGATGTATACGGATTTTGGTGGGATTGAATGTGAGGACCAGGACCATCCAAAAGCTCATCATCTCTGGGGATGTTCCATTCATCGCCTCCGACTTCACAATCCAACAACACCACTCCTCCCGAATTTACCTCATACTTAAGATTCAAGAACCTGACTTCCCCAATCGAACCATTGTCTCAGCTTCCTCCTGTTCCACTAAACGCTTCTCTGCGTAACTCGAAACCACTCTCTTCCCCCTGAACTCACCACCTACATTTAGGACACTACCCAAGTGCTTCGCTTCTTCCTGTACGACCTTTGTTTACACGAACCCCTATGCATAATCTTCACCATTGACATCCAATCGCTATTCCCACCTGTTCACCACGAAGAAGGGCTCCAAGCCTTCCGTTTCTTCCTCTCATCCAGTCCCAACCAGTACCCTTCTACTGACACCAACATCTGAATGACCAAACTGGTACTCACGCTTAAATAATATCCTCCTAATTTTCCCACTTTCTCCAGTCCAAAGGGGTAACCCTGAGCCCCCACGTGTGTCCCTGCTATGTCTCCCTTTTTGTCGGTTGAGTGGAACATACCACCTTCTCCAACAGTACCGGTACCATGCCCCACCATTTCCTCCAAGATGTCGATGACTGCATTGGCGCCATCTCGCGCTCCCACGAGGAGTGTAGACAGTTCATTAACTTGACAAAAACCTTTCGTGTCGACCTCAACTTCACCTTGACTATCTTGGAAAACTCTCTTCCCTTCCTGGATTCCTCCACTTCCATCTCCGGCGACGGAGTAACCAGTGACATCCACAAACTCATCGAATCCCACAGCCATTTTGACGTCACTCCCTCCCAAATTGCCGACGACAAAAACACCCTCCCTTGTTCCTAATTACTCCTCAGCCACCACAGCTCTTCCCAGGATGACCAATTCAACCATAGAAAATTCCAGTTGGCCTCCTTCTTCAAATACCACAATTTTCTATCCCGCGTGTTTGACAAAATGCTCCAACATCTCCACCAATGGTGCATCTCAACCATTTACCGCATCTGTGCCCTTGAACCCCACCTCGCCTAACGCAAAAAGGAAAGTACATCCCGTCCCCACTTCCTACCCCAAAGACCTCCACATACATCGCATAATCCTCCACAACTTCCACCACCTGCAAACAGACCCCATAACTACGGATACATTTCCCTTCCTGTCAGGGTTTCGTACAAACCATTCCTTCTGCAATTCCCTTGTCAGATCCGTAACCACCACCAGCCAATACCCAACTCCCAGCATCTTTACTTCCCACCGCAAATAATGCAAAACGTACCTGCACACCTTCTCACTTACCTCTGTCCAAGGATCGTTCTACATCTGACAGAAATTTACGTGTACTTTCTCAAATGTTATTTACTCAATCCATTGACTTCAATATGGTCTCCTCTACATCGGGAGATAGGACGCCAACTTGCAGATCATTTCAGAGAACATTTCTGGGACACCCGCACCAACTAATCCCACCACCCCGTGGCTGAATACTTCAATTTCCCATCCCACACCACAATGACATGCAGGTCCTGGGCCTCCTCCATTGCCAAAACCTGAATATCTGACGCTTGGAGGTAGAACGACTCATCTTCAGCCTTGTAACACTAAACCACATGGGATGTATGTGTATTTTAACAGTTTCTTAGTTGCCCATCTCCCAACCTTTTCACCGACCTAGGGCTCCAAATGGACATCGCCCTTTTGACTTGTCCATCGTTTGTCCTATCTATCAGCTTCACCTTCCTCTCTGACTTATCGAATTCTCCCATCCTTCATATACCGATTGCATTCTCTGCACCTTCGCTACAGCCCCACACAAGCCTGATTCCTGATGAAGGGCTTCTTCATAAAATGTCGATTCTCATTATCCTTAGATGCTGTCTGTCCTGCTGTATTTTTCCGGAAACATATTTTGCTTTGCAATTACCTGACATGTATACAATGTGTGGCAAAAATCGACAGTATCCTTCTGAAGTCCAAGACAGTGAAAGTGATTTTGCAGTTGGTTCTTCTCAGTTACTCCATCGTGGTAGCACATGCGCTACCTGCAAAAGATCCTTTCTGAAATCCAATGGCAATTAGACTTGATGGACTTCTACTTATTTCCCACCTGCTTTAATATGTTATGATCTCCATTTCTTCATTAAGACATCATTTTTAATGTTAAAATTCAGGGATATATTCGGATTCGTTTTCTCTGCATGCTCTTGACACAATTGCTTTAAATCTTCATTTTTCTACTTTAACTCCGTTAATTTAGTTGCTCTGAAGATGGATTTATGACAGCTATATACACCTGGATTGACACAATCATTTGATCAAAAAGGTCTCTGTTAGTTCGACTTCACCCTAATCTGTACTCCATGATCTCCCTGTTTCAACTGGTGACTTTGTTACCTCGTTACCACACAGTCAAAACGAATCACAGAACATGGACCTTGCACTCGTTCGGTTGCCTGACACTCTACTAGGTTTACAAGGACAATAGGCAGCACTCCCTCCTACGAATCATCTTTATCTTTAGTAAAATATATCGTATTTATGGAGCGGAGAGTTTTTCCAGTACTCCTATCACATCTATTCCACCCTCTTCTCTGAACGCTGTCAGCTCACTTTTCGCAACTGGGTACTTCTTGTCTCACCGTGAATTTCAGTTACTAGCATCTGTTTTGGAATTCATCATTTAGAAGTACATAGCTCCTCATGTTTCACTTTCACAGATTGAAACGTCAAAGGTCTTGTGAATCGTCATGTTTTAACCTCTTTAGCTGATGTTCCTGGTCTATGTGAGTAAACTGTACCTTGGCAGATACATGGTTGAAAATGATCTGGTACTTCCTCCTTAACAAACCTCGGACCATTTTGTATATCCCAGTGCAGCTTTTCCGCCTCCACTGTGTTTTGCATTACTACTCCAACAACATTCCGTGGCATATACTGTTTCCCTATATCTGGCTTCCAAATGCATTCCCTAACCACAAACACTGCTATTTCATATAGCCGACATTATTGCAGTGAAAACGCCAAGCTTCTTAACTTATCTGTCATCTTCAAGGATTTTCCTTTTTACCCTGTGATAATTTATACTTATTATCTTTACCGAGATTTACATTCCCTTTCCACATGAGGCTTTCTCTTTTCCCAATGTGTCTGCTTCGAAGATTGAAACCGATTTTGAAAGACAAGCTTTGATTTTTAGATCAACTAATAATCGCTCGCCATTTGAGCGGCTACACTTGCTGTTTAACCTTCCGCTCTTCCACATGAGTTATCATTACTTCGAAAAGTGAATTTTTGAACTCCCGTCTAAGTGACAATTTCGGACTTTCAAACTCATTTTCTTTCGCCTTTCGTCTGTCTCCTTTTCTCTCTCCACTCTCTCTTTCTTTCTCTGCCTTCACTTTCTCTTTCTCTCTCTTTTCCTTTCTTCAGCCAAGCGAATGATTCTTTTTGCTCCTTCCTCTACTTTATTGAATAACCATTATTCAAACTGTTCCATTTCTGTTGACCTTTCCTTGTCTTTTGAATCTACTTAAAGCTGTTTCCTTTTCAATTGAATTCTGGCCATCTCTGAATAGTCTGGTTGCATTTCCAGCAAATTTAAATACTAAGTTTTTTTCGATAAGTACTTCTCCTTTCCGAATGGAAGGAGACTGCTCCAACACCAGTTTCTCTGCGAAGTCCAGCAGCTTGGCTTTAATCACCTTTTGCAAAAAACCAACGATACTCCATTAACCTCCGGAAAGCTAATAGTTATGGAAAGTGCCATTGCTCTTATAACCACTGATGAAAGCAAATGAATTCAACACCGAGAAATAAAGAGGACGAACAATTACAATGCGATGCCTTCGAGTCCAGTCAACCTTAATCCCAAAATGGAACTACAGAACTAATTCAGCAAAGAGACCCCAATATTTGGGGAAAAGGCCAGACCCTCTCAATCCAATTATAAAAACTGTTTTATTCCAGTTATTTTGTGCCTGTGTGACGCGAAGATTCCAGACGGGATGCAGCTCTTCAAAACACTTCGTTTTACACGCTAAACATATAAATTAAAATATGACAAATATGATGCCAAACAAAAGAGTACAGAATTCAGAATAACCTGACGTATC
The DNA here is from genome assembly GCF_047496795.1 of Chiloscyllium punctatum. Classification (NCBI taxonomy): domain Eukaryota; kingdom Metazoa; phylum Chordata; class Chondrichthyes; order Orectolobiformes; family Hemiscylliidae; genus Chiloscyllium; species Chiloscyllium punctatum. The sequence goes on from NC_092773.1 coordinate 37,095,233, forward strand.
TGAAAACGCAACAGATCATAACAACTTGACGATGATGTTCACAATACGTGCAGGAAGCCCCGTCAACAGTTTCTGGCAAAAAAGGAATAAAGAAAATCAATCACAGTGTCTTACAGCACAGATGTTAGAGAGACAGTACCAGCATGGACCTTCTTCATTCATGCAGCTGTTACTTGAACGAGCAGCCTCAAACTGACTGCCTCCTTTCAGTGAACAGCCAGACGGCCAAAACTAAATCAAACCACTGGTCATGTCACTCCTTTCCACACATTCTCCCTATTCAAAACCGCCAATGTTTCATTATAAATACCACTTTTCTTAGCTGATTCTACTCCGGAAGAAAGACCAATGCATCCAAAATCTTAACTCTATTTCTCTCTCCACAGATTCTGACAGAAGTGCTGAATCTCTCTGAGAGTTCCAGGCATCGTTCAGGCTTCAAATGCTCACCTGTGAAGATTGTTTTGCTAAACCACTGCAGGCTCAATGTTGTTTTGCCCTGACTATCCAATTTGTATCTGTATTTCAGGCATTAACTCGCACATTGTTTAATTTGCATCGTGATAGACGTGAATAACATCGTTTGAAAGCGGAGCATAACTGTTGTATGCTGCACCTATCAATAACTCTATTTTCGATAGCAACCTCATTCCTTAGCCAAGCGTTATGTCTCGAGTGGCATGGAGGATAACTCCACATTCTTCTCTTCTGTTTCCAGTGCATCTCTATCTGTTCCTCCCTATTTTCAGAGTCAAGAAAGAAGAATTAATGATATCCAAATATGCAAAGATTCCCCATTCAGACCTGCACAAAAGGTAAGTGTTGAGTGCAGAAGTGCAGAAATTGGTCGATCCTGTCATCTGTCTCATTCATGCGCAGTTGGAGGGAATCTTTGGTAACGTACTGATGTTAAGCGTCACAAGGGCATTAGTTTTCATCTCCATGCCCGATCAATCCGCTGAATATTTCAGAATGAACAAAGCATTTTCCCATTGACCGGTTAGTTAGAGTGAATTCTGGAGAAAGAAAGCAGCAGATTTTCTGTTCTTGCTGAGAATGACTGTACTTTACGAATCAGCTTCAACAACAGGTAAGCAGTCATGAGCCGTCGACATGTAATTCTATGGATGAAAATAGCACTTCACACTAAGATGATGGCAGTATGTTTTCCGCAGAGGACGCAATAATTACAAAGTAATACTTCCATCGCTGTCCACAGGATTTACTCAGGTGAATCTTCTGTTGATCAGTATTCTTATTCTTAACCTTCCTTCTCAGTTTCTTTCATTTGTTATCAGAAGACACAGGTCGACAAGTTCACATCTGTAAAGTATTTTTATAACTAAAAGACAGGCCTACAGCCGATAGATGAGGGGCAATAAACTGAGTACGTTGACGCTCGAAAGTCTTATTTTACGGCAGAGTGGTTCAGAGCTTCTGGAGATCTCACGCTTTCCACCAATGATTCAACACCACCATCTACTAGCTGTTCAGTTATCCTCAAGCAAAACACACTAGTGTTGGAAATAGGACATGTTGGCCAGCGATAACGTAGTCATCTTCGTAAGTTTTCAGATATACGGTCTGGTATAAATGTGAGACATGCTATTAAAATGCTAACACATGCAAGGTGACGGACCAAGTCCTGGAAAATTGCATTCAAATAGTTCATTGACGGCTTTTGATCTTTGTGGAAATTTAGGTGAGCAGAGTCTTTTTGTACGGTGTTCATCACAATGACTCTAATTCCATGACCGAGCATATTGCAGGAAGATGCAACAGTTCTCTTTTTACCCGTCGCAAAACACTTGGCTTCAGGCCATCTGTAAACGTGCCTCATCCATTGCTTAATCCAACACCTGCGGAAACAGCACTTGCAAAGAACAATGATTGAGCTGACTTCTCTATGGTGTGGGAACTTTTTAAGCAATACTCTGTGTTTAAAATGATCATTTCTCCATTTCAGTCCACATTGAAAAAAAAACAGATTTTATTTCCAGTTATACCATTGTGTGGTATATCCACAGACATGCTCTCCAATTTTCAAGTTGATAAAATAATGATTCGGAAAGCATTATCATCACATGGATTTCAGTTATAATGTAAATTAACTGGATAAACGGGGGCTAATGGAAGCCATTTTCCAATTGACTGGAAACACAGCAAACAATCGTATTAACAGACTTCAGTTCACTATGATTTGAGGTCAGCTCAGGAAAAGAATAAAAAATCTCTAAGGGATGCCGTCTGCAATCTGAAACCCTTTGCCTTCACTGGGACCAAATTGTGCAGATTGAATTCCACAGAATTAATATTCAGTTGACGGAAGAGATACCATGTTTCTGCATGATCTGATGTCATTGTTTGAAGAAATGTTTGGCATACAGGACATATTTAAGTATTTCCAGATGATATAATACCCGGTACTTGTTACTATTAGCGCCCCTAGTCATTGGACCAAGAGCATGGAAATGCTGTTATCATGGATGGACATTTTGTTCAGAAAGAGCCAGGTTGGGCCAAAGGGTCCTTCTCCTTACTGTAGGACTCTATGAATCTGGGATTCTTACTAGCTATGTATTTATGATACATTCTCTGTCAGACAAGCACACACACTCACGGAGACTCACACACGGAGACTCACACACACTCCTTCCACACACACACACACACACACAAGCTTTCATTCTCTCACAGTTTATCATTTACACAATGTCTCTTACACGCTCAGTCACTACCACACGTACTCCATCTCACACCTGAACCCTTTTTGTTTGTCGACGTCGACACTCAGTTTCACACTCACACCCTGTCTTACTCAAAACTATCTCTCTCACACACATGCTATGTCGTACATACTCCCTCTCTCACTACTCTTGCAACTCACAAACTCACTGATACACACAGCCCCTCTCACTCGCACACGCTGGCAGAAGCACAATCTGAGATTGCTACACACTCTCTGATGTGCAATCTCTCTCACACAAGTAAATGAACGGATCACCATCCGCGCATACTCCTCCGCCTGTATACACTTTCACAATATCTTCACGTAAACAATCATGCATACAGTCTCGCAAATGTACGCTCAAATTCACCCATGTTCGCAATGTTTGTGCACACTCTATCAGACATGCATATTCATTCACTGACTCTCTTGACCATGCTGTTTAAGACACATACACTCTCCTCGACCACTGTCATTATGCTTCATTTACTGGTGCAGTCCATCTGTTTGAGAGCCCACTGCAATCCTAGTGGGAAGGAGTTTCCGGGATTTTGATCCACCGAAACAAAGCAATGATTAATTCTATTTTAAGGTAAATGGCCTTTGTCTGGCTCAGCGGTAAACGTGCAGTTGTTTCACTTCCTTGTATTTGCTGCGCTCTGCATTGCATATCATGGTGGATGTGGATTTGAAAGTTGCTGTAGGAGACAGCTGCAGCGTACCTTCTGGCTGGCTCACAATGCTGCAACTGTCTGTCAATTGTTGAGAGATTGAATGCTGACTGTTGGGATGCACCAACTAGCATCGTCTTGTAAGAGAACAATGCTACTTTTCTCAGTTAACTTCGTGACTATTGTCATTATGTGTCGTGGAAAATAAGGACTTTCCATTTGTACAACACAGTACCTCGTGGCCATGACAACGGCAGATCTCCTAGTGATTTTATTTGAACTGATCTTGAGAAAATTATCTGTTCCTTTTCCAGAAGACTTCGTATTCCTGGAGTGTGTAGATGTCTGAATCATTCACGCTGACCTGTTGATTGCAGGAACTAACTGCTCTGTCTGGTTCACCATCGCATTCACCTTCGATCGACTTGTGGCCATTGCTTGCCAGAAGCTGAAACCAAAATTTTACACAGATAAAACATCGGCTGTGGTTCTCGTAACAGTACCTTTGCTGAGATCTTCAAATAACACTTCCTGGTATTTTATGTATAATAATAATAATACCAATAATTATACTATTAACTGAATCAGCCTATGTTTTGTGGTAACGCATGAATGATGCTAACTGGCATTCTGGGGGGATATTGGATGTGTTCACGACATACTCATTCCCATGTCCCATGTGCGCTGATTCTGCTCCTGATCATTTTCACTGTCAGGCACATTTTCTGAGCAGTACAGCACATAGTAAACTCTGGGTTCCCAGTAAGGGGGCAGAGTCCCAGATTACTGATATGCCTGAGTTTGCATCTGTGTATTTGTGCATACAAGATCTGGTTTCTTTCTCCAACTCCTGAGTTGCTGCACAAACACTGGGATTTGCGTCGTGACTCAGGATAAATTCAGCCGACAAATGAAGGACTCAATGAAATACCCCTTGCCTCGAACTGCTAAAATAATTAAACAGTGCTGACACTGATTGCTTCCCAGCACTAGAACACAATAATAGATCAAAAAACGATCACATTATATCACTAATATTTCTTAGAAGTGCATTAATTGACACGTAATGCAGACATTCACCAGCAAGTTGATTCATTCGGAAGGGTTCGTTGGATGGCGCCAAGTCAAATGCATTTTATGGACTTCGTTCAATAATGACTAATCATGCTTAGTTATGAGGCGGGAGGTAGAGCGTGGGGCTTTGGGGTGGGATTTTGGTGGTGTCAGAGGAGGAGTTGAGTCGAAAGAAAGAAGAAAATAAACTGGTATTTCAATAAAAGGTCAAATTACAGGAGAGGACGTTTGCGCATTCCGAGAGAACATACAGTTGGACATATTTCTGGACATGATCTAATACATCACACATGTTTTTGGGAACAAATTGCTTGGTCTCTCAGACAAGCATTTGCATAATCGATAATCATAGATGAGGTTGCTGATGACTGAAATGTGGATAATGTACCTTTGTTTAATCAAGGGTGTGAGGATAAACCGTGGAAATGTAAACCCGTGAGTCTGACTTCGGCTGTGGGTGAATTGCTGGCAATAAATATAAAATAAAATATTTATGTACAGTTCGAGAAGATAAATTGATTAGGGACAGTTAACTTGTTTTTGTGCTTGGAAAATCTGGTCTCACTATCTTCAAATGGTGGCTTTTTGGGTACGAAGATATGTCATGCACAGGTAGCCATTCTGAATTTTGGCTTCCATCCCATAGATGGAACGTATTGCTACCATTGAACAAGATTGTCTGAGTGAGTGACAAGTTGTAGATTTGATAGCGATTCTGCAGACTGATACTGCACTATCCAGGATGGTAGGGAATGACATGTGAAATGATTCCTGTCCGTTATTTGGCTGTTCGTCTGGTTATCTCACTTTCTGTCTGACTGCCTGCCTCTCTTTCTGTCTATCTATCTATCTATGTATCTATCTCTCTATCTATCTATCGATCTATCGATCTATCTATCTATCTATCTATCTATCTATCTATCTATCTATCTATCTATCTATCTATCTATCTATCTATCTATCTATCTATCTATCTATCTATCTATCTATCTATCTATCTATCTATCTATCTATCTATCTATCTATCTATCTATCTATCTATCTATCTATCTATCTATCTATCTATCTATCTATCTATCAATCTATCTATCTATCTATCTATCTATCTATCTATCTATCTATCTATCTATCTATCTATCTATCTATCTATCTATCTATCTATCTATCTATCTATCTATCTATCTATCGATCTATCTATCTATCTATCTATCTACCTACCATCTACCTACCTACCTATGTATCTATACATACAACGATCGGTCTGTCAATCTATCTGTCTGTCTGCCTTCCGATTATTTGTCTGCCTACTATTCCATTTACTTATTTATTTATACAGTTGCAAATAAATTGATGTTTCATTGCAGCACTGTTCACAAACGCGGATTGGAGGTCAGAAAATGGAAAAACTCAGGAGGAGATTAGAGCATATTTCCACAGAACTTGAATACGTTGGTGCCTATGTTTATAAGGTGTAATCTTTAACTGTCAAGCTATTGTATGCAGAAGCATGGAATGTAGGATTAAGCTGCACATTACTTTAGTTCGTGTCAGGAAAGTGACAGGAACAGCAAGAAAATCATGCTTGGCATGTCTATTGGAGTTCTATGAAAATCCAGCTGTTACTTTTCAGAAGAGGTGGACGCGTGAGCGTGTGTAACGTGACCTTTCAGATGTCTTTCTGATCGGACCACACTAGAAGGTTGTGTTTCAAATTGAAGTTGATGTAATCATGGGAATATTCTGATAACAATGGAGAAAGATTAACAGATAGGATACCGAGAGGATAAGTGCAAAGCTCGATTTCCCACTGCGTCCACATGTCGAACAGGGTACTGCAGAGATCAGAACTTGGACCTCAGTCATACACAATATGTCAGTGATTTAGAGGTTGAAAATAAACATAATATCTCCGCATTTGTGTATAACATTAATCTGGGTGGGAGCGTCTGCTTGCAGTGGAGGGGGGTGGGCGGTGGGTGAGTTGCATGCAGAAATTCGTAGTTGTGATTTGGACATGTCATGACAGTGGACATATCAATAGAAGATGGAGTTTGTTGAAATGGACGGAGGATCATCTGCTTTGGGAACAGAAACAAGAAGGGCGAATGTTATCTGAATGGCGTTGGGTTGGGACAGTCGTGGAGTTCCAACAAGACCTTCACCGAAATTCGATTGCTGAAAGAGTTTGGAGCATAACATTCAGCACCTTTGGGTAGTAATCTCAGAAATACTGTCTTTGCCATGATTCTCATCATTTAGTTAAAGGGATGCCAGCAAGGTAAATGCCAAACTTTCAGGATCGTGCAAAAGGAGGGCTTAAGATACTTGGGGCGTTTTGAATCGCTTTTGTGAATGATAAATCTGATCAGAACACATGGTGTCCCCTCAACCGAAATTGAATTATGCTGATGACTGAGAGATTAAATAGAGTAAATAGTAAACTTATCGACTCTGTGTGTGTGTGTGTGTGTGTGTGGTGAACGGATGTTGGGGAGGTGTTGTGTGTAAACTGAAGACTTTATTGCTTTTCGCAAGTTTCAGAGAAAGCAAGAGAGATCTTTTTGAACATGGAAGATACGTGACGGGAGACGGAAGAGTTAGAACGAAGAGCAAAGAAAACTTACAGCCCAGTAAGAGGCCCTTCGGCTTGTGCCGATGCAAATCATCTGTCTAAACCTGTCGCACAATTCTGAAGCATCTGTATCCCTCTACCTCCCAGCTACTCATGCATCTGCCCAGATGCATCTTAAATGAATCTGCCGTTCCTGCCTCTACCTCCTCTGCTGGCAACGCATTCCAGGAACACATCAACATCGTTGAAAAGTACTTGCGGGTTATATCCCCCTTAACTTTTTCACCGCTCACGCTAAAAGCGTGATCTCTCGTTATTGAATCCTTAACCCTGGAAAAAAGCTTATCACTATCTACCCTGCCGATACCTTTCATGATTTTGTAAACCTCAATCAGGTCCCCCTCAATCTCCTTTCTTTTCTATTCACTTTCTCTTCAAAGCTAGCACCTCCCATATCACGCAAATCCGTCGCATACCTTCTCTGCACCCTCTCCAAAGTGTCCACATACTTTCCGTAATGCGGCGACCAGAACTGCACACAATATTCTAAATTCGGACGTACCAATGTCTCGTACAAGTTTAACATGACCTGGCAACTCTTATACTCAATACGCTTTCCATACAAGGCAAAAAAACCATATGCCTTCTTGACCACTCTATCCACATGAGCAGCAAATTTCAGGGTACAATGTACCTGCCCTCCCAGATCTCTCTGTTCATCAATTTGACCAAAGGCCTATCCGTTCATTGTATAAGTTGCTCGAGAATTAGACTTACCTAAATGCATCACCTCACCTTTGTATGGATTGAACACCATCTCCCACTTTTCCAAGCGACTTTCCAGTCGATCAATATTCTCCTGCATTCTTTGACAATCCCTTATGATTTCTACTATTCCACCAATCTTCATTTCATCTGCAAACTTGCTGATCATACCAACAGTGCCCTTTTCCAGATCATTTGCGAATATCGCAAACAACAGTGGCTCCAACAGTGATCCCTGTGGAACAAAACTGGTCACCTTTCACCGTTTCGAGAAACTCCCTTCGAATACACCTCTCTGTCTCCTGTTCATCAACGAGTTCTTTATCCACCTATCCTAACCAAGCTGCACAACATGGACTATAAATTCTCTGTAAGTTTACCACAGTGGACCTGATCAAACGCCTTACAAAAGTACATTAATATGACGTCTACAACCCTTCCTTCATCTATCAGCTTTGTCACTTCCTCAAAGAACTCTATTAATATGGTAATGCACGGTCTCCCCCGCACAAAACAGTGTTGCCTGTCACTAATCAGCCCATTATGTTCTAAATATAAATAGATTCGATCCTTCAGTACCTTCTCCAGAAACTTCCCGCAAACTGACATTAGGCTCACTTGCCTGTAGTTACCAGGAATATCCCTACTAGCCTTCTTCTACAGGAGGACAACATGAGCAGCCTTCCAGTCCTCTGGCACCTCACCCGTGTTTAAGGATGCCACAAAGGTATCTGTCAGGCCCTAGCTATTTCCTCTCTCGCATCCCTCGGCAACCTGGGATAGATCCCATCCGGTCCTGAAGATTGTCCACCTTAAAATCCTTCAGCCTACCCAACACATCCTCTCTACTTATTTCAACAACATACGTTGATGCTCCACAACCAAATGGTTACTTTAGAATGGGTAAAAACGGTAAAAGAAAAGTGGGATTAAATTGTCGACATGTATATAGAGCATTGAGAAGAGAATTGGTGAAATACTTTCAGAAATTACACCGGGGGAAGTGACATAGTCGCACAGAACGAAATGTCGTTGATTCCAAAACAGTACGAGATAGCTAATGTCCCCGTCATAAGTCTTCCAGTAGAATCAATATGGATAACAATGGAGGTGGTATATGGCACACTTGCTAAACATATAGTGCCATTGCTCATCATTCGACTCTATCCAGTTGGAAGTGGGAGACAGGACCGGAACGTCATCCTCTTGGCTAATTAGTATAATCTCCAAATAATACGGACGACGTAGAAGAGGCAATTTTTCATTAGATAATGCATAACTGCAGCACTTCCTCTCCGTGGTGATTGGCATGATTGTTGTGCTTAGATTTTTCAATTATGTTCGGCGAGACGTGTGAAATTCTGTAACGTGCAGGGCAGAACGTCTTAGAACACTAGAATTTCTAGCACTAGAAGGAAGGAACTGTGCGGTATCTGGTCCTACAAATTGAGGCAGGACAAGTGAAGAGAATCAGGATGGAAAATCTTTTGGGAAATAGGGATCACAACCTATGGATAAAAATCACTCACTGATGAAGATCCCAACCGGAAAATCAGTCATTTTATGAACGTTAAATCTTAATTTGAGCACGTTGATTTTAAACGCACTTGCTGGATAAAGCAGTGGATGGAAAATGAGAGAATTTTGAAATATACGTGAAGGGGGTGACTACTTGCTACACTCCCAACAGAAATAAACTCTGGCATCGAAAACTGCAGTTATCTGCATCGCCAAGGATACTGATGCGAGCATCAGGACATGAGTAAGTGGAATATACTGCATGTCATGATTTTAATACTTATCAGAATGAGGAAGAGCATCTCAAGTGGAGAAGAGAGGCGAATGCTCGAAGTTGGAAGGTTAAGATGTTGCATAAGGAAAGGATGGCGAGCTGCACATATAGAAGTGGCAAAATGTTTTTCAAATATGTTAATCATATTGAAGACATCAGGAACAAGTGGAATAACCTGCTCACTGAAGCAAAGGTTATGGTGGAGGTACAAAGTGAGTGCATTGTGTTTGGCTTGATGTACATACAACCTGGTGACAATGGTCTCATTGAAAATGTGGATGTTAAGTAACAGAGATGTATGTTGACAAATAAAACGAATGTAGTGCTTATACGAACGGAAGCACCTCGTCAGGAATTCGTCAATCCCAGATGAAGTGCAGCAAAATTACAGAGAGAGGTCGAGGAGCAAATGATAAAAATTTTCGCGGAAATTTTTCAAAAGTCTCAGAACACAGGAGAAAACCCAGAAAATGCGAGAATTGCAAATGTGGCGACGTTGTTTCATAAAGAGACGAATAACCATTTACATTGCAGTCGTGAATGCTTCACATCGATAGTAGGAATACTGACTGAGAAATTCATGCGGGTAAGGTATATATTGGAAAATGGTATGTTAATACTAGACAGTAGACATGGCTTTGTCAAGAGCAAGTCGTGCCTGACAAAATTATTTAAGTCCACGACGAAGTAATGGAGACAATGGATGGGGTAGTGCTGTGAATGATGAATACTTAAGCTTTCAGCAGAATTTTGATGGAGTGTCACGTGGCATGCTGATTAGTACGTTAAACAAATTTGAGATTAATGGATCGTTGGCAACATACAACATCCACTGCTATTTGTGGAGTGCAATTCCGAACATTTATCAGTTTTTGTGTGTAATAGTCCTTCCCAAAATGTCCCCAGAATGGTGTCGTCCGAACACTCAGACCCCGCCTCCAACTTCTTAAATCACCAACATGTGGACATGCTCTCTTTAAAAACCTTGCCTTTTCGTGATAATATCTTCAAGATTTACAGCACAACTGAACACAAAATAACTTTCTAAATTCTGAGGAAAACTCACCACAATTCCAATCTGTTTTGTGAAAGACCTGATCCATGAAGTTCAGAAGACATTGTCGTCAATCTATGCTGTACTATTCCAACGCCTTTGAGTGTGGTATCATTGAGGAAGTATTCCGATGTGTGCTTACAATACCAAGGACTTGGGCCACTGACTGGAATAAGGGATTTGACAAGTTGGATGGCACGTTCCGAACTACAAATATGTGTGTACCATACTCCCTAAAAATTCGTTACATCCTTCACAAAGTGTGCTGACCAGTTCTGATCACAGTACTCAAAGCGGGAACGACTCAGACCTTTTTTAAATGCAGCACAGGAGACATTTGAGCTGACGAGACAACTGGAGACAGACAGGGGTGACCTATTGGGGATTCCTGAAAGGTGGTGTCAGGAAGACCTGGTGCGAGTTAACTATCCAATTGAATGCAACATTCTGAAAGAATAGACAAGAAGGAGCAGGAGCTGGAATTATTTTACCAGTTAAGAATGTCATGAAGTCTATGTTGAGAATTGATATTTGTACGAGGGTCAAATTTTTTTATCTGTCTGGGTGGAAGTGAAAACCAAGAGAAGAAGCCGCTTTCAAGAAATAATTGACAGGACACAGAGCAGTACTTCCGAAGTAGATCATATCATAAACCAGGAGAAAAGGAAAGCTAGTGAGAAAGGCGCAATGGCATTAATGCATGATTTAAACATATGTATTGATTAGAGTAGTTCACTCCGTAAGGGTGGCCTCGAAGTAATGTTGAAGAAGTGTAAGGGGTATCATTTCTTAAAGCAATATGTCATGAAGTCAACCAGAGATCTGTCGCTTTCAATTTGATAATATGTATTGAGAAAAGTTTGATTAATGATCCAGTCGTTTCAAATCTACTTGGAGGAAATCACCACAACATACTGGAGTGAAAACAGAATCGTGTTCGAGAGTTTGAGGGTTGGGTAAGCAAAATTATGCATATCTGAGAAAGTAACTTTTTTGCATGTCTTTTCTTAAGCCTTGCAAGTTTCATAACACATTTCCTATTGTAGGGAGACCAGAATTGCACACAAGTGGCGTACACAATGTCCCGTAAAGATGCAACATGACCTCACAACATCTATATTCAATGCTCTGTACAAAAAAGGACAGCATACTAAACCCCTCCTTCACTATCCTATTTCCCTTAGACTTCACTTTTAAGGGAATATTAATCTGCATTCCAAAGTCACTGTTCAGGAACACACAAAAAGCCTTAGCAATAAGTGTGTTCGTCCTGCCTTGAATTGACTTTACAAAATGCAGCACATCACATTTACCAAAACTAAGCTCCACCTCACACTCCTTCAACAAACTGACCTATTAGATCAAGATCCTGATGTACTCTAAACTTAGTAGCTTCATTGTCCAGTGTACCTCCTACTTTGGTGTCAACTGCAATTTTCGTATCCAACCCGTTTATTCAAATGACGAAAAGCATTGAAGTCAGCACTGATCCTTGTGGCACACCACTGGTAACAAGCTTCCATTGTGAAAAGCAACCTTTGACCACAATTCTCTGTTTTCTACCTTCGAGCTAGTTCTGCATGCAAATTGCAAGTTCCCTCTGCATTCCATGTGATCTGATCTCGGTAATCAGTTTACCATGGGAAACCTTACTGAAAGGCCTTACTGAAGTCCATGTAGATCACATCTAGTGCTCTGCCCTCATTAATCTTCTTTCTTACTTCTTCAACAGAAAAAACTCAATCCAGTTATATTTACACCATTGCACTTTGACATGGCATATCAATATTTGCACAAGGAAGGCAGATAACCATTTCTCACAAATTATCACTTTGCCTGTTTAGGATCAGAAGTTTCCTACGTTTCACGAAATAGCAAATTTCAGACTGTGCCTAGACTTGTCCTTACATAAGTGCCCGTAATTAGAATACTTGCTTCTCTGGAACTAGCTACTAACAGAAACCTTCGTAAATTGTCTCAAAATTTATTCTGACAGGAAGTCTGATCTTATCCATTATAAGAATATGTAGACTCCTTACTAGTTGCCAGCTTCCCTTTCACATAAGTATCAAACACTTTGGGCTTTTGTGTTCGCTAAAAATCCCCAAGTGGCCATATTCTCAACTTTATCATGTGCTGACAGAAGAGAGGTCATTTGGAGTACCGCGATAAACCTGACCCTCCAAAGACAATCGATCCACACCCAGTCCAAGATCCTACCGGTCTGACTCCAAATTTACAGTGGCTAACACACCGAAGCTGCAGATATTTGGAATGCAGCAGGAAAGCAGAGCAACTGGCAGAAACCCACACGGAGGCAGGGAGAATGTGCAAGATACACAGTCATTTATGGCTCATGGCGCTATCAGCCAGCAGTTCTCAATACTGAGCCACTGTGCCAAACTGTGAAGAAATCATTTGTCAAAAAAAGTCACGTATGTCATCCAAACTGGTTGTACGCTTATACTATTTGCAAAGCTATTGTGGAGTGCTGAGTATTGGTGTATAAGTGGTTAACTGAACCAGTTTGTTAAATGCCAGTAATAATTTGTTAGCCTCCAAGGACGCTAATTGTCTCACTGGAGGCTTGAGCGTCATGCGCGAAAAACCTTAATTGCCATTCTGGAGCCTTTACAACTCATATTAATAAAGTATCCATTTCACTGTTTGCTTTTATGGACAAAACCGTGAAATTTGAGTGTGCAGAGAGGCACACTTCGAAATCTGAGTGTAATAAGTTGCAAGGTTACATCATTCAATAAATCCGAATGCTCGAGACTGAATTGTCAATCAAACGATCGGAATGTACCTTTGAATACGAAAACAGTGGAGGATATACCAACAACAGTCAACTGGAATCTGATAAGAATGGATATGACTGCGATAACAAGAAGTCAGAACGCGATAGCAATCAATAGGAGCTTGCAGTATGCGCTTTACAGTCTTTACACATGTTATGACAAACTACCGATTAGTTGGCGGATCAATTACAGACTTATAATTGTCCAAGCAGGCTATTATCCACTGCTAGCCGCTATTGGTGTCCCTGGTGAGTAACTCTATCGAACTACCTCCTTAAATTAACAGGTGATATGTGTGTGACCTGAAAATATGTTGCTTGAAAAGCTCAGCAGGTCAGGCAGCATCAAAGGAGCAGGAGAATCGACGTTTCGGGCATAAACCCTTTGGCTTACGCCCGAAACTTCGATTCTCCTGCTCCTTTGATGCTTCTTGACCTGCTGAGCTTTTCCAGCAACAGATTTGTCAGCTCTGATCTCCAGCATCTGCAGTCCTCACTTTCTCCCAGTGTTTGCCCACAAAAGGAAAAGAAAATGCCCAGTGACAATTCAGTGATTCCAGTCCTGGTTTTAAATGTTCTTTGTTATTTGCAGATTCAATGTTCCTCATGAATCTCTGTCCAAGGGTAAACCCTCAAACCACGGGATGTGTTCTGAACATATCCAGACATTCCTATTAAAACCGCTCAGAGGTGTAATAACTTTCCTCTGCAGGAACTGGGACATGCACGCAGTTGTCCTGCCTGAGCTGACGGAATACTAGGAATACACCATTCCAATTTGGGAAGATACTGTGTTATTACAAGTTGCTTTGCCCACTCAGTTTCCATTCCAATGCATGCCTATCCAAAGCGGATTTTTATCTTCTATTCGTGTTTATCTGGGGACAAGTAAGGAGGAGAATCTCTCAGCATAGTTCACGGATCACTCATTCGGTGTGGGACTAGACTGATGCTCTTCATTCTGTCTCATCTATTCTGAAGTCGTGTCTACAGCATCGAAACAATAATTCTGCATTCACTCCCCAGACATGTCTAGACCTCATGAGTTTCTTCATCAATGTCCATTTTTGTTCCACCTATTTCATCTGCAACAAAATAAATGCGAGCAAAGCGTTTCGCTTCCCGTGTAATATCCGACATAATCATACAGCTTCCTCTGTATGTCTGCGTGCCTTCTTTGGTTCATTTTAACTGAAAATGTTGCTCATAGACAAAAAACGTCTTTCATTTTAAAATGAAGCTCACATGTTATTGGAAAGGCGATCAATGAGAATAGTTTCGACTTCATCGTGTCATTCTATTCAAAACTAGGTATGGCTTCACCTCATTGACCACTTAAATTCCTCTGCAACATTTTCAAGTACCAGAGGTTACCAAGTCCTTCTTCAGAGTCGAAAATTTCAATTCCAGGCTTTGTCCTGTTGAATCACCTTTGTACACGATGCTGGATATTTACATACTTCCTTAAGTGTGGTATCCAGAAGTGTGCACAGATCTCCTGCTATAGCCAAACGAAAGTTCTGTACAGCTACATTACGAGGTTCCTACTCTTACAATCTGCAGCACCTCTGATAAAACTAAATGATACATGTGCCTACTTAACTTCACTGTTAACCTGTCATACCACGTTCATGGGTCTGTGGAGAAGCACTCTAAGGTACGTGTGTTCATCGGAGCATATGTGTATTGTTATTCAGTTAATTTACCACTTCTTACTTCTTCTTCTAACGTGCAAGGCAGTACTGGAATGGACGAGATGAAACTCCTCAAAATGTTTTTCTAACAGCCTAGACACATATTTTCGATATTTTATAGAGAGCTGTGAAGTGTGTATTCCTGGTGTTATGCCCCTGATAAACCATTCAGCTTTATGAAAAACAGAATTTATTCAAACAACACAGTTAAACTTCGAGCAAAATAAAGCCGAAATTAGAGTAACTTAACTACTGGAAAACTTAAACGACCCTCTGCTGTTATTACTACGAAGGAGCTCTTCCAATACAGTAAAATCCAATAAGGACACCCTTAGGTAAACGGTAAATTTCGACACAGATTCTTCCAAGTAGGGGGGAGCAGCATATAGAAAGAGATCTTTTAATTCTTTACTGAATCTTGCGACTCCTTTGTACTGACACATTGTGTGACTGCCATTGCTAAAACAGACTGGATAAAATTTAAACTGGGACAATTGGCCACTCCTCTTCCATTAGTAGTTAGGCATTTCTACGCTTCTAACTTTATGACCTATGTTCAAATAAAAGAAAGGCAAATTAACCTATTTAAAGCGACAGCGTAGCTACAGATACATGAGAGTAAATTCCACTCGCTGCTGATCAGCCCATCTGAAATATTGTTTCTGTCTCTTCACTGACCATTAACCAGGCATTTTGTTCTTTAGCAGTGAAACATTTATGGAGCACGAAATGTAATGAAAGGAAATTTTTAAATATCTCGAAATTATGCTTCAACAATATCAGTATTCAGTCTGATTTTTTTTAAAAAAAGCAAGTCATGCTGTTTTCCATCAGAGCACGTAATTCCAAAAAAAACCCTGTCATATTCAATTTGTTTTTCAATGCTTCACAGCGTGACATCTCAGGATACTCATCCATAGTTAATGCAATTCGCGCTTACAATTTCTCTCTTCATTCCCTCCATCACAGCTAACATACTGACGATAGTGATACTGAGTCAGAACAAGTGTGGTCTGTCCAAATGCGTCACACGATACATGGTTGCCATGGCAATGACGGATCTTCTTGTCATTCTCTTGGACTTGTTACTAAGAAAAATTCTGTTCATCTTTAGAGAGCATTTTCGTTTCATATTGAATATTCCCATGTGCAATATCCATGCTGTACTGCTCCATGCAGCCACTGATGCATCTGTCTGGTTTACTGTCGCTTTCACATTTGACCGATTTGTCACCATCTGCTCTAGGAAGTGGAAAAGAAAATATTGTGTCGTGGAGACAGCAAATGTGGTTCTTGGATCAACTGCAGTCCTATGTTGTTTAAAAAACGTCAGTTGGTATTTCATGTTAACAGAATTCTATCAAATGTGGAGCAACCCCTGGTTTTGTATTATGGCACAGGAAGTTCAATTGTCTCTGGTCTGGACAGCAATCGGGTTTTTGCAACATATTTTCTCACTGGTCCTTCCATTTGTGCTAATTCTGCTGCTCAATATTTTCACAGTCAAACAGGTTTTAATCAGCAGCCGAGCCCGCAATCGGCTCCAGGCTCATCGAGCATGTAAGTCTCACAGGGATTCAGAGGAAGAGAGCCGAAGACAATCCGTTATTTTCCTATTTTTAATTTCAGGAAATTTTGTCCTCTTACGTGCATTATTCATGATATTTTGTTTGTGGAGGCGAATTTATAACTTGGGTTATCAGACTGTAGAAATTCCTTACTTTGTACTTGAAATGAGCTTCATGTTGCAAGTATCAGGCTGCTGTACAAACACTTGCACGTATGCTGTTATACAATCAAAGTTCAGAGAAGAGCTGAAGAAAATCCTAAAATATCCCTTCACTTCAATTTTACAATTCACTGAAAGATGCAAATTAATGAAGCACTGAGTAGAAAAAAGGTCTCTTCATTTCAGTGCATTTCATCGTCGGTCACATTGAATAGGAAGATGTTGTGTTCTCCACATGGTAAAGCGTACTTGAGAGGACCTTCTTCATCGGAAGTGGGTGTCATTTTGTGTTGTCATTGCGATGGCAACCATACAATATTTTGAGGCCTGTTTCCACGGTGATGGTAATTCTGTCTGAGTTTCGTCCACTGTAATGTTCTTGATTACTGATAGCACAGTGAGTGACGAGGTGTGCCGTTATCTCTCTGTGACCATTCCCAAAACACGATGGGCCAATAAATTTAGAATGAGCCCAATGGGTTAACATCAGTTGTGGCCATGCATTCTACTCGTCTGCTTTCAGAAAGAACAACTGCGAATGTTGACTGAAGGATGGAATGGAGCAGGCAATCCATCGATTGTTCTCCCCAATTTTGCTCTGTATATCTGTACATTTAAGCTACTGATTAAATTTGGCTTCTATGTCATGATTTAACAAACAATGTTAATGTTCTCCAGCACAAGTCGTTTTAGACATTTCCTTCTCATATAAGGAATTTGTCATTATGTAACCATTCTTGTTTTCTCATGTGGTCAAATGTTTGTCCCAGGACTCGAGAACGGTGAACGAATGGAAGGTCTTCCACTGTTCATAATTCAAGTCTTTCATCCCCGAAAAGAAGGTCAAGTATCCAGCTGAGTTGGATGGATTATTGGAGAATACAGCGGTACAATACCAACAGCAAGGGTTCAGTGCCCAGCGTCAGTTTGGTGTTAAAAGGGAGGATAATGCTTCTCCACCTCCTCCCTACTTGGAGGTCTAGTGGCCCACAGGTTATATTACCAAAGGTCGCTTCTCTCTAACAAGACAGCAGATCATATATCTGGCAAGATTGTGGCAACAAGTTACATTATGAGCCCATTTAATTTTCTGTAACTTCATACTCTTCCCAAGATGCTGAAACACAAACCGCATAGGATCACTCACTTTGGGCGAACTATTGATACTGCTGGTCAATCCAGAACTCAGATCAAATTGCCTTTTGGTATGGCTTTCGAATTGACACTGTTGAATCAAGTGTATCTTGCAAAATTCTCCAATCCATCAGATAGTTGTGGCAACATAGGAAGTGCTGGAGGTAAGACCATAAACTGTGCAATTCCATTTCCAGTTTTGCTGAATGAACACCTCAGGTTCTGAATTATAATGAGTTTTAAGGAGGAAGCTTTCTCAATTCTTGTTCCATTATAAATTTAATTACATCATCTGTCTTTGTCTTACTTGAGAGCATCGCAATAAATGTACATTTCTTTTTCATGTAGAAGACAGCAACTTATAATTCATTGATTTATTCCTGCCGCCATTCCTAAATCCCTGGATCATTCTGTATTTAATATCTTCCATTTTATCTGAACGTAACGGTAGATTGCAAATGTATTTTTCTGTACTTTGGCTTTCTTTTAAAATAGTTCGCATTGACTTCATTGCATCTCCACCTTCTCAATCAAGCATTTATTTTCTGACAGAGAGAAAAGTAGGTCAGAGTCTTGAGGCATTTTCAGATTAAAGGTTTTCTTCTGGCATCATCAGTAGTCATCATGTAAAAAAGTAACATGGTGAAGTTTGATTGTCATGAATTGCTGCGCCCAGACGTCGCCAACCTTTCTTTGCAGTTGTCACTGTGTTTTACATGTCCTGTCTGGTCACGGTGTTAAATGATACCTCTCGCTTTTCGTTCCAGATTACTAATAAACCTTGGTCTTTGTCCCGGTATTTCATTCAGACATTCATTCCTTCTCTTTGACAACCACACCACCAGGTTCGTGTTGCCTACAAAATTCATTCTCACATTTCAATGCTTTCTTTTTTGTTCTGTTGCAGATTTCGCCCTGTTCCAAATCTCCAACACTTTCTTTCTCTTCCTTCAGTGGATTTATGCCTGCGTCTTTCCATCGTTTTCAACTTTCATGTTAATTTTAGTTGTCCCCTGCCTCTGTCTACCTCACACTTGTAATGTATCCATTCCTGAGACTTGGAGTGTCTGATTGACAAACTTTTATTGCAAGCTCAATTTTTGCTTCAGATAATCGTGATGAACGTCCTCTCTGAAATGCTGCAGTCCACCTACTGCAAGTTGAACCCCTGTATCTGATGCCAGCTCTTTGGTGATGGAAGTGCTCTTACATTTGCATTGTGCCGTTGAAAGATCTCTGGTAAAGTTAGGCATTTTGTCTTGTCGATAGTCTACAGTGCTGCTTCAAAATGTCGCTAGTGGAGGGCGTGGCTGCCTTCATATGTGATGCCAATCAAGTGGCTTGATGTGGCGAAATGAAGTGAAGCCAATGAAAAGTACAGCATCGCAAGATACCCTACAGTACGTCAATATTGCATTTGCACCTGTGGCCTTTCTGAAGGAAAACCTTTTCTTTCTATGTGGTATCTCCCCGTCTCTTTCCAGCCATCTCACGAATCAGTCAAGTAGTCTCTTAAGCGTTGTTCTGCATGAGTGGTGCTGGAAAAGTAGAGCAGGTCAGGCAGCATCCGAGGAGCAGTAAAATCGACGTTTCAGGCAAAAGCCCTTCATCAGGAATACGGGCAGAGTTCCTGAAGGGTGGAGAGATAAATGAGAGGAGGGCTTTTCCTTCCATGTGGCATCGACCCGTTTCTTTCCAGCCATTTCACATATCGGTCAAGTCATCTCTTAAACATTGTCATGTCAACGCTTCTGTCACTTCCTATCGCAACAAATTCAGGACACTCATCAGCTTTTACTTTGAAGGAAAAAAATAAAATAGCCTATTTCACACCCCTTTCGACATATCCACTTTTATCTTAAACCTATGTTCTGTTATAATTGGCACATCGACCCTGGGATAAATAACGACGACTATCCATTAAATTCCTGTCGCTCAGAAATTTGCAAACGCCGATCATGCTTCGAAATTCCACGTGAAAACAAGCCACTTTTGGTTAATCTCTTCCTGTATGTGATGCCGTTCAAAGTAGGCGACATCCTCGTTTACAGTTTCCAAATCCTCCATATGATTTTGGTTCCATAACGAAGAGAAACGCCGACCACATTCCTAATATGGCTTGTATAAAGTTCCACATATGTACATCATAACTTGTCAATAACTCTGCACTTTCCTCTTGCATTAGATCTTCCAAAATCCATCGTATGACAATTGTGCAGATTAAACTGCATCTGCAATTTCTCGCACAAGTATGCAGTCTATTGCAGACAGTATGTATCCTGTGTCAATTGTTCTCACTGCCCAGGTTCCCCATACAGTTGTACCGTCACGTCTTCAGTCAGACTCTCACGTTTGTACCAATAGTCGTTGCAATCTATGGCGAAGCCAGTACTGCAACATTCTTACAACCAAAGTGCAGGTCTCATATAACTTCATATTTCGTTTCAGACTGCCATGAGTAAAATTATGAATGGACTTGTGAAATTCCATACACACAGCATAATCATTCATTCATACTTTGTGACTTCATCAGAACCTTTATCAAGTGTGTGAGGCTGAAACTTCTCGGCAAAAAGCCATGCCGTCTATCGTTACTGAATCAATTTTTCCCAAAGTGTGATCAACCCCTGTCCTTAATATTCTGCTGCAATAATTTGCATACCAATTGCAGTAGGTTCCCAGAACGTAATGCCCCACATTATCCCACTTACATTTGCTTAACAAAGATACAGCGTTGGCTCTTCTCCAATTATCTAATCCTTTTGTGGGCAAAGTCTTAGAGAGAATTGTAAGGGATAGGATTTATGTACATCTGGATAAGAATAATGTGATCAAGGATAGTCAGCATGGTTTTGTGAAGGGCAGGTCGTGCCTCACAAACCTTATTGAATTCTTTGAGAAGGTGGCTAAGGAGGTAGATGAGGGGAAAGCGGTAGATGTGGTATATATGGATTTTAGTAAGGCGTTTGATAAGGTCCCCCATGGCAGGCTACTGCAGAAAATACAGAGATATGGCATTGAGGGTGAGTTGGAGGTTTGGATTAGGAATTGGCTGGCTGGAAGAAGACAGAGTGTAGTAGTTGATGGCAAAGGTTCATCTTGGAGTGCCGTCACTAGCGGTGTTCCGCAAGGATCTGTTTTGGGACCATTGCTGTTTTTCATTTTTATAATTCACCTGGAGGAAGGGTTAGAAGGTTGGGTGAGCAAGTTTGCGGATGATACGAAAGTCGGAGGAGTTGTAGACAGTGAGGAAGGATGTGGCAGGTTACAGCGGGATATAGAGAAGCTGCAGAGCTGGGCAGAAAGGTGGCAAATGGAGTTCAATGCAGCTAAGTGTGAGGTGATTCACTTTGGTAAGAGTAACAAAAAGATGGGGTACTGGGCTAATGGTCGGATACTTGGTAGTGTGGAAGAGCAGAGGGATCTTTGTGTCCATGTACACAGATCTCTGAAAGTTGCCACCCAGGTAAATAGTGCAGTGAAGAAGGCATATGGCGTACTGGCTTTTATTGGTAGAGGAATTGAGTTCCGGAGTCCTGAGGTCATGCTGCAGTTGTATAAGACTCTGGTGCGGCCGCATCTGGAATATTGTGTGCAGTTTTGGTCGCCATACTATAGGAAGGATGTGGAGGCACTGGAACGGGTGCAGAGGAAGTTTACCAGGATGTTGCCTGGTATGGTAGGAAGATCCTATGAGGAAAGGCTGAGGCACTTGGGGTTGTTTTCATTGGAGAAAAGAAGGTTTAGGGGTGACTTGAGGGAGGTTAACAAGATGATTAGGGGGTTAGATAAGGTTGACAGTGAGAACCTTTTACCACGTATGGAGTCAGCTATTACATGGGGGCACAGCTTTAAATTAAGGGGGGGTAGATATAGGACTGATGTTAGGGGTAGGTTCTTCACTCAGCGAGTCGTAAGTTCATGGAATGCCCTGCCAGTAGCAGTGGTGGACTCTCCCTCTTTATGGGTATTTAAGCGGGCATTGGATAGGTATATGGAGGATAGTGGGTTAGTGTAGGTTAGGTGGGCTTTGATCGGCGCAACATCGAGGGCCGAAGGGCCTGTACTGCGCTGTATTCTTCTATGTTCTATGTTTTGATTTGATTTCTTCTGGATGGTGTCAAGCCAGATTTGTCGAGGAGTGCACCAATGCACTATTGACTTGTGCCTTGTGGAGGGTGAACTCCGTTTGATGAGTCAGGATATGAGTGGCCCGTCGCAGATTTCCAGACATCAGTCCAATTATTGCAGCTACCTTTTTAATGTGGAGATCTCAGTCCATTTTCTGCACTATAATAAACCTCACATTGTTGGTACTGGGGAAATTCAACAATAGAAGCACGACTGAGTTGTGATACCATTTTAAAGGTCTTACCGTGATTTCATATACATCCCACAGAATGTGTCACACTCGCTGATAGCCTATTTGGAAATAGTTTTCACTGCTATTTCAATTTCTCCCGTTTTCGCAGTGGGACTATTTTGATATAACTCTTAATATTAAGTTATATCATCCTGCATTAAAACATTGCTTGCACTTACCTGAATTAAACTAAAACTAAAAATCAAAATATCCTTATTTTAAAATTGAATCAATGATATGCTCATATTGTTGATACAAACCTCCGATATGCGTGCTTATTTACTCTGATGGAATTAACTGCTATCTCGTCTGCTCATGCCCTTGATCCAAACTTCCTTCCAGTTAAAATGTCAACATCTTCAAGATTCAACTTTATGTCCTGAATTGGAGGCTGGAGTTGTTCTGTGGAAATAACGTCTTTGTTAGTTTGAATTGAAAGTGAGAAAGATTTTCGATTCTGGCTGCCCATCTGTGGTTGTAAGAACAGACTTGAACGAACACAAAATTGAAATGTGTTCTCATAGTGATGAGGAGAGTAAGAGACAAATAATTCAAAACTGGATTCAACTGAAACTTCGTGTTTCGTGTATATACTATTGAATGGAATGTTTCCGTGGATCAATGGTAAGGGTTCTCAGGTTGAGCATGGCACAGCCATCGGAATTCGACATGAGGTTCTAAAGATGCGATATGGTTGGACAATTTCAGAGATAGGCAGCGATTAATCCATAAAGTAGCTTTCAATTGGCTTATTGAAAGTTAAAGTCAGAGTACAGCAAGTATATGTTTGTTTATTTGTCGGTTTATCCACAAAATTTCCCATTCTTGAAAAGTTCAAATCGACTATATTCGTGGTTCCAGTCAAACATCGCTGTTATATGGTAGAATAAAGTAAAATATCATGATGGGTTCTGTGTTTACAACATGACGGACGCTTTAGTTGCTAATAAGGCAGCCAAAGGTGAATGTGATCCACCCAGCTGACGGTATAAATAGAAGCTTGCATGAAATTTGATATCATTTTGTTGTCAAGTTTATTTTACAATAGGAAAACATTAAAATACAGTGAAAAGCTTTCATTTTCCCAAGAAACTCCGTTATTCACCTGCACCTCCACACACATCATTTACTGTATACACTGCAACAGATGTGGTCTCGTCGACATTGGGAAGACAGGACGCCGACTTGTTGAACGTTTCAGGGAACACCCCTGTAATACTCGCAACAACCAACCCAACCGTCCCGTGGCTGAACCCTTTAATCCATTTCCCACTCCGCCAAGGACATGCAGTTCCTTGGCCTCTTCCATCGCCAGACCCTGGCCACACGACGCCTGGAGGAAGAGCGTCTCATCTTCCGCCTGGAGACCCTCCAACGACATGGAATGAATGTAGATTTCTCCAGATTCCTCACTTCCCCTACCCCCACCTTATCTCTGTCCGAAAACCCAGATTCAGCACCGCCCTCTTGATCTGCAATCTTCTTCCCGACCTCTACGCCCCATCCCCTCTCTGGCCTATCACCCTCACCTCCTTCCACCTACTGTATTCCCAGGACCCACTTGTCACACCAGCCTCATGCCTGAAGAAGGGATTATGCCCGAAAATTCGATTCTCCTGCGCCTCGAATGCTGCCTGGCCTGCTGTGTTTTTCCAGCACCACATTTTTTGCCCTCTGGTCTCCAGCATCTGCAGTCCTAATGTAAGAATAAGGGGAGGAATAACGGAGTCAAAGAGATCCCATCAGTCCTGAGCCACCTCGATACCGCCAATAAAACTGGAAACGGTAAAACGATCGAAGGCGATGTTTTCAGAAATGATTCAATATTATCTCCGAAAGCTCCAAACAAGCACGTGCAATGTTATTATTTTGGCAAGAATGTAAGTTAGTAACATCAGTTAAAATTATATTCCATTATGTAGCATATTTCAGATTTCAAGAACAGAAAGTCGCTACGACGTTATGTACTTTAATGTTCATGAGCAAACATTAATTCATCTGTTTGTCTGTGGGAATGTGGTCTCGTGGAGTCGGAAGGTGGTTGGGCGTTGATGTCTGAAATTAAATTATCCACCGTCTATTCATCAAATTGTCATTCTTTGGATCAACATCAATGGATTTACTAGGCAGCTGTGTGCCATATCCTGAAAGACAAAAATCTTTTTTTCTGTTGATGTGGCCAACTTTTATTGTCTACCATAAGTTCGTTTGATGTTATGATTTAACTGTAATGTAGCATGAGTGCTGTTTATATGGAGGAGCAGTTGTTTGAGTCAGCGAGAATACGTATAACCGCAATTTCATATGAGGGACTTGGAGGAGCCTGACAGAGAGTAGGCGTTAATATATAATGCTCATGTTCATTTAGTTAGTTCAGGCTGAACGCGCTGTGTAAGAATATTTATTTCTAATCCATTCATGGTCAGTGGACATTGTTAGATGGCCAGAGTTTATTCAACATCCCTGATTGCGTGAGGGCTGCTAAGAGTCAAAAACATTGCTCTCGGTCTGGATTCTTCTGTACGCTGGACCTGATCAGGATGGTGCTCTCCTTCCCTACAGCGGAACCGAAATGAACCTAACTGTACCTAAATGTATTTTACTAACCATTGGCAATGGACCATTGGTCGAAATTTGACTCTGTCTTCCAGAATTTCTTTATTGAAATTGAATTTCACAGTCTGCTATTGTAGGTTTTGAAACCGGATCCGCAGGAAATTCTCTCGGTCTCTGAATTCGCAGTTCAATGATAATATCACGAGGACACACCCGCTGCAATGCTGTCTTATTCATTGCTGCAATGTACCATATAGTTGAATCGACACCCTGGCTCCCAATCACCTTGTGAAACCATTGAGGCCTGCTTCAAGGTGGACGATGCTCTTCTCCACGTCAGTAGTCACTGGACGCCCCACAGCTGAGTTCACAAATCTGAAATATAATTTTTCGGTACTACGAGAAATCTTGACTCATACTCTGTGGACCATGGTCACTCACTATCATTTTGGGGTTATGAACCTGGCAGTATTTCAGCCAGTCAGTCAACCAGAATGGCTAATGCGCCTTCATGACCGCTGCCTCTGCCCATGACCACCAATCATCTTTCTCTCTCTCTCTGCAAGTCTGAAGAAATCAACATAAATCAGTTGTAACATTTTTAATGCCATTCCCATAGGTGAAACAACGACAGCAAATTACTTACTAATGCGCACGATTCGCATAATGCCCCTTTCACCTCTGTCTGGAGGTTCCATCTGCCAAACAAAAGCAGCCCCGTGCTGTCTCTTTCATTCACATCACACTGGAGTGCTCTGAATACATGTGTTCCCGCACATCTCCTGCTAACCGTGTGTAATAGCAAATAAAGAAAAATCCAAAAGAACTGCGAGCACTGGAAATTAGAAACAAAGGCAGAAATATCTGATCCAGTCTCATCAAATTACATAACATCTGTGCAGAGAAATATATTAGTTCAGTTTTGAGATTCAACTTCGTTTGGTGGATCTGTTGAACAATTGCATGGAGCCATTTTACCGCTGTTCACTCAGCTCAAATACGCCAGTATGCCACGAATCATTTCTAGTGAAAGAGGATTTGAGCACAGTCATGAAATTGCAGCGACTAAAATGAGCAAGCCTAAACTCATTTTACATTCCATGCTCCAAGCATGCAATAACTGTGTGTAATCGAGACGTTAGTGGTAGATTGAGTAAAAAAAAATTAAAACTGAATGAAAGTAATTGCACTTCCAAACTGATCCGTAAGTAGTTTGGCGCAGAACTCCATATTATGCACTTGTTTGTTACCCATATCCTTAATAAATTAAATAGTGCACCTGGGGTCATCTGGCTAAGCCATCGAGTATGGCTAAATTATAGAAATTTACATTTACTTCAGTCAAATAGTGAGACAGGGGTGACAGTTATACCAATTTCGCTATCGTTGATTCTTTTTTTTCTCTTCAAGGAGAATAGCTGCTTGTGAAGTATGCTTTGAGCCTGTAACATTTTTGTCAATTGGTTTGGTCAATTCTCCGAACGAAACATAAGTGAAGAATTTGTGAATAAAAACACACAAATGCAATAACGTCAGTAGTATAGAACCGTGAATATACAGATCTGATGTAGTGATGATAAGTGCAGAACTTAACTGAACTAATTGCACCAAAAATAGCCTCGACGACCTATACTGAAGTCAAGTCATGGATATTGTTGGTTGAAGCACAGGTTTTCCAATGTCTGCGAATTTTGAAAATATGCATAAAGCTTCAAATATCGCCTCATCACACATTAAATTCAGACAAATGCACGTTGTCCTCCATTCAAGGTGCATTTTGGTGAGAAACGGGCACAGAGATCCAAGTGTTATTTAAACTAAGTACACAGTGATAAGATCAGTACACAGTCACGTGCACACAAGCGAATTTGCGCCAGGCACCAATTGTATTACATCAGAGTGAATGAGGACTATAATCAATGCGTTGTTCTCCTATGCTTTCTTCTTGAAAGGTATTATGAAGTCCAGAGCTTTTGAGTTTTGAGAAGATAATTCTTTCAGCTTGAGGTTTAGGACGTAGTATTGCTCGCTGAGCTGGAAAACTCGTTTATTGAAGTTTCAGACCAGAGCTATGTGCAGTTTCCCCAGTGTCCGGACCACAACGCACACGGGGAATGAATAAACTTGCATTTCAATCAGAGTTAGGTCATTGGGCAAACCTCCTGTGATTATGTTTGCCATGATATAATGAAATGTTGACCAACGTACATTATAAGCTCTTCGATAATATGAGCAGAAGCATGATGCAAAGCAGGTTTGTAGACCACAATGAGGAGACAAATGAATTGAGCAAATGAGCAGATAAATGGACTGTGCTGTGTAATGCAAATAAACGTGGGGTGGTGGAGTTTTGAAGAAGGAAATTTTCAGGGGAGTATTACATAGTAACAAAGAATATATAGTGCAGAACATCCCTCAAGGCAGCACGACAAGATAATAGGTCCGTTAAGAAGACACACAGAACATTTCTCGTTGTCAGTCATGGCTGAGATTATAAGCTGAAAATGTGTAGCTGGAAAAGCACAGCAGGTCAGGCAGCATCCAAGGAACAGGAGAATCGACGTTTCGGCCATAAGCCATTCTTCCTTGGATGCTGCCTGACCTGCTGCGCTTTTCCAGCAACACATTTTCCGCTGTGATCTCCAGCTTCTGCTGTCCTCACTTTCTCCTCTGAGATTACTTCGGTTAACAGCTTTTGTTGGAGCTGGATTTGCAGCGACCAACCTTGATACGAGTCCATTTAAACTCTGTAGCTGTGGTTAGCACATTACAGAAAGTAATTGACTGTCATTTGAGCGAGTGCCTCCGAGATTCATCATGAGGCTGAAGGAAATTTTCAGTTATGAACTGAAGTTGGATGTGTTTGGGAAGATAATTCGAAGAATAAAAAGTTAAGAGAGACCTCAGAAATGATGTATGACGTTAGAAGAGGTACGGATACTGTTAATAGAATGCAGATTTTACCCTAATTGAATTGTCATTAAAATGGGCATCCATATAACGTGAAAGGCAGGATATTTAGATTGAATTCAGAATCAGTCTTCTGCACCAAAAGAATGCAGTCGTCTCGACTACGCAGCCAATAAGGACAGCTCAGACTTGAATCCTCACAGCTTCTACTAAAGTTATTGGAGGAGCGGTGAACGCTACGTAACATGCAAGGCAGTGGGGCTAATATTGGTGGCAGAGTTGTTTCAGCGGGATAGAAATGTTGGATAGCAGGTCATCCTTTATACAGTGTGTTTCTGCGCTACGACTGGTAGTTCGACTCCGAAAGGCCAGTAAAACTACTGATTAATTATGTCCATTATTATGGTATTATTATTCAAACCGATGTCGTCCTTTGGGTTTCCTTGCAAATTTTGATATATTGCACTGAACCCTGCTTATGTATTGCTAAACTTCGCTGGTATTAATGTAACTTATGGCAATAAAGCTGTTAACCGAAGTAAACGTTGACACACAGACTTGACCCTGGAAATCTTTCCGTTTACTGATGCAAAATGTTGCAAGGAAACTTTTCAATTGCACCAACAAGGGACCGATGAAATCGCAAACTTTCAAAATCAATAATCAACTTGACACCGTCTAATAATAATCAGGCACTGCACTTTTGTCCAGAGAAACACTGACATTTCCCCAGTGCCCCGTAGCGACTGATAATTGTCCACAATGCCTGCGAAATGGAAAGCACCACTGTAACTGCGTCAAAACGATCACCTTCTTTCCATTCCCTGTCAATGTAGATTCAATGCCAATTCAAAGAAATGACAGGTTGATTTATGTTAAGTTCCTTGAGACTGTTGGGCTTCACTGTAAACAGTTGGTCAAATCGAAAAGACCTTGTCTGAATGCTCCCCTGGCTGGTAGCCCATTCTGAAACTGACACTCTCATTAGCAGTGATGCCTCACATCGCCAGACACTCGGGCACGATTCCACCGTTGAGCGACTGTCTTTGTTCAGATTGCAGATTCTCACAGCATTTGTGTGGGTTTCCCCCGGGTGCTTCGCTTTCCTCCCAAAGTCCATAGAAGCACAGGTTAGTGAGCTAAATTTCCCATAGTGTCCAGCGAAGTGCGGGTTCTTTGGATTGCTATTGTTACTGGGATATCATCGGCGGTTGGGTCTGGGCGAGAAGGTGAACAGCCAGTTGTTGCGATGCTTATCAACACCAGTAATGGAGGGAAGAAAGGGATAATGTCCGTCAAGCAGAATTTAGTGTTTTTAAGATATGTTAAAAATTAAGAGCTCAGAGTTCATAATCTCTGCAACCAGTTCCACATGCGAAACAGAGTCGAAATGAACGAATAGCCACAACGAACGGGAGGCTTGAGCGATGGTGCAAGAGGAAGGCTTTCAGACTTTTGGACCTTTAAGACCGATTCTGGGAAAGATGTGAATATTACAAATTGCATCGTCTACACATGGACTAGACTGAAACAAATGTCCTTGCGGGTTCATTTGCTGACGTTGCTGGCAACGTAGTAAACTAATGTGGAAGCTTAATGGACAGCAATAGGGAGCAATTAAACCCGTAAACAATTAGATAATGACGTCAGCATGATAAAGGGGAAGAGTAGGGAGTCAGCGGATAATTAACGCAAATGTTTGGAAATTTGAATGTATTTGCATTTATGCATGAATTGTATTAGCTAGGGCAGATGAACTTAGGTGTGCGTTAATACCTGGGAGTATGACTTCATTGGTATCACTGGGACCTGGTTGAGAGAAGAGTTATGATTAGCAGCTAAATATCTCAGGATATCGAAGCATCACGCCGGTAACAGAGGGGACTAAATGTTTGGAAGAGTTGCATTAGTGATCAAAGAGAATTTTACAGCTGTGCTAAAAGAGGGCATCGTGGAGACTCGAGTAGTGAGGGAAGTTGTGCAGTGGTCAGAAATAGGAAACGTGCAGAACGAAATTTGGAGCTGTCCTGCAGGCCTTGCAATGGAAACCGTGAGACTGAGGTACAAACACATAAACACATTCTGAAAAGATGTAGGATCTGCAGGGTTGTGAAGATAGGAGGTTTTAATTTTCCCATCATTAACGGGATCCACTTCGTGTTAGAGGTCTACATGAAGCAGAATGTGGAAGGCACATCCAGTGGTGTTTTCAAACGCAGTAAATGGACCAATTTGGGAAGATGCCATAATAGACTTGCTGTTGGGGAATCAGCACGACCCGGTAGTTGACGTTTCAGTATCGGATAAATTTGCGCAGACTGAACACACTTCCGTAATTTTCGAATACAAAATTTCAGCAGGAGTTAGGGAATGTAAATTTGGAGCAGCTGTTTTCCGGTAAATCCACATTTTATACCTGGGAGACTGTTAAAAAAGATTGATTAGAGTGCAGGAGAGACATTTTCCTGTGAAGATGTGGGATGGAAATGGCATAATTAAGGAACCAGGGATGACAGGTTAAGTTTAGAGACTAGCTGTAAGGAAAAAAAAGATGCATCCATAAGCTCTAAACAATTGAAAATAGACGAACGTTTAGAAGAATTTCAGGAATGAAGGACCATTCTCAAATAAGGCATTCAGAGTACTGAAATGGGTCATGAGATATGTTCACCAAACAGCATAACAAAAAAAAAGACTCCAAAGCCTTTTATTTCTATATTAAGGAACAAGAGAGTAACCAGGGAAAGGGTTGGCCCATTCAAGTGTAAAGGAGGAACGTTTTGCGTGGAGTCAGAGAAAATGGACGTGA
The DNA here is from genome assembly GCF_047496795.1 of Chiloscyllium punctatum. Lineage (NCBI taxonomy): Eukaryota > Metazoa > Chordata > Chondrichthyes > Orectolobiformes > Hemiscylliidae > Chiloscyllium > Chiloscyllium punctatum. Next base: position 37,125,884 of record NC_092773.1, read on the forward strand.
TTCTTAACTAGTACTTTCCATCGCTATTGACCGAGGAGAGGGACATGATGAATTTTCCGGTCAGAGATTAATGCTTGCTTAGTGTCGGGCAAGTTGGCAGAAGGAGGGAGGAAGTGTTGGATATTCTCGCAAACATTGAATTGGACAAGTCCCAGGTTCCGGATAAGATCTATCCCAGTTTACTGAGGGACGTCGGCGGGGAAATAGCTTGGGACTTCGCAGGTAACGTTGAAGAATCCTTGAACATGGATAAAACCTCGCAGGACTGGAGAATTGTTAATGTTATGCCCGTGCTTAATGAGGGCAGCGGGGCTAATCCAGGTAATTATAGACTGTTGAGCCTGACGTCAGTAGTATGGAAGATATAGGTTACTTATGAGTATTTAGTTTTACACAACAGCTATCTTCTTCGAAAATGGGCTTCTTTCGCAAATCCTCATTCCAACCATTATTATTGCACGTCGCCCTTACTCATCCTTGTTTATATTCCTTAAGGATGTGAGTAAAGATAAAAGTAGGCAAGTATCTTTGTGCCAATCAGCTGTTAAGTACATCTCTTCACTAACAACAGACCCTGTTTCTTCCCCACTTTTTTCATCTGAGCCACGTCAATACGTTTTTGATTATGAATGTCTGCTGTGGCCTTAACTCATTTTAGTGCTACAACTGAAGTCACCACAGGAACATTTAAATCCTGTATTTTCAATCTCTTTACAATTTATTCTACCGTTGGTATAGTGACATGTCGTGGCAGGACAGTCAACAAATCGCCTTTAGTGGAGGCAATTGCCTAGTGGTGGTCTCATTAGTCTGTTAATGCAGAAAGTCGAGAGTGCAGTGTTCGAAAAGCACAGCAGGTCAGTCAGAATCAGAGCAGCAGGAGAGGCGACGTTTCAGGCAAAAAAAAAACATTCATCAGCAATTAGGCTGGGAGACGAGAAAGTGGACAGATAATTGGGAGTGGCCTAGGGCTGGAGGTAAGTTAGCTGAAACCTAAGTAATGTTCTTTCTACCCGTGTTCGAATCGCACCATGGCAGATGGTGGAATTTGAAATCAGTAAATTCTGGAAGTAAGAGTCCAATATTAACCATGAATCTTTTGTCAATTGCTGAGAAACACACATGGCTCACGAACATCCTTTAGTTAAAGAAAGTGGCATCATTACCTGATTTGTCCGAAATGTGGTTCACTCTAACCTGCGATATGAGCAGTTAGGAATGAACAATAAATATTGACTTGACCAGCGATGCGCTCATCCTGTGAATGAATAAAAAATTGGAGTATCCAGTCTAAATATTTTTAATCCCAAGCGTTGAACATGACAGCTGAAAGCTTCCGATGGAATGAATACTGTCTGACATGTATAACAGTACATTCCATCTATTTGGTAATTCTTGATTACACGGTCTTCACCATTTCGATCCTGAGAAGGCAGTATGGAACTTTACATGATTGGTGAGTCTTCGGTCACGTTCTGCTCGAAAGATGTCTTATTTAAAATTTCACTGAAAACATCCTTATATGTACTGTGTAGAATATTTGAGTCTTGAACTTGTGGCAGCTGAAACCGAAAGGTTAATATCAGTTTCTGAACTACTTACAGGCTCTGTGGGTTTCCAACCTGGCCTCAGCAACGGGCAAACATCTGCGGGTTTCCACAGTCAATTTGTGTCGAGACGATTGCCATTTTTCTGGTGTGGTTAACATTTGTCACAAGCCACTGGAACAACTAAGCTTACAGAGTTTGGCCAAGTCTTTGTCCATTCTGAACTCGGTAGACTCAGGAACTCCAAGGCCAACCCTTGCGCTGGCATTTGGCTCAGCCAGTGTTTAAACTGTGTCCGTTCTTACTGCACAATCTATTTAGCCTTCTCTTTTTCTTTCCTCCTGTTGTTCAGACACTGTCTCTTTTTACTTTGAAAAGATTTCAATTTCATTTACTAGATGACCTCTAAATTCCTAGTGACTTACTGATGATGTCAGGCCCATCACCACATCCAGTCTTGCCCAGACATGGAAGGGCATTGACACAATGATGGAATTTCAGAATATTGTGATCAGCAACTGGTTAGTCTCTATGTCTTAGTCTGTTTCCCGCCTCGATTTTGTTAACATTGTTTCTCCAAATAGGCAGCCAGGTTTTCAACTTTCTCGTGGATCCCCTCTTAACGCCTGGTGGCCAGTTTTGGTGGAGAACAATCTCTTAAGGCTTCCAGTACATTATGTCTCACTCGATCAAACCCGAACCCATCAATCATTGGATTGCCGGTCTCATATTCTTTAAATGGGTTAGTTCCTTTATTTCTTTTAACTTCGTGAGCCCTACCTAATTAACCAGCAGTGCATTCCAGTCTCCTATAGCCAGCAATTTCCCTGTGTTTTCATCTGCAAAATCCTGATGAACTTTCCCGCTCCCCTTATGTAAACTAGGCATCGCATCTTTCAGCCCTTCAAGATCCTGAGTTCCCCAACGAATGTATTTTAGTTTTATGCCCTCTTTTATAAGCACCACTAGCAGCCTTTCCTATTGGCCTATTTTCCCTTTACCTGTGCTACATCTCAATAATTCCCCCTTGGACTCTGCCTCCAAAGCTTTTCCAAATTCCTACTAATCTTGAGATAGTGGGGTATTTCTCATTCCTTGTCTCTCTTCATCACTTTCCAAAACTACTGCGTCACCTGCATTTCTTCACTCTTCGGACTCCCTTTCCCGTCGCCAGTATTCCTCATTTGCTTTTTCTTCCCTTAGCCCACGCAGTACACTAACCTCATTCTTCAGTTTTTTCTTAGCTCTCGTTGTAGAGCTTCCAATTGCTCTGACCAGCACATTCTCCACCTCTCTCTGTTTGTCTTTTCACTCAATTCACTTTTGTCTTCTGCACTTGCATCCCCTTATAACTCTATTTCTCCTGGTTTTTTTTTACTGGACACTGTTTCAAGTGCCTCTTCATTCGAGTAGAAAGGAGGTCTATTCAACTCCTGTACATCGGGGTATATAGGGGTGCTGATTCCTGCTTTTCTGTTTCCAGTATCTGCTCAGCTTGTTCTTTGGAACTTTCCTAGTCAACGTGCATGCCTGATAAGCTACCTTCACTTTCTCACACTCTTCCCTAAAACGTTGCGTAATCCCACCTCCTGAACCTCTTTTCTTTCCTATTATTAGATTTATCTTTCGGCTTTTAGTTCATAATTAGTCTTTCTATCTTATTGCACATCTTATTGCACATGTGTATATCAGACGTACCTTCGTTTGGCTATTTATTCCATAAATCGTTAGTTCTTTTTTCCGATTCCTAAAAAAGAATTGCAATATCATTTCGTCCCACTGGAAATGTCTTACTTGGTACCTCGGCTGCCGAGCTTTATGCATTCAATCCAGCTAAGATATTATCTCTGCTGTCACAAGTCTCTTTCTCATGGCATTCAAGTCTGGTAGGGCTTCGTCAAATGTATAAGTAATCCCTAACTTTATAACTTGCAATTGTCCTTTAACAATTCCCAAACGTCCTCAATTGTAGCTGATTAATACCAACACCCTATGGTTATTCGTTCAGCCTAAACCACTCTAGCATTGCATCTGCAATTTGCACTAATCACTAACAGTTTCTTGAAAAATCTCTCAAGTGAAGTATCTTAAATTTTTACAGTACAAAATCAAATCAATTTACCCCTGGACCTCGAGCTCCAGTGAAACAAAAATGAAGCTGTTAATGACCAACAATTATGCATACAAACCAGAACACATTGATTTAAATATAGAGTCTCTCTCTCTCTTTCTCTCGGACAAAGCCTTGCTGCGAGCCAAGCCTGTCTTAATTTCCAAGATTACGCTTAAATATTAGGACTATTCTCTACTATTTCAATAATCCACTACCAATCTGCTGGATTTCTAATTATTAGCGCTTTGAGGAAAACAATTTCCCCTTATTTATTTCTGGGTTCAATCCCTTGTTTCTGGCGAGGCGGCATCTATAGGGTCTTATGCTCACCACGTGGACTTTTTATTAATACTCTATGAAATTTCTTTTACTAACACCACGTAGATCTTTTACGAACACCAAGTGGACTTTTATTAACACCACGTGTAATTTTTATTCAAGCCATTGCTCCATTCTGTTCTTGCTCATTTCTTACCCCACTGCTCAGTTTTCTTGTCCAATTCGCCACATCTCTTTCAACTGCAATTTATGCTTTGCCTTTGGATCTTGGAATGGAGCGACCCTCCAGCAGGTTCTCGTACCTCTGAGCCACCAAGAACCATCACAAGCCAACAGAATATAGTCCGGATTCACAGCAAAACTGCTAACCTCTTATGTTTGGTGCCCTCATTCTGTCAGTCACGGGAGTGCTCCCGTTTGACCAAAATGCGCTGTGTTACTGCCGTCCTCTTTCCAGGTAGATTTCTCCAAGACTCTGCTCACTCCGCCAAATTTGTCAAGGATAAAACATAGAGAATCACCAGGAGACGCAAGAATTATTCAATGAGTAGGTCATTTATTTAGATAGATCATCTATTACAATGGTCTCCTGACTTCAGCTGTCTCTGCTAAGTACTGGTTCGATACTTAACGTCAAGGGTCTCAATCAGGCTGACTCTACTAACTATTACTGAAATACATAATTCCATGTCGCAAACATTTATTGCTACAATCTGACCCAAACCTGCCAGGATGATATTTAGCGGGCGAGGAGAACCTTTCTAACTGTATTATTTCATCCCGCCATAGTGGCCATTTGGCTAGTGTAGCATTCCACAGGCCCCTTCCAAAAGGCCACCTCTGGTCTTCCTGCTTTAAACCTTCCCATGCTTTCATGCTCTTTCTTTACCATCGTGGCGACTTTGATGGATCGCTGCACTTTAACGCCATGATCCTGCTCTTCTTCCACACTGCCCAGAATCCTGTTTTTAATCAGCATTTATGTTCGACTTCCCAAGATGCATAACTTCGCATTTATCCGTGTTGAAGTCCTTCAGCCACTTCTCAGCCCGGTTCTGCATCCTGTCTATGTCGCGCTGCAGCCTGCAACAGTCCTCGATTCTCTCAACGATACCACCAACCTTTATGTCATCGGAACACTTACCAACTCACCTCTCAACCTCCTCATTTAAGTCCTTTATAAAAACGACAAAGAGCAGAGGCCCAGGAGCACAGCCCTACGGGACACCACTCACCACTGAAAGCAGAATAACTTCCACATACAACCACTCTCTGCCTTCTGTCACCTAACCAGTTCAAACCCGGACAGCCAAGTCTCCCAGTGTCCCATCGCTCCTGACTTTACGAATGAGCGTACCGTGTGGAACTTACTAAATGCCCTGCTGACGTTAATATGCACCACATACATTGCTCGACTTTCGTCGACATACCTCATCACCTACTCAAAGAACTGAATAAAGTATGTGATGCGTGACCTGCCCGTCAAAAAGCTCTGCTGACTGCCTTTAATGACGCTACGCTTTTCAAAACAGTCATAAATCCTTTCCCACAGAATTATTTCAAAAATCTTGCTGACCACAGACGCAAGACTTACTGGCCTGCAATTGCCAGTGATCTCCCTATGAGACTTCTTGAAAACAGGAATCACACTCGTTCCCCCCTCCACGAAAATTTTGCAGTGCAATTCCCGTGAAGAGTGGTGAAGCAAAGATCTTCGCAAACGGCTTCGTAGCCTCCTTTCTCACCTCCCGGATTATCCTGGGATAAATCTGATCTGGCCCGGGGGAGTCACTGCTATTATCGTTTGCCAAAATGTCCGGCACATCAACTTTGTTAGTCTTGATCTGTTCAAACCTGCTTCATACCCCTCAAATTCTCATTCGCAGCAAATTCCCCTTCCTTATTAAAAACCAAAGTGAAAAACGGATTAGGGCTTCCCCTCTCTGCACAGACCCCACGAGAAAGTTCCCTACGTCATCCTTGACAAGTCCTACCTTCTACCTGATTCCTTACGTATGACTAAAATGCATTTGTGTTCTCCCTGATCTTTCCCGGCAAACTTTGTTCGTGCACCTCCTGGCTCTCCTCAGTCCACTTCTGAACTACTTTCTTTCAAGTCTGACATCCTCTGAAGTTGTGTTATACCATTGCTTCCTCGACCATACATCAGCTGCCTTCTTCCTCTTGACGAGAAACTGTATTACCATCATCCAAGGCCCCTTACTCGTACCCCTTCTTGCCTGTCTCAAGGAAACAAAAATCTTAAACTCGCAAGAGACGTTCTGGATTGCTATTCAAAAAGACATAACTGGTGATGGTTTACTCTGAGGACACCCTACCGCAGATGAACAGAGGATTTGCAAAGGAGTACCATGACAGAGTTGAACCCCGATTGATGGCATGATGAGGAACACTGGAACATGGCTTTAAGAAAGATTTTGGCTTTCAGAAATGTCTTCAAGGAGAACAGCGTAGAGTTCATGTTGCAAAAACCGGCAATGTATCTTGTCATTCGTGAAAGTAACTGTATTTTTGTTCCATCGAAGCACTCAAGACGTCAAATAACGATTTAGATGAGCACTTAAAACATTAGAAAACACAAGGCTAAGTTGGAAGTTGGGTTTAGTCTTGCGATCCTTGATGAAAGGCATTTATCTCATGGGCGGAAGATACTGTCCCATTTCTGTTAAAGGTAAGTGACTCAATCACTTTGCAACTGAAATAAAAGCCAAAAGCATTTTCAAGAACAACGTTGCCAGCATTGTACGCACATTCTATGATGCTTTATTTGTTGGGATTCAGCCCTCTCATTGATGATTCCTGGGTTTAATTCCCAGTCAGGGAATGAGGATTGATTGCCAGAGGAAAAACTCTGAAAAACGAACATGACTTCATGACATTAAAAACATCAAAGGAAGTAGCTCTATCACACTCCGTGATAGATTCAAATCAGAGATGAAAGTAAATGGAGATCATGCTGCAATGCATTGCCATGGCATGTCCGACACAGTATACCAACAACAAAAAATACTCCTTTTTGAAATATACAAGTTATTTGCAGAGTTAACTTCATGCAAGCAGGAAATTTGATTCCCTTCTCGGAGAGCCGAGGAGCAGAGAGCCTAATATCAGAATGAGGATTGCACATTAAAGACAGAGATGAGAAAGCATTTGGAGCAAATTACTGATGATGTTGCAATCAATCCTGAAAGCAAAATAAAATGTTGGAAATCACAACGGATTATGACACACGGCATAGAGAGAAAGGAAACGACTGTTTTCAGTCTTGGTGATACTTCATCAGAGCTGATGTGAAGTTTGGAGGTGGCAGTATTTGTGCAAAAGTGCGAAGAGGAGGTCGTCTGCTACCGGAGAAAGAATGCTAATACTGTTTATTAAGTGATTGGAATGTGAGAATGGAAGAACACTGGTGTGATTATGAACTCAGTGCCATATCGATTTCTTTTAGTTTATCTGCTACAGTGTCTCTCACCATGACCTCACCCCTCCCTCCAGTCCTGTGTCTGTTCTTTCCAGATGGCAGTTAGACACACCATTGTTGGAAACTTCTGATATTCTGGTGGAATTCTGTACATGGGCTGTCAGGTCACTGTCATTAAGCGTATGCAAGGCTGAGATTGACAAAATTGGAAACGGTAAAGACATGAACGCTTATGAAGAAAGGCAAGACGACAGTTCTGGATTGTCAAAACACTCACGAGCTCATTCAATGGCGGAACAGACTTGCAATAAATGGTTTACTTCTGCTTCTAAAATCAAATCAATGGACAATAGACAATAGACAATAGGCAATAGTTACAGGAGTAGGCCATTAAGTCCTTCGAGCCTGCACCCCCATTCAATATGATCATGGCTGATCATTCCTAATCAGTATCCTCTTCCTGCCTTATCTCCATAACCCTTGATTCCACTATCTTTGAGAGCTCTATCCAACTCTTTCTTAAATGAATCCAGAGACTGGACCTCCACTGCCATCTGGGGCAGAGCATTCAACACAGCCACCACTCTCTGGGTGAATATGTTTCTCCTCATCTCTGTCCTAAATGGTCTCCCCCGTATTTTTAAGCTGTGTCCTCTGGTTCGGCACTCACCCATCAGTGGAAACATGTTTCCTGCTGCCAGAATGTCCAATCCTTTCGTAATCTTATATGTCTCAATCAGATCCCCTATCAGTCTTCTAAATTCAAGGGTATACAAGCCCAGTCGCTTCAGTCTTTCAGTGTAAGGTAATCCCGCCATTCCAGGGATTGACCTCGTGAACCTACGCTGCACTCCCTCAATAGCCAGAATGTCTTTCCTCAAATTTGGAGACCAGAACTGGACACAGTACTCCAGGTGTGGTCTCACCAGGGCCCTGTACAGCTGCAGAAGCACCTCTTTGCTTCTCTACTCAATTCCTCTTGTTATGAAGGCCAGAATGCTATTAGCCTTCTTCACTCGCTGCTGTACCTGCATGCTTGCTTTCATTGATTGGTGTACAATAACTCCCAAATTGTACCCAGAACTCTCTGTACTGCCCCTTTACCTAAATTGATTCCATTGAGGTAGTAATCTGCCTTCCTCCGCTTGCCACCAAAGTGGATAACCATACATTTATCCACATTTAACTGCATCTACCATGCAACTGCCATATCAACTAACTTGCCAGGTCACCATGTAATCTCCTAACATCCTGATCACATTTCACCTTGCCACCCAGCTTTGTAGCATCAGCAAATTTGCTAATGTTATTGCTGATACCATCTTCTATATCATTAACATATATTGTAAAAAACTGCAGTCCCAGCACAGATCCCTGCGGTACCCCACTGGTCACTGCCTGCCATTCCGAAATGGAGCCGTTTATCACTACTCTTTGTTTCCTGTCAGCCAACCAATTTTCAATCGAAGTTACTACTTTGCCCCCAATACCATGTGCCCTAATTTTACTCACTAACCTCCTGTGTGGGTCTTCATCAAAAGTTTTCTGAAAGTCGAGGTACATGGCATCTACTGGATCTCCCTCGTCCATCTTCTGAGTAACATCCTCAAAAAATTGAAGATTAGTCAAGCATGATTTCCCCTTCATAAATCCATGCTGACCCTGTCCTATCCTGTTACTACTATTCAGATGTGCCGTAATTTCATCCTTTATAATAGACTCCAGCATCTTTCCCACCACTGAGGCCAGACTAACTGGTCTATAACTTCCTGCTTTCGCTCTCCCACCTATCTTAAGAAGTGGTATAATATTAGCCACCCTCCAATCCTCAGGAACCGACCCGAATCTATCGACCTCTGGAAATTAATCACCAACGCATCCACGATTTCCCGAGCCACCTCCTTCAGTCCCCGGGGATGTAGACCATCAGTCCCCGGAGACTTATCAAACTTCAGATTAATATGAATTTGCAGAACTGATCTGTGTGACGTTTGTCAAGTTAAAACTGCATGGATCCGCTCCGGGGACTGATTCGACATAAGATGTGCAAAGGACAAAGCACAAACAACAGTGTACGTGGATGATTGATCCGGAGTGAATTGTACATCAGGTTAAAAATGAAGACCGGTTTTCAGCAGCCACATTGAGTCTGGCTCCACTCATCCCACAGTCATCAATCACAAACAACTATCGTCTTTCCCTTTTATTGTCTTTCTTTTTTTTGTTTAGAATTGATTGCACGTGAGGAATTATCAGCTGGCATTAGTGATTTGGGATTGTAACATGCAGGGAAGCAATTCTGACTGGTACAGAGCACCATACCACTTCTTAAATGACAGTGAGTAATTCATATTATTCACTGTAAATGTTAGCCATAAGAGTGAAAGCTCTGAATCCGTATGACCAAACTACACAGGATATCTCAGTTTACATCATCCTGGACAGTATCTGCTTCAGCATTGCATTCGCTCATTTGCCTGTTCATGATCCACTCGGCTCTGTCTCAGTTTTATTATCTTGGCTTGGTTTATGAGACATAGGCTGTCCATTCACCTATTACCTTGCAAGTTCTAATGCATGAGACCTTCACTCTCAGATGGTAATGTATTGGGTCAGTCACTCAGTGGTTAGAACACTGGCGGTGGAAACGTAAAATGCTGTTGAAGCATTCCTGTTTGATTTTCCACTCATTGAAGTAATTCGGATGGAGAGGAAAAAGCTGACGGATGGAATGTTCTAATTTCGAGGTGAGGCAGGATAAACTGCATATTGGGGGGAATCCACGAGGAAGAAACACGCACAGGTGAGTGCATTTATATGAGTTACATCCCTGCTGCAACCACACTCTGGTTTTGAAGTGTGAAATAGGATAAAATAAGACAAGTGGGTGAAATCCTTCTTTTCTGAACGTTGGTCCCTCATGTGACCTCTGACAATCTCGGGGGAATGTGTCAAATTGTTGTCTGTGGGTGAAAATGAGGTTCAATTCATCGAGGGGGAGTGAGCACAAATTTGCCGTTTGTGATTATGAGATTATGAAAATTCAGTCCAATTCATTGTGCAGATTTAGATTAAAACGTGACAGTGAACGTACCATTGTGATGAGCATTTGGAACGTCAGATTGCATAAGGTTACAGGCCAGGGTAGGAAAACAGGGATGATATGCCTTTTCCCGTTCTGTAAACCTCGAAGAGTCAATCATTTTGGAGGAGAATCTTAACTGCAGTGAAACAAACCTCAAAGGCTGCATCAGGACAAACGATGCAATGTTCCTTGTTGACATCCCTGGTTGTGCAATGCTTGGTATTCGGCGCTTGTGGCTTTGTAGCCCGAGTTCAATTTCTGGTCAGAAAAAAAGGACTCCTTTATTGTTGACATGCAGTTGATAGAGAGGAAGTCAAACATCACATAATGCCAGAGTATAGTCCAACAGATTTATTTGGATGCACTAGCTTTCAGAACGCTGCTCCTTCATCAGGAAGTTGTCAGGAAACTTTATCAGCCAATTGGTGGTTGTATTTGGAAGTCACTAAAAGGATTCGCAGCGGCAGAAACCCACATCATCTTCAGAGTTATTCAGCTGTAAATTTGTATTTCTAAGGCAGACAAGTTCAAGACATAGAAAATTGCATGACAATATTTCGGCTGTTGTTCTGCCTCGAGAACATGCAAGAAGCTTGAGGGCTGTTGACACACCCGTGCATCGCACTCCTGCAGTAATCACTGCTGATCTCATTGTTAGGAAATTCTGCTTATATCGCCGTGGCCTGCATTCGATTCACAGTAAGGGAATGGCGAGTTTAGGAGGTTTGGGCGGGATACACAGACTTTTGCTAAAGGAACGGAATGGGGTTTGGTTTACAGTACATTCTTAGGAGAACAGCAAGGGGATGAGTTCACAGTATGTGGAGTTTGGGTTTTCAGACAGTTGCGAGGAGAAGAGTGAGATGACATTTCCTTCGAGAACAAACTGAGGATGAATTCAAAGGTTTCAATGATTTTATTCTTGACAGTATGGAAATAGTCCCTTCGGCCCAACAAGTCCACACCAATCCTCCGAATTCGAAACCACCTAGTCCTTCTTCCCTCTGACTTGACCTGCTTCCCTCTGACTAATGCACCAAACACTATGGACAATTTAGCATGGCCAATCCACCCTAACCTGCAAATCTTTGCATAGTGGGAGGAATCCATAGAAAACGCAAGCAGGCACGGGACAATGCACAAACTCCACACAGCCAGTCGCCAGAGGCTGGAATTGAACCAAGGTCCCTGATGTTATGAGGCAGCAGAGCTAAACACTGCGCCAGCATTCTTTTTCTTAATGTTAAAGTGCAAAGCATTTGCACCAAAGAGCGAGTAACACAGAGGCAAATGGTTACATATAACCATCAGGTAGCCAGGGCAACAAGGTCATCAACGGTGCATATCAATCATCCCGCGGAGAACATTTTGCGGACAGACACAAAAGGAAAGCCAGTCTCATCAATCCACTTCATCAAAAGACATAGGTAGTGGTAACAAACTTCAAAACCTTAGCGTGGAATTAGACTCAATTGAAGAGAGAGTAAGAGGGAACAGTCTGAAAACCCCCTTACGGCTTTTTGTAGTTCGGTCAATAATCGGGAAAGAAAAACAAAAAATCCCTTTCAGATTTCGGCAGGTGTCACCCTATGTGTGAACTGACAAATTTTGAGACCTTCAAAACTCAATATTTTCGAGATTCACTTGCAACAGAGCTCTTGTAGACAAACTTGTATTCTGTTTTTGCGAGTGATTTTCAGGAAAAAAAACAAATAGTAAAATTGACGAGTTGATGTTCAACATGCTTCACCAAACATATTGAATTCCATGACGATGTGACCAAATACAAGAATGAAGGTAGAGCGGTAGATGTGGCGTACATGATTTTCAACAAGGCTTTTGGTGCATTTTGCCATAGTCGATGCATTCAGAATGTAAGCAGTCATGGGATGGAAGGAAATTTTGCTATCTGCGGGCAGAATTGCCGGGTACACAGAGCACAGAGGGTGATAGTGAAACCTAATACTCGCGGTGTTCTGCAAGGATCTTCTATGGGACCTGCAGACTTTGTGATTTTTATGAAAGATTTGGATGAGGAAGTGGAAGTTTGCGTTAGTCGGTTTGCCAATGACAATATGGTTGGTGGCACCGTGGATCGTGTTGGTGAAGGTTGCAATGTGACATTGACAGGATGCAGAACTGACCTGATAAGTTGGAGATGGAGTTCAACCGGGAAAATTTTAAAAAAGTGAAAAAGTGAATTCGAATACAGAATGCAGTTTTAAAGGCTGTTGTCTTGGCAGTGTGGAGGAACAGAGGGATCTTGGCGTCCACGTCCACAGCTCCCTTAATGTTGTTAACCAAGGTGATCGGGTTTTTCAGGGAGCATATGGTGTATTGGCTTTCATTAGTGGAAGGTTGTGTATAAGAGCTGCGAAATTATGTTGCAGCTCTTCAAAGCCCTCGTGAGACCATGCTTCGATTATTGCGTTCAGTTCTGCTTGCATCATTACAGGAAGTATGTGGAAGCTTTCGAGAGGGTGTAGAAGATATTCGCCAGCATGAGAACTGGACTGCAAGGCAAAACTTCTGAAGAAAGTGTATGGGATCAAAGGCTTTCATCACTGGAGCGTAGATGGATGAGAGGTGACTTGATAGAGGTATACAGGATGATGAGAGACCTATATAGAGTGGATAGTCAGACACTTTTTCCCAGGCCAGAATTGGCGATTACGACCGGGCATAAATTTAAATTGATTGGAGGAACACTGCAGAAGATGCCAGAAGTATGTTGTATGGAGAGGAAGTGTTGGGTGCGTGGAATGTAACGGCAGTGGTGGCAGTCGAGACTAATACATTAGAGACATTTCAGCGACTCTTGTTTAGGTACATGGAAGATAATAAAATAAAGCGTATGTAGGTTAGTTTGATCTTAGATTAGGATAAAAGATCGGCACAACATTAAGGCCTGAGGCGCTTGGACTTTGCAGTACTGTTCTACGTTCCATGTAACCACACCGCTACCATCCGCATTTTCAAAGATGACAGGTCACTGCACAGGTCATAGATGCACAGTGCGATCCCACAGGGCATTTCGTTCCTGCTGTGTAATTTGTTCAAGCTCCACGTAATATCCAACATTAGGCTGTGGATTAATTGGGACATTTGTTTAAAGGATATCACCTACTCTCTTTTAGGATATGTTTTTTTTTTGCAGCTGTCACATTCTGGAAGGAAGTGATTGGAATTGGGCTGTGATAGGATATTGCACACAGCCGTTCTCTTCCCCAAACCCTCGAGCAGCTGCTGTCTCCACTTTAGAGTGCAGATACCAAGACACATTTTATTCCTCGGTCGCGCTCTTATTCCAAATCACACTCTCTCTTTTTGTCTACATCTTTCGTGTTTTGCAAACCATTTGAGCAACAAACAATAATCTGCTGTCAAATATTTTCATCCCCTCCCACGTCAAACAACCATGCGTCACATTGCTGTATGTGGAACGGTTTTAGTGTTTCAAAAACCAATAATAGACAACTGGAGCGGGTTCAAAAGAGGGAGCAGAGACAGAGAGAGAGAGAGAGAGAGAGAGAGAGAGAGAGATCCCCTCCAGACACTCACCGAATTGAAATCGGCAACCTGTGTATAACTTATCCAATCATCAAATTCAATCATCCTGGCCGATACACATCTCACAAATCATCTGACATTGCAACAAATCTTTTGAGAGATTTCCTTATAGAGGTTAAAATGTCCTCCTCGGGGCGTCCTGTGTGTGAGACAGTCACTGGAGATTGATGTATTTGTGACAAATCCCAAGCCCGCGTTGACAGGTGTGTAATTCTTTTTAAAATGTATGGACCACAATCAATCAGGAGTCTGTTAAAATAAGGCTCCGAAACCCACGATCCCACAGAGGAGATTAAACCTTGGGATCCATAAACACACAACTCACATGGAACCCCAGGGGGTGCAGCCTGTTGACAAGGCCTCAAGTTTCAGGACATTTCTCGCCCCGTGAAAATTGTTCTTGCCACAGCTTTCCTCATTCTTATCATTTTGGATGTTGGCGTTGCAGCTTCCCCAACAAACGTTGCTCTGGATGAAGGAGAGAAAAGATTAGTTGAAAAGTGACCGAGAGCATGTTGAAGGAAAATTACACAGCAAGATCCCTGGTTAAAATTCACCCACCTATTCCATCAGCAATGTATTGCATAACATCACAACACTATTGACATATAAATATTACATAAGTAAACAATTAAGATGAAGCTTGAAATATCTACAATCACTTAGTACAGAGAGAGGGAGACCAGAGTTTGAGATAAAGTTGACAGTCTCTTCAGATTTATTCCAAGTGAAATGATGTTGACTCCACGACTGCAATCTCAGACACTTTGTCCTGTCTGTCCGTCTGTCCTCTGTGGAGGCCTCTGTGCTAATGTGATGTTAATTTCCAGGACAGGAGAATTTTTGGAACCCTCTGGCCATTGAGGTGTTCCCAAGACACGGAAATTACCCGGGGTGGACAACGGTAGAAATCACACAACACCATGTAATAGTTCAACAGGTTTGTCTGGAAGTACTAGCTTTCAGAGTGCTGCTCCTTCACGAGATAACTCTTGATCAGGATGACAAGATATCGATTTTATAACAAAAGATTACAGTGTCATGCAACTGAAATGATTTATTTAACAAACCTAGATCGCTGATAAGTCTTCCATCGTTTAGAATAGGTGGCAGGCTTCCGTTCAATAATATCTAAATCCCAAAACTATTAAGTCACATTCTCGAGACAACCTAATGTTATATAAAATCGTTGCCATCTCAGCTCAGACAATACATTAAAGGTGAAAGGTTAGTGCCTGTATGTCACCCAATCTAGATGCAGAATGGTTCTATATCCAAAGTAAGAATTTATCATATCTTATATGGATTGTCTGCCTGCATTGATTGTCTCTCGGTTCGATGCTTTTCAGCAAAATGTGACGTGTCTGCAAATATTAATCTGCACATGAACAAGATGTGTGCGTGTCTGCATGATAGAGAGAGTAAGTGTGAGCCTGTGAGTTTGTGAATTTGAGTTACGTTAGACAGTGTATGTTTGCATGTGTGCATGTTTTTCAGAGCGTATGCGAGAGTATCACACTGTGTTAACTCGTCGAGGAAAATGTGCGTTGTGTGAGTGTAGCGGTTGTATTGTGTTTCAGACAGAGACCGTGTGTATGAGAGAGATTTTGTGTGAATGTGTGAGGGCATGTGAGTGCGTGTGATTTTGTGCTTGTGCGTGTGTGTGTCACAAAGTATATCGTGTCGTCGTCTCAGGAATAAACAGTGAAGGAAAGGATGAAAGAAAGAAAGAAAGAAAGAAAGAAAGAAAGGAAGAATGGACGAATGGAAGAAAGAAAGAACGGAAGAAAGAAAGAAAGAAAAAAACAAAGAAAAAATTACGGAAGAAAGAATGAAAGAGAGAAAGAACGAACGAAAGAAAGAAGTTTAGAAAGAAAGACAGAAAGAAAAAGAAAGAAAAAAGAAAAATAAAAAAAATCAAAAAATTAAGAAAGAAAGAAAGAAAGAAAGAAAGAGAGAAAGGAAAGTAATAAAGGAAGTCAGAAAGAAAGGAAGGAAGGAAGGAAAGAAGAATGAAAAGAAGAAAAAAGTGAAGGAAGAAAGGAAGAAAGAAATAATGAAAGGGATAAGAAAGAGAAGGAATGAAATAAGGGAAGAAACAGAGAAAGAAGGAGTAAGTAAGAAAGAAAGAAAGAAAGAAATGAAGAGCGAAAGAAATAATGAAAGAACTTATAACCATCAGGTAGACAGGGCAACACGGTCATCAACGATGATTATCTATAATCTAGTGGATACAATCTTGTCGACAGACAGACGCAAAAGGAAAGCCAGTGTCGTAACTATGTTTTTTGGAAAAGCAAAATCAGTGGTGACAAACTTCAAACTCTTAGCGTGGAATCAGAATTGATGGAAGAGAGAGTGAAAAGGGAACAGTTTTTAAACCTCCGAATAGCGTTTTGCTGTTAGGGCAGTGTCGGGAATCACAAGCAGAACATCCTTGTTAGAATTAAGCAGGTCTGTCTCGATGTGTGGACGACAAATTTTGGGATCTTCAAAATTCAAAACTTCTGGGGTAACTACATGTGCAACAGAGCTCTTTCAGCCAAACTTGTCTTACGTTTTTGTAAATGATTTTCGAAGAACACATAGTACAATTGCCAAGGTATACAAATTATTATAGAATCCCTGCAGTGTGGATACAGTCTACTTAATCCAATTAGTATTAACTGACAGGCCAAAGATTAATTCCCACAGCTCATTTCACATACCTAATTACTCTACATTTATCCCTGACTAATGCCCATAACTTACACATCGCTAAACACCGGACAATTAAGCATGGTCCATTCACCAACCTGCATGTCATTGGTTCGTGGGAAGAATCCGAAGCGCAGACATGAAACCAAGCAGACACGGGGAGAACGTACAAAGCCCACACAGAAGTTGAAAGCAGACCCGGTTTTCTGACACTGTTAGGCAGTAGTGCTCACAACTGAACCAGCATACCAAAGATGTCCCTATCTTTGATCCGGCATTGTGTAATTAAACGGAGTAAATGAGGAGTGTTGTATGGAGGAAAAAAGGACCCTACGTAAAACGGTGATATCAAGGAATTTAAAGTTACAATGAAGTTTGATTATGACCATTCCAAACACAAACAACAATCCCAAACTGAAACAAAGCCAAATGCACCGGTATGAGGAGAGAACTGACTATAATTATATAAACTGACTGAAACGTCCACTGCAAATCAACAGTGAAAAATATGCTAATTAATCATTTAAAGTGATCCAGTAAAGGACAAGCCATTGAAAACGATTGTACGAAACTCCAGTGCCCTAATGAGAGTTCTCCTATGAATTTAACTGCTGTCTGTTCCTTGAAGTCTTTCGATCACTGCTGCATGGTGTAATCTACCAGCCTAGTGTTGTGTCTGGGCCAAATGTCATTTTAAGACAGTGTCACGGCAAGTTCAAATATGCTGTGGAAATTCTGGGAGGCAGGAGACTGCATGCTCAGGCTGCAAGGCTTGATGTGGACTGGACACATCTCCCTGGGCAGGGTCTGCACACTGGTAGTCATATATTCCTGATCGCTGATCTAAACCCATGAAGAAGAGAGGGAGGGTTTTAGCTGAGAATGGAATCGTTAGAATCAGGGAAGGTCCCACAGCCTGGTTTAAAATGGGAGTAAAGCAAAAGATGGAAAATGTCAGACTGAATTTCCTAACGTAGGACCTGGCTAAGATCCTTGGAATCCATTGGATGGGATGGGATTTCTGTATACTTGGATGTGTTACGACAAAATCAACAAAGTTTGCATGGTGTCATTAATGGAAAGTAATGCGTGACAAATCGAATACGGTTCTTTGAAAAATTAACAAGCATGTTAGAACAAGGAGAGCCAATACGTTTTTTTCTACCTGGACATCAACAAGGCCTTTGAAAGGTGTTGTACAGGAGGCTGCTGAGTGCGATAAAGGTCCATGGTATTCGAGGCAAAGTGCCAACATGGTAGAATCTCAGATGTCCGGCACAAAGCAGAAAATCGCGATAGCAGTGTCCTTCTCAGGACGGCAGCCAGTGAAAAGTGATGTTCGGCATGGCTCAGTGTTGGAAAGACAAGTTTTCACTTTATACATTAACGATCACGATGAAGGAACTGAGAGAATTCTGGCTAAGATTGCAGAGGATACACATATGGGTGGAGAACAGATAGCCTTGAGGAGTCGGGGAGGTCGCAAAAGGTTTTGGGCAGTTGAGGAGAGTGGGCAAAGAAGTGCTGTGCAACGGTTGAAAGTGAGACCGTGCACTTTGGTCGGAAGAATAGGGACATGAATAATGGTCTAAATAGGGAGAAAGTTCCGAAGTCTGAAGTGTAAAAATAACTGGGCGTCCCAGATCAGAATTGTCTCAAGTCAAACTGACAGGTTGAACCACCTGTTAAGAAGGTAAATGCAATTTTGCCATTTATTTTGATAGGGCTTGAATATAAAAGAATGAAAGCTGAAACCGAATGATTGGCCTTTGCCTGAAACATCGATTCTCCTGCTTTTTGAATGCTACCGGAGCAACTGTGCTTATCCAGCACCAAACCCTCGACTCTGATCTCTGCAATCTGCAGTCCTCCCTTTCGCCAATTAAAAGGAAGAAAGAACTTCAGAGGCTCTTTCAGGAAATTTTCAGACCACATTTCGATCAATGTGCGCAGTTTTGTGAGCCATATCTCAGAAGGTAGTACTGGCCCTGGAGCATGTTCAGAGGGTGTTCACAAGAATAGCGCGAGCAATAAAAATCTTTACACATGATTAACACTTGAAGTCTTGGGTGATTGTTATGGGGGACTTTAACTTTCCTGATATTGATTGGGAAAGCTATAGCTCAAGTTCGTTAGATGGGTCAGTGTTTGTGCAATGTGTGCAGGAGAGTTTCCTGACACAATATGTAGATAAGCCAACAAGAGGTGAGGCCATACTGGATTTGGTTCTGGGAACGAACCAGGCCAGGTATTAGAACTAGAGGTAGGTGAGCACTTTGGGGACAGTGACCACAATTCGGTGATTTTTACTCTAGTGATGGAGAGGGATAAGTGTGTACTACAGGGCAAGAGTTATAGCTGGGGGCAGGGAAATTATGATGCGATGAGGCATGACTTAGGATGTGTGGATTGGAAAAGTAGATTCCAAGGCAAGAGCGTAATTGATATGTGGAAATTGTTCAAGGAGCAACTATTGAGTGTCCTTGATAAGTACGTACCTATCAGGCAGGGAGGAAAGGGTCGTGTGAGGGAGCCGTGGTTTAATAAGGAATTGGAATCGCTTGTTTAATGGAAGAGGGCGGCCTTTGTCAAGATGAGGCGTGAAGGTTCAATAAGGGCGATTGAGAGTTATAAGGTAGCCCGAAAGGACCAGAAGAGAGAGGGAAGAGCAGCAAGGAGGGGACATGAAAGGTCCTTAGTTGGTAGGATTAGGGAAAACTCTAAGGCTTTCTATAGGTATGTTAGGAATAAAAGAATGACTAGGGTAGGAATAGGTCCAATCAAGGATAGTAATGGGAAGTAGCGTGTGGAGGCTGAAGAGATTGGGGAGGCACTGAATGAATACTTTTCGTCAGTATTCACTCAGGAACAGGACATTGTTGTCG
This sequence comes from Chiloscyllium punctatum, assembly GCF_047496795.1. NCBI lineage: Eukaryota > Metazoa > Chordata > Chondrichthyes > Orectolobiformes > Hemiscylliidae > Chiloscyllium > Chiloscyllium punctatum. Next base: position 37,145,502 of record NC_092773.1, read on the forward strand.
ATATGAATACTGAGGCACGAATAAGTAGAATGGATGGCTTTGAGATATGTAGAGAAGAGGAGTTGGAAATTCTGGCAAGGGTGAAAATAGATAAGTCCCCTGGGCCTGATGGCATTTATCCTAGGATTCTCTGGGAAGCATGGGAGGAGTTTACAGAGCCATTGGCCTTGATTTTTGTGTCCTCTTTGTCTACAGGAGTAGTGCCAGAGGACTGGAGGCTAGCAAACGTGGTTCCCTTGTTCAAGAAGGGGAGTAGGGATAATCCTAGTAACTATAGGCCAGTGAGTCTCACTTCTGTTGTGGGCAAAGTCCTAGAGAGAATTGTAAGGGATAGGATTTATGCACATCTGGATAAGAATAATGTGATCAAGGATAGTCAGCATGGTTTTGTGAAGGGCAGGTCGTGCCTCACAAACCTTATTTAATTCTTTGAGAAGGTGACTAAGGAGGTAGATGAGGGGAAAGCGGTAGATGTGGTGTATATGGATTTTAGTAAGGCGTTTGATAAGGTCCCCCATGATAGGCTACTGCAGAAAATACAGAGATATGGCATTGAGGGTGAGTTGGAGGTTTGGATTAGGAATTGGCTGGCTGAAAAAAGACACAGGGCAGTAGTTGATGGCAAAGGTTCATCTTGGAGTGCCATCACTAGCGGTGTTCCGCAAGGATCTGTTTTGGGACAATTGCTGTTTGTCATTTTTATAAATGACCTGGAGGAAGGGTTAGAAGGTTGGGTGAGCAAGTTTGCGGATGATACGAAAGCCGGAGGAGTTGTAGACAGTGAGGAAGGATGTGGCAGGTTACAGCGGGATATAGAGAAGCTGCAGAGCTGGGCAGAAAGGCGGCAAATGGAGTTCAATGTAGCTAAGTGTGAGGTGATTCACTTTGGTAAGACTCATAAAAAGATGGGGTACTGGGCTAATGGTCGGATACTTGGTAGTGTGGAAGAGCAGAGGGATCTTGGTGTCCATGTACACAGATCTCTGAAAGTTGCCACCCAGGTAAATAGTGCAGTGAAGAAGGCATATGGCGTACTGGCTTTTATTGGTAGAGGAATTGAGTTCCGGAGTCCTGAGGTCATGCTGCAGTTGTATAAGACTCTGGTGCGGCCGCATCTGGAATATTGTGTGCAGTTTTTGTCGCCATACTATAGGAAGGATGTCGAGGCACTGGAACGGGTGTAGAGGAAGTTTACCAGGATGTTGCCTGGTATGGTAGGAAGATCCTATCAGGAAAGGCTGAGGCACTTGGGGTTGTTTTCATTGGAGAAAAGAAGGTTTAGGGGTGACTTGATAGAGGTGTACAAGATGATTAGGGGGTTAGATAGGGTTGACAATGAGAACCTTTTTCCACGTATGGAGTCAGCTATTACAAGGGGGCATAGCTTTAAATTAAGGGGGGGGGGGAAGTAGATATAGGACTGATGTTAGGGGTAGGTCCTTCACTCAGCGAGTCGTAAGTTCATGGAATGCCCTGCCAGTAGCAGTGGTGGACTCTCCCTCTTTATGGGTATTTAAGCGGGCATTGGATAGGTATATGGAGGATAGTGGGTTAGTGTAGGTTAGGTCGGCGCAACATCGAGGGCCGAAGGGCCTGTACTGCGCTGTGTTCTTCTATGTTCTATGTTCTATGTCTCTGTGTTTATACTTCTTTGAGCTTGGAAGCATGAGGTTGGAGTGACCTAATTGAAACATATCAAATACTGAATGGTGTGTACCGAACAGATGTTTGAAAAATGTTTCCAAAAGTAGGAGAGCCAACAATGCGAGGGCATAGCATTTGAGTAAAGGGTAGACATTTTGGAAAGTAGGTAAGGAGAAATATCTTCATTCAGAGAGTAGTGCATGTATAGATCTGATTGTCACAGAAGGCTGTGGAGGCTATGTCAATGAGTATGTTTAAGACTGATATATATAGTTTCTTGTATATCAATGGGACCAAGGCTCAGAGAGAGAGAGCGAAGGAGAATGGAGCTGAGAAACTTATCAGTAATAAAAGAATGGATACTCAGACTGGATGGTCCAAAAGGCCAAATTTCGTCTCCTAAACGTTACAGTCTAAAATATTGTTTCCACTTCAGGTAATCCTCCCGCCAACTGAAAAATCGCCTGCCTCCCGCCAAAAAAAATGTCTTTCATATTCTGTACGATTAATACCAGTGGTGGTTTAATGGGGCTGTTTTGGAATTGATAACCAGCACATTCGTCCTGTGACGGTCGAAACAAGACTTCAAACCTCCTACCTTAAATCGAACCATACTAACATTTGGAACAAATCAAAATGGCTCTGAAGGATGAAAGGATTACTGTATGAGGAAAAATGAGGTTTTCATTTATTGCCGTTTAGGTAAATGAATGTTCATCTCATAAAAACATTCAAAAAAGTTTGATGGAACTTGATGAGTTCGCCGCTGAGAGGATGTGGGGGAATCTCAAACAAGGAAAGTCTGTTTTCCAATTGAGACTTGGTTTACAACAGAGATGAGAAACATTTATCTTAAAGGATAGTGAGTGCTCAGCAAAATTGCAGTGCAGGCTGGGATATTGAAAATAATGACGGCTCAGGAACAGATGTTCCATTAACAAGGATAACGAATAATTTTAGTCGTAAAGGTATCAGATGATGGAGCCTGGTCAATAGCCCGAGTGATCCAGTCCGGTTCCGATGACTCATGTCCTGACAAGTTCATCGTGACATCAAACACACCCTGATTTCCATTATCATCTGAAAGTTTTCATTTATGACCCTATATTTTATCTGTATCGAGGATATGATTCAGGAATGATGAAGTCAGGGATAAGCCCAGTGTAAAATCACTCGAAACAATAATCCTGTCACAGGCTTAAAAAACCCTTTGATTACCATTCATGGCTTCTTGACATCGAGTTAAATTTTAGATGCGAATTGAAATGCCAGCGTGGATTTTAATAGTTTTACTTTTATGCACACACTACCCTGTCGGACTTTGCAGACAATTGTATAAATTTTCTACTTGAGTGTAAGATCGTGAAAGAAGGGCCATGATCACAAATATTTCCTCATAAATACAACAGTGAAACAAAGAGAAATATCATTCCTTTGTATAGCTGGTGTGTGGAGCTCATCACAACAAGAAATGTTTAAAATATTAATCTGAGTTAATTTCAAAAGCAAATTACACAATTCCACTTGGGGAACAGCAAATGGAAAGAGATGGGAAAACGCGGAGTTGATGATAATGGAAAGTAGGAAATAAGCTGAAGACGGGGTGGAAGGGTAAAAGAGAAATGGGTTGAGCGCAGATACTCACAGAGAACAAGTGTTGTGTCGAAAACGGGATGGCATATCGGAACACCACAGAGAGCGATTCAAATCAGTTATCCACCTCATTATACATCAAACTGTTTATTTTGTTCAGAAGCAGCAGCAGGCAGAGCCGGTACGTCGATCAGCTGGCTGACGGGTTGGTAAATATGTTTTAAATACAAACTTATCTTGTACATCAGAACAATCCATGTTTGTTTCAGTATCAGCAAGAGTGAGAGCATCGATCAGGGACCTGATGTAGAGGGGAGTCACTAACTTAAATAAAAACCTCATTATTTGGCGGAGTGCACGTGGACAAGGATAGGATCTCTGACAGCAGAGTCAGTGATGTAATTTTTTGTGTGTTTGCGTTATCTGAAACACTACTTAGTTGTTTCACCCTCCCATCCTCATACTATAACAAAAAAAAGCTTTGTGCATACGATTGGGAAGCCTTTTTTTATTCTTTATTTTTCTACAGTCCCTTTTGAGTTTACAATATGGGAATGGCGGTTCGGATATTTGAATGTTCCTCTTGCAGAATATGGGAAGTAACGGTCAGCACGAGTGTCGTTGCTGACTTCTTCTGCAGGAGGGGGTCTAACTCAAGATAATCGAAAGCAAAGATGCAATTCTCAGGTAGTACTGTGGTATTCCAGTGTGATCAGAGGGCCAGTACGGAGGCTTTGCAGCACTGTCACATGACGAGAAATGTGGGAATGAATTGTTGTCGGAGTGTCAATTCTCAGGCAATGCCTCATTCTAACAGGTTTAGTTTGAGGGAGTGACACGTAATTAAAACGTCAGTCGTCAGCTATTCCAACCGTATGAGAGAGTCCGATTGAAGGAGTGCCTCATTGTTGGACGACAATATTAAACCAGTAACTCATTATTCCGAGATGCTGCAGCTCTGTGAGGGGCCAGTACTGAGAAAGTGCTGCACTTTCCAAATTTCTGTCCTGAGGGAGATATTAATTTCCGATGTTCAATTTTGAGGCAGTATTTATTAGCCAGAGGGCCAACATTGAATCAGTGTCTCATTGCAACAGGTCAATTTCAAGGATCCACCACACACTCATGGTCAGTTCTGAATAAGTGCTCTTTGTGACAGTGTTAGCACTGAGGGAGGATATTACTGTGAAAGTTTCAACACTAAGAGCGAGCTTCTTGATCGATGGCATAAGGGCAATTATAATGCGAGGAGGAAAAATTAAGATGCGTAGAACGGGGGAGCAAAACGCAAGTGATGCAGACAATGGAAATGTGGAGCTGGTTTACGGAACAGGTATTGTGTGACCTTCATAAGTATGTCCCTGACAGGCAGTGCGGAAGTGATTAGGTAAGGGAACCGTGGTTTGGGACAGAAATTTCATCTCTTGTTAAGCGGAAGAAGGAGGCTGATGTATTGAGAGACAAGATGGTTTAGATGAGGCAATGGAGAGTTACAGATCAGCTGGTAAGGATTTAAGGAGAAAGTTAAGAAGAGCAAAGAAAGGACATGAGCAGTCTTTAGCAAAAAGAATAAAGGAGAAACCTAGAGCATCTTATCGGTATGTGTGGATTAAAAAGATGACTAGGTTAGGAATAGGGACAGTCAAAGACAGAAGTGGGATGTTACGTGCGGACCCTGTGGAGATCGGAGAGGAATTAAACGAACATTTATCATGAGTCTTCACTCAGGTAAAGGAGAATATTGTAGAGGAGAATAATGAGATACTGGATATTAGACTAGAAAGGATCGCAGTAAGTTATGAAGAGGCGTTATCAATTCCAGAAGGAGTGAAAGTAAGCAAATCCCTTGGGCCGGTTTGGAGTTATCCAAGGATCCTCTGGGAAGCTAGGGAGGAGATGCCAGAGCATTTGGCTTTGATATCTGAGTAGTCATTGTCCACAGGTTAATTACCAGAGGACTGCAAGACAGCAAATGTCGTGCCCTTGTTGAAGAAGGACAGTAGAGATGACCCAGGCAATTGTAGAACAGACAGCCTTACCTGGTGTCATAGGGATGTAAAGCATAGAAACAGACCTTTTGGTCCAACTCGTCCATGCCGTCCAGATATCCCAACCCAATCTTGTCCCACCTGCCAGCACCTTGCCCATGTCCCTCCAAACCGTTCCTATTCATATACACATCCAAATGCCTCTTAAATGTTGCAATTGCACCAACCTACACCACATGCTCTGGCAGCTCATTCCATACATGTACCAGTCTCTGCATGAAAAAGTTGCCCCTGAGGTCTCTTTTATATCTTTTCCCTCCCACCCTAAACCTATGCCCTCCAGTTCTGGACTCCACGAGCCCAGGGAAAATACATTGTCTATTTATTATACCCATGCCACTCATAAGTTTATAAACATCTATAAGGTCACCCCTCAGCCTCCGACGCTCCAGGGAAAGCAGCTCCAGCCTGGTCAGCCTCACCCTGTAGCTCAGATCCTCCAAACCTGACAACATCCTTGTAAATCTTATCTGAACCCTTTCAAGTTTCTCAGCATCTTTCCAAAAGGAAGGAGACCAGAATTGCACGCAATATTCACAGTGGCCTAAACAATGTCCTGAACAGCCGGAACATGACCTCCCAACTCCTGTACACAATATCTGACCAATAAAGAAAAGTATAACAAACGCCTTCTTCACTACCCTATCTATCTGCGACTCCACTTTCAAGGAGCTATAAACCTGCGACTCCAAGCTTCTTTGTTCAACAACACACCCTCGGAATTTACCATTAAGTATATGTCCTGCAAAGATTTGCTTTCCAAAATGCAACACTTCGCATTTATCTGAATAAACTCCGTCTGCCACTTCTCAGCCCATTGGCCCATCTAGTCCAGATCCTGTTGTAATCTAAAGTAACCCTCTTCGCTGTCCACTATACCTCCAATTTTGGTGTCATCTACAAACTTACTAACTGTACCTCTTATTCGCATCCAAATCATTTATGTAAGTAACAAAAAGTAGAGGGCCCAGCACCGACTCTTGTGGAACTCCACTGGTCACAGTCCTCCAGTCTGAAAAACAATACTCCACCACCACCCTCTTTCTTCTATCTTTGAGCCAGTTTTGTATCCAACTGGCTAGTTCTCCTGATATTCCATGAGATCTAACCTTGCTAATCAGTCTCCCATGAGGAACCTTGTCGAACGCCTTACCGAAGTCCGTATAACTTACATTTGCGGCTCTGCTCTCATTAATTTTCTTTGTTACTTCTTCAAAAAACTCAATCAAGTTTGTGAGACCCGATTTTCGACGAATAGAGCCATGTTGACTGTCCCAAATCAGTTATTGCCTTTCCAAATACATGTACATACTGTCCCTCAGGATTCCCTAAAACAACTTGCCCACTACAGAGGTCAGGCTCACTAATCTATAGTTCCCTGGCTTGTCCTTACCACCCTTCTTAAACAGTGGCACCACGTTTGCCAAACTACAGTCTTCCAGCACCTCAATTGTGACTATCGATGATACAAATATCTCAGCTCAGCTCCCCACAGAGTTGTCGGGTTCACCTGATCAGGTCATGCGGAATTTTCGACCTTTAACCGTTTTAAGATATGCAGCACTTCCTCTGTTGTCAGAAAGGTTTTAGAAAGGATCATAAAAGGTAAGGTGTATAATCATCTAGAAAGCAACAATTTGATTTCAGATAGTCAACATGGTTTCATGGAAGGTAGTGTCTCACAAACCTCATTGAGTTTTTTGATAACGTGACCAAGCATGTCAATGAGGGTAAAGCAATTGAGGTCGTATAAACGGACTTCAGTAAAGCCTCTGATAAATTTCCACATGGTAGGTATTTGAGAAAATGCAGAGGCAAGGGGTTGAGGGTGACTTAGCAATTTGGATTAGAAACTGGCTTTCTTAAAGAAGGCAGCGATTGGCGATTGATGGAAAATATTCAACCTGGAGTCCAGTTTCTAGTGTGATGTCACAAGGATTTTTTGGGTCAATTGTTGTTTGTCATTTTTTATAAATGAATTAGAGGCAGGCATAGGTAGGTAAATTAAAAAAATTTGCAGATGACACAAGTGGAGAAGTAGTGGACAGTTTGCAGGAATGTTAAAAGTTGCAGGGGGACTTAGATAAACTGCAGAATTGGGGTGAGAGTTGGCAAATTGAGTTAAATGCAGCTAAATGTGAGGTATTGCACTTTGAGAAGAATAACAGGAAGGCAGAGTATTGCGTAAAGGGGAAGATTGTTGCAAGTGTGGATGTGAAGAGTGATCGTGGAGTCCATGTACATAGATCCTTGAATGTTGCCACCCAGGGTGATAGTACTGTTGAGAAGGCATACGGTGTGTTAGGTTTCATTGGTAGAGGGATTGAGTTCCGGAGCCGCGATATCATGCTGCAATTATACAAAACGTTAGAGCGGACGCACATCGAATATTGTGTACAGTTGTGATCGCCATATGTCGGGATGGATGTGAAAGCATTGAAAAAGGCGCAGAGGAGATTTACCAGGATGTTGCCTGGTCTGGAGAGAAGGTCGAATGAGGAAAGGCTGAGAGATTTGGGTCTGTTCTCATTGGAAAGAAAAAGGCTTTGAAGGATTTTTTTTAAGAGACATTCACGATGATCAGAGAATTAGATGGGGTAGACATGAAAGATTCTCTCCTAGCATGATGACGTCAGCTTGTACGAGGACATGTAACGACAAATTTAGATGTAATAGATTTAAGATAGATGTCAGAGGCAGGTTCTTTACTGGGAGCGTGGTAAGGTCACGAATGCCCTGCCAGCCAGTACAGTGAATTCAGCCACATTCTGGAAATTTAATCAATCCTTGGAAAAGCACGTGGATGATGATGGGATTGTGTGGGGAGACGAGCTGAGAATAGTTCAAATGTCAGAGCAACATTGATGGCCAAAGGGCCTGTTCAGCGCGGTGTCCTTCTATGTTCTATGTCCTTTCCCCACAGTAAGCATTCATACAAAGCACAGGTTTCATATCTCTCCCATCTCGAACGACACCAAACAGAGACTGGCTTATTGATTTTTGAGGTGTCTCTGTACTCTTCACAGACGCATTTTTGTCCTCATTATATTTATAAAACCAGTTGTGACAGACTTCAACAAAGCAACATGCTGCAATTGAGCGAGGTAGAACTCAAAACTACAATCGTCCGATTCGAATTCAAATGTGTTATCCTTACAGCACCGAGCCCACCCACCGCCGACTTCATCTCAGCTTTTCCATATGTAAGGGAGACGTATAGATCCGGGGAAACAAAATTGGCGAGTTGAAGAACCAGCAAAGGGAATCAGCGTCACTGTATTAGTTCAATATGTGCCACTTTGTGAAGCAGTGCTTTTCACTGACAAAGAAAACACATTTGTCTTCAAGTGCCACCTTTAGTCTTGTCTGCATCTCAGCTGGAAATTTTCATCGTTGAATTTACAGTCACATCGCGATTCCATGATCCACTCCAATGAAATGTACTTTCATGATTTCAGTCATGGGCTCTTGCTTTCAAGACCCTGAACAATTTAGCAAGAAAACTCTGGTCCTTTCTAGCCCGGGATCTAGAATAAGACGAGTAGAACGCCACCCTTGTTGGTGCCGCTGCTCACCGGAGGCCAGCGCGTCAAAACGAGGCCCAGTCACCATTAGCTTGTTTTGTGCCTCACTGCAGTACATCTGCTGAACAAAATCAGATTATCACAGCTCCACTTTCTTCACATTGAAACACTTAATATGAACTGTTCTGAAACTTGGGGAGAGCAACTTTGCTGCTAAAGTTGGTTGTGGAGTCAACGACAGACACATGAGTGTGTACAAGTCAGTTCGCAAGGTTTACAATCAGCATCGCTGGAAGTCCCTGCTTAGGAGTCCGCAGATGCATTGCCCAGACCTGGATATAATTCCCACTCAGGTAATGAAGATTTATTTCTCATTTTGAATGAATACTAATTCCTGCTTTTGCAGAACATGCACCGGAATTGGTCCAGTGATTAATTAATGTGGTCCAGTGATTATTTGCATCCGTGCACAAGGACAATGGCAGCAGGTACACGAGAAACTACCACTGCAAAGCCCCTGCAATCATATCAACTTTCTGAGTTGGACGTATCACGCTGATCCTTCAGTGTCTCTACGTGTAAATACTGGAACACACCCCGCCCCTCCCCCGAAGCGGTATAATGGCTGTATGTCCGTGCTGAGGAGCTGAAAGTTTTAGGAAAGTAACTCATCCCCTCCATCACTGGGGTAATTCGGGATATGCGCTGAATTCTATCCCATTGAGTGACGACTATATTCCAGAGATCCGTTTCTAAAAGTTGAAGGTTCCTATCAGACATCTGCAATCGTTTGGAAATAAGTTGAGAAGCAGAGCAGGACAGTGAAATAAAGTGATCGACAATGATGACTGGGAGGCATGAGGCAGGAAGTGTGCGTGGAACTGGTGGTGCAAGACTTAGTGTCAGTGGCAATGGGTTTGCTTTTACTGCCCAATGTTTGCATTTACTTACACATTACACTTCGTCAATTCAACAGAATGACCTTGTTCCTCTTGTTGTGTATTAATGTGGTTCATGGGCTACGAGAGGATGAACACATCCGCTTTCACCTGTCAGTTTGAACAGGTGAAAGTATCAGTTGGAAATTAATGCAAGAGGAGATTATATTTTTATGTGCCTTTTTAGTTAAGAATGTTCAGCTGTCAACAGTTTGTATTTGAAAATTGGAGGATTGATTGCAATTCTCAGTGAGCAACATTAGTCCAAAAACTGATGTAGTGGTTTAGTAACTTCATATATGGCTGTGTAAAGCCCACCACAGTGTGGCGACTTGGCTTAGTTGGTTAAAGCACCTGTCTTCTATATCGGTGATCCTGGGTTCAATTCCCAGCGGCGCCTGTTTGTTGTGCTCGTACTTGGGCTCCGTGTTTCAATGCTTTGCAAATCTGGTGTCAAGAAGTCTGCGTCTTTTTGTACTTCCACCCTGTTATGATTTGGGGATCCAGATTATGTTCCAACAGTGAATGCTGTATCAGTTTCAATTCTGAACTATTAATAAATTCGCTGGTTTCTTACTATTATTCCACAAGCACATCTGCTTCTCCTCCTCTTTTATTCCACTTCTTCATTCCCGGTTTGGTAGGAATAACGAAATGAGGCAGGAGACGTTGCAGACTTACAGGGGAATTTTGTTGTAATGGCAGAGACACCACCAGCTGATCACTCTCATTCTCTGATGTCACCGTTCATTGATTTAAACCAACAGTATATACATCGCTGTGCTGCTTTAGTTGTAGTGTAATTGCGTTTTGTTTTCTTTCTTCTGGATTAGGAATTCTGTTTTGAATTAGAAACAGTCATAATTGTTTGACGAAGAAATGTCGCCTTGCCTGAGTTTGAAGTGACAGACATATTATCCGGAGAATTTGAGCCCAGTACTACACACTCCAGTCAGTGGGCACAAAGCCTCTTAGTAGCTCCCCATTCAAGATGTCTGAGTGTAGAAGTATGTAATGAGCTGTCCGGACAGACAGAGTGTCGGGGAATGTGAAAGAGGAAGAGGGTGAGGTGGATGCACAGACACAAAGAGTGACAATGCAGATACATGCTGAGTTAGACACTGAAGGGACCAATTCTCCACTTGGCATTGCTGTAAGCAACATTCTATTGCTCATATCACTCAGATCATCCAGACTACTAAATAAAAATAAACTGTGGATGCTGGAAATCTGAATCACAAGCAATAATTGCTGGAGAAACTCTGCATTCCCTCGGTTCAACTGAATCATAGTACATTGAACTGGGAGCAGGAAATGAGAAAGCCACAACTTAATAACTGCTACTTTTCGTTTCTGCAAAAAAACAATACAGTGCAGTGCTCGATCAGAGTCTCGCCGTCTCAAGTGTTGACAGGAATGGGGAAATAAATGTTGGCCCAGCCACTGCTTAACAAATGAAAATAAGATACTTTTTTGCGTTCCTCATCAGTTGCTACCACTACAGACCATGTCAATGTGTTTCATAAAGCAGGGCAGCCAGATACATCTGCATTTTAGAGTCCATCAAAATCTCATTTAACTTAAAGGATCAATATTGAATGATCCTGACAACATCTCATTCTCCATTACATTGGTCAATATATTACCTAAAAACATCCTCATCTCTACACACTCAATTTTAATACAATTAACGTTCCAGTCACGGTTTAACTTCCAAACTATTTTCACCTCGAACATACTCTTTTTTTTAAATCAAAGACTAAGCTGAAATGATGCCTTTTGGAAATCCATATATCGCTCGAGCACTCTTTGTCCCTTATTTATTGTGTCTGTGTGAAAGACGTTAAACTTGAACCCTCTCGTTTTGAACTACACCATCCTGGGTTAAAAGAAGACCTAGACCAGTCACCTATCCACCCCTTATCTTGCTTTTATAAACGTCTAGAAGTTTTCACACCAGCCTGGAACACTGCTGGGAAAAGCCCCTGCTCAAACACTCTCTCTTTTCAACTCAAGCCCTCTCGACACTGCAACATCCTTGGAAATCTTCTCTGCACTCTTTCATGTCGAACAACATCATTCCTGTTGAAAATGATCGGAAATGTCAGCAGTATTGTAAGTGTGGCCTCACTAATGTTCTGTACAGCCACAACATGATATGTGAACTCCAAGAATCGATGTTCTGACTAATGAAGGCAAGCGTGCCAAATGCTTTATTCACGAAATTTTCTACATGTGACACCAAATTTCCTGCTCTCGTAATCTTTGCATTGGCTTATGAAGTTGGTGCGTGTCTTCTTAACTATTATATTCTGCTGCCTTCACGAATCTGTCGACCCACATGCAAGGTCACAATATTCCTTTGGGTTTACCAGTGCCCTACCGTTCTTTGAGTACTCCCATGACATGTTCCTTACAATGTGCATCGCCTGATGTTTTTATTGTTATTTTCAGCTCCCACTATCTGCCCATTTGACAAATGCACCTCTAACATCCTGGAACCTAAGACTTTCTTCCTCATTGTTAACCACTTTGCCAATCTTCATATCTTCCTCAAAATTTCTTATCATTTCCCCCACGTTATTTCTATATTGTTTCGTAGAATAACAAACATGAAAGGACACAGCAATGATCCTTGTGGTACACCACTGAACACCAGCTCCACGTCACAGAAACAGCACCATCCTTTCTCCAACCACCCAAATAAGTTTCGATCGAACTTACCACGTGAACCTGAATCCATTTTATTTTAACCCTGTTACCAGTCTCTGGTGTGGGATCTTAGCAAAGGCTTTCTTAAGTCTTCATAACATAAATCAACTCCACTACCCTCTTTTACACATCTTATCAGTTCCTGGAAAAATACTTAATCTGATCTGTCAGGTATGACCACCTCTGACAAAACCATGCTAACTCTCGCTGGTCAAACTTTGTCTGGAAAAGTTGCAAATAATTCTATCCTTCAGAGGCTCCTCCAACGGTTTCGTCTCACAGCTCTGTAATTCGCTGTATTATATCTGCCAGCCTTACTGAAAACTTGAATCACATCAGTAGTCCTGCAGTCATCTAACTTCTTCCAGGTGGCCAAAATGTAATGTAAACCAATGGTCAGAGCACATGCAATTTTATTTCTTGTCTCACAAAGCAACGTAAGACGCAACTCCATCCCGAGCTGGGGATTTGCCCAATTTTAGCCTGTCAAAAGCTCCAATACCATCTCAGTCGCGATGTGAAATGGCTCAAAAAAAACCTCAGTCTCTCGTCCTGCATTCTGTACATATATATATCCACACAAGTACTGTGCTCCAGCCGCATATGTAAGGTGATTCACTCAGTTATCCATTTACTGACGCAACTCTACTATGACACTGGAGATATTCAGGTATTATCAGTGGAAAACGCTGTTTCAGCCTTTGCGCCTATATATCCTTTAGCTTTGATAACCAATGGCACATTTTCACAGCGAGCAAGAGTTTAAGTGTTTTCTATCTGAAAAAGAAGTCACAAAATTCTTCTTCCTGCGGAAACTCCAGTCAGTTCGGGTTTGACATGAGGTTCTTTTTTCTCACTCTCTGTTGTCCATCGAGTCCAAGATAGAACTGCGGTACATTCACATGTTTGCTGTATTAATAGACGTAAGATATTGATGCCTATGACTCGCAATGCAATAGGATCAATTCACAAGAGCATTTTTCAACAGGAAAAGAGTACTGTCTTCGGTACAGGGGATCATTGAGCATGGACAATCTCAGGCTTCCAACAGGGCACATGCACGAAATGTCTTCCTCGATTATTCACAGTATCCATAGGCCTGAGACAGAGATGTGCACCAAGGAACTTGGCAAAAGCAGAAGGTGCTGGAACAGCCTAGCATGTCTGGCAGCATCTGAGAAGAAAAATGATAGCTAGCGTTTCGGGTCCAGTGATGCTTCCTCAGAGCGATGGTACCAAGAAATTGTTGGCCTATATGAAGAAGATAGGGTGGTGGGTTCGGATAAGAAGTAAACAGTGGGTGGGTATAGATCTCAGAGAGAGAAGAAGAATTGGACAAACTAATGGATAACGATTAGGCTTGGAGGGTGAATAGTTTTTAATGGAGACTGTTAGTGACTAAACATATGTAGTGCGAAATGGCTAGATAGAATTCAGAATATGTTGAAATAGGCAGACGTGAATTAGTGCAGTTACATGTGTGACTGTCTTCAGACTGACAATGACCTTGGCAAGGAAGGAATGAGAGAGGAAATTCAAATATATTTTCAGCAGTTAAAATCGTTAGAGTTTCTCCATTCACATGTTAAGTCCGCCTTCAGGCCACCGCCCACCCCTCCACAGCCTGATCCAATGACTTCAATCAGATCCCCAGTCATAAGCACGAAAATTGAAGAAAGTAGCAACGATGAAGCGAAGGTCCGTACGTTTGTTGTCCGTTGACTTCCTGTGGGTATTAAACAACTTCTGTTTTATCTTCTCTCTCGATCATTGAAGGGATATGAAGGATCAGTGGTCAAGTTAACATCAAACAGCCAGTTGGCTCTTTTCCATTTAACAGCCGAGTGGGAGCAGACACAGCAAAGAATGCTGCATTCACCCAGTCTGCAGCTGCAGCTGCTGCACTGCACACTCACATAAGCTGGTATACTCCCTCTGAAGCATCTCAGAAGCATGGAATTTCGTCCGTTTTTTTCAGAATTTAACTGCCCTGATCCAAAATTCAGATGGCTCCGAGCAGTGATGCAAGGACAGACTGAATTTCGTTTTTAGGATTAACTTTAGTGGAGCAGGGTTTGGAGAACAGGTTCATTTCCTCTCGATTTAGGGAGGATCGAGTTGTCATTAAGTACTGTGGAATTAAGAAATTTACTGGTGAAGGAGAATTCTTCAAATTCGAATCAAAGTAACGGACCAATGAATGTTGTTGTAATAATCATTGTGTGCTGTGTGTCAATAACTTGGTTAAATGCTGGCTGTCAGATTCTCATGATAACTAGTAACGTCATCGCAGTGATTATCATGAAATTGTTAAAGGAGTGTACGAGAAAGTGTCAACGGTATGAGCAGGTAGGGAACGCGTTTTGAGTTGTTTGAGACAAAGGCTCAGCTAGCCTGTCATTGTCCTGGTAAGAACTTGCAACAAACAATGAGGTGCTGGAGGCAAGGGTACTAGGTCAACGAGGTGAAAAAAACACATCATGGTAAGCTAGGTAACAAGGGGAAAACATAATTCCTAATGTAAAACCAGTTAACAACGTGTTAAACAGTTAACAATATGAAAAGCATTCATTATGAGAAGCCTGTTAACAAGGTTAAGAACATTCGTTGCATAGCGCTAGATGGCTTAATATTTACTGTTGATGCTTGCTGATTGTAACGGTAATCCAATCAATATAGTTGTTGTCCTATTGAGAACATAGAACATAGAACAGTACGGCACAGAACAGGCCGTTCAGCCCACGATATTGTGCCGACCATTGATCATCATGTAAGGTAAACCTCATGTACGAACCCTCAAATTTCTGTGACCATATGCATGTTAAGCAGTCTCTTAAATATCCCTAATGACCTCGCTTCCACAACTGCTGCTGGCAACGCATTCCATGCTCTCATAACTCTCTGCGTAAAGAACCCGCCTCTGCCATCCCCTCTATACTTTCTGCCAAACAGTTTAAACCTATGACCCCTCGTGTTAACAATTTCTGCACTGGGAAAAAGTCTCTGGCTATCAATTCTATCTATGCCTCTCATTATCTTGTACACCTCAATTAGGACCCCTCTCTTCCTTCTTTTTTCCGACGAAAAAACTCGGAGCTCCGTCAACCTCTCTTCGGAAGATAAGCCCTCCATTCCAGGCAGCATACTGGTAAACCTCCTCTGAACACTCTCCAAAGCATCCACATCTTTCTTATAATAGAACGACCATAACTGGACACAGTGTTCCAAATGCGATCTAACCAAAGTTATCGAGAGCTGCAACGAGATATCACGAGTCTTAAACTCAATCCCTCTGTTAATGAAAGCCAAAACACCGTATGCTTTCTTAGCAACCCTGTCCACCTGGGAGGCAATTTTAAGGGATCTATGTACCTGCCCACCAAGATCCCGCTGTTCCTCCACACTGCCAAGAATCCTGTATTTAATCCTGTACTCAACTTTCAAGTTCGACCTTCAAAATGCATCACTTCGCATTTATCCAGTTTGAACTCCATCTGCCATCTTTGCATCCTATCAGTGTTATTCTGCAGCATACAACAGCCCTCTATATTGTCAACGACACCTCCAACCTTTGTGTCGTCTGTAAACTTGCTAACACATCCTTCAATTTCCTCATCCAAGTCATTAATAAAAGTTACAAAGAGTAGAGTCCCGAGAACATAGCCCTGTGGAACACCACTCACCACTGACTTCCAGGCAGAATACTTACCTTCCACTACCACTCGCTGCCTTCTGTCGACCAACTATTCTGTGTTCGGACACATAAATTTCGCTGTATCCCATCCCTCCTGACCTTCTTAACGAGCCAACCAATGGGAAACTTATCAAATGCCTTACTGAAGTCCATATACACCACATCGAGCGCTCGGCCCTCATCAACGTGTCTCGTAACATCCTCAAAGAACCAATAAGATTTGGGAGGCATGACTTGCCCCTCACAAAGCCATGTTGACTGCCTTTAATAAAGCCATGCTCTTCCAGATGGTCTTAAATCCTATCCCTCAGAATCCTTTCTAACTCCTTGCAGACGACAGACGTGATACTGACTGGTCTGTAATTGGCGGGGATTTCTCTATTTCCTTTCTTAAGAGAGGAATTACATTTGCCTCTCTCCAGTCCTCAGGTTCGACTTCGGTGGAAAGCGAGCATGCAAAGATCTTCGAAAGCGGCGAAGCAATCTCATTTCTCGCTTCCCAAAGCAGCCGAGGACAAATCTGGCCTGGCCCAGGCGACTTGTCAATCTTAATGTTTGTCAGAATTTTCAGCGCATCAGCTGCCTCAATCTCTATCTCTTCCAGCATGCTTACCTGCTCCTCAACGGTTTCATTCACTACAAGGTCCTTTTATTTCGTGAACAGAGAAGCAAAAAATTCATTTAGGGCTTCCACATTCTCCTCAGACTCTATACACAAGTTCCCTTTCCTAACCCTGATCGACCATACTCTTTCTTTGATCATTTTCTTATTCCTCACAGACGTGTAAAATGCCTTTGGATTACCCATAATCCTTCCTGCCAAGCCTCTATCATGACGCCTCCTGCGTCTCCTCAGACAATGTTTGAGCTCCTTTCTCGCCTGCCTGTAATCCTCCAGTGCTGAGCAAGACTCTTGCTACTTCCACCTTATGTGATCTCCGTTCTTTCTTTTGACGAGAAGCTTCTCCGCTCTCATCATCCAACGTTCCTTTATCTTACCCCTTCTTACCTGTCTCAGAGAAACACATTTGTTCATCACTTACAACAACTGTTCCTTAACCAGTCTCCACATGTCTATAGTGCCATTTCCATGGAACAATTGCTCCCAGTCTATGCTTCCCAACTCACGCCTGACAGCATCGTAGTTTCCTTTTCCCCAATTAAATAACTTCCCATTGTGCCTGATTCTCTCCTTCTCCATAGCTCTGTAGAATGTGAGGCAGTTGTGGTCACTATCACGAAAATGCTGTCCCAACGTAAGATCCGACACCTGCCACAGCTCATTGCCGAGCATCAAATCCAAAATGGCCACTGCCCTCGTCGGCCTGTCAATGTACAGAGTTAGGAAACCCTCCTAAACACACCTTACAAAAGCAGCTCCTTCCAAACCATCTGCTCTAAGGAGGAACCAATCAATATTCGGAAAGTTAAAGTCACCCATTACAACAACCCTACTACACTCAGACTTTTCCAAAATCTGCCGACCTATACGTTCTTCAATCTCCCTGATGCTGTTGGGGGGCCTGTCGTAAACCCCTAATGAGGTGACTGCTCCCTTACTGTTCCTAATTTCCACCCATCCTGACTCAGTAGGCAGACCATCCTCGACAATGGTAACTTCTGTCGCTGTGATACCCTCTCTGATTAGCAGTTCTGCACCCGCTCTCATTTTCCCCCTATCCCTATTCTTTTTAAATTTTCTAAACCCTCGACCATTCAGCAACCATTCTTGCCCCTGAGAAATCCACGTCTCTGTTATGGCCACAACATCAGAGCACCAGGTACTGATCCATGCTCTGAGCTCATCACGTTTATTCTTGATACTCCTTGCATTCAAGCAAACACACTTTCACTGATCCCTTGGTTCTTTCCCGGGAAATTCATTCACACTGGCTGTGCTACCTCTTGCTATTGCCTCATCTCCATCAACTCTCACCACCAGTATAGAGCTCAAGTTCCAACCCCTGCAATACTATTTTCAACTCTCCTGAACAACTCGAGCAAACCTTCCTCCCAGGACATTGGTCCCTTTCCAGATCAGGTGCAACTCGTCCTTCATGTACAGGTCCAACCTTCCCCAGAAGGCATCCCAATTATCTACATATCTGAAGCCCTCCCTCCTCCACCAGCTGCGCAGCCACGTGTTAAGCTGCGCCCGCTCCCAGTTTCTCGCCTCGCCATCTCGTGGCACCAGTACTAAACCCGAGAACACGACTCTGTTCGTTTGTTCTGCAGCTTCCACCCTAACTGCCGGAAATCACTTTTTTATATCCTCGATCCTATTCCAGGCTATATCATTGGTTCCAATATGTTACACGTTTTCTGGCAATTTGCCCTCCCCTTTCAGATTCTTATACACCCGATAGGATACGTCCAGGACTTTGGCACCAGGGAGGCAACATACCTTCCTGGAATCCCGATCCTGACCACAAAATATCCTGTCAAATTTCCCAACACATTTTGGAAGCAGCTCCTTGATGTGGACCAAAAAACTACTGAATAATCTGTTGTTCAAGAGAAGACCGAAAACTCATCTCTGTGCACAAGGCGATCGTTCTCTCAACCTCTGGGGCCCAGAATAAAAATGAAGGATGTGAAGCCATACTGTATTTCTGAGTGTTTGCTTCGAATCATATGGGGAGTAGGGAATCCAGACGACAATATGAAGATGCAAATCAATGAGGTAAGATCGACATTAATATGACTGTTGATCATCTGTAATAAGTCAGTCAGCAATTGGCTATGACCTTGCTGAAATCTCGTCTTAAAAACACACAGCATAGGAACAGGCCCTTCGACCCACCAAGCTTGCACAGACACATGATGCCTTTCGAAAGTTGTAACAAGTTAGCTATCTTCCCATTCACTCCTTACTCATCTATGTGTCAAGATACCTTTTAATTGTTGCTTATGTATCTTCTCCTACAATGTCCTCTCTCAGGGCATTTTCACATTCTTTCTTGAATAGGAAAAAAAAACTTGCTTCTCATATCTCCTTCAAACCTTCCCCTTTTTAACTAAAACTTATGGCTCAGGTAATTGATATGACTACCCTGGGAAAAAGGCTCTGAGAATCTATTCTATCCATATCGCAACAAGTTTTGCAAACATCTATCATGTAGCTCCTGAGCCACTGATGTCCAACTGAAATCAAATCAAGCTTGCTCAATTATTCCTCACACCTAATATCCTCCAAACCAGACAACATTCCGGTGAACGTTTTTTAGCCATCTCCCACAAATCTAAATCCTTTTATTGATCATGTAACCAATCCTTTACACAATATTCCGAAGTTGCTGAAGTAAAGTTGTTTTCAGCTGCAACATGACATGTCATTTTTTGTCCTCTGTTCTCTGATTGATGTGCGCAAGCATGTTATTGGCCTATGATCATACTGTTCACACTGGTGAACTCAGTTTCAGTTTCAGAGAACTGTAGCTTGTATGCCTCGATCCCTTCGGATTTTGAAGCAACTTAGAGTTATTCCATTTATTGTATATTTCTCTTCTGCAGCAGACATTATACAATGCATTCCCTCGCAATTGCTCAGATTAAATTACATATGCATTATCTCCGTGCAAGTCTCCAGTCTACCTATATCTTGCTGTAAGTCTGCCCGTCATACCGACGATCTACAACTCCAAAAATCTATTCACAGATCTCCAGTCACAAAAACACCCTTTCAATATTCTTCTGTCTTCGATGACCAAGCAGATCTGTATCCATGTTACCGACTAACAACTGATATTATTTGAGTTCACCTTCTGGAAAAGCCTGCCATAAGGAACCACATAAAATATGCTGTTTTTATCCGATTTGGAGGTAGTTATTACTTTAAAATAGCTCGTGAAATGTGATCTTTGATCGCTATCGTGGTTGTTCAGTTCGATTCGCCTAAGTGATGGTAAAGGACGACGATTATTGTGAATATTTGCGAGATCCTGTCAAAACAGACTTGATGCATTGCTCTATTGCCTCTTGTAGTTAGGGTTCACCACATGTCAAATGTGGTGTTGGTGAAGGGAGTGAGTATCGAATGTGCTGCAAGTCGAAAAATGAGTTGCTTTCCCAGCACAACTTCGATATTCTTCTTACTGGAGGTACAGTTGTCCAGGCAACTGGATGGATTTCCATTCTAACCGTGAGCCACACTATTTGAACATTGGACTTAAATTGTAAAGACGGGCAAAATTTCAGGTACTGATGAAACAGCACATTTTCCTCTCAATGTTTGGCTCAGGTTTTTGATAGACAGGCATTTGGAGATGGCAATTTCACAGCAATCACTGGGAAACTGGCTGATTGCAACAATTTGGAGTGGCCATTGCCTGACCCCATCGGGTATGAGTGTTACATGTCAATTATCAGTTCAAGCCAGATGCTTTCTCACAGTGTATCAACACACACTCTTTCAATACCTCAGGTGTCGTAAATAGTGCTGAACAATAGCTAGCAAGCTTTTCAACTTTGCACGAATGCTGGAAGGATGGGCATTGATGGGATGTCTGCAGATTTTGTGTCCAATTTTCTGATTCTGAAGATCTGCTGCACAGATGCATGTCAACTGAGGCGATTCGAAAGTGTAATAATGTCTTTGAGTCTGTTTTACATGGACTCATTATTCTGAAAAATGTGTTCATAATTTACACGTTTAAGATCAAGATATTTATTTTAGTTATTAAAAAAGTTTAAAATACTTACATCTTATTAAGTTAAAGATAATCAATATTTTCGTGAATGCAAATGGAACAATTCTGAGTGTGTCACGCTCAGAGTTAACTGAGTGTTTAACACTCAGTGTTTTTAGATTCGAGCGTGAATCACAAAATAAAGTGTGTGACAACATTTGCAAAGCCGCGTCAAGTCAGCCGGCTTCTCATTGTCGCATTAAATGAAGTGAAAAGATCCAAATTCTTGAAATGAAATTCGCAAGCTCTGTTAGTGAAGTGAAATGCACAGATGGGGTAGAGGTGAAACGCTTTGATAACGTAAAGTAACTCATTCACGATGCTCTATATTAAATGTAACATGCCCGAAAACAAATGTGTATCTGTACCCCCTGAACGTCCCTCATAATAAACTAAAAAAGTCCTGGATTAGGGCATAAAACAGGTTACATTTTTGTGATGAAAGTATGAAAATCATAGATCCAGACATGAGACACATCACGCTAGAGTAATTACTATGGGATATTCATTACCACTTCGACCTCTCTGTCATGACAGAGTCTTGTGTGGTCTGGTAAAACATTTTGGGAATTGTCTGTTTGCTGCACTGATATTTCTGTCTGATGCTCTCCAATCAATAATTAATCATAATGATAATATTGCAGGCGCTGAAGCGAGATACGTGACGAAAAAGGCATCTTTATTCATCATGGTATTTGTATTTATTATTATTATTATTATTATTATTATTGTACATTCCGGATAAGAACGGTTTCATTACAAGGAGAACACACATGAGATCGTGAAGAGTGACAATCACTGGAAAATTTACTCTGGGAATGTTATGACTTAGAGTTTCATTGCTGTTAATCAAAGTCGAATCAGTCATCAAATCTCGATACTTCCAGCTCCATATCCATTTTTATCCAGTCGAAATTATAGACTGCCACCACCATATGTCACAGTGTGTACTAAACGTGCTCTATTAATAATCAGTACGAAATATATTATTTGGGCATGCATAATGTGGCTACAGCGCGTTTTATTCAATTTGTATAAACGTTCTGCTGTTTTCTGCTCACAAGGAATTTCATATTTATTGATTTCGAATGGGACATCCTCCTTTGTAAACTTAGGATGAAGCGAATTCAATTAATAGTGAAGATCTTCCACATTGCTGTCCATTGTACCCCTAAACGTCAACGTCAGCTCATTATTATATAGAACAGAAATAAAGAATACAACATATACGTATCATGGCATGATTCTTGACATGTAATTGACCTAGTTACAGTTGCAGTCGGAGATTCCATTTTATTTTGCTACTCACAAGCAGTTAACTTTTTTGGTCAGAAATACCCCCAAATACGTATGGCCACTGGTAAAAGTTGACCCTCTACACATTCTACCTGCACTGATTGGCAACCTCAGGAAACCCAAATAGATTGTAAATGGACTTAGTCATTCGGCAATGACTACTTTCTATGCTGATACCTGTCGTGCTTCCAGTTTATATGGCTCCGTGGCTCCGTGCTCAATGTTAAAAACTGAACAAGGTGAAATGGAATTTAATCCAATTTATTCATTTTTGCAAAGAGTTAGTTTCATTGTCTCCCTCGAGACCTACAGCACTGATACATCTCCCTACTAAAGAGATCGTACTTCCAAAGTATTATCGAGAGATTTAAATGAAACAATATACTTTGGATACTATGATTATGAATCATAAATAGGAATTGGTGTCGGAATTCAACACCTATGAATGAATTTGTCATTTATACTTAAGGGAAAACACAGTGAAAAACTTCAATTGCTGCCATATTGAAAAAAAAAACT
Source organism: Chiloscyllium punctatum (assembly GCF_047496795.1). Classification (NCBI taxonomy): domain Eukaryota; kingdom Metazoa; phylum Chordata; class Chondrichthyes; order Orectolobiformes; family Hemiscylliidae; genus Chiloscyllium; species Chiloscyllium punctatum. The sequence goes on from NC_092773.1 coordinate 37,168,158, forward strand.
TGAAAATAATAGGAAATAGATATATTAGTTGGATGAGAGTACGTATTTGTTCTTGGCTGGCTACATCTGTGGGGAAAAAAAAACAGAGTTAACATTTCGAATCAAGCGAACCTGGTTTCGATCTTCAGCATCATCATGTCATTTTCCTGCAGGACGTGCGCCGACACTCGTGGTGCAATGAGTACTTGCTTAATGCGAGGGAACACTTGAGGGAGAAAGTCCATGTGCAGTCGCCCTGAAAGCGCTCTGATGCTCAAAACTGTTATTAAATCATCATAGAATGACTCAACCAGACAGAACAGAAACGTACACTTTGGTGCATGTCGTCCCTTCTGACGTGATATCCCAACCCAACTTTGTTTCATTTGCGAACATTTGCCCCATTTCTCTCAAAACCATTCATATTCATATCCCATACAGATGTCTCATAAATTTTGTAATTTTACCTGCCTTCACCAATTCTTCTGATACCTGATTGCAAACTTGCATCAAACACTGTGTGATCAAGTTACCCCTCAGATTTTTTTTTTAGATCTTTTCCATCTCATATTAAAGCGACATTCTCCAGTTTTTGACTCCTCCACCTTCGAAAAAGATCTTGGTTACTCACCATGTCCATGGACCTCCTGATGTTATACTCCTCTATTCTCTGATATTACAGAGTTAAAAACCTCATTCTATTGAGCCATTCCTTGTTACTCAAACTCTCCAATCCCTGCAACACCCTTGTAGGTATTTTTTGTATCCTTCCAAACTTAACGACATCCCAGCTGTAGAGGAGCATTCAATTTTTATGCAATGTTCCAAAAGTGATGAATGTACTGTGCAACCACAATATCAAATCTCAACTGCTACGTGCAATGCTCTGACAAATGAAGACAAACGTGCCAATTGTTTTCTTCACCACCTTCCTTCGATTACACTTTCAAGGCATTATGTTTCTGCACCGCTTTGTCTCCTTGTTTGGCAACACTCCCCAGGGCCCGAGCATTTACTGTTCAAACTTCGACTTTCCTTATCAAATGGCAACGTTTCACATCTGTCGAAATTAAAGTCCATCTGTCACACGTCTATGAATTGGCCCATCTGATTAATATCACAACATGTCTACAAACTCCAGAGCCATAACCACCAAATTCACGTCCAAATTTTTATATAAATGTCAATAGACACTGGACCCGAAAACGATCACTGTGGCACAATAGTGCTTACAGTCCTCCACTACAACAAGCATCTCTCCACCCACTACCTTCAATTTAATATCGTGTGTAATTAGCTAGTTCTCCTTGATTACTTACAGTGTGGAAATAGGACCATTGGCCCAACAGTCCACATTGACTCTCCGAATATCAACCCACCCCCCTACACCGAACAATACGGGCAACTTAGCATGGACAATTCACCTAACCTGCACATCTTCTGGACTGTAGGAGGAAACCAGAGCAACTAGAGGAAACACACGCAGACACGGGGAGAACGTGTAATCTCCACACAGACATTTACTCGAGGCTGGAATTGAACCCAGCTCTCTGGCGCCGTGAGGCAGCAGTGCTAACCATCGTGCCACCGTGCCACACGGTAATCCTTTCGGAACTAGCCTTACTAACAGGTTTACTATGCAGCACCTTGTCAAATGCTTTCATGAATTCGATATTAAAACGTCTAACTCTGTGACTTGCTGAATCTTCTTTGGTTTCACTTCAAAAAAAATCTTCAATAGGGCGAGTGAAACACGATTTCCCATGCATAATGCCATGTGAACGCGAACTAATCAGTCATCGATTCTCTAAATACATGTATATTTTGTTCCTCGGAATCTGCAACTACACGTGACTTACATAAGGCTCAACCATCAAAAGTTCTTTGGATTTTACTTCCAGCCTTCCTTAAACAATGGAAACACATGACACAAACTCCATGCTTTTGACAATGCATACGTGGTTGTCCAGAACACAAATATTTCGGCAAGGGGCCCAGCAATCTCCTCTCCAGCTAAATACAAAATTGTAGATAACACCTTATCAGATCTTGGAGATTTGTCTATCTTAATGGGTATTAAGAACTTCAGCGAATCATTTTCTTTAATATGGATATGTTTCAAGACATAATTTCTAATTTACAGAAGTTCACTAGCTTGCATGTGCTCCTCGACTGCCAATATTGACGCACGTTACTTGTTTAGTATCTTACCCATTTCCAGTGGTTCCACACTTAAATGACCTCGTTGATTTTCAGGAGTCACTATTTTGTCTCTAATTACTCTTTTGTCCTTAATGCGTTTATACAATCTCTTTGGGTTGACCCTAATGCGAGTTCACAATACTATCTGATTTCCAGTTTCAGTGTCCGCCAATTGCCCTGTCACGCTTGTAGGATTCAATTGATGCGAACTGCTGTACCTAATTAATGCCTCATTTTTCCTGAAAAGAGACGAAAAATCTCTGGTCATCCAGCATTTCGCCTCTGTAAAATCCTTGCCTTCAATTAACAGTAGCTTTCTGTGTCTGAAATCCCGTTATCTAATTCTTCAAGGCATCCATTTTTTTGAAATGGCACTTCACGGGCGAACAGCCTCCCACACTCTACTTGTGAAAGTTCCAGTTTAATACCATAAACATTGGTCTTAAACAAATTTGGAAAGTTATTTTATTTGCTCTGTTCCATTCTTCAACATCGTTCTTTTAAAACGAATATAACTATAGAGCATACAACACAGAACAGTCCAGCACAATCCAGGCCATTCGACAATCGATGTTTCACCGGCCTTATAACCTACACTGAGATCAGACTAACAGATCTTTCATTGTGGTATCTTGCATGTACCTATCCAAGAGTCGTTAATATGTTCCTCGTGTAACTGATATACTCCCAATGCTGACGGTGCATTCCACGCAACTACCAAGTTCTTCGTCAAGAACATCCCTCTGACATAACCCCAGACATTCCTCCAATCATGTAAAAACTATACCCCCTCGTGCTAGACATTTCTGCAAAGGAAAACGTCTGTGCCTTTCCACTCTATACCTCTGAACATCTTGTACATCTCTAATTCTGACGTGGTACTCTAAACTACTCCATCACTAACACTTTAATCAATTGCCAAAGCTTATGCCTCAACAGAATGTCAATATTCCTAGTTCTCTGGTAGGTACATCTATAATCTGAGTCAAAGGAAAAAATAATAACCCCTGTACACTCTTAAATAATTCCACTCCATCCAAGTCCTTGATAATACCATACCCTTCGTGCATATGTGGAAATCTAAAATCCCCAAGAATTATGTGTTTGCTTTCCAATTTGCTGCTAACTGCCGAAGGTTTATGTTAGAAACGTTGATTTTTCTGCTTCTCCGATGCAGCCTCATCGGCTGGGCTTTTCGAGCACCATATTGTATGAATCTGATGTACAGTATCTGCAGTGCTTGATTTTTCCCGACCCAATCTGATTACCTATCCTACCAATCCGCGCTGTCAACCATTTATCTGACTGCGTCTGTGGTGCCTCCACCTCCCTATCCATCACAAAACGTTGCAGTTTTTATATTTCTTATTGCCTCTAAATGTCATTCCAAACGATCTATGTGATTCAGGAGGAATCGCGTCCAAACATACTTCTTGAATTATTCGTCTCCAGGATCATATTTTTTTTTCCGTGATCTACCACGTCTAACATGAAGGGCACAGCACAATACTAAAAGCGTTTTTACCCACTAACAATTTACAGAGCCAAAATTGCCTGAAAACAGACACAGCATACTTTGCTCCAACGCAACGGTTGTACAGTCTCATCGTTCAAAAAACATGCTCTGGAAATAACTTAATTCCAACTGTTAATATTAGGAGTTATTCAAGAGAGAGATCACAGCTTTATTTTAAAGGATGCACTCGCCTTAGTCACTATTACAGATTTAAACAGAAGGACGATTAATCATAAGTTTTTGAAGTTTTATGAGTCATCAGGGTCAAAAACAAAAGGTTGCGCTCCTCTGTAGTTGCAACCAATGATTCTTTCATGAACCATTTTCTCCCACAATCATTCCCAGTTTGGCAGAATGATCATTAAGAGAAGGGAGAAAATGTTTTGAGAATGCAATGTATTCTGATGATAGTATGGACAGGATGAACGGAAATAGCCAAATATTGCACAAACGCCTATTGCTGTGGGTTTGGCCGAGTGTTTAAGGCATTCGTTCAAAAATCGCTTGCGGTTTGTCCTGCTCAGGTTTTAGTCATGCGGACTATGTCTAATCGTGGTATAGTTTTTAAATGGGGTTCTGCTTCAAGACAAAAAGCACGAAGGCACGTCTGTTTTCTAATAACTGTTTTGTTTAATGTATATTCAGAATATTTCCGTTTTGCAATCGAACATAAGAACGTAATAACATCAAGCAGGAAGAAGCCATCTGACTTTTAAAACCTGCTCCGCCATTCAATAAGATCATAACTGATCGTTTCATAGCCTCAGCTCTACTTACCAGCTCTCTTGCTGTAAACCTTAATTCCTTTGCTGTTTCAAAATGTATCTATATTAGCTGTAAGAACATTCAGTGAGGAAGCTTCAGCTATTGCATTTGGCATGGAATTCCACAGTTTCACAGCTCTGTTAGTGTCAAAATTCCTTCTCAGTTCAGTAATGGATTGACATCCTCGAACTCTGAGGCTATGTCCGCTTGTCTTAGTTTCATCTGCCAGTGAGAAAATCATTTTACTTAGAACTTTATGAGTGGATTCGATAAGATATAAAATTTTGAATGGATTAGACAAGATTTATGTTTCTATAAGATCCTATTTCATTCTTTTAAAGTCCAATGACTACAATCACTGCCTCATCTGTATTTCCACAGAAGCCAAAGCCCTCAACTCCAGAATCAACTTAACAACCTCCTCTTCAAACCCTCTAGTGCTGCTTTATCATTTATCAATGGAGGAGACTAAAACTGGATATGGTACCGCATGTGGGGGCTCAGTAGCTCACTTTTTAGCTGTCACATAACCTCACTCTTTTTAAAGTCAGTCTCTTAAGCAATGAAGGACATAAATACATTTTCTTCCTTCGTCACTTATTGCACCTGCAGACCAGCATTCTCTGATTCATGCTCAAGGGCACCCCGTTCCTTCTGCACAGCAGCATGCTGATTTTATTTTCAAATATTCGCACGTGTTACTGCTGTTCCTACTAATATGGATAGCTTCGCATTTATTAACATAATACGCCACCTGCAAGACGTTTTCAGACTAATTCATAAAATCTATGTTTAGATCTATATTACAACAGTGAACTGATTTTCTTGCATCCCTACTTTCTGAATATCACAGCCTTGTGTGTTATTGCAGTACAGTTCGCGAAAGTGGAGAACGAAGAACAAAGAATATAATGCACAGGAACAGACCCTTTGGTTCTCCATGCCTTCACTGATCCAGATCCTCTACTTTAAGCTACTGCCTATTTTGTCAGGATCTGCATCCTTCTGATCCCTGCCCATTCATGTATCTGTCTCGTTAAATCTTAAATGATGATATCGTGGCCGCCTGTACAACCTCCACTGTCAACACTTTCAAAACACCCAGCACCCTCTGCACGAACATCTTTCCACACATATCGAATTCAAACTTTTCCCCTCACAGCTTTCAATCGTGTCCCCGAGTTAATGATTCCCCCACTACAGGAAAAATGAATCTTGCTATTCATCCTGTCCTTTATTCCCACAATATTGTCGACCATAAACAGCACCCCTCCACTACCTCCGTTTTTGTAATCAAAAAAACTAAAATCTATTCAACTTCTCTTCATAGCTAGCGCCCTCTGTACAAGGAAGCATCCTTGTGACCCTCCACTATACGCATTCCAGAGCATCTAAATCCATTTGGTAATGTACACAGTATTCCAAATGCTGGCCGAAACAAAGTCCGACACAACTGGAACTTGATCTGGTAACTCTTGTACTCAGTACCCAGCCCGATGAAGAAAAGCATGTTCTACACTGCCCTGACGCCCCTCTCTACTGACGTTAACCCCTTCTGGATGCAATGGACCTGACCACCCAGATCACTCTGTACATCAATGTTCTCCAGGCCTTTTCCTTTTTCTGTAGCGTTCGCCCTTGAACCGGATCTTCCAAAATGTATCTCATGGTATTAGACATTGCTGACCTCCATCTGACATATTTCTGCCCAAAACACCAGTCCATCTATAAAATAATGCATGCATTCTCTGATAGTGCCCTTCACTATCTGTTTCTTCTGCAAATTTGCTCATCAGACCACCGAATACTTCCTCCAGATCATTTTTGAACAGTAAATCCACATGAGAGCGAATTGTTTGGAGTTCAGAAGCCTTGAATATCCAAGACATTACGGAAATATAAAGGATTGAGCTCAGAGAGGAAATCAAATCAAGGGTGATAATTATAAAATAAGTACATTGCTTGAGCTGCTGTCAGTGTAGGTTAGCGAGCAAAGAGGTAACAGAGCAACAACACTTTATCAACAGGAAATTCAGTGGATGGGCGATGTATTCAGCTCCTATTCTTTCTTTTCCAACATTCTGGGAGAAACGATGTGTCCCACCCACATTTCCCGATTTTTTTAAAAACAAAATCATGTCTGCAGAAACGTATTTATGATGTTATTTGGAAAAACACAAGGGAATTCTTCCTGGTGAATAAGGAAAAGGCAGCAGTGGAATGTCACTTGATTCTGTATTATTCAGAACCACAAGTCAATGGTCTGATTTGGAATATCACAGTGAAAGCTAATGAAAATAGAAGGGAACAAAACTCGGAATAAAAGCTGACCGAACACTGACCATGTACATACTGAAAATTGGCGTACAATCTCACGTGGTTCAGTGATGTCTCCAGGGAATGATATCAACCATTTTAACTGCCTAGTGATTGCATACGTATAGCAACGTGATCGTGTCTTAACTGCCCTGTTGTCAAAAAATTGGCGATTATTGCTACGCTTGGCCAGCGACGTCCATTTGCTGTAAACGAACGAAATTTTGTTCCATATTTATCCTTGGACACTAAACACAACTATTGATCATTATTCCTTCTTCTTTGACTACACAAGAAAATTCTGTTGTGTCTATCAAACTGAACCAACTCAAATTATTGTCAATTCGAAGTGAGATCATGACTTTGTTAATCTACTTTGGATTGTCTACAGGTAGCCACAACATGTCAACAAATTGTCAGATGGTGGCAGAATGGAACAGTGCAGCCAGAGCTCGTCTGCTCCGCTAGTTCTTCTTCATTTCATAGAACATAGAACATAGAAAATTGTAGCGCAATACAGGCCCATCGGCCCTCGATGTTGCACCGACCAATCATACCAATCTGAAGCCAATCTAACCTACACTATTCCATGTACGTTCGAATGCTTGTCCAATGACGACTTAAATATACTTAAAGTTGGTGAATCTACTTCCATTGCAGGCAAAGAATTCCATACCCTTACTACTCTCTGGATAAAGAAACTACCTCTGACATCTGTCCTATACCTATCACCCCTCAGTTTAAAGTATGCCCCGTCATGCTTGCTGTCACCATACTTGGATCAATACTCGCCCTGTCCACCCTATCTAACCCTCTGATTATTTTATATGCGTCTGTTTGGTCAACTCTCAACCTCTTCTTTCCAACGAAAACAGCCTGACATGGTAAGGCCTTCCCCCCCATAACACGCAACATCCGAGTATGTCTTCGTCAATCCTAGTGTTGGTGGTACAGTGGTTAGCACTGCTGCCTCACACTACCAGAAACCCGGGTTCATTTCCCGACTCAGGCGACTGACTGTCTGGAGTATGCACATTCTCCCCGCGTCTGCGTGGGTTTCCTACCACAGTCCAAACATGTGCAGGTCAGGTGAATTAGCCATGCTAAATTGCGGGTGCGTTAACTAAAGAGGGAAATGGGTGGGTGGCGCGTCGGTGGGGACCTTGTTGGGCCGAAGGGCCTGCTTCCACACTGGAAGTAATCTAATCTAAAATCTCCTATGCACCCTTTCCAAAGCTTCTACATCCTTCTTATAATATGGTGACCAGAACTGTACACAATACTCCAAGTGTGGCAACACCAGAGTTTTGGACAGCTTTTGCATAACTTCCTGGTTCTGGAACTCGATCTCTCTATTAATAAAAGCTAAAGCACTGTATGCCTTCTTAACAACCCTGTCACCCTGAGTGGCAACCATCAAGCATCTGTGCACCTGGACACCAAGATCTCCCTGCTCATCTACACTGCCAAGAATCTTACCATTAACCCAGTATTTTTCATTCCAGTTACTCTGACGAAAGTGAATCACCTCACAGTTACCCGCATTATACTCCATTTGCCACCTCAATGCCCAGCCCTGCAGCTTATCTATGTCTCTCTGTATCCTACAACATCCTTCGTCACTATCCACAACTCCACTGACCTTAGTGTCGTCTGCAAATCTACTAACTCACCATTCTACGCCCTCATCCAGGTCGTTCATAAAAATGACGAATACCCGCGGACACAACACCAACCCTTGCGGTACACCACTAGTAACTGGATCCAGGATGACCATTTCCCATCAAGCACCACACTCTGCCTTCTTTCAGCAAGCCAACTACTGATACAAACTGTTATACGTCCCACAATCCCATTCCTTCTCATTTTGAACAATGGCCTTCTGTGGGGAACCTTATCGAATGCCTTGCTGAAATCCATATACACCACGTCAAACGGTTTACTCTCATTTCTTCTGACTCTTCTGTTTCCTTCTTCTTAATGTCTTTTTTCCTATATCTTCTCTCAACTCTTCGCCTCCAGTGATGATTCCCGGTCTCGGGAGAGCGATTATGTCTCGCCCTCCAGCGATAAATCCTGACACTCTGCCAATGATTTCTTGCTCCTGTTGAGAGTCACGTCCTGACTCCGGGGAGAATTCTCAGGCTCCAGTTAACAACGATGTCCTGCTATTTGGCTATGATTCTCATCCGACACTGAAAGACAATTCGCTGCTTTCCAGCATACGTTCACAACCTCCAGTGAGACGGTGCCTCGCCTCTGCCGATTTATGATTCACGCCGTCAGGCGCCATTTCTAGCAATAAAAAGTGTAATGCTTTCACACCATCTGGTGATTGCTCCCGCTTCTGCTGATGACTCCCACGCCCCCGTGATCACTCTCAGCCTCTGGCAATTTCTCCCAAACTAGTGCAGCTGCCTCTCAATGGGCTACGGCAACATTACAGCTTTCCACGCCTCCTGGCGTAGCATGGCAAACACTTGGCATGACGTGCGCACCCATAGGCATCTTAGATTACCGTCCTCCAGCTGTGATAGCTTCGGCCTAACTTGTCGGTCTAAAGGGATCTCTCACCCTAATGATCCTCAGAGTGAAGACCGTCACAGTTTGGAGCCAGGATCCAGTGTGAACGAGAAGGTAGGTTCCTGTGTGATCTGCTGTTCTGAACTTTAATTTCTTCAATGCTGCACATTTTGTTTCTCTATTCTTTAAGATGTTTTACTCAATAAGCTGCACCTAGATACGACACTGGATGTGTCTATATGCAAACTTTTCACTATGTTCATTGATTATATATGACAATAAAGGAAAATTCTAATTCTATAATAGTAACGCTGACAGCGGTGGAGAAGGCAGCATATTTACTCCAGTGCCAGGCTTTGCCCTCTTTGTCCACATCTTTTTCTCTTTCTTTTTTCTTCTTCGACATCTTTTGAAATCAAAACTATCTGATAAAGACAGCTCTAAATGAATAGATTCCTTCGAAGGGCTCCAAGGAGCCAACGGAATATTGAGGCGCATTGCAGTCTGAAAGTTGGCCCGAAGGTCTGTGAAACCTACAGCAGGATTCTCGTTTGTCCAGGAAGTGGACTACTGCTGGCGGCATAGGCTGGGCTGTGAAGCCTGGAGTGGGAATTTGACAGTGGCATGCTGCAGTGATGAAGTAGAAAAATTGGATTGCCTTTAAGTTACTTTTACTTATTTTATTCTAAGATAATGTGAATGATGCCGATGTATGGCAATGGTACAAACATTTGACTCGACTTTATATTGAGTACAACGTCAAAATAAAGGATGTTCTATTCTATAAATTATAAATGTTATATTATAAATGTTCATTAGCGACCCAGAGCAGTTTCGGGACTGCATTTCTAATATTGCATACAATATTTCATGGAAAAGTGCTTCAGACATTGTAAGGCACAGGTTAGATTCCTGTTACTATAGATCATAGCGGAAGGATGAACAGTTATGACAGTTTAACTGGGTCTCTGAAAGTGTACTAGATCAATACATACTCTAGGTTATTTTGCAATACTACTGTGTTCCATTATTTTGTTAAATACACGTTCGAAAGTTGCCTTTCAGTGTTCAATCGAGCATTCATTCAAACACCACGTTTAATAGCACAAAGTAAATGTTAAAACGTTTCCTTGTTGTCCTCAATCACGTCATTTAAGTATTGACATGAAATCTTCTGTGTGATCCAAGCACAATGTCGGAATTTCAGTAATATTTTCTGGTTTGGCCGGGAATGTTCCACAAAGTGATCCACACTTATGCAGTAGAATAAGGTACATGAGGTAGCTTGACAGCTTACAACATTTAATGAAACAGTTGAGGGTAGTGAGTGTACATCAACACCTTCATGACATCCTCACAGAACTTGCTCTGGGCGACAGCGTAGATGAATACGTTGTTGCAGGAACTGAGAAAGTGGAGCATTTCGGTCGTCTTTGAAGAATGCAGTCTGGGTCATTGAAATCCAGGCCGATGAAAAACGCCTCACCAGGAATCCAAACATAGAGAAAATGAGCCACATAGGTTTACCCACAGGAGGAGGAAGCTGAGTGATTTGGCAAATAGCAGGATAAATGACTTCTTGCGGTTGATTATTTCCTGCTCTCCATTTGTCTCAGTATCACGGAGCCTCTTGCGAGCTCTGCTGGCTATTAGGATGTGTCTGGCAGTGAGAGCATTGAACAGCAGAATTCGGAGGAATGGAACAAAGGGCGTCAAGATGTAATCCAACCAGTCGTAGGCCGTCCAAACTGGGGAATTGTAATAGGTTGACTTGATCTCACAGAGCCATTACATTCCATCAAAAATGTACAAGAATTTTTCGGTGAAGTAGAATGGGATATTCTTGAAAAGCTCAAGTTGCAGACAATGGCTATGACCAGCAATGCAGTTTTCTCAGTGCAGTATTTGGACTTAAGTCAGTGACAGGAGATGGCCACAAAACGGTTGAAAGTGAAGGCCACTGTCATCCACACGGAACCATCTTGTGTCACACATACCACCACAATGCTGAGCTTGCACACGGGAGTGGTTGACAGGAGACTGTACCTGAAGTAGATATCTCCAATCTGATTAAGGCTGACAGCAGTGATGATGACGAGGAAATCGGTTACTGCCATCGCCAAGAAATAATAGGTGATGAACAGAGAGAGACCACATCGTCCTCAAGATAGAATTATGATTATCACCAGGTTTGCTGTGAATATTCAGATGAGACCATTGTTATGAAGGGGAAACCAGGGTCAATGGAAAATCCAGTAACTGTGTTAATCCACATGACTAGCTATAAAACCCCGAACCAGTTCAGAGATGCTATGACATATCTCTCGAGAAGTGCTGACTGGAAAACAGGGTAACCTTGATTATCTGAACATAATGGGCTGGCACTATTTCGTTCAGATAATCACTAATTCGGTTAATCGAATAATTACCTTTCCTCTGGGGCTCGGAGTTATTCAAGACCGCTTCCCGTTCCAGGGTCTGCCAGCACCACACAGCGTGTGAGGCCCCACCCCCGCCCCAACCCCGTGCAACATCGTCTCCGCCCGCAAACCCCCAACCCCGTGCAACACCACCTCCATCCCTAAAACCCACCGAACTCTGTCTACCACTGCTCCCCGACCAGCCCCCAAACCCTTACACACCAGCCCCCTCTCTGCACACCAGATGGCAGTATTGCGTCAGTCACCCTTGATAGAATTGGTGAGGTCCAGAAAGGAGAATGAGGTGTCTGAGATGATCTGGGTGAACTTAAGGTCGGGGTCAATTGTGTTGGCGAATTTGATGAACTGTTCAACCACATTGTTGCAACATGAGGTGGCGCCAATACAGTCATCAATGGAGTGGAATATATGGCGACGAGTTCCGTGGGGTAGGAGCAGGCCGAAATGATGGATCAGCTTGGGCAGTGCCACTTATGGAACTTAGGTCGAAGGTAGAATCCGGTAGTGCCGTGTTTCTGAACTATGAGATTGGAACCTGTGCATGGGAGATGCCCTGATGTGATGAGGTTGTGTACGGTCTGGAAGATGATGGATTGTTGACTGCAGGTGAGGTCGGGGCCGAGGGAGCAGCAGGAAGAGTTGTTTTAGATTTGGCACCTGGCTTCAGCTGTGTCGAGATTAGTGCACCAAACTGTCACTGTGCCCCCTTGTTCGTCGGTTTTATGGTGAGATTGGAGCTGGAGCTGAGTGAGTGGAGGGGTGGACATTGTGAGGAAGAGAGGTTGGAGTTATTGAGGTGGGTGGACAGATTGAGGCAGTTAGTGTCCCAACGGAAGTTGGAAACAAAGAAACTGAGGGCAGCGAAAAGACCAGCATAGAGTATCGAGGTGGATGGGTATGTTGGAGGTGAAAGAAGGAGTCCTTGAAAGGTGGTCGGGAGTTTTATTTGAAAACGTAAGCATCGAGACAAGGACGGCAGAAGAACTGCTTGATGTCGCAATGCACTAATAATTTAGGGATATGGAACTAGATGTGGATGAAAGTATGGTCTTTGCTGAGGAATGATCGTTCGCCCTCAGTAAGGGGGAGGTCTTGGGGCAAAGTTGAAAATACAGCAGGACTGGGATCTAGGACCAGTTGTAGGACTGGAACTGGGAGTGGGTGTAGAGACTGTAACTGGAGTGGGTGTGGTAATCGAGGCACCAGTTTGGTGTTTATTGCAGAAGTGCGGCTCAGCCATGGTGTCAAGCGCAGAAGTTGTGACTTTGGGATCAGCAGATGGCTTGTTATTGGCTGTGTTCAGGTGAGTGGCATCTGTAGGGACAGAAATGCTTGTGACCCCGGCAGCTATGGAGGCAGAAGTGGCAGAATTCATTTTGTAGTTATGTTAGTGGTTCGGAAGAGACTGCAGGCGCAGCAACAACGGATACAGAGGTAATGTTCTGGGTCGGTCTCACTTTGATTTCAGCGGCGGTGGATCTTGCAACAGTTGTGGCAGCTTGTGATGTTGTAGTGGTGGCGACAGTGGGTGTCTGACGAATGGTCGCGGAAGTGGCATGTTCAGCCGTCGCTGTGGGCTGTCGTTCAGCGGGGACTGAAGTGACGTGATAGTTCGTCACCAAGTTGGTGGCTGAAGGGGACAGATGGCTGATGGAGGTCAAGCATTTCTGGAGGCTGTGGAAAGCTTCTGAAAAGATCGATGAGTCCCGAATATCATGGCGTTTACATGAAAAATTATTGTACTTTCAGTTTTTGATGTCTGTCATGTTGTAGATAAAACCGTGCGGGTAAGAATTCTTCTGTTGACGTAAAACAGCAGAGATCCTTTGCAGTTCTGAGAGAGTGTGGCCCTCAGGATGAAGACAACATCAACTGCAGCCTCTTTACCAAATCAAGCAGCTTTACCTTGTTCACATCTTGCAGGACGATTCAAAATCACTTCTTCCCCACAGAAAACTACTTGTTGAAGAAAGAGCCATTAGTACACCAAGCACTGTTTATATCAACTTTATTCCACACCCAAACAAAACACCCAACACCATTCAATCACCGCCTTTCAGTCCAACAACACTAAACCCGAATTGGAATTATCCAATAGGCCAATCAAACAGCCCGCAAAACTTTATGGCCAGAGATGTCCAAAAATGTACGAAGATAGCCCAGAGCCTAATTATCATTCAGAAAGTAAGATGTTATGGGGTATAGGGAAATGTGGCTGCCTGTATACTGAAGTGACAATCTGAAAAAAAGTCTGTGAGTGGCAGTGGATGGAAAGTATTCCACCTGCAGGTCGGTGACCACTTGTGTCCTGGTGGGGTCTGTTCTTGGGATTCTGCTCTTTGTTGTTTTCATCAATGATTTGAATAAAGAAGTGAAAGTGTGTCTTGGTAGGTCTCTGGTTGTGGTAGTGGTTGGAAAGTATTCCACGTGCAGGCCGGTGACCAGTGGACTCCTGCTGGGATCTCTTCTTGTGCTGCCGATGACACAAAGGTCAGTGGAATTAGAGATATTGATGAGGGTTTTTCCAGGCTACAAAATGACATGGATACGACACAGAGTTGGGGTGAGTAGCGGCAGTTGAAATTCAGTCTGTATTGATGTCAAGTGATTCATTGAGGAAGGTCGAATTTGAATTTTGAATACAGCGTTAAAGGCAGAATTCTTGGCAGTGCGCAGGAACAGCCGTAAATTGGGGTCCATGTCCTTAGATCCCTCAAACGTTTCATTCAAGTTGATGGAGTTGGTAAGAAGACATTTATTTCCCTTTCATTAGCAGGGTGATTGAGTATAATAGCCGCGAGGTTTTGCTGCAGCTCTGTATAATCTGGTCAGACCACTCTTGGAATATTGTGCCCAGTTCTGATCGCCTCATTATAGGAAAGATTTAGATGATTTAGAGAGGGTGAAGAGGAAATTTACGAGGATGTTGCTTGGTTTGTACGGCTCGTCGAACGAATTGTCAATGAGTGAGCTCGGGCTTTAAACACTGCAGCGAAGAAAGAAGAGAGGTGACTTGATTGAATTGTACAAGCAGTGGAAGGGATAGATAGAGGAGAGAGACAGAGGTTTTTCTCCAGTGCTGAACTGCCTGTCACGAGGGGTCATAAATTTAAATTAATTGAGGAAGGTATAAGGGAGATGTCAGAGGTAGGTTCTTTCCGCAGAGAATGATGGGTTGGTGGAATGCGTTGCCAGCAATCGTAGTACAGTCAGAGACACGAGGAACATTGAATCGACTGCTGAACAAGCACATAAATTGAGGGGTGTGCAGTAAGCTTGACCTTAGATGAAATTAAATGTGGGGCACAATACCGTGGGGTGAAGGGCCTTTGCTGTACTCTGCTGTTATATGCTCTATGTTCTGTATTTTAAGTTTTTTTTCACGAAATATGTGAAACTGGAAAAGCATAGCCAATCAGGATCTACATCGGAGAAACAGAACAATCGACAATTCGGGCACAAGACCTCTTAAAAAGTGCCATTCATCAGGAAGGACGGGCTCATGGCCACAATATCGATTCTCGTGGTCCTCTGAAGTTGTCTGGTCGGTTATGCTTTTCCAGCAAAACACATTTCGACGCCGATCTCCATCTACTGTACTCACTTTCTTGCAAGTTGATTTTCGTTTCAAACACAGATGTGAAGTGATTGTTCCATTTCTTTTTTGCAACAGTTGAGCAGAAAACTCGGCTCCAAGCAAAAGAGAATTTATTTAAAATCTACAGCCAAAACACGAAAAAAGAATAACCTAACTAATAGAAAACCCAGCAGACTCGATGGATGAACTTTGACAACGATCTTTACCAATTTTCGCAATATAAATATACATTTTGATAAAAGATGAATTGAGCACAATTCCTTACAATTAGTCGAAGCCTTTTGGAGAACATTTAGCAAAAAATCATCTGCTGATGCATGGAACCTTCTTTCAATGCGTTGCAGCAGCTTCTCTGCCAGAACTCAACCAAACTGGACAAAAATGTGAACTGGGAGAACTGCCTACTCTTCTGCCATTATAGATTTGCATATATTGGCACCTCAACCTTTACGAACTCTCTTGAGAAAAAAAGGAAAGATAAAATTGACTTTGGTAAAGGGGCAGCAGGATCATGCCTCAATCATCCAACGCACAATTTAAAAATGTTTTGATATTGGCTCGTTATTCCTTATTTTTCTGGGGAATATGGACCCGCCTGGTTCACCTCATCAAATCAAATTAAACGTCATTACATTCTTTCCCAGGCGTAGAATAAGTTACAAACGGAACATACGCAATAGAACCTCAGCAGGACATTTCACCTTCTCTCCTGTTAATCCTTTAAGTAGAATCACGGCCGAAAATTTGCAACATTCTACGGCCAAATACATTCTGAAAACCAGCCTTCTTTTTGTTTATTATTCACAACATGTGGGGTCCATCAACATTTTTTTTCAATATCTGCATCAGAAGAAGAGGTTTCTAAGCTCACTTTTATCGATCACAACTGTCATTCCTATGTATGAGCACAAACGAGATTGCTTGGAAGGGGTTTTGAGAAGTTTGAGTGAAGGATTGGTGATGCAGTTCCATCGCAGAAGAAACGTGTCGTCGAATTTGCGAGTGCTGGTGCTTCCATGGGTGTACTATCATTGACATTTGAAATGCTAATATTTCAGAAAGTGATGTCGGAAGACACTAATGAGTTATGTTTGAGCAAAGAAACATGGAAACAGGACGCTGCAATAGTCCACAGACACGGCGAGCATGCTCAGCCATTCATTATGACCATGCTTGATCTTGCATATCAACGCAATAATTCAACATTCGTTCCAAACATCTTGCTGAATTTTGTTGTGTGGTTTTTCAGAAAATGCATGTATGGGTTACGTTTTTAAAGATACCAGCGAACTGAATATGAAAGCCTGATGTGTTAGAAAAGTTCAGAATGATTGAAAACATCTTAACTCTTCACTGAAATGGCAAATGGCAGACCGCATATTCTGAAATTCGATGCACTGTTCTAGATTCTCCAATCATGAGGACCTTTCTTCCCGGATGAAGTCGGTCGATACCTGCCTTGGTTTTTATACTTTGCTTTCAGATCGTTTTAATTCTTTTCAACTCCGTCCTGGACAAACCTGTACATTTCCAAAATACCATCATCCTCAATGTCACCTGATTGAATCTGCACTGGAACATAATCATTTAATTTAAAACGTGCACGCCTACTGCGTATGCATATTATAGAACGTCAATCAGATTATCAAACTATTTACAGTCCACAATGTACTGAGAGTTTGCATGGAAAGATTTTGCACCAGAGTTCACGAGCGGGGCGGTGACATTAACTCACATGAGGCACTCTAATATATATTTTAAAAGAAAAAAAAGAACAAAAGGAAGTAAAAGGGTAAGCGATCGAGTAATATGAAAGAAGATTTCATTATCTTTATTTTTGACATATATCCTCGGTAAGGGAAAGTTTAGAGTAGACATTGGACCGGTGGAAAATGACACGAGAAGAGGAGTATTATGAACAAGAAACGGGGAAGGACGTGAATCAGTATTTGTCTTCAGCCTCCATGGTGGAAAGGCAGCATACCAGAAAATAACCAGAGTCAGGGCACAGTGATGAGTGCAGTCAACATCACTAAGATGAAGGTGTTCGGGAAACTGAAAGTTCTGAATGTCGATAAATCACCTGGACCGATGTGATCCAATCCAAGATTCTGATAGACATACCTGTCGAGATATTCGAGATACTATTGTTGACCTTTTGGCAAACAATGAGTTCGGGAGCTGGCTGTGTCCAGTAAAATGACTGGCGTTACATCCCTGTTCAGGAAGGAAGTGAGGCAGAAGATGGGAAATTGGTGTTAGGTTAGCCTGGCGTCGTCCCCTGTAAGATTATAAAGTCAGTTGTGAAAGGTGAGTTTGCAGATTACTTGGAATTGTGTCGTAAGATAGCGTTTGAGAGAGAATGGCTTTGTCAAGGGAAGATCATGCCTGATAAATCTGTTGGAAAAATTTGACGTCATAGCAACCAAATTAGACAAAGGAGAGCCAGTGTTCACAAACTTATTTTGAGTCAATGGACCACACAGAAGTCTGTCAAATTAAAAAAAAGCGAATTTTACAAAAAACTGGATTGACTGAATGGCAGAAGACAGAGACTGGTGAAAATGGATCTCAGTTCAAAATGGCTATCAGTGAGTAGTGGAATTCCACAGTGTCAGTGTCAGAACTCCAACTTTGCAAATTGCATCTTGATGATCTGAAAACACCACCAACAGTATTGCTGCTTAGTTTACAGTTTGCACATTCATGCTTGGAATGTCAGGAAATTTTGGGGAAGCGGGGAGGCTGAAGTACACTTGGACAGGTTAGGATAATAGGTAAAGAATTGATGGATGTAAAACAGTGCAGGAAAACATGGACTTGTGCACTTTGCAAGAAGGAATACATGTTCAGACGATTTTGTCAACTGGGATAGGCTTTGGAAACGTGAAGTGTAAATGGACTTGAAGAGTTCTACTTCACGATTACCTTACTTTAACAACCAAGTTCAGGTCTGTGTTACGGAGGCAAACACTATTTTGACATTCATTTCTCAAAGGGCTCGGTTACAAGAACAGGAATACACTGCTCAGATTGTATAAGGCTCTGGTCACACTATATTTCGAAACATATGAGCAATTTTGCTCTCTATAATTTGGGAAGGATATGCTGTCTTTGTTTGGTGGGTGGATTCAGAAGGCAATTACAATATTGATCCCGAGAATGAAATGTTTGTCATTTGAGGAGTGGTTGAGTTTGTACATCAAGAAATTTAGTGGGGTGAAGGGAAAGCTCATTGAAATTTACAGAATGCTGAGAAGTCTGAAGAGGGTGGATTTGAAGAAAACATATTCGCTCTTAGGAGGAACAGTGACCCATTGGCAGAGTCTCGGCGTGAAGGGAAGAAACTTAAGAAATGACTGAACAACATTTACCTTTTGCTTCTGGTCAGTGAATATGTGGAACACATTTCCACAGCAGGCTGCACAGGCTAAGTGTACCTCAGTTACAGACATAAATGCGACGAATTAGTTTGGGGATCAAACATTTAATGGACAAAACAGGATGACCAGGTTGTGAAATATATCAGGAAGATCTAATGGCGAAGCAGACTGAGTGGGCCAAATGAACTAATTCGCATCATGTACCTTATGGTCCAAACCTCTTCTTCTGAGCTGTACTCGTTCCAAACATTATCATGCTTTTGCCTCAGCATTGGTTCCTGGATTTCATAATTACCACTACGCTGCCCTCACTATACAATGCTGTGGTGATATCATTTTGTTACATATGAATAATCATCTTGCTTTACCAAGTTGTTTCCAACTGTTTAACATTAAATCTAAACAAGAAGGTAACGTCAGCAATCAAATAAATACACGACTTAATCTGACCTTTTAGGTGCCGATAACATGAGGAACCTGGCTGAAATAATGAGAAGAGATTGTATTCGAATTACTGCCTCTCGTCGTTATCTGCTATCAGCCACTTCGGTGAGCATACTCAGAGTGAGATTGGTGAAAGAGAGCCACTGAAATAAATATATGAGAACCCTTCCATTGTCAATGCTTCAAATGTAAAACAATGTTTTTTTTTGTTTGTTAATTGATCTAAAATTGACAGCTTGATGCGGTTTAAGTGCTCCCCTGGAGACTGTCAGATAAAATAAATGAAGGGAACTTTGAATTTTTGACAACATTAAACAGCGCAGCTTCGAGAAGTGTAATACTTCCGAACGGTCATGCATGGACCAGTGAAAGGGCTCTTCTATGCCATTACCTATCCCATTGTTGCCGTTGTTGGAATCCCAGGTAAGAAATGAATTGCAAAGAAAGTACTTAGTTATTTGGAAATCTTCACTAAAGTTCTATTTTTTCCTTTGCCCATTTTTCTAAGGTTCATCCCTCTGGAAATATAAGGGATATAAACCAGATACGTATATTGCCATTTTGGTTATTGCAGCTTAGTGCATGTTTTGCGGCATTAAGGAGAGTTTTAGTGCATTATTTGAACTTATATCATTGAACAACGCATGATTATATTCAATGATTTATATAACACATTGCTGTTAATAGATTGTGCAAATATGAATTCATGAATAGCATTTCCTGAACAGTAATCTGTTGTATTATTCAGAATTAAATTTAACTTTAATCTAAAATAGATTCTAGAAATTTAATGACATATGTGCTGGCAGTTTAGCCAGGTGGGAAAAGTGCATTTTCCTGCACTGATCTTAATACATTCATGCTGGTTATGAAGATCAGCCATAAAGTTGTTGGAAGGTGCGGTGGAATGGCTGAATCTCTTGCCGAAAAATTTCTGCAGGTTACACATTGTGTTGGATGTAATGAAATCAACAATTGTGTGTCGGGATTTAAATACAAGTCTGCAATCCTATCTCATTGAGCAGTTAATTATGTAAGCTGCAAAGGATCAACTTCCTTGAATAGTGTAACTAATTAATATTTGATCCTTTTTGCAGAGGTGAATAAAAATAAAATTTATTTTGTTTCATTAAGGATTTCGGCTTTTTGTTTGCATTTGGCATTCATCTTGCAAAGTTGTGATAGTTATTCATCGGTAAGCTATCTATTTACTGTCGAGTTGACGGATTTCTTTCAGCTCCTGCTCATACATCTGCACATGGAGTTGCTTTAGTTTGCAGATACTACAATATGAATGTTGTGGAATTGAACAGGATGTTTCGTAAACAGGGTTTACACAAAGAGAAACTGGAGAAGATTAAGAAGTTGGTTAACTTGAAAGGGTTCAGAAAATATTTACAAGGATGTTGTCAGGGTTCGAGGATCTGAGCTATAGGGAGAAACTGAAGAGTTTGGGACTGTTTTCGCCAGGACGTCAGAGTCTGAGGGGTGACCTTATACAAGTTTGCAAAATTATGAGAGACATGGATCGGATAAATGGACAAAATAATTTCTCTGTGTTCGGGGAGTCCTGAAGTCGATGGCATAGGTTTAGGGTAAGAGGGGAAAGTTATAACCGACACCTAAGGGGCAGCTTTTTCACACAGACGACGGTATATGTATGGAATGAGCTGTCAGAGGAAGTGGCGGAGGCTGGTACAATAGCAACACTTAAAAGGCATTTGGATGAGCATATGAATAGGAATGGTTTGGAGGGATATGGGCCGGGTGCCGGAAGTTTTTACGAGATTGTGGATAGCTAGTCAGCATGGACGGGTTGGACCGAAGGGTCAGTTTCCATGCTGTACATCTCTATGACTTGATGACTCTCAGTTTGGATATGAGGAGTGATATACAGAAGCAGGGAGAAAGGGCGCTTTGAAGAAGGGAATTCAATTTCGATAATTGAGGCATTAACGTCACATCTGGAATGTTAAATACCATAATTATACAAGAGGGTATAATTGGAGAAAAATTGACATCTCAGATAATAATGGGAAACTGAATGGTCACGAGTAGCAAAACGAAAGTGAACAATGAAATTATTTACTGAAGAGAATAAATTGCCAACTGTGGTGTTAAGTTGTAAGTTAGCAGAGGCCTAATACCCAATGTTTAAGATGTCAGTTGTGGATAATTATGATTATTCTACTCACAATGACCTATGAACGTTGGTTAGCCCGCGTCTGGACGTGCCACTGTCGTGGATCACAATGGTTTCAGTGTCAGATAGGTGGAGGCAGTATGTGTTCCTTGCGGTCCACTTGTTGTGATCTAGGTAATGCCATTCTTTATACTTGGTATTTCAACAAACTATTTAACTTTTTTGTCCATCACAGCCAACTTGGTGGCAATTGCAATTCTGTTCCGAGGGCGGTGCGGACTCTCCAGGTGCATCAACTACTATTTGATGGCCATAGCGATGACAGGTTTCCTTGTTATTGTCAACGGATGCATACTCAACCGAATCAGCCGCATTTACTTTAGCGACAGTGTTCTGTCCACCACCCCCATATGCAGACTGACTACAATTCTGGTCCGCTGCAGCCGGGATGGCTCCGTCTGGCTAACTGCAGCCTTCACCATCGACCGTTTTGTGTTCATTTGCTTGCAGAGTCTGAAGATCAGATACTGCACCGAGAAAATGGCGTTGCTCATCATAGGAATGATCTGCATCCTAAGTTGTGTTAAAAATTTCCCTTTGTACATCATCTACAGACCCTTCTACATCCTGGATGGGTTCGCCTGGTTCTGTGGTATAAAGTCTATATTTTATACGTTACCAATCTGGCAGGCCTATGACTGGATGAATCACGTCTTAACTCCCTTTCTCCCATTTCTCCTCATCCTGCTACTCAATGTCCTGACCGTAAAACACATCATCACAGCCAGCAAACTCCGTACGAAACTTGTCAGGGCTGAAAATGGCAGTGATCCAGAGATGGAATACCGTAAAACATCCATCGTCCTGCTCTTTGCCATTTCAATCAGTTTCCTGCTGTTGTGGGCCACCGAAGTTGGACATTTCTTGTACTTGCGTATTAAGGGTGATGCATACTTCAACAATGAGAATTTCAAAGACTTAACCTACGTCCTGCAAGAGACAACGAACTTGTTTCAAAAACTCAACTCCTGCAACAACGTAGTCATCTATGCAGTATCCCAGAACAAGTTCAGTGAGGAGTTCAAGAAGGTCCTTTTGCTCTGCTCATAGAAAGCTGTGAAAAATAAACTTTCCATGTAGCATCTACAAAGTGTTCACCCTCAATTGATTTAGTGCATCATGGACCACTCTCAATCAGAATTCAGTAAGCGGCGGATTGTAGTTGCAACAACTAAGAAATGTATGGGACAAAATTCGATGACCACACATTTGCACTGAAGCAATGTTAATGCATTATTGATGATTTGTTCAGATATGAGATCATAGTATAATTCTAATTTCTGGGATAGTATGTAAATATCCTACTGTCACTGACGCAAATCAGAAAATAAATTGTTCGCTCCGTCGCTCTGGGTTTTAAACTGCCCAATTTCAATATCCCTCAGAGCAGTTTTCTGACCATAGGTTTTAAATACTTTTCTACAGTCCTGCTGTGAACATCCTGCCACGTTTTTTTCACTTCACCAATATGCTTAAATACCTATCGAAATTGCGCAGTCTGTATTGGTTAATTGAATTTCCGTTCTTCCTCCCTTCCTGATTTCATTCTTTCCATTCTTGCGTCTTCTTCCCTTTCGTCATCTCTTCCGTTTTTCTTTTCTTCAAACTAATAAACTCCTGCTCAGTATTCTAGTTGTGCTCAAATACTTACCTGTATGGATAAGTCAAAACACTGAGGTTTACCAGCACAACTCAATTCTCCTGACTGCATTTATTTTCTTTGCAGTTTTTAACTGAGTTCTGGTTCAGTTAGACAAAGCTTAATCACAAGAAATGCCTGCAAACTCCACCCAGATTGTCTAAATTTCATTTATTCACGTTGAGGAAACTCGGGTTTTGAAGAAGAAGCATATTGGACTCAAAAACTTGCTGTTGTTTGTCACTCCACAGATGCTGCCAGATTTGCTGAGTTTCTCCATCATTCTATCTGTTCATTGTTTGAACCGCTTATTTCATTCAACACCTCCAATTACAGCTCTCTGATAGCAGCCCTGCGGAATGGGTTGTACTGAAGTGCTTGTTTCCACGTTGCATAACTCTATAACTTCTTGTTCTATCAACTCTCACGCCCAATCATTATAAATAACCCATGAGATCTACAGTTAACACACTTTGCTTCAATGAAAACAATTCTGGCCTGGAGATTCTCTCCGCCAAACTACATTTTCTAATATCTGGACATGGTCCAACGCAGAGATTTCCAATGATAATTTGCGAAAACATTGCGAAAACATGGAAATACGTTAAGGAAAAACAAAAGGAACATCCAGACACCAATGTTCTAATTCTTTACAAACACTTTTGGAAGGGGATTCAGAGGAGATAGAGGGGTGAACTGACCAACTTGGCAGGCACATACAAAGGACCTTCTTTCACAGCCTGAGCCAATGCATCTACTGTTTGTGGATCATGAATTGATATGATGCATTGAAACTACTTTAATTCGAGCACCTCAGACATTCAAACTTCATTTTGGCTCTTAAACAATGAGGAAAATTAGGAACAGAAAGATAACACTGGATAGTTCGAAGTGAGACATCTCTGATTGTAGGAGAGTTGTTTTCCGTTGACAGAAATAGTCTTCAGAGCGGCAATATGCATCTTGGACTCACTGACTGCCTGCTGTCTGCGTTCATGGAAATGGTGGAATTATCTATATTTCTCGTGCGATTGATTAGTATATTCTGCGACAAACCAAGAGGCAACTCTTTCAGTATCCAGTCGTCAAAACCAAGGATTTAAGATGGTGACTCGTCCATACAAGTCCCGACCGCTTTGCTCGTCAATCACCTACTCTACCTCACTTAAGTACACATGATGTGTCCTTATATACAGGATTTTATGGTGAAGTGTTCCACAGATACACTGCCCTCTTCGTCTAAGATGTAAAGAGTTGTCCATTCGATGTGGCATTTTGCCCTTGCATTCCAGGCTGTACAACTGGTGAAACTGTCCTCGCCTAGTTCTCTCCATCCAGTCTTCTCAGCATTCCACAACCAAAATTCAAGCTATTTTGAGTACAGACCCAGAGCCCTCTACAATTCCTTACATGAAAGCAGTTTCATTCCCGGGCTCATTGTTCGAAAGTACTTTGAACACTCTCTAAGGCCAGCACATCTTTCCTTAGTTGCAGAGTTCAAAATTGCTTACAAAACTGTGAAATATATTATGACCAGAGCCTTATACAGTCTCAGCGGTACAATGGTGTTATGCGGTTTGTTGCTTGTATGCTTTGCAATTGCTACCCAGAATTTACATTCATACTGACTCTACTTCATGATCTGAGGCCAATCCTTTCTCCTTACTGCATTTGGTATCAATTACTGTTACGCATCCTGCTGTCCCATTCAACCTGAGTCTCAACAAGGAATAGTTATGCTTCATCATGTAACCCCGCCTTTCTGGTCTCTAAATCTCCTTTATCCCTTTGTCTTTCTACCATTTATTGTGAAAACTTTGTCTGTTACAAACAAACGTAAATTGTTCTTTCCCACAATACCCTGTCAAAAGCCAATTCACTGACGTGCAGTTTCAGTGCCCTGGCCTTTTCCTTTCTGCTTGACTTCAACCACATTCCCATAATGTTCCAATGCTTCACTTTTTCTCTTTGGATTTGGTAAGCTTCTTTCATCTGAACCCTGTCCCTGCATCTTCTCTGTCAGTTTAAAGCTGTGTCCATAAACATATCGACATATGTAATGCCCAGTCGCTAAAGTCCTCCCTTTTTCTCTTTCCTTTAGGACTCATAACCCTTTACTTCTATGTGGCATATGTCATCCGATAACCTATTTGATCACTAACCAGCATCAGTGATCTCAAACCACCCGAATTCTGCAACATCCTTCACTCTCTCCAAACATTCTTTTATCTGTAGCCTTCTCTCGTGCCTGCATTTCCCTTTAAATCCAGATATAGGTCCATGCTTAGGGAAGCAATGTCTCAGTACCGACCCTGTAACAATCTTTGCTGTATCACTAAATTTGCCTTGTCTTCTAAATTCTAATGAGTTCAATTTCAATGTTCGCCATATCTTCACATCAGTATCCCCACATTTGAAGGATCAGTCCAGTGACCTCTTGTTTGAACTGCCTCCAATGCAAGAACATTTTCCCTCGAGATAGAAAACCAAAACTGTTCACAGTGTTCTCGGTGTGAGCTGATTCCTGCTTTCTATTGTAGTTACAAGCGTTCCCTATTTTTATGCACAATTCCCTTTGAAATCAATGCCAGCATTCGGTTTGACTTCCCTGAAGGCCTGCTGACCATTTATCTCATCTTAATGCGATTTATGCAAGGATTCCCAAGTTAGTCTCTGGTGCAGCACACTGCAGTTGATCTGAAAAATAGAGATGTCAGTAATAATATGTAAAGTGCTGGAATTTAAACGATATGCCGGAAGTGATAACTGCACGCTGAGAAAACAACAGAATAAGCACATCCTACAAGTCCATCACGGTGGCACGAAGGCAGTAAGGTTTTTCCCATGGTTAGCACTGCTGCTTTACAGTGCCAAGAACCCTCGTTCGATTCGAGCCGAGGGCAACTGTCTGTAAGGAGTTTGTAGGTTAGATTTGATACCTTATAGTGTGGAAACAGGCCCTTCAGTCCAAAAAGTCGACACCAACCCTCTGAAGAGTAGCCCACGCAGACTAATTTCCTCTGATAAATGCACCTCTCACTATGGGCAATTTAGCATGGCCTATTCACCTGACCTCCACATCTTTGTGACTGTGTGAGGAAACCGGAGCACCCGGCGGAAACCCACGCAGACATGGGGAGAATTTGCAAACTCCACACAGACAGTCGCCCGAGGTTGTCATACAACCAGGGACACAGGTGCTGTGAGACAGCAGTGCTAACCACTGAGCCACCATGCCGTCATCTTGTCCACACATTTACATGCTTTTTCGGGAGCTCCAGTTTCCTCCCACGGTCCAAAGATGTGCAGGTGTAGATGATTTCGCCAAAACTAATTCGTCCATACTTGTCAGGGATGTGGCAACAAATGCATTAAACAGGGATAAATGCAGAATAATGCGATAGGGGAATGGTTCTGGGTTGATAACTCTTTAGAGGTTCAGAGCGTTCCGGTGTGGGCCAAATGGCCTGTTTCTGCATGACAGGAATTCTGTAATTCGATGATCAGGTATAATGTAAACCATTCATACAATCGGGTTGAGTGCATCATTCGTTTATTGCTGAATTGTTTCTCAACCCATTCCCTCACCTTCTCCCTAAAATCCTATCAATACCTGTTTAAAAAATCACACAATACCAGCTAACAGGTTTATTTGGATGCACTAGTTTTCGGAGTGCTGCTCCTTCATCAGGAGATGGTGGAGATTAAGATTGTAAGACGCATTCTGTGTTTTACAATCTTATTCTCCACAAGCACCTGACGAAGGAGCAGCACTCCGAAAACTAGTGCATCCAAATAAACCTGTTGGAAAATAACATGCTGTTCTGTGATTTGGTCGACTTTGTCCATCACAGACAAACAACAGTGTCTCCAAATCATATTTATTTCTGAGTCAAATGCGCTATTTACTTAGCCACCACAGCCCCTGGATCAGTATGTTCCGCAGGTTCATCACCATCTGGACAAATCAACCACTCACTGTTGCCTTTGGACCCTAGTCTATCCTCCGAGATGAAACATCTCCACGTCATCCACTCCACCTAGACCACTAGGTGTAAGTTTGAATGAGATTCCGACAACTCCTCCCAAACTTCATCGAGTCCAGACCCAGCGTCTTCAACTGCCCCTCACGTGACCAAAATTTCACCAATGGGAACGTTTTTGGAAACCGGTTTCCCGTAACCTCTCATCTCCTTTCTCCAGATTGTTAATGTGTAGTGTGTACAGTGTGGTCTCAACATGACTCCCGTGGAGCTCCACTTGTCAGCACTGACTCATTTATATCCACTCTCTGTCTTTTGACAATGTTAAGCATGTTATTATCAAAGCGAGATTTCACTTCAGAAGCAATGCGAGATTTGTTTTTTTTCTCTCTCTATCTGGCTGTAAACAGCAGAGTAGAAGAAAGGTTTCTTGAAATTTTCAGAAACCTATCAACAAGGTCAACACTGATGAGGTTGATTAGCAAGGTCGGCTGATTTGAGATTGGAGGGATTGCACTGGCATGAATTGATTTTTTTTAACAGACAGAAAATTAGCGGGAATAAATTGATAACTGCTTGTCGCCTAACAATTCACAAATGGATTTGAGAAAAGAGAATTTGTTTTTGACCGTGGAATATTTTATTTGTTGGTGTGAATACGAATGGCAGAATGCATAAGGGTAGGCGAGGGGGTGGTGGTAGGGGATATGGTTCCTTTGACGTTTCAGAAGACTTTGGACAAGTTTCCTGAAGAGCTAAGAAGTAGCTCGGGAGAGAATAGGTTCTACTAAGGATCAATGTGTTCACCTATGTATGTAAACAGTGGAGCTAAGTGAGATGTTGAACAAATATCTCCTTTTTGTATTGACTGTGGGGAAAGGCATGGAAGCTCGGCATCTTGAGGAAATAAATGTGATGCTTTCAGATTAAAGACCACAACAGAGAAGAGAAGAGGCTGGAATATAAAAACACATTAAGATATAAAAACACATTAAGATAAATCGATCTTCCGCATCTTATCAGGTGTATCCCAGGATAATGTGAGAATCGTTGGAAGAGATGGCATTGTCCTGAACAGACATTTGTATTATCAGCAGATGTAGTGAGGTGCCAGAAGACGAGAGGGCGGCTAATACTGTTCTATCGCTTAAGACGTCCAGGGCAAAGCCAGGAAATTATAGCCCAGTAAGACCAGTAATGGGTATGTTGTTGGAGGAGATTCTGGAAGAAGTGCTACGTGCATTTGGAAACGCAAGGGATGATTCGAGATAGTCATCATGGCTCTGTGAGTGGAAAACTGAGTCTCACAAAACTGATTGTAAAATAATTACACAAGAACAGTTTATAGTGCAGCGGGGTTATTTGAAAGGACAAATAATCCCGTTGGACTATAAACAGATGTTACGTGATTTTTAACTTTGTCCACCCCAGTCCAACAGCGGCACCTCCATTCAAACACGATTAACTCTTTGAGGAGGTGGCCAAGAGATAGACGAAGGCATAACGGTCATCTTTATCTATATTGGCTTCAACAAGACCTTTGACAGGTTTCTATGTGGTAGACTGGTTAATAACTTCTGATCAATGTGTGAGGATATTAGATCCAGGAGGAGCGAGTGAACTGAATATAAAATTGATATGATGGTAGGAGACAGGATGTGGTGGGAGACATTTTAGTTTTATAACCTGAGGCATGTGACTAGCCATATAGTGTATCCACTGTTTGTAGCTTGGATAAGTGAGTTGTATACGAATATTGGTTTCATGATAAGTGGGTTTGTAGGGGTCACTCAAAATGGTGGTAAAGTGGGCTGTGCAGAGGGTTGTCTCTGATATAATGGGATTAATATTCGGGGATAATGGGCTGAGGAAGAGCAGGTAGGGTCTAATTATATAAATGTGAAATATTGCATTTTCGTGAGACTAACCGGGCGGGACTTATGCAGTTAATGTTCAAGCCCTGGGTAGTGCTGCCAAATAGTGCCATGGGAATGCAGGTATACAGGTATTTCAAAGTTTCGTCACAGGTAGACAGGTAGAGCGGTTGTTTTTTATGCTTGCCTTCATTGGTCAGAGCAGTAAAAATAGGAGTTGGGATGTCATGTTATGGTTGGACAATACATTGGTGAGGACACTATAAAAGCATTGGACGTCAGTCAGAAGAACTCATCTGGTTCATTTATGTCGTTGAGGGAAGGACATCTGACATTCAAACCTTGTCTGTCTGATATTTGACTCCAGATCCACAGCAATACGGTTGACTGTGAGATGTGCTCTGGGTTATTAGCAGTGGGGCAAAGAATGATGATCCAATCATGAACACCCACATTACATGAATGAACAAATAAAGGTAATTTTTCCATCCCTACGACTGCAAACATCTCTAGCCGCAGCAGTTGGTACTGGCTTTGTAACAAAATTCAGGTCCTGGTCACTCTCAGTAACACTGTCACCATCTCCAGCACAATCACCTCTTCCGTTCCAATTGTGTCATTAAACTCTGACAATGATTCCTCTTCCCGCTGCAATGGAGCAGCAGGAGCAACCTTCGCAATCCCCTTCATACTTATCCTGAAAATATTCTCTCGCTTCAGAATTATTATTACGTTTGGCCGCATAATCTATTATGAACCATTTCGTCCTTAGTGAGGGACAGGTGGGAATTTCTTGCTGATGTTCTGACTGGTTCAACCGAATGTCTTGTTGAATGTCTTACACTATTTCTATAAGTATTTTCCAGTGTTTACTTACAGACACAAATTCCAGTCTCTTTACCATGTTCTGGTCTCAATCTTTTCTAATTGGCTATTTTTATTTCTCGTCAGGGTCTGTTCATTATGTGATTCACTTCAAAGTTTTGTAATTCAATTAGCTTTCACTTCATCACAATTTCTCAATGGATCTCTCAGTGTGGCATCACTCATTCGCTCATGTTCATCGCACAGCAGTCGATCTGATACAGTTCCTTTCGTAGCCAGTTGCACATTGTGTTATTCAAAGAAACACTGTTAAAAAATTCCCTGAACTCCACTTCCAATACCATTATTGCTAGTGTAATTGTCCCAGAATATACGATGATTGAACTTTCCCAAAATTATCAGAATGTTGTTGTTAAAAATTCCATAATATTCCTGTTTTATGCAGTGATGAGCAGGAAAATGGCTAGCCCGTGACAACTGGTGGAAATCCTGGCCTTATTACCTTTGAAGTCCTACTTTTTAACCTTGGCTCCAAACGCTCGAGGTCTGCTTTGACGACGTCATCCTTTTTCTTTCCTTTTATGTTTGGTGCCTATATGTACCTCGACAACTGTCTGTTCACCATCCCCCTTCAGAATATCCTGCAGTGGACCTCAGTCAATCCTGGCAAGTGCACCTCGGAGGCAACATACCACTGTGGAATCTCGCTTTCGACCACGGATACGCCTATTTAGACCCCTTACCATTGATTTCTCTTGGACTGTTGTCCTTCCACTCCTTCTCCGCCCTTCTGTAGAGGGAAGCGTACCACAGTGCCATGAAAATGACCACTGCTGTGTTCCCTGGTAAGCCATCTCCCCAAAATTATCTGCAATAGTTTACCTTTTTGGAGGGAGACGATGGAAGGGGACATCTGCACTGCCATTCTGCTCTTTCTATGCCTTCTGCTCACCCCTTCACTTGCCTCTCTCCTTCAGCAATCGCAATCTGTGGTGCGATGAATTCGGTAGACTTGCCGTACACGACATCCTCAGCATCACTAATACACAAAGTGAGTCCATCCGCAGTTCAAGAGTAGTTAGTCTTATCATCTAACGAGAGCTACAACTGGATATACGTCCTGCACGCGAAGGATTCAGGAATGTCAGCTGTGTCACTGAGCTCCGACATTGATCAAGAGGAGCAAAGACCGGGTTTATGAGCTCCTGTCCTTTTTAATCATAAGCTTAACTCAATATTAACTTAGCTAAACGAAAAATGAAAGACAGGAAATGTTTTTAACCAATCACACGATAAAAAAAGAAAAGAAACACATTATCGTGTCAACACACAACTGAGTTCTGAGGTAATGGGATCCTGGGAATCAGAAGTCATGAGGAGATCGGGGTGAGTAGGTTATGTCGCAAATTTATGTGTCAATATCTTGGCCAAGGGGGACTGAAGAGTGCTGAGATAAGTGGAGATAAGCAGGAGCAGGCGGAGACATTCGATCGACCTGGTCCAGTCAGGTTTGTGGATTTTGTGAAAGATAGATTTGGGTGGAATTGAGACAGTGTGCATACGAGGACACAGCTTGCTAAAGTCGGGAGAGGGGCTCAGTTGATTGTAAGTGGGAGTTATGATAGAAAATATGGACACAGAGGTGGAGGCGACAGAAAAAGTGTTCAATGTCACTGCAGCTATGGCATTTGATGAAATGAGTAAGTAGTAAAATGAAGGTGCATACTTTGCTGAGGACGAACAATTCGTCCTCTGCGAGGGTAAGGTCTGGGGGATTTGAGATATCCGAGAGTGCTTGAAACTGGGGCTGAGTGTTGAACTGGATTTCCTAGTGACGTTAGTGACTGTGGAATGGGGATTTGCATGGGAGCGGTCTTGTGATCGCTGGTGAAGTCAGGGCAGTTGCATAACCATTGGCAGGCGTGGACTTAGCGTATTATAAGGCATAGGCAGACGTTATGTCGGCAGCAGTACACGGTGTGGAAAAGATGCATGGTGATGGACACAGAGGGGGAAATAACCTTGTCAGTGGCACCTGTATGGATGGAATTGACGTTGTCAGCGGCGTTCCAGAATGTGGTGAATTCAGAGGCATGTGCAGTTGGCAGCCGCAGAAGTGATATCATGATGATCTGCAGCGTTCATGTTCGTGGACATGCTGTTGTTCTCCTGTTACCCTCCCATGACCTCTGCGTCTCCAACTGCCATCGCAACATTAATCACCTCCATCTCTTCATCCCTCGCAGCTACTCCAATCTGCTGTTCTTGCAACGCGCTGCCGTCTGATCTCTCTGCTTGGACCCAAACTCACAATCAAACCAGCTGACAAGGGAGGCGCAGTGGTTGCATGCCAAAGCAACGTGTACACAAAAGGGGACAGAGGTAAACTCGCAAACACTTCATCCTACGATCTCTTTGACGACGACCGCACTTCTCAACACCAAATCATCATCTCCCAGACCATCCACTAGGATGTGTAGAGCAGTCATTCTTCCACAGTGACATCAGCACAATACCCTACCGTCCACTCCCCTGCACTGATGACTGCGCCAGCACTGTTTTGTGCTCCCACAAGAAGCTTCGACAATTCACTTGCTATGGTAACACATTCCACAGTGAAGTCAAAATCACTGGAACCATCTCCAAAACCACCCTGCCATTTTTAAAACTCTCATCCCCATCTCCATCAAACGATTCAACAATGACCTCTACTTCCAACGCACTGACTCCGAGAACTACATCAACTTCACCTCCTCCCCAACACCCACCCCAGTTTAAGAAAAAGATGCACGATTCTGCACTCCTTGTTTCTTCACCTCCACCATATCGTCTTCCAGGATGAGCGATTCGGCTGTGGAACATCAGAGAATTCGTCCGACTTCAAGAATAAAAACTTTCCCTGTACTGTATCAACAACGTCCTCAATGATGAAGTCCTCAATCGCATCACCTCCATTTACTGCAACACTGCCCTCGATTCTGACCGCCATCACACGATTACAGGATCCAAGAAACGTACATTCCAACGCACCAATCGCCAAATCCAGGGTATCATCCTCTGCCCTTTTCAACTTGCACAGTCAGACACCATCATCAAAATATATCGCTCCATCGCTCTTTGCATTCCATAGCAGCCAATAATCGGCAACTTCCTCTTTGTTTCACCCTTGATGTATTCAGACGTTTGTGTTGCCCACACATCCCCATTCACCTCTTTCCAAGGTCCCAACGAATCTTTCCAACTCAGGTGAAGATTTACTTGTATGTCCTCAAAACTCATTTGTTGCATCCATTGCTCACAATGTCGTTTCCTCCACAATGGAGAGACCAAGTGCAAACTGGCGGGATGGCACAGGGAACATCTGTGGTCTGCATAGACCAATCAATGGCATATTCCTTTGGACATCCTTTTCAACTCTTCTCCCACTCCCCCGATGACAACTCCATTTTATACCTCCTCCAGAACAAGGGCACCTACACGCTGCAGGAGGTAGAGTTCATCATCTTCCTGTAGAGCCAATCACACAAACTCATCATTGAATTCTCTGTCTTCAACTGTCCCCCCCCCCCGCCATTCCGTCCAACATTTAGCTCTCCGACTCAGCTCCACACTCTTGCCCTGATCTACAAAACTACATGTCAATCTTCCTTCCCACGTATTCGCTCCACGCACCCCACCAACCAAGTAAAATCACCTCCTATCTTTGTCCAACAAGCACTATCCCTACTACATTTCCTTTCGCTCCATCCCACCCCCATTTGTTTCTCAGCCCCTTGCCCCTCCCTCATCCAGAAGAAGGGCTATGCCCGAAACGTCGACTCTCACACTCCTCAAGTGTTCCCTGACCTGCTGTGCGTTCACAAGCACCAGAATGTCCCGACTTTGAGTGTCCAGCATCTGCAATTCCCAGAGTCTCCCACAACAGCAGCGTCAAATCACTAGAAGGTGCCATTGAGGAGATGATTATGCAAATTGCAGACGCTTAAGACTGAATGCTCAGTTTCTACCAGGACTGCAAGTTCAGCTATGGCACTTGAACAGGATAAAGGCACTCAAAATTGGTTATCGGTAAAACAGGGACATGGATTGCAAACTGTCATTATATGAGCATGCTTATGTTCGAGGTGAAAAATTGTCACTGTGGCCACGTCATATTCTGTTATTCACTCTCTGTCTGTGAATATAATAACAAACCAAACTAACAAAGAGTTGAAGCACAGATCAGAAAAGATGATCAAATTAACCAGTGCAAGTCAGACTCAACGACATGCATGAACAGAGCTCAAGATAATTTTCTGCCTGTTTTTGCAAATGGAAACACGACATAGTAAACTATTCATGAATTACCAAAAAAAACCTTCAACCTAGTTGAATAAGGATTCTCCTCTGTAAACAGGCAAGATATTAATGATAGGACAAAAACGTGATCCAAAATAGGAAACGTGTATAAATGCTCTGTTGCTTTGAAATTGCTGGGAAGCTATCTGCGACAGCAGCACAGTTCCTCTGTGAGATCAGGAATCTGCCACCAGAGTGTGTGTCACCTAAGTTAATGAATGGTGAACTATGGTCCCAACGATTGAGCTGCTTCGACATACCAGGGAGCGACTCTTTGTTAAACGATGTCACGAACAGAATGAAACAGAGACTAAAACTCTCTTTCAAAGAAGTAAAATTTTGTTTGATCAAATCTTTCGATCTTCTAATGCAGTTGTGCCAGGGAATGGGGACCAGGAGCAACAGGAAACTTGCCCAATTTTCCCGACCTGCAGACGTAAAAATATCCGATTTCCATCTGTCCTGTCCAGATCTGGAATTAAATAATCATAACATAGAACGGTGGAGAAATTCCATGGTTCTGGCAGAGTCTGTGACAAAGTGACGGGGTAACCGGTGTGATTCCTGTTGGAGTGCACCTTTCAACTGATAAACAGTTAGTTTGTGTTTAAATACACAATATAGACTGACACAGAGGAGGTGGACCAAGAAATCTGGTGTACAGAAACAGTGAAGCGCAAAATAACTCTGAGAGTAATGTATATAAAATGAATATTCAGGTATGAACGTGGAAGAATGTGTCATATCTAATGAGAAATGATTTTAATGGTGACTGGGAGGGCATTAAAGAGAGTAGTGGAAGTAGCAAACTCAGTGTTCAGGTGCACGGTTCTTTGAAAATGGAGTTACAGCTAATGAAGGCAGTGGATAATTTTTTTTGGGTCACTGGCCTTCAAGAATCAGGGCATTGTGGACAGAGTTTGATAAGTTATGTGCCGTTCTATCGGACTTTGGTGAGGCTGCATTTGTAGAATTGCATTCAGTTTTGTTCGGTGGCAGAGTGTTTTGGGCGACACAGCGGCAGAATGGTTAGGACTGGCGCATCACAGAGTCAGATTCCCGGGTTCGATTTCTGCCTCAGAGAACTGCGTGTGGAATTCGCACATTCTCCCCCTGTCTGCGTACATCTCCTCCGAGTGCTCCGGTTTCCTCCCACAGTCCAAAAATATGCAGGTTAGGTGAATTGGCCACGCTAAATTGACCGGAGTGTTAGGTGAAGGGGTAACGGAAGAGGAATAGGTCTGGGTTGGTTGCTCTTTGGAAGTCGCTGTGCACATGCTGGGCCGAAGGGCCTGTTCCTACGCTGTAAGTTATCTAACCATGTATCTATCTATCTACTGTATGAAGTATGTTCTTAAACTGGAAAAAGTACAGAGGAAATTTACAATGATTTTGCCAGCACTCAACAGGCTGAGTAACAGCGATGGTATGGAAAAAGTAGGACCGTTTTCTTCAGTGAATAGGAGACTAAGGAGGATCTTATAGAAATAATAATTTCATGAGAGGTAGGCATAGGGCGAATATACTCAGTCTTTCTACCAATATTGCGAAATAAAGGATTAATCAATTTAAAGTTAGAGGGGAAAGAATAAAAGGGAACCAACCACGCACATCTTCACATAATATGTGTTATGCATGTTGAATGATCTGCCAGTGGAAGTGGGTGAGCCCCGTCCATTTGCAGCATGTAAAGCACATTTGGACATATACACGGATACAAAACGTTAAGAAGATTATCATCCCAGTGATGGGAAATGGAGTTAAAATGGATGGCCATTTTCGATGGCTTGGAACAGATTGGACTAAAGGACGTTTCTTCGTGCTGGAGTACTCTGCGATTTTGAAAGTCAATCAGATAAACAGCCATTCTTTGAATGTTTGCAAATTCCAGACCCAGCCTTCATAATGTCTTTTCCTATGACTGACGCAATAACTTCAATAGCAGTCTAGCAAAATTTATTGAAATTATGTTAAGTGAAAATATCCCTTGTTGATTGGCAAGTCAAAAAAATTAATCAAATAATCTACCTCTACTGTCCTCCAAAATATGAGCAAGATGCTGTTACTCTTGTTACTCAAACCGTCTTGTTGTTTCCTTTGTTAATTATTTGAATAATTGAGTTAACCGGGTATTTCACCATGCTCTGGAGTTGATCTCTGAACTTTGATTGTGTAACAACGTAAATAAATGTGTTGGTGCAGCAACTTAAGTTCATCAGGATGTACCCGGTTTGTTGAAGTATATAGTCAGAATCACTGTAATCTCTGTGATCTGTCCCAGTTATGTTATAATAAAAAAATTCAATCAGATACGTCAACCACAGAAGAAGGAAGTTGCCCGATATGGTGAAGAGTAAAATTGCAGACTTCCTCCTGTTCTCCATCTCTGGGTCAGTGCAATTGCTTTCCTTGTTCTGACCCTTCAGCTGCTTACGTACTCGACTGGCGATAAATACGTATCTGACTGTAAGAACATTGAGAATAAGAATTAAAGCGAATGGAAGTATTGGAGTTAAGACTGTAACAAACCAGTCGAAGATGATCCAACCTATGTCTGAATAATAGCTCTGCTTCTCAACACAGAATGTTGGAACATTGTTGATGATAACTCCAGGTTCAACTGCAAAGAAGTGGGGAATATTTTTTAAACAAACAAGAATGGACGTTGTTGTTAACACAATGGTCGCTGTACGCTCAGTGCAGTATTTTCTTTTCAGGTTCTGGCAACAAATGGCCACAAATCGATCAACGGTGAAAGTGACGGTGAACCAGACAGAACCTTCTACTGCAACACGGCTCAGCACAAGATTGACACTACAGGAAAAGTCGAAGACCAGGAAAACGCCCGGAGAGTAATAAGAGCTGATTCGCCACACTATGACATATGTGACAATCACCAAAAAGTCCGCTGTTGCCATGGCAATCAGGTAACGAGTGGTGCTGCTGGAAAGACCACATTTTCCCCGTGCTAGGATCGTAATCGCCATTACATTAACTGGAAGAAATGATTAAAAAATAACTGTTATTGATTCGGATTCCTGAGAGTTCGACAAGGAAATTTTGTGAAAGAGGCATGAGCTGACATCAATCCAGAAACCAACAGTTCATATGCTCATGCACAATTTCAAATTCATGATTGGCATTAGTATTTCATTTACCAAGACAAAATGAGCGAACAGTTTGATGTGTCTTTGGTGTATGCTTAAATCATTTTCTCGTCTTATGTTTTAACACAGAAGACAAATCGATTGCATATATTTTCAAATATGCAAAATATTCAAAGATTGTTCACGAATGCCCTGGAGGGATGGAAATCTGCCAACCATATCTGTTCTTCAGCGCATGTGACTCAAGGCAGCAAAGCAAAAGTGTTTACCTTTTCTGTCCTCTGGGCAATGACGAATGGTCAACAAATGCTGCTCTGTTCAGTGATGTCCACATGCCATGATTTTTTTACAAATAAGAAATATAGGCAAGGGAAGACAGCCTTAAAATATGCAAATTCAGTCAGCGTGGTAGTTCTTGAAATGATGCAAAATTGAAACATGAAGGTATCTCCTGGTCACCATTGTGATCCATGGTAAACATCTGCATCAATATTTTCAAATTCATGAAGAGTTAACTTCGATAGTGTGGTGGCTGGTGAATTGCATGGATAAATACGCACCAAGGTGTTGAAATTTATCTGATTTTTTTTTGTCACGATTTAGTAATAAAATCGGAATGTCTGAATCAGATGAGGCTTCGTTCTTTTTAACTCATTGTGATTGGAATGCTCAGCTGCTGAACCTTTTGTTCATTTGACAATCGTTTCTTGATTTAATTTTCACATTGTTGTAATCCCTACTTCATCGTAAGAACACAATTAAATACAGTGAAATGTTTTGGTTCGTAGCCATGACACAACAACGTTTTGAGTAACGAAAGATTTCGCCAATAAAGAAAGATACCGGATGAAGAATGATCATTAGTCCTGATCCAGCTCATTACCTTAACGACATCTCTGCCCCCATCCAACCACCACTGCTTTGCTGCAGTTTGCACCACAAGCAATCAACATCGCGGTTGTGACCCTCAGGTGCTATTACTGCTGCTGTGCGATACTCCTTTAACACAGTCTGCTCAGCGACTATGTTTGATCGACAGGCATCAGAGTTGTGTTTCTCTTCGTGGGGCTTACCTCATCGATATTCATATTGTGCCCCACTGCCAACACCAGCGCCAGACCCATGCAATATGTTGATACTCAGGTGGATATTATGCTAATGTGCCTACCTCACCAACGTCTCCTCTGTAATTTATTAACCTCTGACTGCTGGTATTATGCCTGTTCAGGAAATGTAAGTCGGTGCTCACTCTTCTCCGTGCTTATTGTGCTCTAGTCCCCCGTTTGCGGCTTACACAACGTCCATGCTCTGGGTCTGCTCGAAGTCTATGGTACACTCGCTCGAGGTCTGTGCCCTGTGCCTGACTTGAGTCTATTCAAATTCAACGAGCATGTGTCTCGCTGTCCATGATCAGAAGACAGGTCAGTTATAAAGAGATCTAAAGCATGCAGCATTCTTATTAAGCTATTGTGAAATACTTCCAGTGAAATGAGTTCTTCCACTTAATAATCAGGCGAAAACTGCTCACCAGTTTTGAAGATGAAGTCTCAGCAGAAACTGACACTGTTGGAGTCATATGTTCCTGCGTTCATCCTTCTACACTCGTCACAAAAGGGCCAACGATTTGGTCGCCTTCTTGATGAACTATGCCATGGAATTCTATGTTAATAAAGCAATTGGAGTAGGTTACATTAATTCTCATATTACATCACAATTTGTGCAGTTGGCAAATGAGTTTTGGAGCTGCAAGCTCATATCAGAATTGTCCGTAATTCTTGCCTTTATGCCATAAAGAATATGCATAGATTCATTGACTTTGTTTAGAACTGTTGTTCTCCATTTGTTGCTCTCACAAACATTGTGCTCTTCAAAACGTGTTTCAGGATATTGCTTCAACAATAGGTAATTGCCAGATGATTCCATTCCAAGTCAGCATGGTGTTTGATTTTGAAGTAAGTTTGCAGTTGGCATTCTCGCCATGCATTTGCTACTGTCCTACTCTAGTTTGGGCATATCAGGCGTTTCGAAGGGCCTGCAGAATCATACAAGTTTCGTTTCTGAATCTGTATCTTCGAGATGTTGGAAATTATTTGCACTGTGAATCTTTAGTGAATAGCGTGCAATAGTGCTGTTGTTTTAAGAAGTGGGCTTGCACCTGGATTCGTGAAGAGAGACTGAACAAGAGTTATCCATCTGCCAAGTGTAGCATAAGTAGCTTGTGAACTTTTACCTTTCAAATTCAGAACAATAGAAGCACAATTTCGAGCAGTAGATGGGTGTGGGCAGATCTCACCACAGAACAGTATTAATTTTGTTTCGCTTTTAGATTCGGGGAAATGTGCAGGCGTTTTCGAGAAGCCGAGGCTTTCTTTCAGCTATCTCTGTTATAAACAGAAGCTGGGGTTTCTCTTCCTACAATGGGTGTTGCATGTGAGAAAAATGTGTTAATGGAAGGTTGCTCTTTTCGAACAGTTACTAAGCAACAGTTACTGTATCCACTGCCGTGTTAAGCTTTACAATATCGTTACCGAATTCTCAGTTCTAATTTCTTTGTTGTATTGTGAATATAGTACTTGAAAAAGTACGTTTTGGGAAAGGCCAGCTCGTCTAAACAGAGAGTAACTGTTGGTATGTTTATCCGAACGAACGAGGACAGTTTCGTCTTTCATGACACAGAATAAGATATACCAACTTGAAGCCATCCTAGTTGGAATGAAAAACGTGCTATCCACATTTTAAAGGCTAACAAGTAAATTCATTTCTGGATTGGCCAATTCTGTTGTCGTCAACAATCGGGTACTTTTTAGTCACACATGGAAGGAACATTTATAGTATTTCTTCCAATTTTGCAACTACTTCGACGGAAGGCTTGATGATAAAAATGGCTAACATTGATTTTGCCAAAACCAAAGTCGCATTGCTGGACCATGGCATGATACATATGAGGGCAGATAGCCTCACATCTGTGAAATAAAGGTTTTTGGAGAGTTTCACGCACCGTCGATGAAGAATACTAAAAGATACTGGGTTTCAGTGTTATTTAATTGAAAGTTCGTACTTAACCTTAGCACTGTGGTTGCTCCACTAACTGAATTGTTGAAGAAGGTCAGAAAATTCGAGTTGACGGCAGACTGTCAGAATGCATTTAAAATATTGAAAGGTGTTTTAACCACTGACCTGTGTTAGCCACACTTCATCACACACAGCCATTCGAGTGAGCTGTCAATGTGATATATGTGCATGTCAGTGCTGTCCTTTCCAAGAAAACGCTGAGATGATGGAAAGTCAATTTGAGTATTTTTCCAGAAAATTAAATGATCATCAACGGAAATGTTTCACAATAAAGAAGGAATCCTCAACCCTGGTGGTGGCATTAAAATATTTCATAATTAATCTTGGTGATACTGTGTCTGAAAGGAATGTCTATACTGATCAAAACATTTTTGTGAAAATGTAAGAACAAAAACTCCATTTTGACTGGACGGATATTATTATTGTAGCAAACGACTTTTAAAAATTATACACATGGCAGGACGGCAGAACATAATTGCAGACGCATTGAAGCGCCTTTGATGAGGGAAAACAGAAGTGTTCAATGTTAGGATTATGCAGGATGAAATAGACTATAATAGTGAGTGTTTGCATGCTTAGTGTGAGTGTTATTATGTATTGCATTATACTAATAGCGTATATTACTGGGTATCAAATATGAAACAATTTATTGGATATTGATGGTTATTTGCAATGGGGATATCTGTCAATCCTGGCGTTTTAAGATATGTATTCTGTCCTGGTTTGTTGTAAGGCAGAGATTGAACGAAAGATATGAGTTGACTGTGGCAATATTCATAGCTTGAGATCTTTTTATGAATTTGTAAAAATAGAAGCAGCCTGGATGGGTGTGGGCAATTCTCACAGGCCTGGAATTTCAGGCATTTTAATTTGGATTCCGTTTAAGCTGCTGGAGCTTTGAAGAAATAGAAACTAATTTTTCTATCTCCGGGTTACAGCTCGAATCTTTCATTTCTCCCGGTACTGTGGGCGTTACACTGAGAATGTCTGGTTTCTGAATTTGCATTTTGCAACGTCGTGTACTTTTGGATGTTACTATAGTTGAATAGTAAGTTAGTAATACTTACTGTGTCCATTTTTCTGTTCAGTTTTGCAACAGAGTTAAATTATTCTAAGTTTTTCTTTCTTACATTGTAATAAAACTAAAGTGCCTGAATGAACTGGTGTTTGAGGAAAGCCACGTAGATTGACCATTTGAATTACATTTGCAAGATGACAATTAATTGGTTCCTTTAAATACGTTAAGGCTGCCGTCGTAAAATATTTTGTGTGGGACTGGTCTGGTCCATTGAAGGAAGCTATCCTTGAAAGCGTTAGTAACATGCCAGTCACTCTTGATAATTTGCTTACAATTTGGATGAATTTTCTGAAGCTTCTTGAAGCTGCAACTATTCAGAAACTTGCACGGTATGTAGACAGACCCTTGACTTTAACTCTGCCGACAGCAAACGTTTCTTGGAAGTCAGGATTGTATTATCTGCCCTACATTTCTCCGATCTTCTTTCTACTATAGCTATGAAATTAGCTTTGTTCATTTTTTGCTGAATAATGCTCTCCATGACGTTAGTTATTGAGGATTCAGTTGCGGCCACTAATTGAATATTCTATTACCTTTTGCGCCCACCGTCAGCAGTGGAAACGCCTGCAATGGTTATTCACTGAGATCAGGATCTGAAAATCCATTTGTTGATTCTTCCTCATTTAATTCCGCAGAGAGAGCAAACCATTTCCTTATTACTTGTATCATAGCCTTCGGAACTATGCTGATTTCGAACTCTATCAATACTCCTGCAATGTCTATTCTTCAAAAGCATTCAAGTGCATGTATTCAGGAGCTTGACTTTCCAACACATAAGGAGCAATGGGATGCATAATGTACTCAGGCTTCGGGCATTGATGAATATCGAGGAACCGGCTGTCAATAGATGCTGGACAATAATGGCAGCAATATCCACTTGAATTGAACAATCAAGAAAAGCATTCAATCATGCAAAGAGACTGTGCAATACAGTATTTCACGGAATCTGATCGCAGAGCGTGTCCAGCTCAAGAATATTTCGAGATTTTGCTGAGATATGAAGTCACAGAATAATAAAGCAAATAAAGAGCCCCTTTTGTGCACCTCGTGAACACTCACGATAAACCCAAAGTGATTAACTTCTACTTACCAATATTTTCCAAAACATCCCTCTAAGCCCTTTCTATCCATCTACCATTCAAATGTCCTGATTACACGTGCCGCAATTACCTCCTCTGGCAAGTCGTTTCATACATGCAATACACTGTGAGCGAAACCTTTGCCCCTCAATTCTCTATCAAATTTTGCCACATCATCTAAAACCTATGCCATTAAGTTTTAGGCCCCCAAACCCTGGAAAAACACAGTACGTAGTCACTCAATCCATGGCCCTTATGATTTTATATACCGCTGTACGGCCGTCCCTTATTATTGAATCCAGCCCCAGCTTAGTCATGCTCTCTCTAATATTCCAAATATGATAACACAAAACCTTAAATTATCTAATTCCTATGGACTTAAAAAATAATTAAAATGCTTTACATCCTACAATCAGGCAACGCCTAATTCAAAAGTTAAAACATTTCATGGCAGAATTAATAGAGACACCAGAAAAAAAAACAGAAGCATATATGCCATCGTTGACCATATTCACTCACCAGGAACTCCAATAAAAGCAAGTAACGTATAAAATATCTTCATGATACCG
This sequence comes from Chiloscyllium punctatum, assembly GCF_047496795.1. Lineage (NCBI taxonomy): Eukaryota > Metazoa > Chordata > Chondrichthyes > Orectolobiformes > Hemiscylliidae > Chiloscyllium > Chiloscyllium punctatum. The sequence continues at coordinate 37,211,092 of NC_092773.1, forward strand.
TCCACAAGCTCATGCATTTTCTCAATCCAGCTCTGTATCTTTATTATGATGAAGGCAAGGTCATTATATTTAAATTTGTGAGGACATTGCAAAGATGTTCAATTTATACCTTAAGAGAGATTGCCATGGGAACACAGAACTTGCGAATTAATGTGTTTTATTGAAAATGCAACGAGGAGTTTGCTGATTAGACTCAGTCCCTGATGGATTAGAAGCAACGCAGCAGTGGGACTGGACTAATCGTGTTAATTAAATGAAAAACAAAGTAGCAATTTCGTTTTGTCGGCAATGTTCTTTTTTTATTGTGCAAACTTTCACAGTTCAATTCTTAGATCTGATGTTTTGTTTTCTTTTATACTTCTATAATATCTATGCATTACTTACTGTGTAAAAGCTCTTGTGGATCCCAAATTTCCCTTCAGAAGTTGTTGTGCTTCCTTCCAAAACTCATGAAGTTCATGTGGTGTAGATGCAAGTATAGTGTTGTTAGCAAGGATGAGTGTTATTTTTGTGTCGTCCTGTTGACTTTCGAACTTCCAAATATTCAATTCTCTGTACATAGAACATAGAACAATACAGCACAGAACAGGCCCTTCGGCCCACGATGTTGTGCCGAACTTCTATCCTAGATTAAGCACCCATCTATGTACCTATCCAAATGCCGCTTAAAGGTCGCCAATGAATCTGACTCTACCACTCCCTCGGGCAGCGCATTCCATGCCCCCACCACTCTCTGGGTAAAGAACCCACCCCTGACATCTCCCCTATACCTTCCACCCTTCACCTTAAATTTATGTCCCCTTGTAACACTCTGTTGTACCCGGGGAAAAAGTTTCTGACTGTCTACTCTATCTATTCCTCTGATCATCTTATAAACCTCTATCAAGTCACCCCTCATCCTTCGCCGTTCCAGCGAGAAAAGGCCGAGAACTCTCAACCTATCCTCATACGACCTACTCTCCATTCCAGGCAACATCCTGGTAAATCTTCTCTGCACCCTCTCCAAAGCTTCCACATCTTTCCTAAAGTGAGGCGACCAGAACTGCACACAGTACTCCAAATGTGGCCTAACCAAAGTCCTGTACAGCTGCAACATCACCTCACGACGCTTGAATTCAATCCCTCTGCTAATGAACGATAATACTCCATAGGCCTTCTTACAAACTCTATCCACCTGAGTGGCAACCTTCAAAGATCTATGTACATAGACCCCAAGATCCCTCTGTTCCTCCACCTGACCAAGAACCCTACCATTAACCCTGTATTCCGCATTCTTATTTGTTCTTCCAAAATGGACAACTTCATACTTGGCAGGGTTGAACTCCATCTGCCACTCCTCAGCCCAGCTCTGCATCATATCTAAGTCCCTCTGCAGCCGACAACAGCCCTCCTCACTGTCCACAACTCCACCTATCTTTGTATCATCTGCAAATTTACTGACCCACCCTTCGACTCCCTCATCTAAGTCATTAATAAAAATTACAAACAGCAGAGGACCCAGAACTGATCCCTGCGGAACTCCACTTGTAACTGGACTCCATGCTGAATATTTACCATCTACCACCACTCTCTGACTTCGACCGGTTAGCCAGTTTTCTATCCAATTGGCCAAATTTCCCTCTATCCCATGCCTCCTGACTTTCCGCATAAGCCTATCATGGGGAACCTTATCAAATGCTTTACTAAAATCCATGTACACTACATCCACTGCTCTACCCTCATCCACATGCTTGGTCACCTCCTCGAAGAATTCACTAAGACTTGTAAGGCAAGACCTACCCTTGACAAATCCGTGCTGGCTGTCCCTAATCAAGCAGTGTCTTTCCAGATACTCGTAAATCCTATCCCTCAGTACCCTTTCCATTACTTTGCCTACCACAGAAGTAAGACTAACTGGCCTGTAATTCCCGGGGTTATCCCTATTCCCTTTTTTGAACAGGGGCACAACATTCGCTACTCTCCAGTCCCCTGGTACCACCCCAGTTGCCAGTGAAGACGAGAAGATCATTGCCAACGGTACTGCAATTTCCTCTCTTGCTTCCCACATAATCCTAGGATATATCCCGTCAGGCCCGGGGGACTTGTCTATCCTCAAGTTGTTGAAAATGTCCAACACATCTTCCTTCCTAACAGGTATCTCTTCTAGCTTATCAGTCCGTTTCACACTCTCCTCTTCAACAATACGGTCCCTCTCGTTCGTAAATACTGAAGAGAAGTACTTGTTCAAGACCTCTCCTATCTCTTCCGACTCAATACACAGTCTCCCGCCACTGTCCTTGATCGGACCTACCCTCGTTCTCGTCATTCTCAGGTTTCTCACATATGCATAGAATGCCTTGGGGTTATCCTTGATCCTATCCGCCAGGGATTTTTCATGCCCTCTCTTAGCTCTCCTAATCCCTTTCTTCAGGTCCCTTCTGGCTATCCTGTATCCCTCCACTGCTCTGTCTGAACCTTGTTTCCTCAACCTTATGTAAGCCTCCTTCTTCCTCTTTACTAGACATTCAACCTCCCTCGTCAACCAAGGCTCCCTCACACGACCATTTCTTTCCTGCCTGATCGGTACATACATATCAAGGACACGTCGTATCTGCTCCTTGAAAAAGTCCCACATTTCCACCACATCCTTCCCTGACAGCCTATGCTCCCAACGTATGCTCCTCAAATCCTGTCTTACAGCATCGTAATTTCCCTTCCCCCAGTTGTAAAAACTTCCTTGTTGTGCGCACCTATCTCTCTCCATAACCAAGGTGAAAGTCACAGAATTGTGGTCGCCATCACCAAAATGTTCACCCACTAACAAGCCCACCACTTGTCCCGGTTCGTTACCGAGTACCAAATCCAATATGGCCTCCCCTCTGGTTGGACAATCTACATACTGTGTTAGAAAAGCTTCCTGGACACACTGCACAAACACCGCCCCATCCAAACTACTTGATCTAAAGAGCTTCCAATCAATATTTGGGAAGTTGAAGTCGCCCATGACTACGACCCTGTGGCTTCTGCACCTTTCCAAAATCTGTTTCCCAATCTGTTTCTCCACATCTCTGCTGCTATTGGGGGGCCTATAATAAACACCCAAGGTGAATGCACCTTTCCTATTTCTGACTTCAGCCCATACTACCTCCAGAGGCAGATCCCCCTCAAACTTCCTTTCTGCAGCCGTTATACCACTTCTAATTAGCAATGCCACCCCCCCTCCTTTTTTACCACCCTCCCTAATCTTACTGAAACATCTGTAACCAGGAACCTCCAACAGCCATTCCTGTCCCTCATCTATCCATGTTTCCGTGATGGCCACAACATCGTAGTCCCAGGTACCGATCCACGCCTTAAGTTCACCCACCTTATTTCTGATACTCCTTGCATTGAAGTATACGCACTTGAGCCCATCTGTGTCTGCAAGTAGTCCCTGTCAGTGCTACCTTCTCCACAGCCTCCCTACAGTCTTGGACATCCTGACACACAGCTAGCTTACTTGCTGGACTACAAGTCCGGATCCCATCCCCCTGCCAAATTAGTTTAAACCCCCCGAAGAGTGCCAGCAAACCTAACCCCCAGGATATTGGTGCCCTTCTGGTTCAGGTGCAACCCGTCCTGTTTATACAGGTCCCACCTTCCCCAGAATGCAGTCCAATTGTCCAAATATCTGAAGCCCCCCCTCCTACACCATCCTTGCAGCCACGTGTTCAACTGCACTCTCTCCCTATTCTTTGCCTCTGTCACGTGGCACCGGCAACAACCCAGAGATGACGACTCTGTCTGTCCTAGCTTTTAGCTTCCAGCCTAACTCCTTGAGCTCTTGAATGACCTCCCCACCCCTCTTCCTACCTATGTCGTTGGTGCCAATGTGTACCACGACTTCTGGCTGCACACCCTCCCCCTTAAGGATTCTGAAGACACGGTCCGAGACGTCTCGGACCCTAGCACCTGGGAGGCAACAAACCATCCGAGAGTCTCGCCCATGTCCACAGAACCGCCTGTCCGTCCCTCTAACTAGAGAGTCCCCTATAACTAGCGCTCTCTTCTCCCCCTTTCCCTTCTGAATCGCAGAACCACAGACCCCTTCACTGCAGCTTACACCTGCAAGGCTGTCCCCCCCAACAGTTTCCAAAGCTGCATACTTATTTTTTAGGGGAACGACCACAGGGGAACGCTGCACTGCCTGTTTCTTCCCCTTCCCACCTCTAACTGTTACCCAGCTACCTCTGTTCTCTGGCGTAACTATGTCCCTGTAGCTTCTATCGATCACCCTCTCAGCCTCTCGAATAATCCTCAGCTCATCCAGTTCCAGTTCCAGTTCCCTAACTCGTTCGGTGAGGATCAGGATCTGACTGCATTTCCTGCACACGAAGTCGGCAGGAGTATCGGTGGTCACCCCTACCTCAAACATCCTGCAGGAGGAACATTCCACCGCCTGCGCTGCCATGACTGTACACTGTCTCCAAAAACAAGAACACTGAGTCAATAACCTGTGGACTTTAATGTTAGGTTAGAGGAGGAGGGTGGGAGGGAGGCCCTACGGAAGTAGGACCTGGGGTCGAGAACACACCCACTCAAATACTAATCACTTGCCTTCCCGCCCAGCTATGCGCTCCAACCTCACTTCCGCTGCCCGCTACAGGTAAGTAATTTTGAAACAAACTGTCTTACCTTAGCTGTAGTCTCCCGGGTTCGTTTTTCCTCGGCCGCTGGTCCCACTCAAATGACCGTTGGTGATTAAAGGGGGAGTATTTATACTCACCGTTCTCCTTCCCGGCTGCCCCTCTGTTTACCGTCACTTCCTCTGCTGCTCCCGCTCTTTTTGTGAAGAGAGAAAGAAAAGCCCGCTGCCCGCTACAGGTAAGTAATTTTGAAACAAACTGTCTTACCTTAGCTGTAGTCTCCCGGGTTCGTTTTTCCTCGGCCGCTGCTCCCACTCAAAATGACCAAATTACTATATCCTTGTATGTTTATTAACTTTCTACGTGTCGGGATTCTTTAATAAATTTATTTTTAATAAGTATATGTATACATATTGACTTATTACAGGCATCTAGAAATTAACTTTATTGCTCTAGGTCTAGAGACATATCGTTCACATCCCAATAGAATCAGCATATTTCTTTCCATCAAGGATATTCTCAAATCAGACATGATTTCTCTTGTCATTAATATTACAGATACCTTCTTCATATCCAAGATTCAGGAACTGTATTCAAATAGCAGTTTTACCATGAAAATGTAGACATTAAATCTGCCTTCAAAACTAATTTGGATGGTTGCAATTATTTTGTAAGTTGAATACCAAGCTAACTTGAACACTCTTTCTCGGGTTATGCAGTTGCGCAAATTCTAACAATTGACGTTCGGAGGCAGCAATGATCACAACTATACAAGACAATTTAATGACATCTAAATCAAGACCATCCTTCACTCTATAATGACTTACTGATAGGTCTTGATTCTCAAATGAGGCAAGTCGTTCAACAAAAAAGATGAAAAATCTATGCATCCAAGTAATATCGCCCTGCAAAGTTTGAAAATCTTCAAAAACATAGATAATATTCTATAGAGACACGGCCAGCAACTAACATTTCCGTGACAACTAACCGAATATTTCTAATGTTTATAACGAATCCACATATTGCATATAATGCAGGCAAAAAATCTGATGCAGGAACATTGATTTCCAGCCGTTACAGTCCAAACGATTTCTGCAATCTAATTAATGCTATAGGATAACTCACATTATGAACAATCCTGCCTCTTGTTTCGAATGGGCAACCCAGGCAAATATGTAACAAAGAATGTGATTTCTTGCCTAATTGTTTCCCACTAGCCTATTATCAGAAACATTATGGGATGTGTGTGGAAAAGTAGTGTGACATATAAAGAGCTACCATCCTCGCAACGATGATCTATTGTTGGCAGAAAAGAAGATGACATAAGCTAAAACAAAACTAAATCCTATTCCACTTACTGTGACGAGGGATGGGATAGTTCAGGAAACCTGCATTGGATCACCAAATACACGTGACCATCAGTAGTTAGGTGAACAGTAATGATAGAGAAAGATTCAAATCAATCTTAAATCAGTTCAGACGATCGGGATATATCAGAACTGTCAAAGCTGGTAGAAAAGAAGATGGTGGTGTTTGATAAAGGTTTAAATCCTCAGCAATAACTTCGCTTTTAAACTGTTCCTCTGTAGAATACCCTTAGCCTAATCATACAATAATGATATATCACATTGTCATAAGCTCGTAATAATCTTATTTGTACATTTCCACTGAGGATGCCCAAGGCTTGTGTGATATGACTGACACCTCGGACCCTAAATCAAACCATGGCTGAGTGCTTAAAGAGCTCCACAATGTCCAGATGTGGTGTGTCAATTTCACGTCATTTTCGCCCATGAAACTTTGAGGCAATGACTAATTTTAACTTGAATATAAGTAGACATTATCTCTCGATATTCATTTGGAGCTGCCGTTGCTAATCATCTCGGTATGAGCATTCTGATAGTTAATTCAGACCATTATACGAGCCCAGTCTCCCTCAGTGACTGATTTCAGAATTCTTTCAAATGACGTTTCCGATTGAATCGCATTGCTTCTTTTCTGCAGTCACATTTGTACCCGGCTCGCCAAATCAGACAATGTCCTTCCCAAAAGCACATTACTGAACTAAACGTCATTCTCATAAGTTTTTAACCATTATAGGTGTTCCGGTAAATTAGTTGATTTATAATTAATCTTAATTTTAATTCACGATTTTATTGTATTCATTTTATCATTTTCCAAAGTTAGTTGACATTTGTTTTCATTTGTGATAAAGTAGTGGATGACAGCAATATTGTGGCTTGGACCAGCAAAAAAAGGAGGAGATAGGGCTCTGGTGCAGGCAGCTGGGGTCAAGGAAATCGCGTTCGGTATTTAGGGGAAATCGGGATTTACTGAAGAAAGCAACCAGGAATGCAAAAAAGGGGCACGAAATAGCCTTGGCTGAGAAGATTAGCGTGAACTCAGCAAAAGATATATTCCTTTATTAGAGGAAAACGAATAACTATAGAGTATATAGGAACCATCAAGAATGGAAGTGAACATGTATGCGTAGAGCCAGAGGAGCTTGATAAGGTCCTCAATGAGGATTTTCCCTCCGTGTTTGCCGTGAAGAAATACATGTAGACTAGTGAACCTGGGGAAGTTCGTTGCCATTTCTTAGGTACAAAGTTTAGCACAAGAGATGAGGTGTTTCATGTATTTAATGTGTTTAAATATGAAGATAGATATACTTCCTGGTCCTGATCAGATATATCCAAAACATTGCAAGAGCACAAAAATAATTTTGGGGGGCCTCGTTGATGATGTGCATCATTTGTACCCACGGGTGACGTTCGAGAAGTCCGGTAAGGTAGCGAATGTTGTGTCCTTATTCAAGGAACGTTGCAAAGGCAAGTCTGTGTTACGGAGGCAATAAGCCTAACATCTATGGTAGGTAACTTACTTGACAAGGTTCGGAGCGATAATACATACATGCATTTGGAAAGACAAGATTGGTTAGGAATAGTCTTCATGACCTTATGTCGAGGAGATTATGCTTGACAAAATTAATAGGGAGTTGACCAGAAGGTTTGACAAGATTATGGTGACAGATGCAATATATATTGATTTCAGTAATGCCTTTGGATAGGGGTCCACATTGTAGGATTCTCAAGCAGGTTCGATTTCATGAAATCTCGGCGGAGACAGCAAATTGGATGCACAATTGTGTTGATGGTTGGAATCAGAGGGTAACATGGGAAGGATGCTTGACAGACTGGAGGTCTTTGACCAGTGGAGTCTCTCAGGATGCCGTGAATAGCTCATTGCCGTTTGTTATCGATATCAGTGTTTTGGAGGAAAATATCCTAGGCATGAAGAGAAAGTTTGTAAATGATACTCTAGGAGTCGGTGTTGTGGACCGAGAAGAATGTTGTCAGAAATTGCATCAGGACCTTAATAATCTGGGGAAGCAGGCCGAGAAATGTGAAATCGATTTTAGTAGTGACAAGTGTTAGGTCTTACATTTTATAAAGTCACACCAAGGTAGAAGAATCACAAGAATGGTAGGGCCTTACGAAGTGTAATGCAATAAAGGAACCATGGTATTCAGGCGCACGCTTCATAGTTTCACATTTTCTTTGAACAGGAGCCGGTTCTGCTATTCATTAAGACCATGACAGATCAGTCCATAGCCTCAGCTCCTACTACTTGCATTTTCTCCAAAATCCTTAATTCCGCCACTATGCAAAAACCCATCGAATTGGGTGTTAAGGCTATTAAATGAAATTGCCTTCACTTTTTCCTTTGTCACAAATTTTTGAAGTGGGGTCGCAGGTACACAAGCGAGTGAAGAAGGGATTTGACACACTGGTCTTCAACACTCAGGGCATTGAGCATAGAAATATGGAAATGATGTTGCATTTGTAAAGACATGGATGAGACAGCACTTATTGAACTGTGTTCAGTTCTGGTCACCTTGTTTTATCAAGGATATCAATCAAGTGGAAACAGTGCAGAAGAAATTTACTCGGATTTCGCCAGGATTCAACGATCTGAGATGTAAGGAGAGAATGGAAAATCAGGACTGACATCTTTAGAGCGCAAAACATTATGAGGACTGGAATGGGGGATATCGTATACATGTGTATAAGGACATGAGAGGCGTGGATCGGGTGAATACACTCAGTTCGTATCCTCGGATTGGTAATCAACGGCTAGAAGGCATCATTTTAAGGTTCAAGAGTATAATGAATATAAGAAAGCGAGTTGGATAACACAAAGGGTTGATTGAAAGTAGAATGCGCTGCCAAGGGAGATTGATGAGGCGGGTACATCAACAAAATTTAAAAGGCACTTGAACAATTACGAGGATGAGAAATATTTAGAAGGATGTGGGCCAAGCGGTGAGAAATGGCGTTGGAGTTCGTGGACATTTTGTGCGGCATGGACTAGTTTGGGTCGAAATGCGTCTCTGTGTTCTGTGGAAATCCATTTATCAATGAGTCCCCGACTCTACGAGAAGGGATGCAAGTTCACAGCTCCCCGAAAGTGATAACACCAGTAGATAAGATGGTAAAACAAGCAGATTGCGCACTCGTGATCATCGGTCATATGGGTGATTGAAGTATTTAACAAGTCATATTGCAAGTTTGTTAGATTTTACTTCACCATATTTGAAGAATTGCGAGCAGTTGTTACATTCAGAATGTTGGAAGAATGTGAAGGTTTTGGAGAGGCTGGAAATGGAGTTGATGGAATATAGACTTGATTGGAGCGCACTGGTTACACAGAGAGCATGGGCAAACTTGGATTGCTTTTGTTCGAGCATCGGAATTTGAAGAAGCAGAGAAGCATATGAAAATATGCAAGCTACTGGTGGCATGGTTAGATAGATCCTTTCTAGCAGTTTGCAAAAACCTAAATCTATGCTTTTACTGTGAGATGGGAATATTTTAAGGGAGATCTGACGAGAAAAAAATCATTTCTCAAAGGGCGTGGTAGATGTTTGTCATGCAATGCCAGGAGATGGGGTAGAATCACATAGAACAGCAAATCTGATCGGTTATTTAGGCAGAATCACAGCTGTTTGAGACGAGAGGAATATGTACAACCTGCAGGCTTCCAGAGGATTTGTTAACAGTTACGTTATGGATGACTCATACATAATGGTTCGAAGGACCCATTCATCTGTTGCACTCTTCCATGTTATACGATGGAGTAAGGATGTACATTTATTATGGTGATTCAAGTTGCTTCCAAATGTATTTGCTTGGATTCTGGATCATGAAAATGTTAATACAATGAAATTGTGTTTTTGTCAAAGGAGACATTATTGGCTGTGCTTGAAACGGATTTTCGTAGAATAAGAAATGTTGTATGCAATGTCTTTTTTTTTCAAATTAAACGTACGTATGGTTCACTTTCACGAGGGACACTGCCTGACACTTCAGTTCGGATCACTATTAATGACACAGTGCTGCAAGTAAAGGATGGTTTTGCCAGATATTTGGTTGCAGGAATATAATGAGATGAGTGCACTGTGAAGCAGGTGATCACTGGAAGTGTCTTTTTTAAGTTCATGGATCACTTATTCCAGAAAAGATTCTTGAAAGACACATCTATTGTGGAGGCGTTGTATTATCCAGAGATTTTCCTTCTACTTTGCCCCTTCTGGGCATGTCGTCATTCGTGTCTTTAGCCCTTGTTTTGTCCTACACTTTTTTCGACAAGTTTCTCTTGACAATGCATTAAGCAAACATTGTATCATCTCATATATTTGCCTTTTCTGAAGTGTCAACACAGGTCATAGAGTAATAAAGATGTACAGCACTGAAACAAACGCTTCTATCGAACTCGTCCATGTCGACCAGATATTCCATACCAATTTAGTCCCACGTGTCAATAGCTGAGCTTTATCCGGCTAAGCTCTTGCTATACATATACCTATCCAGATGCTTTTTATATGTTGCAATTGCACGAGCCTCTACCGCTGCCATTGACAACTCATTCCATCCATGTGCCACACTCTGGGTAAAAGAAAGTTGCCCCTGAGATCCCTTATAATATCCTTTCCCTCTCACACTAAGCTTATGCCCTCGAGTTGTGTACTCCATTACCCAAGAGATAAGACTTTTTGTATGTCTCCTATCCGTTCTCCTCATGACTTGATAAACCTTTATAAGGTCAAAACTCAGTCTCTGTTCCTCGAGGGAAAATAGCCCTTCGACCCTTCAACCTGTAACTCAAATCCTCCCCCAGGCAACATTCTTGCAAATCTTTTCTGAACTCTCAAGTTTCACATCATCTTTCCGGTAGGAAGGAGACTAGTTGAGTGTCATCTCCATGTCTTTCTTTATCTACTTCATTGCTGAGCCGTAATGTGCAGTTTCAACACGTTTATTGCTTTGCCAGCAATTCGATATCATTGTTGACAAGCATTCTATTCAACATTTTGTGATATAAACTGTGAAATTTATACCAAGCAATGCAAGCTATTTTTGACATGTGAACAATTCAGCATTTTTGTTGAAATCAGTGTTTCTGCCATTTCCTTTAAGCTACTTTCAGATTTTCCGTGTTTCTGAGATAATGAAGACAATGTCTGTCTTTCTCAGTGTGATGATTGCACATAACCATGCAGCCATCAGAAGGAAAATAACCCTTGGTATCATTGAGTCTGCATCAGCAAAAGTGCGGTTATTATTTCTATTTACGCTTGCCGGCATACTGTGCATAGACTTGATTGTTTTGACATTTAAGATGCTTACTCAAATAAATTACCGGAAAAAAGATTGGGGTTACCTGCTTCCACTACCGAAACATGAAATACATTCCCATCCAGTCCACCATCTCGATGTAAAATAAAACAATTCCCCTCCTCTTCTTGCGTGGTTCTTTTAAATATTTGCACACAATCGAAAGAATTTCACTTTTGCTTACTTTAGATCATGAACGATATTCATCCTGTATGTCTCAAGCATAACGGTTTGTCCATAGTTCCACGTATTTGTTTTGTCTTGAGCTTAGTGAAGAAGTTTGCGTCGAAGTTCACTTGAGATTATTGAGCAGTCTTCTGATGTCAGTGAGTGAGAACAGTTTCACAGGCACATGTCCTTGAGAATGGAAAAGTATTGAAAACATAACGTACCACATGGCTGTTTTAATTTATCAGTTTATGAATCTAAGCAATCTTTCTATCTTGTTGAGGTCATCAATGCTTCAATCATTTAGGGGCGGCACGGTGGCACAGTGGCACAGTGGTTAGCACTGCTGTCTCATAGTGCGTGAGACACGGGTTCAATTCCCGCCTCAGGCGACTCTCTGTGTGGAGTTTGCACATTCTCCCCGTGTCTGCGTGGGTTTGCTCCGGTTTCCTCCCACATTCCAAAGATGTGCAGGTCAGGTGAATTGGCCATGCCAAATTGCCTGTAGTGTTAGGTAAGGGGTAGATGTAGGGGTATGGGTGGGTTGCACTTCGGCTGGGCTGTGTGGACTTGTTGGGCTAAAGGGCCTCTTTCCACCCTTTAAGTAATCTAATCTAATGCGTCTGCTCTTTGTCAACACCAATATTAGAATATTACAATAACCTGCTCAGAGTTTTTCACAGACACTTGTTGCATTACATATTATTTCAGAATGTCCCGTTTAGATTTTCTCCCAATGCACTTTATATTTCATTAAATAGGGATAATTACATGGTTGCTCAGTTTACCTGAAGCTAATGGATAAACAAATTATTTAGTAACAAAGTCTCCTCTAACAATACAATAACAATTTATTGGCGTTTCAAATTAGTTATTATGCGTAGTGTTATGAAGGTGGAGGTATACACTGTATATTTAAGAGAAAGGGGAATCTGGCATTGATGTGGAGAGTCAGAGAACGTCTTCAAAATATTAAAACTGTAACATTTATTGGTGAAACAAATAGCTGGAACTGTGTTACTATGTCAGACGGCAAATTTGAATTCAGCCAATTAGTTTAACTTTTGCCCAAAGATACCAAAATCCAATCGCATTTCAAAGTTACTCTTTAGAATGACATCAAATCAATGCGATGGTCTGACGTATTGGGTGTATAAAATAAAGGAATTAGAATAGTAAGCCAGAGTGGCAAAGAGCACAAACAATTACATAGCTTGCAGATTTGCTCTCTGAAAGTTACCATTTCACGCGAAATTTGTACAAAAGAAAAGAAAACGTGCAGAGCAAGATTGCAAGTAGATTAACTCCAAACCGATCATAGTACGTGTATTTACGCCCTCATGGAACTTTGTGAAAGGAGGAGTATCATCACGCCCTTTATAAAAATTAACCACTAACGTCCAAAGATGGACTCCTTTTAAAACCCCTTATCCTTAAGTTGTTAGTATACGAAAACCCACACACACGTTACATTTAAATAATCGTGCAAGCATGAACTAGTGTATTTTGTTTCAGTCTGCATCGCTACTGTCACCAAAAGCAACTTTTCCTCATTCAACTCTCGACAATACTTCGGAAATCACGCTTCTCCCGTCGTGTTGCATACACCACTTTCAGATTAAATAACTGAATCATCAAGCTCCATCGAAACAGTCTGGCATTTTTGTCCTTGCGTTTTTTTCCAAAAACTTCAATTAATTATGGCCAATGTTTGTGACAGATACGTTACTGAAAACATAAAGATTGAAGTGATGTAATACCAACAGCATGATCAAACTGTCGAATACGTCTGCTGATTAATGTGCATTTTTTCTGGAAAAATACCCAATAGGTCTTTCTATCTTCTCTTCATCTTAGTGTAAGAGTACAGAACCGATACTCATATCATTTGCATTTGATAGTCACGTGCAAAGGCTTTGCGTAATTAGGTGTTGCTGATACTGGGGAAGGAGGTAACACAACTTATACGCTACCAAATGACTTTGACAGTGTGATGTCCAATGAAATATGTCCCTTTTTTTATCAATTCACAGAGTGGAGCAGGCATATTGCCAAGATTTGGTGCGGAATTTTGATGAACTGCAGTCAGTCGCAGGAATTGGTTTAAATCTCTTTTTGTGCATGTTATGGGAAACTCCCGAGGTACCTTTGTTTTTGCATTCACTGGGACAACTTGTCCGTGTACAATAACAAGTAGTTGACTTGCCTTTGGCAAATTCACATTTCAGCACGTTTATCCCCAATCCTACCTTCTGAAGTTGATCGAACAAGTCCCATAAATGTTTAATATGTTCCTTCCATACGTTAACTAAAAATGACCAGGTCGAAATATACATGACACAAAATTGTGTAATCCGGAAATGACCTTCTTGCTTAATCTCTGCAATGTCGTCGGTGCGTGTTTTTTCAAACCAAATGGCATGATTTTAAATAAACACGGTCCATTTGATGTTACAAAAGCCAAAATTATTTTCGAACTTTCAGACAAAAGTACCTGCCAGTATCCTCTGAAAAAGTCCAATTTAGTAATATATCTTGCTTCTCCGACCTCATCGACACAGTCTTACAAACTGCAAATGGGAGGTGCAGCAGTATTTGTGACGGCATTAAACGTGAGAAATCATACTTGGGTGCCATTTGCCTTTGGTGCCATGACAATGGCTAAGCTCTAATCAGTGTAACGAATTTCGATGATGTAACCTTTGAGCATGCATTCAATCTCCTTTTGAAACTGTGCCAATGTTCGTGTGTTATGCTTAAATGGATGTTGATTACGTCGAACAGCATCTTCACGATAACATAATTAATTTACTACGTCCCAGTTTATTTCCAAACGTCTCCCAACCTGAAAATACTAACTCTTTCAGGTCATTTCGATTTTCCACTGCCAGATAAAACAATAATGTATTCAAAATTTTGACAGCTTCCTCATTATGCAGGTTAATTTGATGTAAGTCCCATTCAGACTCCTCTGTCCTCGGTTCTTCACTCTGTGGTGTAATAAATAATGCAGTCTCCTTTTGCCTTCGTTCCCTGTCAAAATACCTTTTGAGCATATTTACATGACACATTCTCAGATTTCTTTCTGTCTGGAGATCATATTGAAATAGTACACCGCACTCAATTTCCTTTTGACTTGATAAGGCCAGTAAGCCTTGATTTTAAAGGGTCACTTATCACGGGACATAACACTAACACCTTATCTCTCAATCAAGATTGCGAGTTTTCGATTTCTTGTCTTTTTCCTATTTCATTGTGTGCTGTGATAAATGTTAATGCTGTCAGGCCAACTATGCCGCTCTATGTCGTCGTTGCCAAAAATGCAATTCATAGTCTTAATATGTGCTTTCTCAATACTGATGACCAATTTTACATTAATCAATTTTGGTGGTCCTCTTACTCGCTGTGTGAAATTTCTTTCTCACATCACATTTAATTCTGTTTTTATTTATTTGATTTCTCCACTGTTATTGTCAACATTATTTTTCATAATGGAAACAATCTATTACTCTCTTTTCTGTCCGGAACTTGCATGACTTTGAAAACTTTTTTTCAAAAATGTTTTTTCAGCCTTCTCCAATAGAACTTCATGGCTAAAATGTCTTATTGCTGGAGCCTGTCATGGCTAGGTGGTTTCTCCTAACCTGCTGGAGTATCGTTTTTCATTTTTTCCCACGCATTCTCAATTAAATATGGAAGCAGTCTCGGAGTCCATCCTGATTTCTCATTATCTCCATTCTGATTAATAAAATCAAATATGTGTTGGGCAGAATTAAGGCAGTGTTTCCAATCCTTGTTCCAATCTGCATTCCGACACCATCAGTCTCTCTTGAAAATCAGACATTCCGCCACGACTGCGAACCCATGGCCTGCTTCCTGAACAAAACCTGCCGCTGACTCCATCTCAGAGCAAAGAAAAAACCGTCTGATTTTAAATATCCGGAAGATGCCGGGTAATTTCTCGCCTCACGCTGTAAATATGCATCGGCCCAATCCATTCGGCTGCAGCCCGTGGTTTGTATTGCCCTCGCCGGTAGTCTCCAGCGCAACCACTTCACACCACTCTCTGCTGGGCCGATGATTGAAAGCAGCGACTGAACAGCAAGTTTAGGGGGCAGGATGGCTTGTCTTCCAATCACGGAGTGAGGGAGGAGCGGGGCTGAGCCGATTGGCAGTGCAGGCCACTGAGTGAGAGAGTTCGATCTGTGCTCACTTCAACAAGATGGACTGGAAAGGAGCAACCCATCTCAAAGACAGTTTCTCTCCACAAGGAAGATGGGGGATCCCATCACAATTCGTGCAATAGATAAAGCTAAAGTATTGCCAAGATTCTTCAGGCAGAAATGCAAACTGATATAAATCTGTACGATTCGATATCAGTCCCCTCTGAAGCTCTCCAGCATTGACGTATCGGAAGAGCAGGCAGTCATTTGACCCTTGAACTTGGCCTGCTGTTCAGTATTAAGATGAATGTTCATAATATTCAGTGCCCTGCTATCGTTTTCATAACACCGAACCTGGTCAAACATTCGGATTGACGCACATTCTTTAAAACTGGTCTTGGGAACGTCAAGTCCACAAAAACAGGGCAAATCAACCCCACCGATTATTCTACGAATGTTGATGAACTTTCCATTATGAGCAAAGTAATGCAAGGCAGTAACTACAGTGCAACCAGGTCGTACTCAATAGTCAATAAGCAGATCAATGATACCGTGCATTCAATCTGAATAATTCCATTTTATTTTTGTCGTAAGTACACAGATTTCGTTTTACCAGGATGCTGTCTAATTTAAAGTGAAGGACGTCAAGGGAATGTCTGAGTGGCTTGAGACTGTCTTCGTTCGATAGAGGGCGATTAAGAGGTGACTTAATAGATGCAGACAAGATGATCAGAAGGGGAGATGAAGAGGACAGTGGGAGCCCATTACTTCGGGTGGTGATGGCTAACTCGAGGGGACATAGCATTGAACTGAGGGGAGACAGATATTGGGCAGATTTCAGAGGTAGCTTCTTTTCTCAGACCGTAGTAAGGGTATGAACAATCTTCGTGCAAAAGTACCAAACTTCAATTTTAGGGCAAGGGTCTGGTGCTGGAAAAGTAAAGCAGGTCAGGTATCATCCAAGGAGCCGTAGAATCGACGTTTCGGGAAAAAGGTCTTCTGCAGGACAGTCCTGATGAATTCTGCCTGATCCGCTATGCTTTTCAAGCACACCACACTGGACTCCAATCTCTAGTATCTGCAGTACTCGCTTTTGCCCTCTTCAAACTTCAGGGCATTTAAATGGTCATTTGATAAATAGATGGATGGCATTGGAACAGTGTTGTTGAGATGGGCTTAAGGTTGCTTTCAGAATTCGGTGCCACTTCGATGGCCAAAGGGCCTCCACTGTGCTGTATTGTTCAATATTCTATGTTCTGTTTTCTATGTTCTATGTTATATGTTCCATGCTCTAACTTTAGCAGAAACAGGCCCCCAACGTGTATCATTCGATCATGAATTTAAAAAAAGAATTTCATCTCTTGACGGAGATTCACAGGAGATTGGATTTGAAACCAAATCGTATGGCCGAGATTGAGGGATATTATGAAGTATGTGCATATTCACAGTGAACTACAGTCGCTGTCATTACTCATGAACTTGCTGTTGCTTCAGCATTTTGGATATTGCAGCGATCCCCTCCCGCACTGAGTGCAAGTGTACGGCCTGTCCCCAGTGTGAGGTCACTGTGCATTTGAGATGAACATTCGAACTCACTCCCACAGTGATAAAAGCCGAACGGTCTGTCACAAGTGTGAACATGTTGACGGGACATCAGAGCTCCAGAGCATTTTCAGCACTCTTCACAGTCCGGACAATTTTCAGGTCCGTCCTTTGTGTGAATTCGCTGTTGCTTGAGCAGGGTGGATTTCCGATGAAATGTTTTCCCACATTCTGAATGGGTCAATGGTCCCTCCCAATAGGGATCTGCGGACCTTCAATGAGATCAGATGATTGTTTGAACAAATTTACTCAATGCGAGAGACTGAATAATATGTCATCACTGTGTGCATGTCGATAGGATATCAGTGACTCAGAGATTTTAAAGCATTTCCCATCTTCTGGACAATTAAGTGGTTTGTCATCTGTGTGAACTTGCTACTGATTTAGCAGGGTGGTTGATGGTGTGAATGCTTTCCTACAGTCGGAACAGAAGAATGACCTCTCACCACCGTGACTATATTTATGTTGTGAAAGGGCAGATGTTCTGTTAAAGCCTTGTCCACACGGACAACACGTTTACGGTTTCTCCCCGCTGTGAATGATGCTTTCCCCTTCCATTTTCAAAATCCAATGATATTCAGGCTATAAAAAATTGTATCTGCGTCAGATACAGAATTGATGTTTGATTTTAAGACTCCTCACTGCAAATCTTCCTCCCCTGTTAAATTCGTTGAAAACATTTTTAAAAAGGGACAGGTGAGAGCCCAGTAAAAGAAGAAAACAAGATAAGTGGAGGTGAAGAATGGGCAATTCAACCCATAGAGTCTACTGTCTCCATTCAATGAGATCAGTGCTGATGTGATAATCGTCAGCTTGACTTTGCTGCCTTATTCCCTTAGCCATGATTCCCTTACTAATTAAAAATCTGTTTCTCTCAGCCTTAGATACACTGATCAGCCAATCTCAAAAGCACACTGAGGAAAATAATTCCACAGATTCAGCACTATGAGAGATGGAATTCCTCCACATCTCTATCTTAAATATGTGACTCCTTTCTCTGAAATAATGTCCTCTGGTCCAAGACTCGTAGACAAGTAGAAACAATAGCTCTGAATCTATCCCGCCATACCGCTCATATTTTTTTTTACCTATCAGTAACGTCTTGTCTCATTTTTCTAAATATCGATAATATCAGAAGCAGTCTGGAAAATCAAATCCCTCGACAAAAATCAATTCATGTCCGCCATCATTCCTGTGAATGTTTTCTGGTCTGCCTTTCCTGAAGTAAGGCGATGTGCATCTTGTGTTGTTTTAGCAAAACTTCCAAAGTTTCCCGGCATTTTCTTCGCGAAAAGATAGACATATTATTTAACTTGCTTATTACCATCAGAACGTGGATGCAATCTTTTCAGCTTTCAACAGAAGGCTCCACGATTCTCTCTGTGCTGCAGATTTCTGCATGTATACCCCACTTAATTAATATTCACCTCTTCGATTCGTCCTGCGAAAATACATAAAGCTCAATTTTTCCCACTTCATATTCTGTAAGCTATTTTTTTTTACCACTTGCTTAGTTGTCTATACCCCTCTGTAATTTGTTGTCCCATCCTCACTAGCTCCCTCCCTGTCCGTTTGGTGTTGTGTAGACTTCATTACAGTGCATTCGTTTCGATTGTACAGGTGACTTGGAAGAAGTGCAAAGAGAATTGGTGGATAGTATTTATTTTAAATAGTTGTAGCTTCAATATTGATGAACGTAGATTTCTACATGTAACTATTCGCGATCATAAAGATGCTCTTTTAGTCTCAACTCAGTGTCTTCACTTCATGACCAAAGTCTTGATCAATATCCTTGGCTGACTTTTCTCCTCAGCAGTGTTAGCTCAAGGGTTCTTCCTTTTTGAATTAATCTCACATGCAATACCATGCAGAAACAATGTTTGCATCCACCATATTTTGTCTATTGGTTTTACCAACATCTGTCTTGCTGCTAACTCCATAAGGTGTCAGCTATGGTTTCCTCTTCACAAAATCATGCTGATTCTGGTTGATTTGATAATGTATTTCTAATAGCTCTGTTGCTTCCAGTTTTACAACAGAGTTGAATTTTCCGAATCACAGGGCAGTTTGTAAAACGCACCTGAAAGTATCTGCTAGTCTCTCAAGCTGCACACAGAACAGGTGAATAGGAAGCTACGATATTTATTTGTGAAATGCCCTAACTGATCAACAATTGTCCTTGTGACTGGCTACTGGTGTGGTCAAAAGGACTCTGGGCTCCATGGGATGGCGGGGAGGTGGGGAGCTGATGACGAAAGCTGGCTGAAAGGAGGAGATCGAGACTGAGAGGGGTTTTATTGAGCTGCATCTCAACAAGAAATTTTTTGAACCCCCAAACCCAACCACTTTCACGACTACTAAATTCCCTCGTAGCAGGTTTATGTCAGTATCAACAATAAGAAAATAAGACAGAAGCAGAAATCAGGCCATTCACCTTACCGACACTCGTCCAGCATTCAATGATAGCTGATCAGTTTCTCAGCTTTCTCCCTGTTACCCTTAATCTCCTTGACAGTCCAGAACCTATCCATCTCGGTCTTTAATACTCTGTGGCAATGCATTCCATACATTCGCCATTCTCTGGCTTTAGAAGTTTGTCCTTATCTTCGTTATGTAAGGTCTTCCCTTTACTCTCAGATTGTGCCCTCATGTCCTCGTCTGTTTTCGCAATGGAAACATCTTCTCAACATCTGCTCGGTCCAGGCGATTTAGCATTATGTCTGTTTCAGTTGGATCCCTCCTTATTCCTCTAAACTGAAACGAGTGGACAATAAGTATCGTCAAACTTTCCCCAAATGTTCCGCTTTAAATACCGAGGGCCATTCTCATGAACGTCCTCTTAATTCGTTCCAGACCCAGGACGTCCTTCCGGAGATATGGGACACAAACTGCAGATAACATTCCAAAGGTGTTCTGAATACAGTCGTACGGTGCCTCAGAAATAAATCCCTCCTTTCATATGCAAGTTCTCGCAAAATAAATGCCATCATTGTATTTGCAGTTATTAACTACTGACTAAATGATCAAATTTACTTTGAGAGTCGTGAAATAGAACTCGCTACTTTGCAAGATAAAACTGATAATTTCCCCAGCATGATCATATCGCAAAAATATCAAAACGGTTTTGTCGATCTGAAACTTTAACGATGATTCTCTCACAGCTATTGCCAGGCCAGCTGAGAATTTCTATGAATTCCTATTTTAGTTTCAGATTTCCATCATTCACAGTTCTTTGTTTAATGTTAACCTTAGTCGTATTTGCAACAATATCATTTACGTGCCAGCTACAGAGCATATTTCCTGATTCAAAAAAACCCATCAGAAATGCATGTCACTGCGATCAATGAACAGAACCGAACTCCTATTTCATGACCGGGCATCAAGCCCGGGTGGCAGCGGTGATACTGTTGCATCTTGACCACGAGACTACCATGGAGGCCAACAAGTGCCTTGATATCTTTGTTCCTTGACACTGTGTTTGCCATTTACTTTGTGATCATTTTTGCTACAGACCAGTTCCTCAATTTCTTAGAGTTTTTACAGTGTGGAGAAATGCTATGTGGAACATCGCTCGGTGTGGCTCACAGACACTTATCTATTCCATTGCAAGTTTCCAGTATTTATTTGAGAGCCTCGTGTGCTCGGGTGTTTCCAGGGCAAATGTGAAAGATATTCCTCTTGCAATCGTAAATGACATAATAATGGGCCTGAGTTAACTTGGTCACATTGCGTTATAATCCCCTTTCAGTAACATATCCTCATTTTAACTCACGAAGACACTTGCCCGAGATGGGTAGATGCCTCACGATTATATCCACTCCATGTCCTTCACGTCAAGTCTTTGGACCCCCACACAAGATTCGTTGGCAAAAGGCAACTTTATGTGTAACGCAAGCCATTTCCTCAGACAATGACAACGGTTGTGGTGAGGTGAGATATGAAATGGGCAGTGAGCTGGGATACTCCCTCCAACCTTCTCATATGCACAAGAAAGTTCAAACTCTTACTGACCCAAGGAGCCTGGCAAGACAGCACTCAGCGAACAGGTGTCAGGAAATTTCCGTAAGGAAATTTGTCAAATTCAAATATGGGAAAGCAGAACACTCCACTCCAGGTAGGAGTCAAACTGACAATCTTCGGACCCAACGTTCGACGCGTGACCCGTAACGCCATCAGAATACCTCAAACACGTGCGTTATAGCTTGTTGGATTGTTAAGGGGTGATAGGCAGAAACAGGAATTGCAAGATGAACAACCAGCAAATGTAATGGCTGCCATGAATAACTACCCCAGATCCAACGAACGGTCCCTGTTAACTCTGTTTTCTCCATAGGTTCTGTCAGACCGCTGAGTTTCTTTGAATTTGTTCAGATTTATGTAAATCGGAATGATGGGTGAGACAATTCAGTTTATTTTTGCTAACGGCATAGCGTATTTGCTGCATCTGAAAATTAATCATAAGTGATGTGTAACGACACGGCAGTTAACCCTTCTGTTAATTAAACTGAACGACCAGATTAACTCATAACATTAGCAAATTTGCTAATGATACAAAGCTGGGTGGCAGGGTGAAATGTTATGAGGATTTTAGCGGATTAAAGGGTGATCTGGACAGGTTAGGTGAGTGGTCAGATGCATGGCAGATGCCATTTAATGTGGATAAATGTATGGTTACCCACTTTGGTGGCAAGAACAGGAAGGCAGATTTCTACCTAAATGGAATTAATTTAGGTAAAGGGGCAGTACAGAGAGATCTGGGGTGTTCTTGTACACCAGTCAATGAAGGTAAGCATGCAGTTGCAATAGGTAGTGAAGAAGGCTTATAGCATGCTGGCCTTCATCACAAGAGGGATTGAGTATAGAAGAAAAGACGTTCTTCTGCAGCTGTGCACGGCCCTGGTAAGACCACATCTGGAGTTCTGTGTGCAGTTCTGCTCTCCAAATTTGAGGAAAGACATTCTGGCTATTGAGGGAGTGCAGCGTAGGTTCAGGAGGTCAATTCCTGGAATGGCGGGATTACCTTACACTGAAAGACTGGATCGACTGGACTTGTATACCCTTGAGTTTAGAACACTGAGAGGGGATATGATTGAAACATATAAGATTATTAAAGGATTGGACACTCTGGAGGCAGGAGACTTGTTTCCGCTAATGGGTGAGTGCCGAACCAGAGGACACAGCTTAAGAATACGGGGTAAACCATATAGAACAGAGATGAGGAGCAACTTCTTCACCCAGAGAGTGGTGGCTGTGTGGAATGCTCTGCCCAGAGGGCAGTGGACGTCCAGTCTCTGGATACATTTAAGAAAGGGTTGGATAGAGCACTCAAGGATTGTCAAATCAAGGGTTATGGAGAAAAGGCAGGAACAGGATACTGATGAAGAATGATCAGCCATGATCATATTGAAATGTGCTGCAGGCTCGAAGGGCAGAATGGCCTACTCCTGCACCTATTGTCCATTGTTTATTGTCTCATCTCGCCTCTTAATATGCTAAAATATGAGTGATACAAAACTCCAAAATTCCACGATTTAAAGAAAACGGTATCGATTCATTTTAACAACTATTCACAAATCAAACGTCCTTTCTCTTAACGGCTAATTATCAGCCTCTAACTGAATAATATTATCCAGTTCCAATGGAACACTTAATGAAATTACAGCAACTTAATCTTAAATCGATGCAGCGGCTGTGGTTGTCAGTATCTTCCTTCTTCTGACTGAAGATCTCCTTGCATCAACTTCGTCCTTTTACTGCAAATATGTTTCAAATTATAAAGATACCTTGGATCGAGAGTGTTTCATTGACAGTTACACTCTTGATAGCAGTTACTCTGTCTGACTTTGAAACTAACTGCCTCTTTTATGCCTCCAGCACTGGATCGTCTAATTCCTGGATATTGGCAAAAGCCACCAATTGGATTGGATTTGCATTTCTTGCGGCATAGGAAAGATCGAATTATAAAAAGGTAACAAACTCAGGTATCTATTTCACAACCAAATCTGCCACATCTTTAATTATCCCGAACACGATGAGACTGTTGGTTAGTCATGTGGCAGATATTTGTAAGCTCTCAGTTCAGAACATCATTCACTCTCATTTAACGGTACAGTATACGCCTTCAACTTCATAGAAAGTGTCTTGATGATACATTAGTAGAATTCATGAATTCGAACTCCCTGAACGGGAATGGAACACTGACTTTGTATCTGAGAGCACCAAATCCTCACCAGTAAGCTATCAGGGAAAACGACGGCTCTCTTCTTTCTTCTCTCACTGACTCCGTTTTTAACATTTGAGTTGCGATCATTTTGCCTCCAGATTAATTCCATCCTGCCAGTGTGTTTACACGGCATGGAAAATGACCCTGTGGGACATCATCTCGATGAGATATATCAAGGATCCATCTCAAGCAGTCCCAGTTTCCAGCGCTTGTGTGTTCTGACCTTTCAAATGCTCATGGCAATGAGGTTACCCCTTAATCGCCAATTGCAGAGGAGGGAAGTTCCAGACGAGCAAACGCCGTTCTCATCCCGTGGGGAGACTGCAGTTTTTGGGTCGGTGCATTTCGGAAATTGAAATTTGCACAAGAGCAGGGAGTGGCACTATTTCAGCTCACTGTCCTTTCCATATCCCAGCTGACCACAAAACATTCTCATTATCTGGAGAAGTAGGTTGTGCTTCACCTAACGCTGCCTTTTGTCGGAGGACCTTGCCGACGTGAAGCACATGGAACTCTCAGGAGGTGTGTCGAAATATGTCCCTCTGAGTCTGGTACCCTTCTGGTTCAGAACTCGAATTTCCTGATTATCAAAAAAAATGACTGGACCTGAGAGAAATGGGCGTTGGTTCGGATGGGGTTTCAGTCTGTCAAAATGAACACAGCTAAAGTCCCTTGAAATTTGCGATCTGACGAAATGCAACCCGCAGTCCCAATGGATTCATAACTCATCACTTCAACGATTGGGCCACGACTGCATGTCCTCAAACAAGAGATAATATATCCCATAAAATGTGAGGGTTCCAAGAGGAAAGACAATTATTTGGTAGTCGTACTGTGATATGACCTCCATAGCTCTCGCCCTCTTGTACTTCATCAGAACAGAGCAGGGTTTTGGGAGATTTAATATGTATACATTCATTGATGACAGATAGAGTGAAAGGGAAAAATGCATTGCCATTGACAGAGAGAGGAAGGAGAAAGTGAGGACTGCAGATGCTGGAGACTAGAGTTGAACAGTTTGGTGCTGGAAAAGCGCGGCAGGCCAGGCAGCATCCGAGGAGCAGGAGAATCGACGTTTCGGGCATATGCTCGAGAGAGGAAGAAACAAAGCAATGGTCCTTGTATTCCTCCAGCCCCGTCACCGCGACCTGGATCACATCCAATGAAGTACTTTTGAAGCAGGTCCTTCAGTGACAAATCAAATGTGCAAATCTGGCAATTGTTTCACCGCAGATCAAAACAAAATTAATGCCCCAAATACAATAAGTGGCACAGGAGACGGAAATGAGTTTATACCTAACTTGAGGGGTTTGTTCTGCTCTGACATATACCCGGATGATGTGCCTAAACTCAAGGGAATACGTTGTCATTTTAAGACTCAGAGACATTAGATTTCGCTTCTAACTATATTATGCATGAAAAAACCATTGTAGAAACAACTGACTTTGTAATACAATGAATCTGTGATTAATTTCTTCACTGTTGTCCTGTGCCTGAGACGAATGACCTTTTAAATTCACAAACATCATTGTTTGTGCTAAGTTGTCACTGTGGACCCTGGAGATTTAGACAGTTTCGATGAAATTATCCGCGGATCAAACGACAAATTGATGTACTTTTGATTTACATCTGAAGCTGAGTTTTATACCGATGATTCGATCCAGGTGATAATGAAGACAGAGGCTGTGTTTGAAATGCTTGTTGAAATGCTTCTGATAACTCTGCTCAATTGTAACTTCTGTACAGTCAAAAAGCTTGACACCATCCAGGAGAACGCACCCTCATCATTAGCATAAGTGGTCACTCCAACCACAATCGATCTACAGTAGCAGTATAAGAAAACAACACAAAAATATCCTCCAGATGTTCATCGTGTTCCATTTCACTGCGCTTTTTGGAAAAATGAAATCTTTGATACACAAAATCAAGAGGATGAAAATGCATGCTCAACTTGAGGCTTTACACCATCCTGAATTCGAAATTTACAGCGTCTTCATTGTCTTTGGGTCAGAAATCCCTGAGTAACAGGGAGGCTGAGAGTTTTGCAACCAATGGCCTGCCTCTCATCACCAACTTGGAAATGGCAGTTGGCGATAAAAAAGACATACCATTGCAATCACTGGTATGCAAATGTCCTGAATAAAAAAACAGAAATCATTATGGAACTCTGAATATTAAAATGCTGGAAATAAATTTTTACCGACTTAAAAATCATTTTGTAGATAAATAGTAGACAAGTATAATGTTTGGGAAAAGGCTTTGTTTATACTGTATACATATGGTTGTAAATAATAATAGGCCATTTGATATTGCAACTAAATGGACAGTTAATGGACTGTGGGAATGTCAACTTTGATGTTTCTGATGAGATGCTTGACGGAGAACATGTCACCAGTTAGCGTTTTTTCATATATTCCTTCACGCTATTGGACAAACAGGTTGTGTGGTGTTTTGAGAAGCAGATGACATACCATTGTTGGATTCTATGTTGGGTTTTGAGAAGATGTTTAGCTCATGTTGAGGTTCTGGATGTCGGTTTGCTAGATGAGTGGGAAGTTTCTTTTCCAGTCATTTTGTCTCCCTTACAGGTAACATCTTCAGTAGGTCTCTGAGTGAAGAAGTCTTGATAATTCCTGCTTTTTGTTGATATATTTGGGTTTACTTGGATTGGTAATGTCAATCCCTGTGCTGGCGTCATTTCCTGTGGTGATGTCATTTCGTGTTCTTTATCTCAAGTGTGGTAGATGTGGTCGAACTCAATGTGTGTGTTGGTGGAGTTCATTGGAAATAGTCCTCAGACATCACAGCAACAAATCCAAAGAAGCAGACAAAATGTGCCCAGAAACCCACTAAATGTTATCACGTACGGTGCTGAAACGACTGGAAATTAACTTTCAGCTCATTGAACAAGCTTACATCCTGGATTCTACATGTGTGCTTATTGAGCGCTAAACGACTGTTAAGATGAAACAGCGCATAGATGGACTTTGCATGTCAATAGTTAGTGCGCATGAAGGGTTGTAGACTGTACAGGCAGGATATATTCCCATGCCAACTCCCGTGTATGCACATTGAACCTCATATTAATATCGGAAGCAATGTAAAGTCGTGCTTGCAGAGCCAGAGAAGCAATACAAAACGTTAGTTCTCACGTTGAACACCATAACTAAGAGTAAAAATCACGTTCAGATACCATGTGTCAATACCACTCATTAGTGGCGTGCTGGTCCCACCCTCATGTAAATCAACACCAGACCCTCTATCGTATTTCAGACTAGCTCTCATGTCACTTCTTGTAGAGAATGTCGAACCTGGATAATCCAGCTTCCCATTTGGTAAATAATCAAGTAAGAGCTTTCAGATTCTATCAAGAAAGTAAATACCTTCATGAATCTTTTGCTTTTGATGGGTCTGATGATCCATCAACCACTCCTGGTTTAGATTCCAGGTACTTTCTCTCTGCAACTGACACATCCATCGGAAGCATTCGCTTGCAAGCAATGTCAAGCGCTCATAATTATTTACGTATTGAACTGATACTTCATAGCATTGTTTGCCAACTGAATATTTCCACATAAGAATATAAATGAAGGCATAGTAGGAGGATCTATAACGAATGTCTCCTTGTTGTGTTAAAGAATATGACAAAAGATACATATTCGCTGTGAAAGTTCAGATAAAGCAGGAACAATAGTTCGAATTTTCTTTCCTCGTCATTTCTGGGAGGTGTGTTTTGGTTATTATGACAGAAGTTATCGCCCATTCCAAATTAGCCAGAAGTCAACTCGAATAAATCCTGCGGATTTTCAGTCAATAATGACATTGGGCAACATGATCATATAAAACACTCGAACACCTGATGAGGAATCAAATACGACTGTAAACGAATACCTATAAAGGTGCATTCATTGGGAATATCGCAAAGATGAGAAGAAACAAAAAATAGTGATAGGGCCACGTATCAGCATTTAACAAAAACGATTCTAAGGTATGGATTCATGCAGTCATGATCTGTGGCAATTGTGGCATTTGCAACATTAAATTTACTTAGATGTGCTTTGAGGTTATTCATCTTTCTGATGTGAAAAAGAGTTAGGCACACATGGGTGAGTTAACACACTGGTTCAATGACATAGTCTGAATGCACGTGTTGTCAGTTATTTGCCCCTGAGGACTTGTTCACTCTAAATAAATGCGGAATGATTTGTTTGGGTCTCAGAGCTAACGTGTGAAGCTTCGGGAGTACTTCCACTTTTTGAAAGACAATGCACGGTGCAGCGAACGGCCCATTCTTTGCCATTTGCTACCCCATTCTCGCACTTATTGGTCTCCCTGGTAAATAACGTTAACTGCAAAACTTTGTTTTTTTTTAAGCTACGAAAGTGTTGCGATTCATATCAAGTTCATGTTCTTATATGTATTGACAAGTTTTCAATTGTATGTTAATGTGAGCACATGACAATTTATATGGTTGCATAATATGATATGATACAGTTTAAGGTTGAAACAGAAAATAAAATTTCAGGGGCTCTGTTAACATTAATCCATTATTTTCAGAGCATTGCATTTTAGTTTTTAGTGTTACACAAAGCAATCCTGTCGTAATGCAGAAGCACGGATTACAACGGGGTTGTGTTATTATTTTATTGCAATAATTCCAGTTGATGATTGCGAGATCAAATATAATTTACTTTATTTGCATAGCAATCTAAATTTTGCTTTCTGGACCGATGCAAATATTGCAGTCTAGTACATTCTCAATGGAGATTTTTAATGAGACTTCCTTTATTAATGCATGGCACGTGGTCGTTGCAGTATTTGATCTTCAACCATTGAATTTCAGAAAGGGTTGAGGAATTGAGTGGAAATGCAATTTGTTTTTAAAAATCGATTATGCATTCAAAATGTTACCAATGGAGTACTTTCCGTATGGGTTTGAAATGGGTCAGTCTCTTTTACTTGTGTTCGATGTGGTTGACACTGACATCATGAATTTTGGTTGCTTATCTTTGATTTCTATTTGAAATCGTCGATAATGACTTGATCCACAGAGGATTGCCTTAAATAAGAAGGATTCTTTCATGAGACCTTAAACAAATGAAGGTCACCATAAAGACATAGGGATAAAGTGGAACACACTACACAAAGCTTGATTTCAAAACACTACGCAGATAATTGGAAATAAGATGGAACGATGGAGCCATTGAGACTTGAAATCACACAATATATGGTTTGGGAAATGGAAGACATCACCACCACTTTTGGACATATATCAGGAATTCAAGAAATGGCAGATTTAGCGATCAGCTGCAACCTCAGTTAGTAACAATATATGACACCGATTGACGTGATGAGGATATAGATTAATTGGCAAGTTAGAAAGTTCCATCAAAATGCTGTTAGATGTGGACATATTTTACATCAGCAAATATAGTGCTGCTGGATGGATGAGTCATGGTATGCATCAAAACGTTGCAGCAAATATTTTGCATATTTTTGATGCTTATTTTGATAGCTAGAAGTGAAGTTTGGTTCATTGTCAAAGGTGGGGGTGGAGGCATTGAATGTATGAATGAGTAATTTGCGTTGACTCCATGTGCTAAAAAGTAAAGAATCCAGAATTGGATGTCGAACATTTAGCAATGGATTTGACAAAGCTAGAATCTTAAACTTGAACAATACATCAGATAATTCTGGTGGCATGTGCATCATAACATATCTCTGTCTCTCCCTCTCACAGCAAATTTGATAGCAATTGCAATCCTCTCCCGTGGACGGTGTGGACTTTCCTGGTGCATCACCTATTACTTGGTGGCAATAGCAGTGAGTGACTTCATTGTCATCATTACCGCTGTTGTCCTGAACCGGATTGGACGCATTTACTTTCGGGACAGTTACCTGTCCACAACGCTTGCTTGCAGACTCGGTGCAGTTCTGGTCCGTTGCAGCCAGCATGGTTCAGTGTGGTTGACCGTGGCCTTCACCTTCGACCGCTTTGTAGCCATTTGTTGCCAGAGATTGAAGGACAAATACTGCAAGGAGAAAACTGCATCGTTGGTGATTGGAATAATCTATGCCTTGAGCTGTATCAAGAACATCCCTTTCTACTTCATCTTTCAACCTTTGTATACTGTGAATGGAGTGGGCTGGTTTTGTGACGTTCGAGTGATCTTCTATACTTGGCCAATCTGGCAAGTCTATGACTGGTTGGACCATACATTAACACCTTTTCTACCATTCTTGCTCATAATGCTTCTGAACAACTTGACCGTAAGGCACATCTTAGCAGCGAGTAGAGCACGCAGGAGGCTCCGTGGTGCCGACAATCGTGGGGATATGGAGATGGCCAATCGCAAGAAGTCAATTGTCTTGCTCTTCACAATCTCCATCAGCTTCCTCCTCTTGTGGGCAAGCTATCTCGGGCATTTTCTCTACGTGCGAGTTACAGGTGAAGGCTACTTCTCTGGCCTGGATTTTAATGACCCACGGTACATCGTTCAAGAGATGGTTAATATGCTTCAGTTGATCAGTTCCTGCAACAACGTCTTTATATACGCAATTTCCCAGAACAAGTTCCGAGAGGAGATAAAGAAGGTGCTGGTGTGTCCTTTCACTGCTGGGTTTAAACAGGAAAAAGTGAGGAGAGAGAAATGTTAGTCATGTTTCATTTCCTGCATAGCGACTCTGTGTCTCATCAATCTCTTGAAATAGCATGTAATGGGTCCAAACTCAGCAAATTCAAGGAGGCAAAGCCAATAGTCTAGCAAATTCAGTTTCTTGATGACTATGCAGAAGGATCCGAAACGGTCAAATTGTGTCCATGAATGTGACGGAAAACCTCGATCTGTGAGTACCCTCAAATGTAAATAAGGCGTCATGATGTTGATATTTCAAAATACAATGGGAAACGGTCTCCTCAGCTCCTTGATAAAGTATTTGTTCGGAAATTGTCACCAATGAAACCAACCTTATTGTTTTTTGTGCTTTTATCAATAATTCTGAACGATTCTGTACACGTTGTTTTATTGCCCGTCCTGCTTACCTTCAGAAAATAATAATCAATATCTGTCAAGTGTTCTGCAGTAAGAAATAGAGCATCTCAGGTAATCGAAACGGTTAGGCGATGGGCTAGAACAGTTGCTACATGTCATATGGAGAGAGTCGAAAAGATGCGTCATTTCATGCAAACGGCAAACGGTTTCATGTCAGTTCCACGTGCAACTAAAGTACAAAAGAAGACGTTTTACATCCTTTACAATTGGAAAATGTTGAGATTATGTTTAGATATGCACCACAATAAAAATTAAAACAACATACAATTATAAAACTTCGCAGACCAAAAGAAAGCTATGAAACACAATGAGTATAAAGTAGCTCACGAAAGAGCGAATCGGCGAAGCCCATTCTCCAGGCTGATTTTCGGAGCCCTCTGATGTCATCACTTTCAAACGTCTATACAAATCTCTTTTGAAACGTCATATGGAATCTGTCTTACACTTTCCTGGACAACACACTCCAAGTTCGAATAACTGTTTGAGAAAAGACGTCTCTCTTCACCTCACTCCTGGCTCTCTTGTTAACAATATTGATACTTTTACTCCTTTGTTTCTAATGCACCATCTTGTGGGAACAGAATGTCCGTCGTTGCACTGTAAATGTTGTCTGTAATATTGAGCTGTCCAATAAGGTCATCTTTTAATTTCTCTGCTCCAATCAGAATAAACCTTTCTAACCTTCCTTCCCAAAGGAAATTTTCATTTCTGGAATAATTGTAGGAAATATCCCTTGTTCTCTGTTTAGGTTTATGATATTCTTCTTTCAGTAAGGTACCAGGAACTGAGCCAGAGTCCTGGTTCTGACAATTTTATTTTAAGAGGTGTAGCAGCACTTCTTCCTTTTCAGCATTTTACCTCACTGATAAATCCAAGGATCCAAAACAACTTCTGAACAACTGTTTAAACTTCGCTGGTTAACTTCAGAGAATGCTGCCTGACCTTTTGTGCTTTACCAGGACCACAGTCTCAAGCCTGTTCTCCAGCAACTGCAGAGCTCACTTTCACGTTAGTCCAGCCTTGGCCTCTCTCCTGCATTTCCGGATCTCTTCCAAATTTCTCGTACAATTAACATTGCAAAATGTATAATATGCCTCCCTTTTCTTCCTTGTATTCCCATCAACATCGTGATTTATTTACTCTATCATTACGTAGCCTACAATTATTACTCATATGCACATACTTAGTTTCCACCATATTTATCTTTCTCTTGAAATTCTCCTATCTCATCCAACGATTTATCAACCATAATGCATTACGAATCAGCGTCGCCACGTTCAAAGTTTAGATGCCTAAGATCCAGCCAAGGATCTTAAACGTAGCCTGATTTCGATCCACTTCCAAACAATTTGCAGTATTTGTCATATTCTGATTGCTATTTTCCAAATGCTCCGCCATTCTGCTGTTCTCCACATGGCCTGCCACATTTACTGGAACCAGATACCAGACAATTCCATGTCTGGTACGACTGGAAATATACACTTCCAGAAACGTATACAACACACTTTGCACACATTTAACACTTTCTTTGTCCCAGACTTTACACTTCGCACAGTCCGCCCTGACGTAATTAAAATTACAAAATATCACAACCCAAATTGCCCAGCGAGTTTCCTTGAACTGCACGCCAAGGCTCTTATCTATTTCATCCCCAATACTTGGAGATCTCTTGCAAATACCCACAAGCTCACCACTCTCTTCCTGCTTCTGACCTCCAGGCATGCAGGCCAGCGGCATCATATGAATGAGATGCTTTCTGTGAAATGCTGCCTCGCTTGCCAACTTCATAATGATTTTGAAGGAGAGTTGTTGAGGATTCTGAGAGAGGTTGCCTTGCTCACCATGATTGTGAAAGGCACCTGGAAAGATCCAGCGACACAAAACAGTGAAGCCCCAAAATTAGATAACTATAGTGTTTCCTTCCCTTCCTCCATCCTCCGTGAAACGAGAGAGAGAGAGAAAGAGAAGACTTTAGAACGACTGATCATATTTAAGGGACAGCAGGTCATCAGCATTTTGCATCATCTTGATCTTCAAAGATGGCAGAAACTGGGGAAAAGCATATGATATTTGGGCTATCTAAAAAGTATGAGGTTTTGGATTAACAAGGTATCCAGGATGGTCAGATCTGCATTTAGTGTCAGACAGTTACAGTTCTTGAATAACACGTGGTTGACTTAGAGAATCAACGTTTCGCACTGTGCAGCATTCAAGAAAGGGAGAGGTTTCTGGAAGAGTCAAGCCAGAGGGTTAACACGTGACATCGTGATGATCAGTCAAGGAGCAGTGCAGAGATGGCACGTGAACCGGTGACCATTCGCCAAGGGAATAGAGAAAGCAGGTGCAGGAAATACAGGTATCCTTTGTGCTGTGTCACATGTATTAGATTTTGGAGTCCGGTTTGATGAGCAACTTGAGTGAGTCTGGGTGATGACGTGAGAGAAAACCACAGTACCGCTGTGTCGAGGATACGCTGGAAAAAAAAAACAGAGCGGCTGGAAGGCGGATTAGTAATGGTGTGTGACTCAATCGTTAGAAAGAACTACGTTGAACTTTGCAGCTACATCGTGAGGACATTATGATGTCCTGTCTCCGGGTGCAAGTGATTGAATCATAAAGAGAATGACTGCATAAATTAGAGTAAAAAGGTCAGTCATTGGGGTGCATGTTGGAACCAATGAGATGGCGATGGACAGCGTGGAGAACATGCAGGAACCGTTCCGTGGATTTAGGTTTAGATTGAAATGCAGGAACGAATCCATAGTAGTAATGTGGCAAAAATCTTAGAAATGTTTTGCATGCTACGAGTTTCACCATTTACGCAAAACCCATCAGCATGACTTGACGGGTGACGTACAGTGGAGGAGCTCTGATTTCTCAAACACTGGGATCATTGTTGCACAAGCACAATGTTCTCCTGAAGAGATGGGCTTCTCCTCATCACAAAGAGTACAACATTTGTTGGAGGGGATTTCAACTTGCAATGTCGGAGAGTGAGATGGGTAATGGGCAGAGATTCTGAAAAAAAAACCTGTGGAGGCAAAAAATGAGAGTGTGGAATGGGGAAGAAGAAGTGATGGAAGTCATGCGTATTGACAGTACCAAAAAGATGGGTGTATTGAAATGTGCAGGAAAATGAACAGGCAGGTAAATATTCGTTGAAATAAGAACAAAACTGGGGAGCAAGATCCAGAAATAGCTTTCTGGGTTATGATATTGCTGCATTGAAAGAAAAAGTCTTGTATAAGTTAAACAACCTATGCCCCTGTGAAATATTAAATAAGGCCAGTTCCAGTGCATCCTAAACAGCAAGATCTATTTGCAAAAGTTCAGAATGATGTGCTTTTAATGGCAGTTAATGGAACTTGAAATGTTTGTGTAAACAAGTGCAGTCATATTACAGGAATTTCTGTTGCAGCATGCAGCTTTCCTGCACTTTCAGTGGAGGAATATTTCCGGAAGGGAGTCAAGAACAACTGTAATGAAATAAGACCGGACGATCCATCTTCACATACATCTTAGTGCGCTGATAAGAGGACACAGAGCCAGAAGAAATGGACCGCATTATTTCCCTCTCACAACCACGTGTATACACATACATAGGAAAAGAAACTCTCAGATGACACAAACAACCAATGAGAAATGTCATAATCATGATCATTTACCAAAGTTTGTTTTTCTGAATTGAATGTGACCCATGAATGAAACGGAAAAGAATGATCACGTAAACCTATTTGCAGATATGATTTGGTCGTTTCTCTTGTCAGAAAGACTAAAGTCAAAGGTTTGACTTTAGTCAAACCTTAATTGTGTTCTCATTAAGATTCAATAAATCGCCTCTTTCCTTGAACAACTGAAGCTGTACACGTACATGTACCCAACTGGGAAATATATGTTTGTAATTTTACGTGGTTTGATCTACTTGTTTGTGGTTCTACTTGTTTGTGGTTTGTGGTAAAGTTTCCTGTACTTTTGCCATCCAGTGTGGGTTTATGAACTGCTTATATTATAACGAGAATTCGTTTTTGCACGCAGAACTATGAAAAATGTATTATGCTGTCAGAGCACAATGATCCCCTTTCTGAACTATTCATTCTGTGAGGATTATCTGCACAATCTCACTCTCTGGGTAGATTCCCACCTGTCGTTTACTCCTGCACCCCGCCCCCACACTTACTCTAACATATATATCTTTCCTAACTGCAAACAACTCTGAAGATGGGTATTGCACCCGAAGGACAAAGAACAAAGAAACGTACAGCACCGGGACAGCCTCTTCGAAACTGCAAGCCTCCGGGGATCCAGACCCTCTATCGAAACCTGCCGCCTATTTTCTACGCCTCTATTCCCTTTGCTGCCTGACCATTCATTTGTATGTCCAGTAACATCTCACCGGCCGCCATTATTCTTGTCCTACCACCTCCGCTGGCAACGCATTCCAGGCACCCACCACCCTCTCTGTGAAGAACTTTCCCCTTACACATCCCCTAAACTCTTCCCATCTCACTGTGAACTCGCAACCCCTAGAACTCCCCGAATGTTAAATCTGGTTCTTTCTCCATAGAAGGTACCTGAGATGCAGAACGTTTCCTGTAACGCACTTCAAGATTACTTAATAAAAAGTGCGATGAAGCACAGATGGATTGGTTGGGCCGGGAGATAATGAAATAAACAAGTGTACAATCTCTCTTGCTTTTTTCGATGAGTATTATTAAACAATGGGTCAAACTTACTGTCGAGGAACGGAAGGGTAAATTTAAAAAAAACAGAGCGTTTTGCCGCGCAGAAGGGCACGATGTGATCATCTGCACCCACTCCAGAAAGAGCTCACCAAGTAGTACCACTGACTGTCCAGCGCTGCCTTGATCGTCCCATATCATCATCCCTTTCAAACGTATATTCAACTCTCTTTTGAAACCTTCTATGTAACCTGGCTCCAATACTCTCCCAAGCAATGCATTACAACTCAGAAAATCTCTCTATGTAATGACGTTTCTCGTCACCTCATTCGTCTAACTAACAATATTGAAGTTATGACCACACGTCACTGACATATTAATTCGTTGAAATAAAATATGCTTTTACACGATTAAAATCATACATACTTTTAATTACGTCAATGGGATCACCTCCTTATCTTCTCAGCTTCTAGAAAAACAAGACCAGTGTTTCCAATTGTTCCTTGCATCTGAAGACATTATTTTCTGGTACGACTGTACGGAATCTCATTTGTACTCTTTCCAGGGCTTAATCTCGGCGCCATAATTGAAAACGATGCTCTAAGCATGGACTCACACATGATTTTTAGCGACGTGGCATCATCAAATACTCATTGTTTTCCTCTAGATCCCTGTTTAAAACCTCAAACATCCCACAAGTCTTCTAAAATAATATTTCAAATTATCTGTCCACCTTCAGAGAATTATGTGGAATGAACCCTTATTCTGTCTTCTCCTGTACTAATCTCAAAAGTGTACTTTTGAGCCCAGTTTGTCTTTATATGTTTCTGACACCAAACTGTAATACCTCAAAGATTTCTGCATTAAATTTCATCTGACAGGTAACTGATCATTTGAACAAATTTTCAAAGTCCGTCTCAGCATCGCCCTCACAATTCACAACTCTCACTGGCTTCGTAACTTCTTTAACTGTAGAAGTTTTGACATCAATAAGAAACTCCAAATCAGAGAAAAACAAGATCCCAATACAGTTTGCAAGGGAACACCATTTTCAATTCATCTTCAATTTCAGAAATGACCAGCTGTAACTATCATCTGTTACATTTCCTTTCGCCAACATCGATTCCATGCTGCCAGGGACAAACCAATCCTAAGCACTCCTCCTTTGGTAATTAACCTGCTATGAGGAACCGTATCAAAACATGTATGAAAGTCCAAATGTACAGCATCCATCACGTTATCGTGATCTGCTCCTTGTGTCACCTCGTCAATGAAATGAACTAAACGTTTCAGACATGAACTGCCTTTCGCAATTGGGTAAAACCAGTACCCTTCCACCGACACTCTCATTCGTTTGGCCAAACAGGTCCTCACCCTTAACAATTTCTCCTTTGACCAAGACTTCCGTTTCCCCGGCCCCCAACGCCTCATCTTCACCATGAATATCCAATCCCTCTACACTTCCATCCGCCATGAACAGAGCCTCCAAGCCCTCCGCTTTTTTCCTCTCCAGACGTGCCCAACAGTACCGTCCCACCGACGCTCTCATTCGTTTGGCCGAACTGGTCCTCACTCTTAACAATTTCTCCTTTGAATTCTCCCACTTACTCCAGTCCAAAGGGGTAGCCATGGACACACGTAGGGACCCCAACTATGCCTGTCTCTTTGTTGGCTACGTAGAGCAGTTGATCTCCCGTAATTACACCGGCACCACTCCCCACTTCTTCCTCCGCGACATTGATGACTGCATTGGCGCCACCTCGTGCTCCCACGAGGAGGTTGAGCAATTCATCAACTTCACCAACACATTCCACCATGACCTTAAATTTACCTGGACCATCTCTGACACCTCCCTCCCCTTCCTGGATCTCTCCATCTCCATTAATGACGACCGACTCGATACTGACATTTTTTTACAAACCCACCGACTCCCACAGCTCCCTGGATTACACCTCTTCCCACCCTACCACTTGCAAAAATGCCATCCCGTATTCCCAATTCCTCCACCTCCACCGAATCTGCTCCCAGGAGGACCAGTTCCACCACAGAACACACCAGATAGCCTCCTTCTTTAGAGACCACAATTTCCCTTCCCACGTGGTTAAAGATGCCCTCCAACGCATCTTGTCTACATCCCGCACCTCCACCCTCTGACCACACCCCTCCAACCAGAACAAGGACAGAACGCCCATGGTGCTCATCTTCCACCCTACCAACCTTCACATAATCCAAGTCATCCGCCGACATTTCAGCCACCTCCAAACAGACCCCACCACCAGGGATATTTTTCCCTCCCCACCCCTTTCCACCTTCCGCAAAGATCGTTCCCTCCGTGACTACCTGCTCAGGTCCACGCACCCCTACAATGCCACCTCCCATTTTGGCACATTCCCCTGCCACCGCAGGAACTGTTAAACCTGCGCTCACACCTCCCCCCTCACCTCTATCCAAGGCCCTAAAGGAGCCTTCCACATCCATCAAAGTTTTACTTGCACATCCACTAATATCATTTATTGTATTCGTTGCTCCCGATGAGGTCTCCTGTACATTGGGGAGACTGGGCGCCTCCTAGCAGAGCGCTTTAGGGAACATTTCTAGCACACCCGCACCAATCAACCACACCGCCCCGTGGCCCAACATTTCAACTCCCCCTCCCACTCTGCCGAGGACATGGAGGTCCTGGGCCTCCTTGACCGCCGCTCCCTCACCACCAGACGCCTGGAGGAAGAACGCCTCATCTTCCACCTCGGAACACTTCAATCCCAGGGCATCAATGGACTTCAACAGTTTCCTCATTTCCCCTTCCCCCACCTCACCCGAGTTCTAAACTTCCAGCTCAGCACTGTCCCCATGCCTTGTCCGAACTTGTCCTACCTGCCTATCTCCTTTTCCACCTATCCACTCCACCCTCTTCTCCCTGACCTATCACCTTCATCCCCTCCCCCACTCACCCGTTGTCCTCTCTGATACTTTCTCCCCACCCCCACCCTCCTCTAGCTTTCCCCACCCCCACCCTCCTCGAGCTTATCCCTCCAAGCTTCAGGCTCACTGCCTTTATTCCTGATGAAGGGTTTTTGCCCGAAACGTCGATTTTGAAGCTCCTTGGATGCTGCCTGAACTGCTGTGCTCCTCGAGCACCACTAAGCCAGAATGCCTTTCGCAATTCTATTCTGTTATGTACTTATGACCTGACTATCTTATGTTGTTATTCTGCGCTCTTTTTATTTTCTTCTGTTCGCATGTTCTAATTCTCTTTTGTTTCTATTGTCTCATTCCTTTATGTTATTTCTCACTCATATTCTTATTGTAACCTTATCGAATGTATTTATTCTCTTAGGTTCTCATTATCTTATTCTCTTTTTCTCTCATGATATGATCATATTAATGTCTTACATTCTTATTATCGTATTATCTTCTGTACTTACCATTGGCTGGTCTTACTCTCGTGTAATCTTATATTCTTACTCCCGAATATTCTTTATGTTTTATTCCATTATGTTCTCATTGGATCATGTTGTATTCTCATTTACTCTTATTCCGTTATTCACTTACTGATGTCTTTTTTTTTAGATTATCATTGCCTTATGTTCTTGTGATACCTATTTCTCATGTTCTTATTCTCTCGTTCTCCGAGACTTGCACTCTTATGCTCTTTATTTTCAATCTTTTATTTTCTTATCATATTGTCTTAGTCTATGATTGGCTGATGTCCTTATTCGCTTATGTTTTTATTTACTCATGTTTTTATTCTTTTGTTCTCTAATTTTCTTATTCATGTTCTCATTCTTTAATGCTCTTATATTCCTGATCCAATATGTTCTTATTCTCTTGTGTTCTTCGTCACTTACGTTCCTATGTTCTTACTCATTATGTTCTTATTAACTTGTGCTGTTTGTCTCTGTGAATCTTATGTTTCACTCTGCTGTGTTCTTTTTTCATATCCATAAATACATCTACCTTCTTATTCCCTTGTTCTCATATGTTCGTATGTTTTTATGTTGTTATTATCTCAGGTTCGTATTGTCTTACCACCCTATTCCCTTACCTTCTTGTTCACCTAATCACTTGTGCTTAAATTCGCTAACCTTCTTTTGACCTTGCCTTCCAATTCTATTATGGTCTCATTCACAACGTTCTGAAACTCCTAAGTTTCTATTAACATCAATTTGCATTTTCTTATCTTCTCATTCGCATATTCATATTTATGTTCTGATTCACTTGTGTTCTGATGTTCTCATTCGCATTTGTTTCCTGTCCTCACGCTCTTGTGTTCTTATTCAATGATGTTTTATGATTGTATTTTCTTTGTACTTATTCTTTCCCCCGGTCGTTATCGTTTGTTTTATTCTCTGTTCTCTTCTTGTTTATATATGTTCTCCTGTTCTTCCTTTCTTATATTCTCAAATTAATCTTCATCCATTATGGCCTTGTTCTCTTATGCTGTTGCTCAATGTGTTCTAACTATTTTGTTCTTGAATTCTTTTATTCATGTTTATTTTTACTCTCTGAAGCTCTTATTTTCTTGTTCTACGTTCTTATTCTCTTTTATTGCTATTCTATTATATTAATTTGTTCCGGCGATCTGTCAGTCATATTCACTTAAGTTGTTTTTTACTTGTTCTTTTCTTTTCTAATCTTATGTTCTCATGTTAATATTCATCAAACGTCTTATGTCTTAATTATCTTATTCTCATCTGTTCTTACGGTCTTATTTTGTTAGTCTCTTATGCCCTTATTATATCATCTTTGCTTTCACTTATGTCCTCAATCGCATATTCACTAAGGATGCAATTCTTTTATGTTTTTGTTCTCTTACTGCCATATTCTCTTATGTTCTGAATCACTTCTGTGCCTATGCTCTTATGTTTCCAAGATGTTCCATTTTTAATCTGTTCTGTTCATATTCTTTGATTGTTATTACAATCTTAACCCTTTTGTTATCATGTTCTCAATCCCTTATGTTCTTACTCAGTTATAATTTTTATCTTATTCACTTATGTACACATTCCCTAATATTCTCATTCTCTTATTCTGTTACTGTCTTCGAGCCTTGTTCTCTTTATCTCACACATTAGTAGACTATTATGTTTTTATTTTCTTATCTTAGATTCTTATTTGTGTCTTGTTCTATTAGATGCTGATTCTCTTATATTCTTATGAAGTTAATTCCTCGTTGTCTAATTCTCTTATTCTCCTATGTTCCTATTTTCGTCTATTCTTGTTCTCTTATATTCTCTGTGTTTTATTCATTTCTTCCACTGTTCACGTACTCTTATTATCTTCTGTTGTGATCCTCTTACGTTCTTAGGTTTTAGTCTAAAAGTTTTACTATGTTTTTCAAGTTCTTATTATATTATGTTCTTACTATTTTCTGTTTCTATACGCCGCTTCACATATATTCTTTATCACCTTTGTTCATTTATCTGAAGTTTTTTGGTTCTGTTTCCTTATTGTTGTGGTTCTGTTCACTGAGCTGGGAACTTGTGTTGCAGACGTTTCGTCCCCTGTCTAGGTGGCATCCTCAGTGCTTGGGAGCCTCCTGTGAAGCGCTTCTGTGATGTTTCCTCCGGCACTTATACTGATGACATCACAGAAGCGCTTCACAGGAGTCTCCCAAGCACTGAGGATGTCACCGAGACAGGGGACGAAACGTCTGCAACACAAATTCCCAGTTCGGCGAACAGAACCACAAAAACGAGCCCCCGAGCTACAAATCTTCTCCAAAACCCTTTTTCCTTGTATTCTTCTTTTCATTATCATAAATCGTCTTATGGTCTTCTCAAGTTATTTTCTTGTTATCTTTTTCTCTCGTCCTTATATTTAAAGCTTTGTTCTATTATGTTGTTTTTGTCTTATTAGTTTTCTCTTTATTCTTTATGAGGATGTGGGCATCGCTGGTGAGGCAGCATTTATTGCCCATCCCTAATAGCCCAGCGAGTAGCTGAATGTCAGCCACTTTGTTACGGAGCTGGAGTCACATGTAGGCCAGACCAGTAAAGTATTGACAAGTTCCTTCACTAAAGAGCATTAGTGAGACAGATGGCGTTTTTAATTCGAGCAGAGGCAATGGATATAGAGCAGTCATTAGATTTTTGATTCCAAATATTTGTTGAAATCAACTTTCACATTTTGTCATGGTTCGCTGGATTTACAGTCCAATGATTACACAATTAAGCCATCACATCCCCATCACATTTTATGAGCATGCTCTCTTATGTTATTCTGTTCCTCCTCACTTATGTAGTTTTTCGCTTATGTTGATTTCTCTTTAATTCTTATGATTTTAATTTCTGCATTTATTTTGTTATTCATAAATGCTCTGTCTCATTTATCTGAAGGTCTAATCCTATTACTCTCCTATGCTATTCTCCTCCTACATTTTAAACTTGAATGTGTTTCTTATTTTAAATCCATGTTCCCTTATGTTATTATTGGCCTATTCGCTTACGTTCTACTTCCTTTATGTCCTTATTTTCTCATTCACCTATGAGCTTTTTCTCGGGAGTGCTCATTGTATTAAGAGTTTATTCTTTTCTATTTTTATTCTCGTATTTTTCTTAACCTCTTTTGCATTTCTCTTCTCACTTTCTTACGCTCTTATATTCTTATTACCTTATTACCAGATGCACTTATTATCTGATGTTCTCAATCTCTTATTTGGTCATTGTGCATTCTGTTCTTACGCTTTTCTCAACATTTAATATTCTCTTTTTCATAATCTCGAAAATTCTTGTTCTCTTATTCGCTGGCTTCTATATGTGCTTATTCTATTATTTTCGCATTGGGTCAAGTTAAAATTACACAACACCAGTTTGTAGGGGAACAGATTTACCTGGAAGCAGTATCTTTCAAAGCGCTGCTTCATCATCAGGTGGTTGTGGACCAGAATCATAAGACACAGAATTTAAAGCAACAAGACCGAATTGTCATGGAATTAAATATTAAACAAAATTAGCTTTAGGCTTTTATCATTAGGAATGATCA
This sequence comes from Chiloscyllium punctatum, assembly GCF_047496795.1. NCBI lineage: Eukaryota > Metazoa > Chordata > Chondrichthyes > Orectolobiformes > Hemiscylliidae > Chiloscyllium > Chiloscyllium punctatum. The sequence continues at coordinate 37,253,244 of NC_092773.1, forward strand.
TTTATTTTCAGTTCCTTCAAATGTAAATCCCAGATTTTTTTTAAAAAGTTAGATGATAAACATAGTTTTGAAAATAGGAACCATTGCAGAACAGATAATGCATTGAAGTTGTCAGGTTAAAGTATGTGTCTCAATGTTCGTTCAGACTGATTGCATTTCTAAAATGGGATTTTCAGAATCTTAAATGAATAATGCAGTTTTCTCGTAAAATAAAATGTTGTGCAGCAAGTACAAAATCATACAAAAGAAATTATATATGTGTGAGTGCAGGGTAGACAAAGTGAGTGTGTGCATATGGGTGTGTATGTCGGCACGTGAGTGTCTATGAGAGCGTGTGTGTATATGTGTGTAATGGGGTATATGTTATTGAAAGGGTACGTGCGTGGGTTTGAGTGTGGGGATATATGTGTGCGTGCATGAAGGAAAGCTTTTTCTGTGAGAGACATTTTGTGTGAGTGTCCACGTCTGTGGCTATGTGTGTGTGTGTGCACGCACGCGCCTATGTGTTTATGTGCGCGCGTGCACATGTGCGTGCACTCGTATGCATGTTTGTGAGAGAAATCTTAGTGTAGTGAGGTCACCTGTAGTGTGACGTGAACCCACGTTTACGCTTGACGCCATCCCCATGGGTACCAAAATTGGCTGGCAGCCTCTGCTCGGCCACTTGTCATTTTTGCCTAGCTCACAGTCAGCCTTGGAGAATGGACAACTGAAGATTCAAAGCCGAATGTCCTGGACCACTGAAGCGCTCCCCGACTGCGAGAGAACACTCCTGGATGGTGATTGTTTCTGGTTTCGACTCAGCCTTTGTTGTTTCCTCTGCTCTTTATCGCCAAAGACGCTTATATCAGTGCATCATGGTTTAGAACATAGAACGTAGAAGAATACAGCGCAGTACAGGCCCTTCAGCCCTCGATGTTGCGCCGATCAAAGCCCACCTAACCTACACTAACCCACTATCCTCCATATACCTATCCAATGCCCGCTTAAATACCCATAAAGAGGGAGAGTCCACTACTGCTACTGGCAGGGCATTCCATGAACTTACGACTCGCTGAGTGAAGAACCTACCCCTAACATCAGTCCTATATCTACCCCCCCCCCTTAATTTAAAGCTATGCCCCCTTGTAATGTTCCTTGTAATGAACATAATGTTTATGTTCCATTCTCATGGACTCCTGTTCTATTATTGTCTTTTTCATATTTCATTCTGTTAGGTTGTTATTGTCTAATATTGTTGTGTTATTCAGTTCTCATGTTCTTATTGTCTCGTTCTCTTACTGCTATACCTTTCCTCTGTTTTGTTTTTATTTTCTCATGTTCTCATGCTTTTAATCTTATGCTCTTATTGTATTATTTGCTTACGGCCTAACTGTCATGATTTTATTCATTCATGTTTCTATGTTCTGATTATGTCATTCACGGTCTTCTTCTCCAATGTTCTTATTCTCTTATGTTTCTATGTTTCTGCTTGGTTATGTTCTTATTCACTTATATGATTCTTCACTTCAGTTCGAAAATGTTTATATCTTATGCATTTAAGTTCATGATCATAAATGAGATTAAGTACTTATTCCCTTATTCTCGTATGTTTTTAACTCGTCATTCACTTTGGTTCTTATTTACTCACCATGCTATTCTCTAATGTTCTAATTCACATATTGATGTACGTTCGAATTCACCCATGTTCTTATTATCTAACCTTCACATTCCCTTATATCTGTATTCAGATATTCACTTATGTTCTGTTGTCTTCGTGTATTCTAATTCGCTTTTGTTCTTGTGGTCACACGCACCTGTGTTCTTATTCAACTATTTTCTTATTTTCTGTTTAACTTATGTTCACATTATATTATATTCTTTTTCATTCCTATTCTTATTCTCCTGTGTTTTTATGTTGTTCGTCACTTCTATTCCCCTTCATTCTTCCCGATGATTTTATGGGCGTATTTTACCAATCACTTTTGTTCTTATTTCTTTGCTCATGAAATATTTTAGAGATGTTCTTTTTCTCTGATGCTCGTCTGTTCTTTTCTTTGCGTGTTTTTATTCTCTTGTGTTTTATTCTATTCTGTTCATATGTTCCTACTGTCTTATATCTGCTCTAACATCTGCATTTTTTCTGTTCTTGTCTTGTGTTGGTTTTCTCTCGTGTTCTCATTTTAGTGTTCGCAAATGCTATGTTGGTGTTATTTTCTTATTCCCGTAAGATCTTATGCGCTGACCTTGTTAATCACTAATGTTTATCCTGTCTTATCTTCATGTTCTTTTTTTGTTCTTATTCAATGAGACACTTATTTTCTAAGTCGCTATTGTGCGTATTCCATGATAATCTCATTATGTTATGTTCTTATTCTGTTGTGTTCTTAGTCTCTTATGTTCTTCCTCTCTGATATTCTGTTTTCTGTTCTCCCCTTATGCCCTTATTGTATTATTTTATCAGTCAGTGTTATTCTTATTGTTTTGGTCTTGAATTGAGTATTCATGTTCTTAATCGCTAGTGCTCTGATGTTCTTGTTCTCATATGCTCTTATCCTGTTGTGTTATTTTTTTCTAAAATGTTCATATATTCTGGATATCTTATATTGGTCTTTAGATATTTTGTTTTTGTCTTTTTTTGAGTTTTCATTCTCTTACGTTCTTACCTGAATATTTGCACATGTTCTTATGCTCTTATTCCCTTGTGTTATAGTTCACCTATGATATTATTAATGTACCTTCCTATTCCCTTGTGTTTTATTTGCATATTTACTTACATTCTGATTTGCTTCTGTACTTATTCCCTTTCTTTATTAACTTACATTTTTATTTTGTTGTTTTCTTATTCTCCAATGTTAATGTACTTATTATCCACTGTTGTCGTTTTTTCATTCCCTTATTTTTTTTCCTAATTTCCTGTCGTATTATTTTATTCTCAAATATTTTCATTCTCTTATGTCCACATTCTCTTTTTCTGTTATTCATTTGGAGTAGTACCGTCTTCATCTCTAAATTCCTTATTCTCTTACGTTTTTATGCTGTTATTTATTATTGCCTTATGTTGCATTCTCACGTATTCCTATTCTCGTCAATTCGTTTTCTCCGACGTTAAAATTCTCTTATTCGCTTTTTCTAATATTCTTATTCGATGCGAATGCTTACATTCTAATGATTATCCATGTTATGCTCTCTTGTGTTCTTACTGCTTGACGTTCCTATGGTCTGCTCACTTATGTTCTCAGTCAATTACTTTGAATTCTATTTTAATCTTCTGATTTTAGTCTCTTATGTTCTTCTTTTTCTAATCATAAATAAGCTTATTTACTTATTCACTTACATTCTTATTCTGCTTTTCTCTAATTCTGATATTCCTTTTTAATCTCTCATGATCTTGTGTGTTTTCTCATGTTTTTTTTCTTTTATTTTCCTATGTTGCTGCTCTCTTATGTTCTTATTCACATCGATTGATTTATTTTCTGTTCTTATTATTTCCTCTTATGTAATCATTTCCTTTTTCATTAAAGCACTTATGCTTTTGTTTTCTGAAGGTCTTATTCTCGTAACATCCTACGTTCTCATACTCTTTCATTTTAAACTCAACTGTACTTTGTATGTCCTCGTATATTTATGTTCCTAATCACTTATTTTAGTATTTTCCATTTATGTAATTCTCTGATTCATGTGCTTATTCTCTAATGCTCTTCTGTTTCTATTCTCCTGTTTAATTATTCCATTGTGTTCCAATCCGGTATTTTTCCTATTTTTGTACTCACTTATGTTCTTACTCACTTATATTGTTTTTTCGATTTAAATCTCATGCTTTTTTATTCTATATTCATATTTGCATATTCATAAATGTTCTTATTTTCTTATTCTCTTATACTCGTATGTTGTCATTCTTTTATCTTATTATTCGCATAGGTTCTTCTTACTTTATCACCTTCTTCCCTTTTGTTCTTATTTGCATATGTAACTCCTCAAATTTTCTAACATTATCATTGTCTTACCTTCCCATTCTCTATTGTTATTATTCATATATTGACTAATAGTCTGATATTTTTGTTCCCTTATATTTTTGTTCACTGTTGTTCTCACGGTCTCACGCTCTTATTTGCTTACTCACTTGTGTTTTGTTTTCGTATTTGCATCTGTACATATTCTCTTATGTTGTTCGGATGTTATGTTTTCGTTTCGTTCTGGTCTTATTTTCTTATGTTCTCCTTCTCTTACATTCTCATATTCTCTTCTTCCGTTATATCCCTCTTCACATATTTATTACTCACCTATGTTCTTATTCTTGTGATCTCAAACTCTGTCACTCTTTTTTTATATATACTTCTATTCTTGTTCTCCCATGTTCTTGTTCTCCCATGCCCAACAAGTCCACATCGACCCTCCCAACATAAACCCACCCAGACCCATTCTCCTATATTTGCCCCAGCTAATGCACATGGGAATACGGGCAATTGAGCATTGCCAATTCACCTGAACTGCAGATTTTGGGACTGTGGGAGGAAACCGGAGCAAACCCACGCTGACACAGGGAGAATGTGCATACTCCACACAGACAGTTGTCCGAGTCTGGAATTGTAACCCGGTCCCTGGCGCTATGAGGCATCAGTGCTAATCACTGAGCCGCCATGATGCCTGGTCTGGAGGGAAGGCCTCATGAGTAAAGGCTGAGAAACTTGGGTCTGTTCTCAGCTGAAAGAAAAAGGCTCAGATGGAATTTGATATAGACATACAAGATGATCAGAGGATGAGATAGATAGACATGAAAGTCATTTTCCTAGGATGATGACGTCAGCTTGTACGAAGCTACACAACTGCAAATTGAGATGTGATAGATTTGAGACAGATGTCACAGGCAGGTTCTTTACTGAGACAGTGGTAAGGGCGCGGGATACTCTTCCTGCCAGTGAAGTTAACTCAGCCACATTATGGAGATTTAAACAATCCTTGGAGAAGCACATGTGTGATGATAGTATTTTGTAAGGCGATAAGCTGAGAATAGTTCAAAGGTCGGCGCAACATTGAGGGCCGAAGGACCTGTTCTGCGCTGTACTCTTCCATGTTCTATGTTCTATGCCCTTCCCCACAGTAAGCATTCATACAAAGCACAGGTTTCATATCTCCCCCATCTCGAGCAGCACCAAACAGAGACGGACTTATTGATTTTTATGGTGTCCCGTTTATGGTGTCCCGGTACTCTTCACAGACTCTTTTTTGCCCTTAATGTATTTATAAATCCAGTTTTGACTGACTTCAACAAAGCAGCATGCTGCAATTGAGCTAAGTAGAACTGAAAACTACATTAGACTGATTCAAATTCAGACGTGTTATCCATTACACAACAGGGCCGACCCACCGTTGACTTCCTCTCATCTTTTCCATATGTAATGGAGACATTTATATCGGGGGGATACAAGATTGCCAAGGTGAAGAACCAGCAAAGAGAATTAGCGTCACTACTTTATTTCAATACATCACACTTTGTGAAGCAGTGCCTTTCACTGGCAAATTGAACACATTCGTCTTCAGGTGCCCCCTTCAGTGTTGCCTGCATGTCTGCTGGACGTTTCCATTGCTGTATTCACAGTCTCTACGCGATTAAATGATCCACTCCAGTGAAATGTACGTTCCTAATCTGAGTCATGGTCTCTTCCTTTCAAGACCCTGAACAAGTTCAGCGAGAAATCTCTGGTCATTTCTAGCCAGGCATCTGGAATCAGACGATTGTCACGACACCCTTATTGGTGCTGCCCGCTCACTGGAGACCAGCGCGTCAAAATGAGGCCCTGTGACCACCAGCCTGTTCTGTGCGTTCCTGCAGTACATCTGCTAAACATCAGATTATCACAGCTCCGCTTTCTTCACAGTGAAATCCATTGCAATGATATGAACTTTTTCGAAACTTGGAGAGAGCAACTTTTCAACTGAAGTTTGTTATGGAGTCAACGGCATACACATTATTGTCTACAAGTCAGGTTGTAAGTTTTACGGTCAGCATCACAGGAGTTCCCTGATAACGAGTCCTAATTTGCATCGCACAGACCTGGATATAATTCCCACTCAAGTAATGAAGATTTTTTCCTCTTTTTGTGAATTATTAGAATGAAAACAAATTCTTGCTTGTATGCAGAGCACACACCCAGATCCTGCCGGAATCTGTCAGTAATTGTTTCCATTCGTATATAACGGCAAAGGCAGCAGATACACGGAAAACGACCACCGCAAATGCCCCTCCAATCATATCACCTTTCTTAGTTGGATGTATCTCGCTGATCCTTCAGTGTCGCTGAGTGTAAATCCTGGAAATTCCCCACGAGCGGTGTCCTGCAGCATGTCTGTGCTGAGGAGTTGAAAGGTTCAGGAAAGTAATTTATCACCTCCATCACTGTGGTAATTCTGGATATGCAGTGAATCCTTTCTCATTGAGTTACAACTATACTCCAGGAATCCGTTTCGAAAATTTAATGGTTCCTATCAGACATCTGCAATCGTTTGAAATAAGTTGAGACGTGGACGAAGACAGTAAAATAAAGCGATAGACAACGATGCCTGGGAGGCATAAGGCAGGAAGTGAGCGCGGAACTGATAGTGCAAACCTCAATGTCAGTGCCATTGGGTCAGCTTTTACTGCCCAATGTTTATACTTACTTACACATTGTACCTCGTCAATTAACCACAATGATCTTGTTCCTCTTGATGTGAGGTCCCTTCTGTTTGTATTAACGTGGTTCATGGGCCCCGATAGGATGAACACATCCTCTTTCTCGTGTCACTTTAACAAGGTGAAACTACCAGTATTAATTGAATACAAGAAGAGATTATGTTTTTCTGTGCCTTTTCAGTGAAGAATTTTCAGCTTTAAACTATTTGTATTTGAAAATACGAGGATTGATTGCAATTCTTTGTTCGCAACATTGATCCGAAAACACATGTGAGGAAGTGGTTAAGCAACTTCACATATAGATGAGTAAGGGCAGTTTTGCTGTGGCGCCGTGGCTTAGTTGGTTAAAGCGCTTGTCTCGTAAACAGGAAATCCTGGGTTCAACTCCCAGCGGTGCCTACTTGTTGCGTTCATGTTTGGGCTTTGGTGTTTCAAGTCTTCCCGAAACTCACTCATTGTCGTTTTGGACTTTCACGCTGTTATGATTTGGTGATCCAGGTTAAGTTCCACCAGTGAATGCCACTTTTTTTATATTCCGAACTATTACTTATATCTGTGGTTTCTTTCCACTATTCCACAAGCACTTCTGCTTCTCCTCATCTCATATTCCCCCTCCTTCATTCCCAGTTCGGTCGGAACAACGATACGAGGCAGGAGACGCTGCAGATTTGACAGGGAATATTGTGGTAATGGCAGAGATACCACCAGCTGTTCACTCACATTCTCTGATGTCACCGTTCATACATTTAAACCAACAGTATATACATCGTTGTGCTACTTTATTTGTAGTGTAATTGTTTTTTATCCTGGTGGATTAGGAATTCTATTTTGAATTCGAAACTGTCATAATTGTTTGAGGAAGAGGTGTCGCCTTGCCTGGTTTGAAGTGGCAGACACATTATCTGGAGAATGTGAGCCCAGTTCAATGCACTCCAGTCAGTGGACAAAAAGCCTCTCAGCAGCTCCACACTCAAACAGTCACGAAATGTCAGACTTTTCATAGAGCTGAAATAGGTAACGAGCTGGATGGACAGACAGAGTGTCGGAGAATGTGAAACAGGAAGAGGGTGAGACAAAGAGAGAAATATGGAGACACATGCTGAGTTAGACACTGAAAGGACCAATTCTCCATTAGACATTGCTGCAAACCGAGAGAAGAGAAACGAAAGAAGGCAATCATTTAAGCATCGCCTTTCACCAGCTGAGAGCAACGGAAACAGCATTACAGTCAATAAAGTCCTTTTGAATTTATAAAGGTGACGGTTGTCTGTCATTGAGATATTTTGATAAAATCCCTGATTCAACAGATAAGACTGATAATTTCCCAGCTTTATAATATAGAAATGTATAAGTAACGGATATCTGTCGATCTAAAACTTTAACTCAGTTTTCTCCACAGACGCTGTCAGGCCTGCTGAGTTTCTCCAACAATTCATGTTTTCGTTCAGATTTACATTCTCAAAGAAAAATGAAAATCAACATTCTGTTGATCGCTTCACTTTTAAAACCCATCAGAAAATAAAACTGGTTACACTCTCAGACACAAATATACATTACACCGACTGTACACATGCAAACATGCAAAACCCACTTTCAAATTCAGGCCGTGGCAGACCCAAGACCGAAAGTCTCCGTATCGTATTCGAGTCTCGAAACCGCATTGGTAAATCACGTTTTCGCGACCTGCCAAATGCACAGCTGTCAAATTGACTGGCTGTAACAACAAGCTCCATTGAATCAGCCTGTCTTTGGCAGAGTGGGAGCGGGAGAATAATATTGATTCACAGATACGTTTTCAACTACAAATTCACTCTGTCATCACGACCACGTTATTACATCTCAGGAACAGTACCTGACTGTATCGCACCTCAACAGAAAATGACAACTTTAGATGCTGAAGTTGAAAGTCAATAAGTGTAGCACTTGGAAATCACAGCCTGTCAGGCAACATCTAAGGAGCAAGGAAATCGACGATTCAAGAATTCCTGATGAACATCCTATACGCGAAACATAGAATTTCCTGCTCCGCGGATGCTGCTTCACCAGCACCACACTTTTTGACTCTATTCCCAACTCAGCTGATCTGCTTCGGAAAATTGATGATGAACTTGCCAGCATTCAGTTTGAATCTTCTGTCACATGTTTGACAGCTTGCAACATTCCATTCCTCATAAAATTAGATCATTCAAGTTGCGAGCTAAAGATGAACTGTGGATGCAGGAAATCTAAAACACAAGCATAATTGCTGGAGAAACTCTGCATTCTCTGATATCAACTGAATATTGAACATTAAGGGTGAAAAGGAAAAGAGAAAGCTGCAATTTGATAACTGCAACACTTCGTTTCTCCAAAAAAAGACATCATGAAATGCAGTATTTCGATCAGGCTCTCCCCGTCTCAAGTACTGAAAGGATTGCGGAAATAAATGTTGGTCCAGTCATTGCTGAACAAATAAATTATTGCGTTCCTAATCAGTTGTGTCCCCGGCAGACCATGTTAATGTGATCCACAAAGAAGGACAGCCAGGTCCCTCTGTATTCCAGAGACCTGCAATATCTAATTTAAATAAAAGGGTCAGTATTGAATATTCCTGCAAACATCTCATTCTCCACTTAATACTGCATTGGTCAATATTTTACTCACAAAACTCCTCATCTCAACATCACTCAATTTTTATATCCTTAACGGTCTCTTCACCGTTTACCTTTCAAATTATTTTCACCAAGTACATGCCTTTTTTTTTAAATAGAAGACTAAGCTGAGATGATGTCTGTTGGAAATCCAAATATCTCTCTATCACACTTTGTCCCGTGTTTAGTGTGTCCGTGTAAAATGCGTTAAACCTGTGCCCTCTCGGTTTGAATTCCACCATCCTGGGTAAAAACAAGGCCTAGGCCAGTCACCGATCCAACCCCAGTCATGATTTTTTAAATGTCTACAAGTTTACACACCAGCCTGGAATACTGCTGGGAAAAGACCTTGCTCAAATATTCTCCTCTTACAACTCAAGCCCCTGCTCAAACACTCTCTCCTTACAACTCAAGCCCTCTCGACACTGTAACATCCTTGTAAATCTTTTCTTCACTCTTTCAGGTTTTACAATATCTTTCCTGTTGAAGGTGATCGGAACTGTCAGCAATATTCTACATGTGGCTCCACTGATGTTCTGTACAGCCAGAACATGACATGTGAACTTCAATAATCAATGTTCTGACTAATGAAGGCAAACGTGCCAAATGCTTTCTTCACGAACTTTTCGACATGTGACACCGATATTCCTGCTCTCATAATCTTTGCCTTGACTTATAAAGTCGAACTTGTCTTCTTAACTACTATATTCTGCTGCCTTCACAAATCTGTGGACCCACATGCAAAGTCACTCTGTTCCTTTCGGTTTCCCAGCGCCCTACCGTTCTTTGAGTACTCCCATGACGTGTTACTTACGAAATGCATCGCCTGATGTTTTTATTGTTATTTTTAGCTCCCCCTATCTGCCCATTTGACAAATCCAACTATGAAATCCTGGACCCTAAGATCTTCCTCCTCACTGTTCACCACTTTTCCAATCTTCATATCCTCCTCAAATGTTCTTATCATTTCCCCAACATTATATCTATATTGTTTTTGTGCAATCATAAACATTAAGAGACACAAAATTGATTCTTGTGGTCCACCACTGAAAACCAGTTCCACGTCTCAGAAACAGCAGCTTCCTTGTCTCCAACCAACCAAATAATTTTGGATCCAACTTACCACGTGAACCTGTATCCCTTTTATATTAACCCTGTTACCAGTCTCCGTTGTGGGAACTTGTCTAAGGCTTTCTAAAACCCTCATAAACTAAATCAATTTCACTACCCTCGTTTAAACATCTGATCACTTCCTAAAAAAAACTGATCTGTCAGTCACGAATTCCTCTGACAAAACCATGTTGACTCTCGCTTGTCAAACATTCTCTGAAGAAGTTGCAATTAATTCTCTCCTGAAGAGGCTTCTCATTAAGTTTCCCGAAATGTGATGTTCGACTCACTGCTCTGTAATTTGCTGCATTATCTCCGCCAGCCTTATTGAAAACTGGAACCACGTTAGTAGTCCTGAAATCCTGTAACCACTCCCAGGTGGCCAAAAATGAATGTAAAACATTGGTCAGAACACGTGCAATTTTCTCTGTAGTCTCACAAAGCAACGCGAGACACAACCACATTCCGACCTCGACATTTGTCCAATTTTAGCCTGTAAAAACCTCCAAAACCATCTCAGTCGCGATGTGAACCGGCTCAAAAAACTCTCAGTCCCTCGTCCCTGCATTCTGTACCCAGATATTACCCCACAAGGACTGTTCCCCGGCTGCATGTTTAAGGTGATTCACTCAGTCATCCCATTTACTGACACAACTGTACTATCACACTGGAGTGAGATCATTCAGGTATTATATGTGGAAAAAACTGTTAAAGCCTTTGCGCCTATAAATCCTTTTGCTTTGACAACCAATGGCACATTGTCACAGTGAGAAAGGGTTTTAGTGTTATCTATCTGAAAAAAAAAGTCACTAAGTTCCACCTCCTGCAGAAATTCCAGTCTGTTCAGATTTGGCATGAGATTTTTTTCTCTCTCTCTTTCTGTTCTTGATCGCATTCAAAATAGAACTCCGTGACAAATCCCATACAAATGATTGCTGTATTAATAGACTTAAGAAGTTGATGCCTATGGCTCACATTGCAATAGCATGAATCGACAAGAGAAGTTTTCAAAAGGAACAGAGTACTGTCTTCGGTACAGAGGATCATTGAGCACGGACGATCTCAGGCCACCAAAAGGGCACACGCACGACCTTATTTCCTCGATCATTCACAGTGTCAGATGGCCTGAGACAGAGTTCTGCGCCAAGGAACAGGTTCAAAAGCAGAAGGTGCTGGAAGAGGTAAGCAGGTTTGGCAGCATCTGAGAAGAGAAATAAGAGTTAGTATTTCCGGTCCAGTGACACATCCTCAGAACTCAGAATCTACGAAATATTGACCGATCTGCAAAGGATAGGGTGGTGGGATTGGAGTTGAGGTAAGAAGTAAACGGTAGGTTGCTGTAGAACTCAACGACAGATAGAATAATTGGGTAAACTAATGGATAATGATCAAGCTGAGAGGGTGAGTAGTTTTTTTTTGTGTGGAGACTGTTCGTGAATAAACATTGATAGTGTGTAATGGCTGCATATGTGATGGCAAGGAGTGGTGTGTGAGGTGGAGGGCAAGGAGATGGATGAGTTCAGGACCTAAAAGTATTGAAATTGATGGAGTCTGGAGGGCTGCAGCATTCCCAAATGGAAAATGCGATGTTGTTCTTCAAGCATGTACTGAGCTTCTCCGGAACACTGCAGTTAATCTGAGACAGAGATGTTGGCCAAGGAACGGGCTGGTTAGCTAATGTGGCTGCGAAGTGGTAGTTTAGTGTCTTTCTTGAAGATGGAACTTGGATTTTCTGTAAAGCAGTCAGTCAGTACACACTTCATTTCCCAAGACAGTGGAGACAACATCGCGAGCAGTGGATATGGTGGATTGGGTTGTGCGAAGTGCAGGCAAAGTGTTTCTTCACCTGGAAGATGTGTTTGGGCCCTTGGTTACTGAGGAGTGAGGACATAATTTGACAGTTGAGGAGAAACAAGATGTAAAAAGGAAGGATTATTCAGGAAATGTTATCAGAGATGTTGGAAATCATGTGTCTAAGAAAGCTATCATAAGGACTGTTTATCAAATGATTGTAGCAATTGGAACAAGGTTGACAAGTTAATGACACAAATTATTACGTATTAATATGTTTTAGTAGCCATTAGGGAGACATGGTTACAGGTTGGTCATGACTGGGTGTTAAATATCCGGGGTTTTCAGACTTTTCGGAAGGACAGACAGGAGAGTCTAATATTGAAGGACAACTTCAACGTGGTACTGTGAGATGGTATAGGTTCGATAGAGAGTGAGTTTGAATCCATTTTGTTGGAAATTAGAAATTCTAAGAAGAAACTTTTACTGATAGGCGTAGTCTGTAGACCACCAAATTGGTGAGGTGAATACACAAAGAAATAAGTAATGCTGGTCAAAATGGGCCGGATATTACCTTTGGGGATTTTAATCGACATGTAGATTGGTCGAACCAGCTCAGTCTGTGTTGCCTTGAGGAGGACGTTGTTGGATTTAATCGTGATGGTTTTCCTGAACAGTAAGTCAAAGAAACGGCGAGGTAGCAAGCTATTGTCGATCTGGTCCTCTGTAGTGAGACAGGAATATTCAAATACCTCATTATTAAGCATTCGCTTGGAAGGTGTGATCACAGTATGGTTGAATTGAGAATGCAGATGGAGAGTATGAAGTTAAAAACCAATGCCAGATCCCTGTGCATATACAAGGGGCTCTACAATAGAACGGGGAGAACCTGGCAAAGTAGACTCAAAACAAAAAAATGGCGGGTACGTTGATGAGCAGAGCTTTCAATTACATTTTTCAAAGTGATGAGCAAAATTATATTCCAATGTAAAGGAAGGACAGCAAGAAAAGGTGTAATCTGGCATGGTTGTCTCAAGAAGTAAGGAAGGCTATCAAATTCAAGGAGAAGGCATACAAAGTGGTTAAAATCAGCATGAAACTGGAAGATTTGGAAAGCTTTCTCGGTCAACAGAATGCCACAACAGTGCTGTAAATAACCGTAAGAACATGAGAAAAAAAGAAACTCGCACAGATAATAAAGACGTCCATCAGAAGTTTTGACAAAAGAAGACAGCGAAAAAGAGTGGTTATAGTGTACGTTGGTCCGTTAGGCATATAGTTATGGGATGTGATGAAATGGCTGAGGCATTGAACAGTTTTTTTGTATCGTTCTTCACAGGGGAATACACTAATAAAAGCCAGTAATTGACAAAGAGATGGATGTCAGTGAGAACCTGGAAACAATCTTTATTTCGTAAAAGCTAGTGTTGGGCATACTAATGCAGCTAAGCATAGACAGTCTCCTGTCGCTGATGGAATGCATCCCAAGATGCTAAAAGAGTTGGTGGGGGAACTAACAGGTGTACTGGCGGTAATCTTGCAAATTCGCTGGACTCTGGGTCAATTCGAGCAGATTGGCAAATAGTAAATCTGGCGCCACTGTTAAAAAAAATGGAAGGACGACAAGAGAGGGGGTTATACATCCACTAGCTTAACTTCTGTAGTCGAGAAGGTGCTTGAGTCTACGATCAAGGAAGGAATAAGAGGTCACTGCGATAGAGATTGAACAGACACAGCACGGATTCATGTAGGGCAGGTCATGCTTTACAAATATATTGGTATTCTATCAAGACATGACTCGTATGATGGATAACGGGGACTCAGTGAATGTGGTGTATCTAGATTTCCAAAAGACCTTCGACAAGGTGCACACAAGATGCTGATGCGTAAGGTCAGGATGCATGATGTTAGTGGTCGAGTATAAGCATGGATAAAGGAATGGTTAACTAACAGGAAGCAAAAAGTGACGATAATTGTGTCCTATTCTGGCTGGCACCCAGTGAGTAGTAGTGAGCCTCAGAGATGGGTTTTGGAACTGTAATTATTAACAATTTATATAGATAATTTGTAGGTGGGGACAACTTTACAGATGACACGAAAATGAATGGCAGTGGACAATGCGCAGAGGAATGTGAAACTTTGTAGAGGAAAATAGTTACATTGAACAAGTGGGAAAGGTTTAGCAGATGAAACGTGAAGTCATCCATTTTGTTAGAAGTTACAGAGAAAGGGTTATTACTTGTCGACTAAAATGTTGAAGCATGCTGTTGTACAGGGGGACCTGGGTATCATTGTGTATGAATCACAAAGGTCGGGTCTGCAGGAACAACAAGTAAGTAGGTAGGCAAATGGAATGTTGTCTTTCATTACTAAAGAGGGTGAGGTTAAAAGAGCAGAGGTTATGTTGCCGCTGTACAGGGTGCTGGTGAGGACATTCTTCGAGTACTGTGAGCAGGTTTGGTCTCATTACTTGAGAAAGGATGGTCTGGCACTGGAAGAGGTGCAGAAGGTGTAAACTGGGATAATGCCGAACTTGAGGGGATAGCGTTATGAGGAGAGACTGAGTGGATTGGGATTATATTCATTGGAATTCAGAAGAATTAGGAGAGACCTCATAGAAATATGTACAATTTTGAAAGGAATATGTAAGATAGAAGTAGAAAGGATATTACAACTGGCGGGTGAAATTTGGAAAAGAGGGCACAGCCTCAAGATTAGAGGCTGGAGCAGATTCAGCACAGAATTGATAAGGAACTTATAAACCAAAGGTTTGTTACTCTTTGCAATCCTCGATTCCTGATGAAGGATTTTTGCATGAAGTAGTTGACATCAATTCAGTAAACGTTGTTTATGGCCATGATCTTATTTTTGAACAATAAACGAAGTGAGGGATACAGTGAGAGGACGGATAAATGGATCTAAGCGCACGAAAGGATCAGTCATGAACGTATTGAATGGCGGAGCAGGCTCGAAGGGCTGGAGGGCTTACACCTGCTCCTATTTCTGATATTTCATGAATGCATGGTTCACATCTTCAGCAATTGCAGGGGATGATTCCACAGTGCCATGTGGGGAGGTGTTAGGAGTGAAGGCAGAATGCACCAGTGTGTCCCAGATTGAAGGTTTCATGCGGAAGGCAGAGGTGAGAGGAATATGTGCGTGATGATGGCATTTTGCTGGAGCTGGTGGAATTGCAAAAAGCAATCATCACTTGAAGCACCACAGCACATAAAGCTACAGAACAAGTTCTGGAAAATGGGATGAGTGTGGATCGGCGCTTGATGCCTGACATTGGCAAGAAGGGCCAAAAGGCTATGAAAGGGCCAAAACGCTCTTTGCTATGAAAGTCCCAGTATCTATGAGAAATTAATTGAACCACCCTTTTGTGGCCACAAGATCAGTCAGAATCCGGGATTTCATCAGCAAGTAATACAATTCTTTTTCCTTGAAGCCTATCTAAATTACACACCACCTACGAAAAGCAACTAAATATCTCCAATAACCGATTTTCTTTCTCCTAACCATATCGTTATCCACTCCATTTTTCAACTGTTCTTCTCCTTCTTTTGGTTCTTTCCCCACCTGTCGTTTATTCCTTTACAAGCCACAAATAAGAAATTTAACTGAATACTCCCTATTTGCCTGAATATGTGCAGTTTTGGAAAGCATGTTGCAGGAGAAGCATAGCAGATAAGGCAGCATCCAAGTCGGAAGATGCATTTCAGTCAGAACCTCCTTGAGGACTCCTCAGTGCTGTTCTAACAATAATACATAGCCCAACACCACCCAGAACAAAATTGCCGAATTGATCAGCAACGCATGAATGACACAACATCGACACAGGTGCACTTCCTCCACCACCAAAAACTCAGACATGCAGGTTGTACTATCCATAAGATTAAGTGCAGAAATTCACCACGCCTCCTTAAACAGAACCTTTCACATTCACAATCACGTCCATCTCAAAGGTAAAGGATGACAGGTGGGGAGGACAACCCGAAAAACCAGTTACCATGCTGACCTGGAAATATTTTGTCATTCCCCCCCCTGTCACTTCGTCAACATTCTGGATTTCCTTCGTTTACAATGAGGATGTACTGATAGCCCATGGAGAACAAGGGTTCCAGAAGGCTGCTCATCATCACCTTGTCCAGTCAAATTAGGAATGAGCAATACATGCTGACCCTGTCTTCAATATACACATCTGAAAGAAGAATGACAATTAAATGCTTTCGCGTCTTTTTTTAAAAAGCTAGCCCTTACTAAGCTATTTCTGTTTTAATTTCAGAATTATTAAAGATGAGGTTATCTTTGGAAACTGAAACAACGACACATCACATCGGTATCTGATGGAGTTGTTCAGTTTAAAGTAGCCTGAACACGTCGGGCTTTGAAAATGAAGGAGAAATCAACATTGCGAGTCCAGTGAAACCATTCACGTGTGCTGTCTATGGGCGGGGCTTCAGCCAATCATCTGGACTGCCAAGATACTAATGGAGGGACGCTGGAGAGAACTTTTGGAAATGTGCTGACTGTGGAAAGTATTCAATTATTCGCCTACCACGACAATTCACCCGGCCACATTGGGGAAAAGCATTTCATCTGTTCTGAGTGTGGGAAGCGATTTGTGCAGTTATCTAACCTCCTGCTGCACTCATGCATTCACACTGATGAGAGACTGTTTAATTGTTCAGAGTGTGGGAGATGCTTTCAAAAACAGTTCTCCAAAAATGAGGCATCACCAATGTGATCATACTGAATACTCACTTGTATTTCAGCAACCTGCTGAAACACAAGCGAGTTCCCACTGGGTAAAGGCCATTCACCTACTCTGAATGCGGGGACGGATTCACTCCATTCACACACTTGCTGAGACATCAGTGAATTAACATTGGCAAGCGGGCAATTTATGTTCCATTTTTGGGAAAGAATGTACTTAAATCTTACATTCTGCTAATACACCAATGGGTACAAGCGAAAAGAAACCGTTTAAATGTCCAGAGTATCGTAAGTGTTCCCAGGAACTGAACTCCCATCAACGTGTTCACATTGATGAGAAACCATTCACGTGCTCTCACCGTGAGACTGACCTCCCACTGTGTATCGACACAATTTCACTGCTGCATCTCCTCAAGCAGTGATTACACTTCTCACGGACTTCCTTTGCAGTGAAACACAGTCAGTAATTCTGAATTCATCAAATACATTTTTAATAAACATCAAGCTTGAACAACGAAGAAAATGCCCAAGAACAGAGTGCAAATGCATATCGACCAGTCTCCTTTCATTGGGGAGAAATTGTGGAAAACTGTGTATTTGATGTGATTGATACTTGAGCAATTAAAACCCAGTTCAATTAAAGAGGCTATTCACATCCAATGAAGTAAACGCCTGCTGATAGAATGAACACAATTAATTTCTGGATGCAATAACAGCAGGATAAATCACATTTGACCTCACTGGAATGCGTGTGCCACCGTTGATATGCAGACCATCTGAGCTCTTCTCTTGATTAGAGACAGAAATGACTGGTGGTGATTTAATCAGTGGGCTCCGAGACCTCAGGCAACGGAAGAGGTTGAAAAGGACAGTTGCTTATGGCATTCTCAACCCGTTCATGGGAATGGAACCCATACTGCCAGTATCACACGACCTTACACGCAAGCAAGCCAGCCAACTGAGCTAAACCAATCTAGTGTGTCACATATGCGGATGAATTATTGAATCCATTGCTACACATAGTGTTGGTGAACGGCCTCTGCCCACAAAGCGTTTACTGTCGTTTCATCAAAGCATTGTTACGCTTGAAGCTGTTCTCACAGTCAGAGCATTTACTTTTTCTCGCAACGGTATGAACAAGCCCATATCTGCTGAGTTTGGAGAACCATTTGAATCCCTTTCCACACAAGGGGCAAGTGTTTGCCACTAATGTGAATAATCTGTGCTCACTGTGTACAGATGACCACGTGAATCGCTTCCAACACTCAGTGGAGGAATATGGTATCCATTCAGTGTTTATCAAGCTTGTGCGTCTGAATCTTTACTGATTTAATACACATCTTCTCAAGCACAGAGCAGAAGGATGTACATGCTCCAGTTTCAATTCGACTGGTTGACATTAGAGTGGATTGTGGAGGTTATCCCTGCCCAAACGGAGCGGAAAACCTTCTCTTCCAGTGACGAAGACAGATGTGTGACATTAGGCTGGATCCCCTCGTGAAAACTTGCCCACTCATGGACCAGCTGAATGAGTTCTCGCCCATGGGACTAATTGATGTTGAATTAAGACCTCTGAATTTCAGATCTGAGAAAATCTTAAAAGAGTTTTCCCCACAACCAGTGGAATGGTCTCTTGTCAGTTTAAACCCACAGATGTCACACGAGGCTGAATAACAGAGTAAATCCCGTTCCACACAGGGAGCACGTCAACAGTCTATCTAAACAATGTCTGTGTCGCTGAGCTCTGAGCAGCTGTAATCCTTCCCACAAACCAGAAATTTCCATGTTGCTGATCTCCATATATATCTCAAGTTCCAATGATCTGTTGAATCCTTGCCCTTAAACACAACAAAGGTATGGCTTCTCCTCAGATCTTTTAAATAAATAATGTTAAATTGGATAATGTGAAATAATTTCTGCAGTCATTGTACTGGAACACTCACAATGTAGAATGTCTGTGTGTGAGTGTGAGTGTGTGGTTGCATATGTGTGTGTTTGCATGTGTGTGTGTATGTTTGTTGGCGTTTTACATTCACACTGCCATTTGAAATCTTTTCCCACAGACATGCCAGATAAATATATAACCTTCATGTCCTGCTGAATTTAGGGACTCCTTTGGATCTTGGGTCAGTATATCATGCTTGATTTTACTCACTCAACTTAAATACTTTCAATCTCGGTATTTGCCGAGAGATGCGAGGGAGGAGCAAAGGGCTTCAGGGAAGGTGAGTTTAACAGTTAAAAATCCTTAGCTCAGGCGGCGGAGCCTCCATTTGACCAGAGGTGGGAGGCAGGAGCGAAGGACTGCTGGGACGGTGAGTCTGACCTTTTAAAAACCTTAGTTCAGGCGTGGGGGCCTCCATTTGCTGAGAGGTGCGAGGGAGGAGCGAAAGACTTCTGTGAAGGTGAGTCTAAAGGTTTGAAGATCTTAGTTCAGGAGTCGGGGCCTCCATTTGCCAAGAGGTGCGAGGGACTTGCGAAGGACTTCTGAGAAGGTAAGTCTAACGGTTTAAAGACCTTGGATCAGGCTTCGGGGGATCCATTTGCCGAGTGGTATGAGGGATGAGCGAAGAACGTCTAGGAAGTTGAGTCTACAGGTTTAAAAACCTTAGCTCAGGCGTCGGGAACTCCATTTGCCGAGAGTTGCAAGGGAGGAGTGAAGGACATCTGTAAAGGTGAGTCTAAAGGCGTTCGTTCACGCGTCGGGGCCTCCATTCGCCGAGAGGTGCAAGGCAGGACCGAAGGGCTTCTGGGAAGGTGAGTCTTATGGTGTAAAAACCTTAGATCAGGCGTTGGGACATCCATTTGCTGAGAATTCCAGGGGAGGAGTGAAGGATTTCTGGGAAGGTCAGTTTAATGGTTCAAAAATCTGAGATTAGGCGTCGGGGCCTCCATTTGCCGAGAGCTGTGAGGGAGATTGAAGGACCTCTGCGAAGTTAAGTGTAACGATTTAAAAACCTTAGTTTAGGCATCGGGCCCTCTATTTGATGCGAGGTGCGAGGAAGGTGCGAAGGACTTCTGGGAAGGTGAGTCTAACAGTATGAAAACCTTTGATCAGGCGTCGGGAGCTCCTTTTGCCGAGAGTTGCAAGGGAGGAGCAAAGGACTTCTGGGAAGGTGAATCCAATTTTTTAAAACCCTAAGGCCAGGCGCAAAGGCCTCCATTTGCTGAGAGGTGCGAGGGAGAAGCGAAGGACTTTTGGAAAGGTGAGTCTAACATTTTAACAACCTGGTTTCAGGCATCGGGGCCTCCATTTGCCGAGAGGTGTGAGGGAGGAGCGAAGGACTACTGGACTTTTTAAGTGTGTGACATCTAAACCCGAGGTCTTTCACCATCAGACCGCCCTCCTACCGACCTCCTCTAAACTTACTAAGATTCTGTAAACCAGGTAAATTTTCAGGTTTCTGTTTTTTTCCCCTCTTCTCTTCCTTTGTTTAGTTCTGTGCTGATTTTCAGACTAGCGGGATATGGAAGTCAGGGCCGTTGCATGTTCCCCCTGCAGAATGTTGCAGGTGAGAGACACTTCACATGTTCCTGTCGACTACATCCGCGTGTCGTGCAGCCAACTCCAGCTCCTTGAAAACCGAATTAGGGAACTGGAGCTGGCGCTGGATGATCTACGGATCATCCGAGAGTCTGAGGGGGAAATTGAGAATATATACAGGGAGGTGATCACTCCCCAGACACAGGATAAGGACAGTTGGGTTACTGATTGGGGGAGTATAGGGAACCGACAGTCAGAGCAGGGATCCCCTGTGGTCAATCCCCTCATCAATAAGTATATCATTATGGATACTGCTGGTGGGTACAGCCTACCAGGAGAAAGCCATAGTTGTCAGGTCTCTGGCACTGTGGCTCAGAAGGGAAGCGGGGGAATAGAAAAGCGCAAGTGGTAGGGGAATCAATAGTTTGGCGGATTGACCGGAGATATTGTGATCAGGAAAGGGACTCCTGGAAGGTATGTTGCCCGCCTGGTGCCACGGTCCGGGTTGTCGCCAATCGGGTTTGCAAGATTCTCCAGTTGGAGGGTGAGCATCCAGAAATCATAGAACATATTGGCACCGATGCTATAGACAGGAAAGTGATTGAGTATCTCAAAAGTGACTACAGAGAGTTCGGTTGGAAGCTGAAGAGCAGGACGAGTAGAGTCGTGTTCTCAGGTTTGCTACACCTGCCACGAGATAGTGAGATGAGGAAGAGTCAGAGAATGGAACTTAACAAGTGGCTGCGAGGGTGGTGCAGGAGGGACGTCTTCAGATACCTCGACCATTGGGATACCTTCGGGGGAAGGTGGGACCTGTACGTGAAGGACGAGTTCCACCTGAACTGTAGGGGTACAAATGTCATGGGTGGGAGATTTGCTCTTGCAATTCGGGTGGGTTTGTACTAGTTTTGGAGGGGGGAGGGAGTCGGATCCACATGTCTGAGAGGGGGTCAGTTGCATACAGGACCGTGTCAGGACATATTGAATCTATCTGGAAGGTTTCTATTCAATAGTACACCCCAGAATGTTGTTCATGGAGGATTCAAGAATAAATTTGGTGTTGAATGTCAAAAGGGGAAAATCAAATTGTATCTTGATGAAGATGGTCATTGCCAGGCAGATATGTGATCTGACCCTGTTACTTGCCACTTGTGCAGATTTTGTATGATATCTAGGTATTGTTACAAATTAATATACGTTTTTTGGGAAGTTTTTTTAGCGCATGTTGAGATTCCGGGTGAAAAGTTGTTCTCAATTAGAACACATCGACCAGCTCAGCTAGCAAACGTACAACCTGAACATATGCACATGCATAACTTCAGTATCTGAGCAGCTGAAAATGATGTTGAATGTTGTCCAACCGTCAACCAACATTCCCACCTCTGAAGGGAAAGTCATTGACAAAGCAGGTGAAGATGGTTGGGTCAAGACCCCGACCCAAAGGAACGCCAAAGGGAAAGTGTGGACTGCATATGGTTGACTTCAGAGGAGAGAGGTTGTTGCTGGAAACGCGAAGGATGTCAGGCAGCATCCGAGTAGCAGGAGAATCGACGTTTCCGTCATGAGCCCTTATTGCTGATGAAGTCCTGATGCCAGAAACGTTGACTCTCCTGCTCCTCGACTGCTGCATGACCTGCGCTGCTTTTCCAGCCTCACACTCTCGACCCTTTGTAACTCCACTCTGAAAAAGAAGGTTTGGATTCTCAAGCACCACCGGCTTCACAAGTGTGTCATGACACATCTGAAAAATTTGATTAAAAATGTCACATGCAGAAAAATCCAGATATCAAGCAAACTGTGGTATTTTTGACAAATAGACTTGTATGTTATGCTGCTAAAAAGGCGATCAGCCAGGATAGCGCGGCACCAAGGAAGTGGATTCGGAAGAAAAGGCACACAAGACAGGAACTGTTAACTATGTTTCTCTGTCCATGTATACTGCCAGACTCGCGGAGTTCTTCCATCCCTTTCTGTTTTAGTCTCAGATTTTCAATATTTGCCAGAATCACCCTCAGTTACAAACCCGTACTAGGACGTCACTGTTCCGCCCACCCATGAGTCCAGAACTTGAGCCAGAATGGCAGCTGTTTACCTTGGAACTGCAAAACATTTACCCACTATTTATTTTTCAAGGTGCTCGATGTTCGCTGGAAGCGTTTTTAAACGCTCTTGGCCTGAATCACTCTCTCCAGGCTCTAAAGCCTTAACGTCTGGAAAAGTGCATCTCTTCCATTTACCACGAAGGTGAAGCCAGCATGCGAATGCCCCTCCCTCTCCTATAATGAGTACAGTCTCACGGCGTGGATTCCTGGGTAGTTCCCCAGCCATTAAATCCAATTGTTACAGAATGTTGATTATATTCATTCCTAATTTTCTTTTTCCTGCATTTAAAGCTTCTGTTTCCAAATGATCTTTGGAAAACAAAATTGGCTGGTGAAAAGATATCTTGAATTGTATGCATCTATTACATCTCTTAAACCCTCTCGCCAACATAACCTTATCATTAAAATACTTGACTCGTCAAACCATTTTGTAAATTCCCATCCTAACTGATAATGCTGGATTTTGGAAAGTTCGTTATCACATGGATGTTTGGAACTCAAACGAAGAGATGTATATGTTTCTTCTGAATGTCTCTCAACACATTTATTTTATCATCTGATTTTACCGAAAAGTGGAAGGCACGAAAACTGAAGTGTTCCTTTGATTCCATTACTGTGTTATATTTTCAGTTACAGTAGATGTGAATCCATGATCATCCATAGCTCTGCTCGCGACCTTTGCCATTGACCCAACTGTCGGATCTTTAATAATGAATATTTCAACTCAGTGTGTTCGTTTGTTATTATTTCTTCCAGTCATGTCTAAATGAGGGTTTCGTCACTGCAGGTCCCTCAGCTATGTGCTGCTAATTTATTCCACTCGTATACGTGGCCTCTTTCACAAGCATCACTCGGACTCTCCTCAGCTCCTGCTTGCTCCGGCTTGGGTTTTGGGGATGAGGTGATGGCGACACACAGAAGGATAGGAATTCAAAGGTAGCACGGGAGATACTTGTCCTCTTGACAGAGTGAGGGGACTCGGCAGGAATACTATCCCACTATGGACATTCACCAGAGAAACAGAGAAACAATTTATAATGTTATGGGAGACAAGTGGGCCTTCGGGATGAAGGCGGTGGTCGCAGATATTTGCTTGGAACCTCTTGGCTCCACTCCACGGGGAAATGGAAAAACGTGTGGGAAACACAGTCGTGAACCAATTATAAGGGGAGGAGAAGGAGTTTCATAGGTTTCCGACCACAGTGCAAAAGTATGTGCGGTTTACTCGTTGTTTCATGAAAGGATCTCTCAGAGTGGTTACAAGATATTCTGAGAGAATGAGGGGTGAACGGAGGGCGAATATTCAAACTCGTTGGGCACATTGGCAGCAACACCATGTGTTCAAAATAGGGGTGAGGACGTAGGGGCAGACAGCAGCGTGTTGGGAAGCAAGCTCAACAGTATGATCTCAAATGGAGTCATCTTAGGATGATGTGCAGTGCCACCTGCCAATTAGTGAAGAAACAGAAAGGTATATTGGGCAAAGATATGGCCAAAGAGATGGCGCTAGAGGGAGAAGGAGTGGAGTGGACGAGGTTCTGATCATGGACACCATTTCTTTCAGTGGAGGAATCAATCCACACTGGAGGCATCACAACTGAGCATGGACTGAGATCATTGAGGTCGTGGGGCGGTGTGTTGGTTATTCACCCAGGCATATACAAGGATTGTTTCGCTAGAATGGCAGTGTACACCGTATGAGCAAACCTGGTAAGAATGGGCGGCAGGAAAGCAAAAAGACAGGATTACATTGGAAACTGGAAATTTCGCTTTATAAAACGCTGGAAGCAGCTCTGAAGAGTTCCAATTTATAATCCTCTGGTTTAATGAGGACTGTGATTAACAATGCCAACTTATAATGTGAGTTTAACAGTTCACTGCTGTTCAGTAAGAGTCTGTCTGATGATCTGGAGAAATCGAGGCTATTACGTTTGGTCTAAGTCTAGCTGGAGCTGAAACAACGAGAATCGTTGCGTGCAATTCTGTTTCTGAATGAGGCTGTTTGCTGGGCGAATGTCTGTGTGGAATTTGCTCATTCTTCCTGTTTCTGCGTGGGTATTCCCAGGTGCACTTATTTCACGCCACAGTCGAAGAATGTGTATGCTATATTTCCCTTGGTGGGTAGCTTAGATTTGTTAGCCATGGGACTGCTGGGTTACAGATGAATGTGGGTAGCTTGAACAATTGAACTTTATTGGGCAGAATAGCCTGTTTCCACACTTTGGAATTCTATTCCTTTCAAAATTTCCAAGGAAGGGAAAGTTCATTTACCCCGTGAGATTCCAAATCCATGTTACTTCGCCTTTTGTACTATCGCTCTTCGCTCACAATCACTCTCCCGCTCTATCTCTGTCACTCTCATAACATTACTGTAAATTATCTTTCACATGATCACTTCATCAGGAATAGGAACGTGCCACTATCTAATTGGCCTCTCTGGGCATATACACCACCACTGAAATACCACACTCTCTGGCCCATCCATTGCGAACCAATGTGTGTAATGGCCTCTCTCTATCTCCATCCGTGTACAACCAGGGGACTGCGGTATAGATTTTCCAGGTCTCCCATGTACGTCACTGAAAATGAGAATTAGAAATCCAAAAGAGAAAAACAGCTCCTGGCTAATAATATCTGCCTGATGCCCCAGAATGGCCTGATCTGTTTTACTTGAGGACAGAAACATTAACATCCTTCTCCTCAGACTCTCTCCCGTTCTCCTGCTCCCCTGATATATTCCCTTTATCTTTCCATTTCTCTCTTCCCAAACCCGTCTCAGTCTTTTCCATGTGCTCCCTATCAAGTTTGCAGCCTGTCACATGACATCGTGTCAATCTCTCTCACCCTCTCCGTTATTTTCCCGTCAAACTCGTTCCTGTGAATGAAGGAAGCATTGTCTTTGTAATACTATTTCTCTCGCTCGCTCCCTCTCGATATCCCCGTCTCTTTCTCTCGAACCCTGTCAGTCTCTCACGGTCTCTCTCTCCCTGCATCCGTGTCTCTCTTTCCTCAGTCTGTCTCTGTCCCTGTCAGTTTCTATCCTTCTATCTATTCACCACCCCATCTTCACTCCCTAGTCCCTCTCTGTCCGTGCCTCTCTATTGACTGCCAGTCCGCCCATCTCTTCCCCCACAACTACCATGGCTCCAACATTGTTCAGCCTTCGCTCTGAAATATTTCTCACTGTAGGGAGAGCAACAAATAGGAAAATAGCCACACCCAGAGCCTGAGTGTCCTGTTCTATCTGTAACCAAACTTCACTCTCTCATCAATTCCCCAGGAAAGAGACAGAAACTTTGGAATTCATGAAGGTTGCTCATTACCAGCGTTCGAAGAGAAACTAGGGACAGACAATAAGTAATGGCCCAGGCAGCAACATTCACATCCCGGGAGGAAATTTAATGAACAAGAAATCAAAACATTATCACCTCTGTGAAAACGCTTGATGATTGCTCATTATTTTTATAGTTTTCTTTATTATGAGCTGGGGGTGATTGGTGGCAGTTTGCGTTAAAAAGTAAGGAGCAGCCTATACAAGCTTTGTTTGTTTGAGAGACCAGGACAGGAGGCTCGTTGAAGGCTGGACATTGATTATAAATTTCTAACACACATTGTGAAACTCCGGAAGAGGATGACGTTAAAACTTCAAGCAAAGTTGGCTATTAAGGAAATCAGCCCGTCATAATTGCACCCAAGATCCTTGGACAGTTTCTTCCAAATCCATGAAAAATTCCCTCTCGAAGGAGATTGGCAGGAGGCTCATAAGAACATCAATTCCTACTCCGACCTGCTCACGATTCTGATTTAGAAATATTGTACGTTTCGATCACGGTCTCTGGGCTAAAATCATGGAATTTCGTTCCCCGAAGACGTTCTGGGTCGATCACAGCACACAGACTGCAGCGATCCAAGAACGTAGTTCACTACCACTTGTCAATGGTAGCTTCAAATACACAATAAATGCTGGACCAACTAGCCATGCCCTAGTGTGATGAGTTACGAAAAATGACACTCTAAGTTGGTTGCGGCAAGTGTAAAAGTGGTGCTTAGATCAAGGAAATGACAGTTGTAATAACAGAAGCATTGAATTAGAGAATGTTAAAGTAACGGTAATGGGCTATTCAACACAGCGTGTCCTTCCTGTTCCAGACAGCTCTAACCGACTGTTCCCATTCTCCAGCCCTATTTCTGAAGCTAAATAAAAATCTAGTTATCATTTGCAACCTCCTTTGCATTCCACTTCCACCACCTGGCAACACATTTCAAATCCTAAACAGTTTCTGCATGAAGACGATGCACCTCATTTTGTTCCTAGCTCGCGCTATCTTGCTGACAATCCAGAAGTTTTGACTATGATTACTGACTAACGAACCAGTGTAAATAGAATATCAAATTAGCCTATCATATTTGTTGATAGTTTAAAACAAGTAGTACACTTCTTAATCTCTCCTGCTTACAGAAGAGGAAGTCCAACTTCTCGAATCTTTCCTTGTATCTGAAATACATCATTCCGATTTTCATTCTCGTCAAACCATTTCCATATCTCTCGGGATTTGAAATTCTTCCATACGTAAAGTTTTCATAGTTGTGCACGGTACGCCAAATATAGTTTTACCAATTATTTGTAATTATGTCGCATCATTTCCTCGGATTTACATGATTTATAAACCCTTGGATCCATTTAACCTTCTTATCAACATGTGTACCTTGCCTGGCCACCTTTAATTTCCTACCGACTCTGTCCCTCGCTCCTTAAACTGGGATAATATCTTTTCCAATCCTTTCTGAACGTTCTGATTGTAGTGATTTCTGAATAATCGCTAACAATGCCTGAACAATCTCCGCCGCCATCTCCAGCGAACTATGAGGGGTAACCATCCGGTCTTGGAGGTTTATTTATCTTTTGTCCTTTCAAATTCTCCTCTCATTTCTGCCCTCTGACTCTCTTGAAGTTCTGGCGAGCTTCTGTTTTCTGCCACCATGAAAACTGATGCAAAGTAACTATTTAATTCATCTGCACTTTCTTTGTTTCCCATAATTACTTCTTCAGGCTCATTTTTCAACATTCCAATTTTTGCACTTGCCTCTCTCTAATGTCACAACACGGTGGTGAACACTTCTGTTAAATAACACAACACCTAGAAAAGCTCACCTCGCCTCGTAATCTGTTCAAGTATGAGGGACAGGGAACTCCCCAAATTCCACTACCTAACGTTAAATAAGCATATTTTTCATTAATTCCAAAAGTGAAAATGAAACAACAACTAATTGCACCTCTAAGCCTCCTTTCTCTTCAAGGTATTTATTTTAATCTGCCTCCCACTCTATAACAATATTCTGATCACTTAAAAACGGCTGTCGTCCTTGGTCTGTCTTCCTTCAGATGAATATCTCCCTGGGTCGTCTTTGGTCTTGTGCTGCAAGATGGCTGTTGGTCACTGTCTGACTAACTGTCAAATTACTAACTTCTTTCGACAATAATTTCAAGTTCTATTGAGTTTTCGTATTCTGGGGCATAACTTGAAGTTATTGTTTGAAGTCAAAATGGGGTAAAACATACAAATGTTACATAATTTCAACAATTCACTCAGAGTCTGGCAATCAGTCACAAGACAATTGCTTGCAAGTGCTCAAAGCAAAACAGCATTCATTCTCTCTTAAAGTTACAGTACGCGATTACAACTTCATGACACCTCACACCGAAGGAAAAAATGAACCTTCAGAAAGGAAAGATAGATTCATTTTCTTCTGTTTATTCTAATGCACAAGTCTGTAGCATAGGTCTCCAATGAAATCGACTCGTGCTCTCGCCTTTAAATAATTCCACGACGTAAAATGATTGTGATTCGTGTACAGAACATTGTTGGACACATGATTCATGACGTAAACATTATAGTGTTGTAAGGTGAGTACCAAACTTAGTAATTACCTATCTATCACAGAGCATTTTCTCTGCTGCGTTTTGAGTTTCATTGAAAAATTGTCAACTGGCAGTTCAAATCCTTCATCATCTTCCTGCAGCAGTACATATCCAACTCCTATGTCGCTTGCTTCGATTGCAAGTTTGAAGAGATTTAAAATAGTTTGACGTAGCTAAAGTTGGTGCCGTGATTAATGCTGTTTTTAAATTCTCAAATGTCTAATGGCATTGTTCTGACCACCGAACTTTTGTGTTGTTCTGAGTAAATCTGTTTGTTGTTGGGAACAACCCTCTGGTAGAATCTGCTCAGCTGCCAAAAAGTGAAGCACCTCCTTCTTTGAGTTCCTTCATGGAAATTCCTCAATGTCCTTTCTCTTTGTGTTCTTTGTGGTCAACATTCCTTGACGGATGTTGTGTCCCAAGAGAGTCATTTCTGCTTTCACTAATTCTGTTTTCTTCAACTTTATGACCAGTGTTGCTTCTCTTAAACGTGCAAGGAATTCTGCCAAGGAGACCAACAGATCTTTCCAGGGCTCACGAAATATCACTGCATCATGCAATCAGAGGGCACAGTTAGTGAACCCAGCCTTAACTGTGTTCATGAGTCTTTGGAATGTTGGTGGTGAATTCTTCATTCTAAATGGCATCTGTTAGAATTGATTTAGCATATTTCTGGTTACAACTACAAAATTTACTCTTGCTTTCTCTGATAATGATACTTGCCAATAACCACGCAGTAAGACCAACTTTCTGATGTAAGTGGATTAACCAACTTTATCTACAGTCTTCCAATATTGATATTGAGTATGAGTCCGACTTTTTTGGTGCGCTGACCTGTTGATAGTCCACAAATTCGTTGACTCCCATCATTTATAGAAACTAACAGGATCTGCGAACTCCACTCACTTTGACTCGGTTTAATCATATCTTTCTTGCGCTTCACATTCGCTTGCTTCTGGATCTGTAGGGGTATTGTGTTATCAAACCAGCATTCCCTACATCCACCTCAAGGGCAACAGTATTAATCCTCACGACCTTAGTCCTGAATATGTTCTCATACTGCTGCAACAAAAGGTTTCATTGGATTCTTTCCTCCTGAGACACATATTTCACAAACCTAACCCAAGCCTCAAGATTTCCTCATTGTTTAACGTATATTGAGGCTCATCCAACGCCCCAAAATCTAGTTTGACTCCTGAACATTCTGGCATCAAAATCTGGTGCATTTCTGCCAATTTCTCCTCTGCACTAATCTGCCTTGGTCTCCAGTTTCGTCGTAGGACTCTATCTTTAAACTATCAACCCTCTGGAATGTTCACTGCTTTCTTTTCTGAGTACTCATCAGCATATATATGTTTATGTTCTCGTTTATCTGTTGTCCGTCCATTGACATTCAGGATTAAAGACAATTGGCTGACCGTCTGCCTGTTCAGGATTTTCCTGCACTGCTACGTTGAACAGTTCAACCCCGAAATGAATTTTATCTCCTGAATCTTTATCTTTAGTTTTTGTGTCGTTATGTGACTTTTAATGGTTCGACATTGTTACTATACAGTCTTCGAAAATTCCATAGCAATTTTCTTTTAACTCCTCATTTCCCTGGTCCTCCCTGGGTTTCCACTAGAGAGGGTCTCACTCCCTCCTTGGATCCTTCTGGATTTCACCTAAGAACAAACTGTATTCCATGAATTGACACTCCGTCCATCATTCCCATTGTTACTTCTCCGCATTTGAGTTGGCGCTCAATCTTTATCTATTCAGGGAAACGCTGAATTACTGTCCATCTATTCCACACGTTCTCTCTCTCTCGGGAAACAAGCAAGAAAGAGCGCAAATACGGTCATCTATTATTATTAGAGCCTGGTTAGCCCCTGTATTTCTGAAAATTAAACCTTCTTTCCCTTCTGCTCCTTTCTGTCTGAGTAACGAAGGAGGTAAGTTCTTCATCAAGATCAGGAAGTAACGCCAGACCGAACACTCGGCTGGGCACTCTTCTGCGGCTCCTCGGCTTTGTTTGCTCCTTTCACTAATTCCACTGTTTTCGTTTCTTCTATCACATCTTTCCGAACAGTGCCTATCTTTAACAAAAAGCACTTGAGTTTTATATTCCACTTTCCCTCAATGGAAACAACTGAGGCCTTATACCCCTCTTTCACCCCATTATCCTTATTTTTAAGGTAAGTAACCACCATTTCCCCGTCTTCCTTGGTTTTTCGTGTGGCATGCCCACTTCTCCTAATTTCTATCCTTCCAAGGATGACATGTTTGCCTAAAGCTCAGCATTGCCGTTTGCAATCATGTATGTTCATCTGCGATCGAGCTGCTCTTCTCACTTCTAAAAGTTTCACGTGAATTCTTATCATCTCCAAAAGTGAGATATTGAACGCTTTCAGCAGAATCAACTCTCTTCGAACGTGTAATGCATGATATATTTATATGACTGCACCCATCTATCAAAATTGCTGTTTCGTTTTTTCGAACTCAACATATGTATGACCTTCTTTATGTTTCTGTACCTCGATCATTTCGCTTCTGGTACAATTCATAAGCTCTGGTACAATCGAAAATAGACAGTTTGACCTCAACATTATCTCTTAACCCCTCATCTGACAGCGATGCAAATATCTCACTCACTCTGCCGACTAGTTTCGTCTGAAATATATTTACCCGGTCATCTGACCACTCTATCGAAATTAGATTCCCTACATTATGGAACAGGCCCTTCAGCACAATCAGTCCACATCGACCTTCCGAAGAGTAACACACCCAGATCCATTTCCTCCTGACTAATGAATCTAACATTATGGGCAATTTCGCTGACTGAATTCACCTAATCTATTCATCTTTGGACTGTGGGAGGAAACCGGAGCACACGGAGGAAACCCATGCAGACACATGGAGAGAGTGAAAACTCGACACAGACGGTCACCGGGGACTGGAATCGAACCTGGGGCATTGGTGATGTACGGCAGTCGTGCTAACCACTGAGCAACTGTACCGCCCCAAGCTAATTTTTCAAATGATATTGAGAAGGTATCGACATCTTTGTCTTCAATAAGTAATAGCGTCAGCTTAATCTACTTCCTGTGAACTTTAATTTCGTTACGAAGTCGCAACTATTGAAATTCAAGTTCTCTCTCTTCCTCTTTCTTTCCTCTGTCTCTCTCTATGTTCTCATCGACGAATCTTCTCTCTCTTACTTTTTCTTGCCTTCAAACTGTTACGACGCGGTGGTGAAATCTTCTCCTAATTGAATCAAATATCCAAGGTTACTCAACTGGCCTCGTCATCTGTTTAAGTACGAGTGAGAGACCACTCCACAAATTCCACCATTTAAAGGAAATATATCATTGCATTCTTGAACTCTAAAAATTAACATTAGACAACAACTGTTTGAACTCCAAGCCTACTTTCTCATATTTTTTTGTTATCTCCCTCCCACTCTGGAACAATATGAAAAACCAATAAAAACCCCTGTTAAAATTCCATCAACTAAATCTTCAAAACCACCCAACAATGTCATCGGTCTGTATTTTTTCAGCTTCAAATCTCCCTGGTCATCTTTGGTGTTTGCTGCATAGATGTTTCCTTTGAAAAAGATACATTTGATAGAGAGTGTGAGCTTGGCACATACTCAGACAATTGCAGATGGTCGCTCTATGGTTGACCCAAAATGCCGACTTCTGTAGACAGCAAACATTGGATTGTCTGGTTGCTTCGATGTTGTAAGAAGCAATAAATTCAAATTTGTTGTACCCTGGAGCGTAATCTAAATTCGAGAGTATAATGCTGGAAAAACTCAGTTGGTCAGGCAGAATCTGAGGACCAGAATAATCAAAGTTTCGGCCGTAAGACCTTCATCAGGCTTGTATGTTGGAGATGAGAGAAAAATGATTGGGGGGTTGAGTTTGGGACTAGGTATCTGGGAAAACAATAGTAAGAAGAAAGTGAGGGAGAAGGTGAAAGGTCAGAGGGGGAGAGTGATGGACAGGTCCGCAGGGCGGTGCCGAGTTGGAGACGTGGGACTGGGATAATGTGTCGGGTGGGGAAATGAGGAAAATGTTGAAATCCACATTTATCTCATTTGGTGGCAGGGTAACAAGGAGAAAATGAGGCGTTCTTCCTCCAGGCGTCGGGTCGTAACGTTTAGGAAATAACACAAATACTAACAGTAGGACAGCTTAATATCATTTTTGAGGAAAATATTAGAATCCTCACAAAAGAATGTCATCACTATACACTTGGGGAGTCAGGCGAGATTCAGAGAGAAATCAACTTGATAACCCTGCTGCAAGTTGGGTTAGTAAAAGCATCTGCAAGTAAGTGCCAGTGACAGTGGTGAATTTGAATTTTTAGAAAACTTTTGATCTGTCAGAAATTTACCTGTACCTCTACCAATGCAATTTACTGCTTCCGTCGCACCGTATGTGCTCTCCTCTACATTGGAAGCCTGTGAAGTGGAGTATTAACTTTCTCCTTCACCCCTAACATTGATAGATTAATTTGAATTGGGCGATAAGGCCAATAGCAGGCGATGTCAAATTTCCAGCCAGAAGAAGTGCTATTGTGACATACAAAGGCCGTTGTGAAAGGAGTTAACAGGACATGGTTGTTCAGAGACTGAATGATGTCAGTCTCCATGGATGCGAACTGTGTCAACAGAGGGTTTCTTTTGTTGTGTGGATGAGCAATTTCTTTCAATGTGTTGTATCATCGTTTCAGTGGTAGCATCATCATCAACATAATTAGGATTAGCAGAGAGGGAAAGATCAGAATCTGAGAACAACAATTGGGATGTTCTAACAATCCATCAGAATCTGAAAATAATAGAATAGAACATGACAAGAATGGATCAGAATGTGAGAACGACAAATTGGAATATTACAACAATGGATCAGAATCTGAGACCGATACAACGGAATATTACAACAATGGATCATAATCTGAGAACGATAGAGTGGAATATTACGACAATGGATCACAATCTGAGAACAATAGACTGGAATGTTCCAAGTATGGATCAGGATCTCAATGCTCAAACAATCGACAGAAGTTTATCCTATGGTATTTTCTTAGTTTCTCATTTTTGGAAAAGGATCGCGTTGAGGATAGAAGGTGTCCTCATGATTATTCAGGCAGGTTACTATCCCATCCTCGCTATTGTTGGCGTTCCTGGTAAGTTTGTCTCTGTCTATTTATTAATTCTCTAAACCATTGTGAACACAATCGCATTTCCTGTTATCTATAGTTGGGAAAAACGTAAACCATTGTATTCACTTACGTTCACAAACATCATTTTTATTCCTTTGATTTCATATCTTTCACTAGCAAATATATAACGAGGAACAAAACATGTTATAACAGCGGTAGCCCCATTTTATCATACGTTGATTTATATTTCAATATTCCTTGTCTTATTAAACCTGTCCACTACCACCTCCATAATACCCTCAGTCTTCACTTCTGTTGCAGTGTTTTTTGTTTCTGAATACACCATCGTCTTGACCTTTCTGGTTACAGTTCTCTTCCAATCACTCCTCCAGTTACAAATAATTTGATAATAAACTATACTTCTCCTTATCTGGGCTTGTGCTGGTGCAAAATGTGAAGCCGCCATGACTCGAAAATTAGATGCTACAGATTTCTGTCGCCTCTTTCAGTATAACCTGCAAAATTACACTTGGGTACAGGACTGTGCTGTCGGTGCCCATGAAATAGGGGTTCCATGGAACATTTTTTTAAGCTCAAACGTTTGATTCTTAGAGTGGTGACGTGTCCATCATCTCCCAAGTGCAGTGCTCTGATGTATTCACACGGTGACAGAGGATGTCTCTGTCCCCGCTGAAGGAATCTTTGCAGAAGAATGAACGGGACAGAGTAACTGATTAAATGAGAACCTATGTAAGGTTAGAATTAATAAAGAGAAATGACTCAAAAAATTTAATTCAATGGACGGTTACTACGATGTTGCACCAGACGAGCTCCATTCCATAGTATTCAGGAATGTGGCAACAGAGCTAGTGAAAAATTATCGCGTCATCCAGGATGGAAGCATACACTTTGGTGCATGGCAACCATCACCCAATCTAAACTAGTTCCTACTGATGGTCTTTCTATAATTCCCACGAAACATTCCTTCTTCCTATATTTAAACAAATGTATTCCGAACGTTGTAACTACGAGAAATAATTGCTGATTATCCTTTATAGTCGTTACTAATCTGGAAAATCGAGAAAGTAGTACGCTGGGAAACAAGACAAACCGAACAATAAGGCAACTTGATTTCATTTTTCCGGAAATATAAGAATCATTACAAAGAAATTTTATCACTAGACACTTGGGGAATTAGAGTCAGGCTAGAATTAGGGAAGAGAAATCATCTTTGATAACCGTGCCACAAGTTATGGTCATTAACGCATCTGCAAGTAAGTGCTAATTGGCGTGGTGCATTTGAGTTTTCAGAAGACTTTTGACATGTTGTTCACTAGTGGGAGAAGGAAGTCATAATCCAAGGGTGAGGGGCGAAAATACTCCATGGATTAAGAATTAGTTCGTGGAAACAATACTGGAAGTGACACCCTTTTCTCGACTGAATGCCGTTACTCATGGAGTATCATTTGTGTCAGTATTTGGTCCATAGAAACTTGTAATACATATAAATGAATTGGAGGTGGGAACCAAAGGGTATACATCTCATTTTGAATTTATTGAATGGTGCGAGGTTCAGAAGTATTGTTTAAAATGAACGGTGTGTCCTTGATCATGAACGTGTGTGTGTGTTCGTCTGTGTCTGTGTGTGTGTCTGCGTTGCACTGTGCTGCTGTCTCTGTGAATATTGCTTTTAGTAATACGCCTCCTGACACTCCGAACCGTATTCACGATCTACCAGACAATGTCAGGAGCGTGACGGAATATGACCCATAACTGGATGGTTCTGTGATGAAGGTGATCCTTTGACAAAGTGATGTCACATTTACATCTTTTTCAGAGTTGTCATAAATGCAGAGGTTTCACAGTATCTATTCAGGTCACGTAAAATCACGGTGTTCGCGTGTTAAAAAATTAACTGCGACACCAGATGTAGGAAAACAAGATATGTCAATGAATTCGGTGGAGACGAAATACAGTAGCGGTTAAAAGGCTTTACCAGCATGTAAGATATGGACGTGGATTGGTTAAGGACGGGCTGCCAGATCTGCTTAAACTGCACGCAAAGATGAAATTTACTTGCATAGGCCAGCAACTGTATGTAAGGACGTTACAATACTTAGAGACACAGGATCCTGTGATGCTGAATCTTTGATGTTATAAAATGAGTAGATAGATACCTCTGACGTACTATTGTCATAACAAGGTACTCGTAATGGGAGTGTATGATGAGAGAGAAAGCTTGAAATTACGTCGAGTGATTTTAGAGTCTCCAGTGAAGAGTGGGGATGTCATAGTAGTAGTACTGGAAAAACTCTCAGTTCCAAGAATACAAGTTGTCCTTACTTATATAGGCGGTTCACAGATAGGGGTGCTGCTGAAGGTGGTTGAAAAGCGATTCGAAACTCAGGAAATCTAACTATTGCGGGACACACATGCAGTTTTTTTTCTGGACTGTGGGGAAAAATGGTCTAAATGTCAACAGTTGAAACAGGATAGATCAAAGAGTATAGAAAACAAAGTTGAAGTTGTCATGGACTATTCCACAACCCTCAAAACAAATTCAAGAAAGTAGATCGAATCCTAACTTTGATAATTGTTTTAAGCCGGTGTACATTGGATCCTCCAGAAGTAATGAAACTGGCACAATCACATTGTTTTAAACAAAGCCAAACGAAACACAAGCAAAAGAGAACATAATTCAGAGCAACACAACCTTTCCGAAAAGACAACAGGTTATCCCCGACAAATGATCCTGTTCCAAATGCATGCATTAATCCCCAGAAACACCCCTTCACAAAAAATGGAAAATCAAAAAAAGTCTTTCAGCAGAGATGCAGAGGTAGAGGCAGCATGGACCTGATTATTTGTGGCCCGGCAACTGCAGCAGAATGTTTGCTAATATCCAACCAAACCAGAAAACTGGCCATTACCCTTTTATTAGACAGTGTACTTAGTTTGTCAAATCTGAAAGCCTTTTGTCTGAGGGTCCATCTGTTGTCTACCATCAAACTGGCCCGAAACCCCTCAAACGTAGATCTCTTGGAGTCTCTAAGTTTACAAACACTCTGCAAAAACCCCAGGGTAACAAAACCGTGATAAAGGGGTAGCATCATCACAGAGTGAAATTAGCAGAGACCCTGATGCTCAAATAGTTGAGTCAAACAGGAGCAGATTTATGACAAAGCAAACATCTTTCGTTCAGAGAAAATATCTGTGTTACAGCAGAACATGAGAAACTAAACCAATTGTCCCCAAAACAACACACAGAAGAAGGATCTATATGAATCCTCAAATGCAACTATCTGAAGAAGTGTAGACCATCAGTTATTCAGGCAGATTTGAAATGGACCAACGCTCATCAATCGCATTGTCGGTGGTTTATAGAAAGGACGTGTTGCAAGTCGTGCACAGACGACAAGTAGGTGCTCATTTTGTGGTGAGAAAAAGTTACGCTAATATGTAAATGCATTTTTACTGACCTCGACTGCACAGGGACATAGCTGACTTTTTTTTCAGACATGTGATACATGTCAGGTCGTTGGAAAACCACAGGCAACAATAAAACCCGTACATATAATACGAATTTTTGCATTTGAGGGTCTTTTACAAGACTCCGAATTCGTTGCAATGAACCCCTAACTTAAACAAAAAAAGGGAATCAGCTATTGTTGACAATAGTAGATGTGCCCACGAGAATTACAGAGGGCATTCCTTTTTTCAATATCACCACTAAAACGATTGTGGACGAGTTACTGAATTATTTTACGGTATACGCAGTAGATGTAATCAGAACAAGGATCAAGCTTCACAACATGATTATTCAAGGACGTTATGGATACCGGCATGAATCGCAGGGAACGATAAAAAATGTGGCATCAGACCCTAAAGAACGTGTCGAGGGCTCACAATCAAGAATATCAAAATGTTTTGGTTAAGTGAATTCCGTTTCTACTTCTTGCGACCTGAGGTGCAGCAAATGAAGCGAAAAAGTTCAGTCCATTTGAATTCGTTTCGGGGCATGAAGTGAGAGAACTGCTTAAATTGATTGAGGAGATATTGATAAGTCATAATTCAGAAACCACATACTTGGACTTTATGTCATATTTTTCGTGGCGATCAAATAGAGGCGAGGAGTTGACTTCACAATATTTAAACGTATCACAACCCACAATGAAACAGGAAGTAGACAAGAAATCGAAAAGGTGCAGATTTGTTTTTGACGAAGAAGTATTACTATTACTTACAGTGATAGGTGATCCTTTATAAAGCAAGGTTTAGTGGATCTTATCAATTCGAAAGGAAATTCAGTGAGGTGAACCATTTCGTAAGAACTCCAGACATCAATAAATCTCAAGGGGTTCATCATCCGAATATGGCCAAAAGGCGTTTTGATAGGGAACGAAGACAAAAGGAGACTGGATTCTCCTCTCAACTTCTGGTGACAGTAGAGAGTGATGAACCAAGTTCAGAGGATTCTGAATTGGATATGCATAAGTCCTCTGGGCCAGCGGGGATAAAGTAGTCTTGGAGTTGGTAAGCAGTGGTTTTCTTCAGGAATCTTTTCTCGGATCTCTGCTGATTGTGATTTTTATAAATGATTTGGATAAGTAATTGGAAGGTTGCGTTGACCAGGATGCCGAAGAAACAACAGTTGTTCGAATGTTAGATAGTCTGAAAACTATCGGGACATTGATAGGTTGCAGAACTGGTTTGACAAGTGGCATTTGGAGTTCAACCTGGATAAGTGTGAAATGATTCATTTTGGATGGACGAATTTGAATGTGGAATTTACGGTTAAGAGCAGGATACTTGACAGTGTGGAGGACCAGTGAGATCTTGGTATCAATGTTAATAGTGACATAGAGACATACAGCATGGAAACAGACCCTTTGATCCAACCCGTCCATGTCGACCAGATAACGCAACCCCATCTAGTCCCACCTGCCAGCGCCCTGCCCATATCCCTCCAAAGCCTTCCTATTCATATACCCATCCAAATGCCCCTTAAATGTTGCAATTGTACCAGCTTCAACCACTTCCTCTGGCAGCTCACTCCATACACATAGCACCCTCTGCGTGAAAAAAGTTGCCCCTTAGGTCCCTTTTATCTGTTTCCCCTCTCACCCTAAACCTATGCCCTCTAGTACTGGACTCCACGACCCCAGGAAAAATACTTTGTCTATTTATCCTATCCATGACCCTCATAATTTTGTAAATCTCTATAAGGTCACCCCCAGCCTCCGACGCTTCAGGGAAAACAACCTCCTAAAAGTTGCCAGCCAAGTTGATCGAATTGTAAATAAGGTGTATGGTGTGTTGACTTTCATTAGCGAGAGGGACCGAGTTTAAGTGTCATGAGGTTAGTCCCCAGCTCTGTAAAGCCCTGGTTAGACCACACTCACAATATTGGATTCAATTCTAGCCGCTGCTTATAGGAAGGAGGTGGAAAATTTAAAGTTGGTGCAGAAGAATTTTGCCTGGAAGCTGTCCGGATTGCATCGCATGTCTAATGAAGAAAGCTTCAGGGAGCTGGGTCTTTTGTCAGTAGAATGAAGGAGGATGAGCGTTGGTCTGACGGAAGTGTGTAAGATTATTAGTAATCATCGATAATTCTGAGAGTTGGGAATGTCTATCACTGGGGGACATAATTTAAGGTGATTGCAGGGACGTTTACGGGAGATGTCAGAGGTAGGTTCTTTGCACAGTGGTGGGTGCATTGAATCCACTGCGAGTTGTATTGTTAGAGCCAGATACATTAAGGACAGTTCTCGACTCTTGAAATGTCACATGGAAGTAAGTACAATGAAGCGTCTGTAAGTTAGTTTGATCTGCTCGTCAGAGAAAAAGTCATCATAGCATCGATGACAGAAAGTCCCGTATTGTGATGTACTGTTCTATGTTTTGTGTTATATACCTCAAAGTAAATTGGGCAATGAGGAAGATGTCAAAAATTAGGTTAAAATATTGAGTTACTTACCAGAGAAAAGTCGACATGCCCTGCAAGATTACACAGTGTCGCATTGGGAGATAGGTTGAAATAAGCAGGGATGTACTAATTCGATTATGCGTGTTGTGGATGTTGGAGATACTATTCCAATTCAGTATAACCCATTAAATATGTTACAATTTCAAAAGGAGATAGAACTCTTCCTCCAATTGAGGAATAATCCAATTGAGTTAAAGTAATTGGAACACATCCACACTAATAGTGCCGAAATCAGATGGTATCTGACTGAAAGAAGTGAACGATCGCAAAGTCAATGCAGTTATGAAGACTGTTGAATGTCCGACTCTGTGTTTGGAAGACAGGGTTGAAAAGGTTGGACAAATAAATTTATAAATTGAACTTGCTCAAAGGACATTGGCAAATACCTTTGTCCAAAAGACTGAATACATTTTCAGCATTTGTACTGTTGAATAGACTGTTTCAATTCAAAGTCATGCTATTTGGTGCCAAATAACGTGCCAGGCGTATTTCAGAGACTAATCAATAAGGTCATTTCCGGATGACCAAATTACGCCGTAAATATAGATGATGTGGTAACTTTTCATCAGACATGGAACATTCATTTGTAACATTTATCAAAATTGTTCAATCGACTTCGGGAGGTAGACTTGGTTTCCACCTTGGTAAAAATGAATTTTCCAAAACCCAAAGCATCTTCCAAGCCATGTTATTGTTCACGGACAAATGGACCTACAGGATGAAAAATAAAGATAAGTGGGGAGTTTTCCATCGCTTCGACAAAACAGAGCAATGCAACAGATTGGATTTCATTCAAAATTTATACCAACTTGTAGCAGTGAGGCTGCTCCACTCACTGAATTGCTAAAGAAAGGCAATGGGTTTCAGCTAAAAGCAGACTGTCAGAAAAAGTTCACAACCTAAAAGACGTGTGAACCTCTGCCCCAGTATGATCCAGGCAAATTAATGCAAAGCCATTCAAGGTAGCTATTGATGCAAGTGATGTGGGTTTCGGTGCTGTGTCCACGCCAGAAGTCAACGTGAAGAAAGAAAAGACCTATCAGATATCTCTCAAAGAAGTTGAACATTCATCAGCAGAGATATTCGACAGTTGAGAAGGAGAATATGAGCTTGGTGATGGCATTAAAACTTGTTAAGTGTTTATGCTACCAGTCATGTATCTGAGACAATCATTTACACGAATCATAACTCATTCAATTGTTTGGAGAAATGTAAAGACAAAAAATCCACACTGGTTAGTTGGAGCTTGCCGTTACAGTCATGCAATTTGAAAATTATGCATGTGGAGGACGAAAAGACGTGAGTGATGACGTCTTTCCGAGACTTTCCGAGTAACGGACACAATCGATTACAGGAGTAAAGCAGATTGTAATCGAATTTAGTGTGCATGTTAGCATGTTTAAAGCCAATGGCATCTATATGAGTGTTGTAGTGCAATGAGAATTTACGATTAAAGTGTTTGAAAATAAATCCATCTGTAGATATTGTTGTTTCCTTTTTATCAGGGAGGAGCTGTGATGATGCTACTCCTTTAACAAGATTATATTGTCCTTGTGTTTTGTTTCAGAGTGGTCGTATTGACAGAGGTACGGGATGTCAAGTCTGGATAGCTTTTAGGGTCAGTTTGATTATAGCTAATAGATGCTGCTTCAGAAAAAAAGGCTTTCCAGTGTAAATAAATTCAAATGTGCGCGGAAAGGGGAGCAGCCAGTCCTCTCAGCTCAACTTTTCTTCGATCTAGTTTGCTTTTCGCACGCAGTCAGTTTTGTGTGGCTGCTGGTTAAAGGAACTGTTACATGAACTAAGATGTTCCATGCTGAATCCCTCTGCCATCTCGCACCTGATTTTAGCTTTTTTTTTAAGTTAAGGGCTGTTTACACGGAACACTGCTGCCATCTCAGAAAAACATTCCTTGTGAAGTTGAGGTGGTCAGTTGGGTTTTCGGATAGGTTAAGTCGTTTTGCATTGCGTTCGCGTTTGTTTGTGTTTCATTTCGTACTCTGAAAAGAATTTAGTTTTGTACAAAACTGTGGTATTTGACCAGATGTACCACTTCTGAAATATTCACTATATATATCGTGAAAGTAACTCGAAAAACACTGATATGGGTTAACTTCGTGAAATGTTGGGATGTTTCCTGACATGATCCATAACAGGTTCAAATTCAACAACATTCCTTCCTGAAGAAGGGCTTATGCCCGAAACGTCGATTCACCTGCTTCTTTGATGCTGCCTGACCTGCTGCGCTTTTCCAGCAACACAGTTTTCAGCTCTGATCTCTAGCATCTGCAATCCTCCCTTTCTCCTAGTCAAATTCAACAAAACAGTCTTGAAGCTCAACACCACACAGAAAGAATTAAACGGATCGACGGGTATTATATCCACAAGTATGCACCCCCTCAACAACTAACATTTATGAGCAACAGTGTCTAACATCTTCAAGATTCATTGCAGAAATTCACCAAAAATCTGCAGCCTTCGAAAGTGACGACCACAATATTTAATTTCCCCACAA
Organism: Chiloscyllium punctatum; assembly: GCF_047496795.1. NCBI lineage: Eukaryota > Metazoa > Chordata > Chondrichthyes > Orectolobiformes > Hemiscylliidae > Chiloscyllium > Chiloscyllium punctatum. Next base: position 37,295,304 of record NC_092773.1, read on the forward strand.
CAACTCATCACCCTGACTCTAACATCTATCAGCATTATTTCTCTGTTGCTGGAATTCACTCAATAGGATCAATAATTATCAAAGTATTGGGGAAGTGATTGCTGGGACTCTTGCTGAAATATTTGTGTCTTCGATCGTATCTTATGAGGTGCCAGAAGATTGGAGTTGGCTAACGTGGTTGAAGTATTTAAGAAAGGTGGGAAGGACAAGCCAAGAAACGATAGACCTGACGTCGCTGGTGGGGACTTTGTTCGAGGGAATACTGAGGTACAAGACTTACAAGTGTTTGGAAAGGAAAAGACATATAAAGAATGGTTCATATAGCTTTATGCGTGGGAATTCATGTCTCAGGAACTTGATTTCTTTCAGAAGGAACAAAGAGGATTGATAATGGCAGAGTGGCGGACGTGATCGTTTAGACTTCAGTAAGTCGTTCGACCGGGTTAGCAATTGTGTACTGGCTATCAAGGTTAGATCTCATGAAATACAAGGAGACCTAGCTATTTAAATAAAGAACTGCTCGAAGGTAGAACTCAGTCGGTGGTGGTGGTGGAGTGTTTCTTTTCAGACTGGAGGCCTGTGACGAGTGGCGTGCCACAAGGATCAATTATGGATCAAGGATCGTCTCAAGGATCCACTACTTTTCATCATTTATATAAATGATTTGGATGAGAACATCGGAGTCACAGTGTAACTTTGCTGATGACACTAAAATTGGAGGTGTAGCGGACAGCGAAGAAGGTTACCTCAGATTACAAGGAGCTCTGGATCAGATGGGCCAATGGGCTGATGAGTGCCTGATGTAGCTTTCGATTTAGATAAATACCAGTTGCTGCATTTTGGAATTGTAAATCAAAGCAGGACATATACACTTAATGTTATGTTCTTAGAAAGTGTTAATCAACAAAGAGACCTTGGAGTACAGGTTCATTGTCCCTTGAAATTAGACTCCCTTGTAAATAGGATGGTGGAGAAGGCGTTTGTTGTGCTTTCTGTATCGGTGGGAGTATTCAGTATATGAATTGGGTAGTCATGTTCCGGCTGTACATGACGTTGGTTAGATCAGTTTTGGAATATTGTGTGCCATTCTGGTCCCCTTCCTATGTGAAGAACGCTTTGATATTGGAGGGTTTCAAAAGAGATTCATAAGGCTATTTCCAGGGTTGGAGGATTTGAGCTATAGCGGGAGGTTGAAAAGGCTGGGATTGCTTTTCTTAAAACAAGTAGGGACGAGAGGTGACTTCCTGGAGGTGTTTAAATCATGAGTGGCATAGTTAGAGTAAATAGACAAAATCTTTTACCTGGGTGGGGGAGTCCAGAACGAGAGGGCATAGGGTGAGAGTGGAAAGAAATAAAAGGGATCCAAGGAGCAAAGTTTTCATGCAGAGAATTGTGCGTACATGGTATCATTTGCCACATGAAGTGGCGAAAGGTGTTTAAATTCCAAATTTTAAATGATATCTGAATGGGAATATGAATAGAAAGGTTGAAAGGAATATGAGCCAAGACTGGCAAAAGGGACTCTTAGTACATTGGTGCGCATGGGCGCGTTGGAGCGAAGTTTCTGTTTGCGTGTACATCTCTATGACTTTATGATTCCATACTGCACGTCGACTGTGAGGTAATCGAAGAATCCCTTCAGCGTGGAAACAGTGTATTCAAAAGAACGGGTACCCAATGAACATAGTCCGCTGATGATTCAGCAACACTCCCAACTAGGAGAGAAAACACGTCCACAGTCCCTCACCACTCGCCATTACAGCAAAGACATCTCGAAATGACTGCCAAACTACTTAAACCTCTTGGCATCATGATGAACCACAAACACACCAACACACGAATACAGTTGCTAATGAACTTGAAAGGCTCTATGCAGACAACAAGGACAACGAATGTAATTTACAAAATTATTTCCAAGAACATTAGCAAACACTACCTTGGTCAAACAGGCAGAAAACTAGCCACCAGGGATACATCAAAATCAACTAGCCACAAAAAGACATGACCCACTCTCACTGGTATCGTTTCATACAGATAGGGAAAGAAACTACTTGGACTGGGACAAGACAGCCATCCTGGGACAAGCTAAACAGAAATACGCACGAGAATTCCGTGAAACATGCCATTCCAAACGGAACTCTATCAACAAACACATTGACTTGGATTCCATTTACTACCCCATGAGAGAATTAGCAGGAAATGATAGCACTCAGAAGAAATACCGTCATCACAGGAAATGACGTCATAATTTTAAAGAAACATGACCACATAAATAAAAATCGAGCCATGCAATCAGTGGCTCTCTGATGGTTTTTCGTAGTGTGTTGACAAAAAGTCTGAAAACTAACCCTCCAGCTCAGCCACCGAATCTACATCCAGAGTGGAAATGGGTTATTCGACACACCAAGTCCACATCGAACGTCTGGAGAGTATACCAAACTGAGACATACCCCTACCCTGTTCATATTACCCTGTATTTCTCATGGCTAATGCACATAACATATTTAGCCCTGACCACAATGAACACTGTTAGCACGATCAATACAGCTAACTGAGTAGGTTTGGCGTGGGATTAACCCAGAGTACATGGAGCAAACTCACGCAAAAACGGTAAGAAGATGCAACTCCACACAGACCATTGCCCAAGGCTGGAGTGGAATCCAGGTCCTTGGCACTGTAAGGCAGCAGTGCTAATCACTGAAGCAACGTGCAGCCTCTGAAAGTTCAAAAAATGACTCCATCAACACCTGCTCATATGCACCTCGGAACAGGCCACGTCCCATGGATACAATAAAAGAAACGAAATCCCTCCTGTTTTTCACCCTCTTCCGTATCCATCTGGGATGTCTTAGAGAAAGCTAGAAGGGAGTGGCATTGCCTAAGGTAAGTCACCACACGAACTACCAATCAATAACATGCATAAATGTAGAGAAGTATAAACAAACAAACGCATTAACACGCAAGCACAGCAAAATGCACTTTCTCTGTTACACACGTACGCGCACACGCAGAAAAATTCAGACATCACCAAGGGCACACAGATACAGATACAAAAGCATCAACAAAAATGCAGAGATGAGGAGGTTGTCAGTATTTCCCTTGCTCTGTGGAGGGTTCTTCACAATTTCACCTGTTCCAGAAGGTGTGTTCTAGTATTTGTGTTGCTCGTTTTGCAAGGTGTCATTATTTTAATGGCTCCAATAGCAGTGTGTCAATAGTTCAGCCTCTCTTTATGCAGTTGTCCAAACTTTCACTTGCTTATATTCGTGGCTGTGCCAGTTTTTCACTTCATGTGTGATGATCTTGACTCTCAGAAAATGCCAATGCTTACAGGTATCACCAAACCTGGAAGAATTGAAAGAATTGAGGAGGACAGTATGGAACACCAACAAGACAGTGACAAGTTGGTGTCATGTTCGGGTATATGGCACGTGAGGAGCCATGCAGAGCAGTGTGAGGTGATGCACTTTGGGATGAAGCACATTGGAAGACAATATAAAATAGTCTACAGAGTTTTAATGGGGAATGAGGGAGCAGAGGACCATGAGTGTATATCAAGAGGGATTATTGAAGATATTAGGACAAGTGGACAGAACAGTAAATATGACAGGTTAGTTTCATTTTCTGAGTTGTTTACAGAAAGGGGTGTAATGATCCCTCCCTGGGAGATGGTGGTGACGATGTGTTTTCTGCCCACCTGCATTCCCAATGAGAAGGCAGAGATTTCAATAGTATCAGCTCAACACAAAATGAAAATGGCATCAGAGTCACGGCTTTGAAGTTGCTCCGCTGGAGTGGAACTGACATTGGGATTAAAGTGAGAATTGCCATTCCCTGAACATTGCTCCTTACCTGATTGGTGGGATGTACTCTTGCAGGGTGAGCGTGTGTGAGGAAATGGATTTTGGACACTCAACGATCCAGCTTGTACTTTTCTCTGTCCTCTTGGAGGCTGTTTTATTTTCCTGGAATATGAGTAAAGGAGGGATGATTGAGGGTTGGTCATATGTGACACTGCTCTTTGTGCTGGTGTTGGTGGTGGGGTCATGGTGAGTTTAATGAAGGGTGTCAGTCCACAATGTTGGATCCATGCCGTGTTAGTTGCGTGTGTGTGTGTGTGTGTGTGTGTGTCTGTGTGTGTGTCTGTGTGTGTGTGTGTGTGTGTGTGTGTGGTGTTGGATATAAGGTAGAGGTGAGGGATGAGGGAGGTACTGCATACACTCGTGAGAGCGGAAAACCCTGAGCCTTGTTTTGGGGTACGTGCTACAACAGATGGACTGTGAGTGTGAGGGAGCACAGAATATACTGTAGCACTTATCCTGACAGAGCGGTGAAGGTTATTGGTACTTGTCCTGTATTTCTAGACATATTTTAAGACCACAGACTTTTCAATGGGTGGTAAGCTCAGACAATACTCGGTTGCTCTGTGCTGTGGTCCCCTTTGGGAAAGGAATGGCCTCCTCTATACTAGCCCATCTACCAGGACCTCCATGCCCCTGTCGACAAATCGTGATTAATTGTCCCGACCTGCCCTGCTCAGGGTAATTTGTATAGGGCATCTCCACCCTGAGAAAGCTCAAACGTGACCCCACTGGTCTTTTAACGAAGGCACCACTGCCAGGGATCAGGGAATATCCAGGGTGTTGGTGAATACGTCCAGATATGATGGGTGGGAGAAACGGACTGGATTGAATTAGAGGATCGCCTTGACGATGGGTAGGCAGATGATGAGGTGGGTTGGATAAGATACCACCAGGAAACTAAGCCAGCCTCGTGAAGAAGATCCCTCTGTTACAATGAACATGCCACTGAGACCAATTATTGTTAGATTCAGGCCAGTGAGACGAGGAATCTGCTGCCCCCACACACAGTTATAAAGGTGCAGAAAAATTCGTCACCAAAAAGTCTCCTGTAGCTGGACTCAAAATAATGTCCCATTCAACCATCATTACTGGAATATTATCTCATGTTGCAGAATGCTACTGAAATGTCTGTATTGTAGCATTCAGAAACCTGTGAACACATGCTTCGATGTCTCTGTCTCTTCGTCTCCCATTCTCTGTTATTTTCTTCAAACCATTTACGTTTGTTGGTAAGTCAACTGATACCCCCTACTATTTCACCGCGTCTGTGAAAATCTTGGGTGGTAATGTGCGCTGGATTGAGAATCTGGCAATAAATATTTTTCTTTGTTCTCATTCTTGTGATTGGATCCTCCAAGTTCTACTTCCTCCAGCTACACACATTCTCCAATCTTCCTCCATAGTTCGGCATCGCTGTCCATGATGTAGGTGTCCAGTTTTAACGTGAATAGATGTCCTGTATCATGTTGTGGCCTTCGGTGTTACTCACCCAAGAGTATCGGGATCCACCACTAAAAAACCGCTCAGGTCACTCCACAGCATCAATGCTCCAGGAATTATAGCCCCAGCCTACTCAAACTTCCCTGTACCTCAACTCCACTAAGCTACCCCCACAAAAACACCAGCAACATACTTGTGAACCTTTTCTGTTCCCTTTCAAGTTGAGCAATATCTTTCCGAAAACAGAGCGACCAGGATTATAGGCACTATTACAAAAGTAGCCGAACCAATGTCCAGTATAGGTGCAACATGTCATCCAAAAACTGAAACTGAAATCACTGCACAACAAACGCTACTGTAAAAACTTCCTATTTTACCACCCTGCCTTGCTGTGACATACCAAATGCAACAAATGTGGGATACCAAATGTTTTACATCACATTTATCTGAAATAAATTCAATCTTCCAATGCTCAGCCCAGCCTCTTTAGTACTTGCCTTTCTAAAGGCATATAAATCCGACCAATTTTCGAGAACATGTGCCGTTCAGGTTGACGTTTTAAATGTTAGTTTGCTCGCTGAGCTGGAAGGTTTGGTTTCAGACCTTTCGTCACCATGTCAGGTAACATCATATGTTTTCTCACACGTTTTGTGACCATACTGCTGATGTTACCCGGTATGCTGACGAATCATACGAAAGCAAACCTTCCAGCTCAGCAAGAATATTTACATCCACAAATAAATCCTTCCCTCAGATTTCTCCTCGAGAAACTGAGTCAACACTAACGTCAAGCTCAGCGGTCTATAATTCCTTACTTTCAGACGTAGTGGCATCACATTAGCAAATTTACAATCTTTTGGCACCTGACTTGCAGCAGTAATGACATAAATGTATCAGCAAGCTACATGGCATTCACTTTCCTAGCTTTCTACAAAATTATTGGGGACAACTGATCATGTCCCAGAGATCCATTCACTTTCATGCAGTTATGAACGTTAGAAGGTTTACTGTATTTTTAAGAGAGTTGGAAATCTCGCAACATAGAGAGTCTTGAAGAAGTTAAAAACGTGACTCTTCGACGAAACATTTGCAGCATCTTGTTTACCATGAAACATGACAAAATACAAATTCTGACCATGAGTTTGAATTATGTCCCAACACAACAAAATCCAATCAGTTTGAAATTAGTGTTTTGATAATATCAATACCAATGAAATGATTCCATGTTATGTGTTCTAAATCGGAAATTTTGAACACTTAGAGGGAGAACTGCCAAAGACCAAGAAATTTAGAGTGCTCGCTGAAAAGCTCTGTGAAAGCTACCTATAGATAAGAAGTTTGCAGTGCAGAACTTCGAAACGCACCTGGAGAGAATCTAAAGAGGAAAATCTGCAAAGGAAAATCGGCAAAGCTGACTGGTTTTGAAACGTGACTTATTTTGTAAGCATTAATCGGGATGATTTATGGGACTGTTTTTGGAGAGTGGGTGGTAAAAGCTAGGAAAAGTGCATGTAAATATTTGTTCGATTTAATGTTCTCTCTTGGACTTAAAAATAAAGTTGAATATTTGCACTTTAAATAGTCTTCTCTTGGACTGTTCTTTGCCTGTTGAATTTTGACAAATTATAGCATGGGTTCTACATTTTCTGTGTTCGTGCTTTTAATTGGTACGGGGGAAACCGGTTGTCGTAACGGTTTGGGTGCTTTCGTCTGCAATTTGAATAGTTTCGGACAAATCCAGTGGAAGATTTGAACCGATGTGAACAGATTTGGGTTACGAAAAAGCCCAGAGATTTAAACACTTGCAGGTCATTATCCTCAACCTTCAAAATACGTAGGTGAGGCAATATGTTTTCTTTCAGTGACTTGTGGTTGGACAAATTAAAAGTGAAAGAAATGGCTGTTAAAATTGCGAAATAATTACTGTGGTTTAAGAGGGACTCGCAACTTTGCAAATGAAGTTTAGAAGGAAAGAAAAAATGACGCAATCTTAGAATTAGCAAAGAACTTACATTTGTGATTTAGCAACGGCAAAAGTAAATCCAATCACAGAGGAGTCTTAGAGCAACAGACAAGTGCAGTACAGTTTGCAAAACTTAAAGTAAAATTGACAAAGATGGTTTTCGCAGCTAAAGAAAGGGAGAGCGAGAAAGAGAGAGAGAACGATAGCGGGAAAAGAGAGAGAGGACTCTTAGCTGTGCAATAAGAGAGAGCTGGAAGAGAGAAAAGTAGAGAGAAGAAAAAAGTGAGAGAGAAAGAGGCGAAAAAAGAAAAACAAGGCTCTTTGATGAGGAAAAAAGAGACATTTGAAATTGATAATTTGCGACTTAGCAAATTTAAGGTAGCAGGATGGAGTTTAAAAGAGAAGGTCGTGAAATATGCAAATATGTCAAAACTCTGGAACACTTTGATTTTAAAAATGTTGAAGCCTTCCTTATTTCATTTGAAAAATTGTCTAAGCGATTGAGTGTTGAGTAATTATGGGTAATACCAGTTCAGGCTAAACTTGTTGGCAGAACACGTCAGGTTTTTCCCAAGCTGTTAGATGAGGGGTCGAGAGTTTATGAAGAAGTCAAACAGGCTCTTTTAATTGCTTATGAATCGGTACCAGAAACATATAGGCAGCGTTCAGAAACGCAAAAATGGAACAAGATTAGATTTATGTTGAGTTTGAAAGAATTACACATAGTTGTTTGACGGATGTGTGTGAAATTTAAAGATAGATCTGACCTATGAAGTTCTAAGAGAGTTAATTCTGCTGGAGGAGTTTGAAAACTCACTTCCAGAAATTATAAGAATTCACATCGAGGTACAGAAATTCCACGAAAAGTGAAGGGCTGCAGAAATAACAGATGAATACATGTTGGTGCATACGATAATCTTTCCATCAAAAAATCGTTCTGGGATAGATACACGTCGGGAGAAGGGGAAATCCAACACGCTGAAAAGAAAGAGTAGAGAAACCTTTTAGGAATTTTCCAAAGCTTCAAGATGCCGAAGAAGGTGGAAAAGAGGTGAGAAGCTTTGCCTTTGTCACTCTAATGGACTGGGACAAAGAAAATTACAGTGCCATGGTTTTGAGAAGGGCACTGGTAAAATATGTTTTCATTGCCAGAAAGTGAGGCACGTGATGTCACAGTGCTCATCGTTAAGGTAACGTACTGTGGGGAACGATGAGGTAAAAGATTGAGACAGTGGCATTAGTGAACGTAGTAAAGAAAACCCCAAAAAGAGCTGAGGAGCTTCAGAATCGTACACAGCCGAGACAGGGACTGAGTATGGAATCATTACCTAATGTGTATAAGTAAATTTCTACTGCGGTAAAGTTCAGAGAGCACAGTGTGATAAAGGAAAGATGTATGATTTTGAGAGAAACATGGTTTGACCTGTCACTGTTAGTAAGGGATGACGAATTTGAACTTTTACTGATCTATTACCCGAGAGTGCGGTAATTTGTGGAACAGAAATTTACTGTTAGGCAATGTAATATCAGTTTGGAATGTCAACTCAAGGCTCGTGAAACAACAGTAGGAGTGATGGAGAGAGTGCCAGTTCCAGGAATCTAGTTTGTACTTTCGAATGATATGGCAGTGTCCACGGTGGGAGTGACACCCCTTTTTGTGGAGAAGCCGAAGGAAGAACTAGAAACTGACCATTTAGAACACAAATATCCTGGTATTTTCCAGCGTGTCTCGCAACCAGAGTCCACCATCATTAATCAAAGCACGAGGCAGGAACTAAAGGGAAAGATGAAGGAGTTGAGGTTCAATTATTGAACAAACCGATTGATGTAATAACACAGGAATACCTTAAAGAGGCAGAGGGTTAGATAGAAGTGTTCAGTCCTTAAAGGCTAACGGGTTGTAACAGGTGGTTGAAGATGTATATGCGAATGCATACTCTGAAGAGGAGGCAGTAGAAACTCTTAAGCGTTACTGTCTGAAAGATGGAATCCTAAGATGGAAATGAATATCGCGGCATGTTGGTGCAGAGGAGAAATGAGCGCAAGTGAACCAGAATGTGTTGCCGACAGCTTATGGAAGGAAGTGTTATGACTAGCACATGAACTACCTGTAGGAGGACACATAGGGGTATGAAAGACTCAGGCTAAGGTACAAATCATTTTTGTTGGACTCAAATGAACCAGGATGTTGTTAACTTTTACAGTACTTGTCATACATGCTAAATGCTAGTTAAATTACAGGCGGAAATAAAACCAGGACCTTTGTTGGAAATTCACATATTTGATGAATCTTTTACGTGGGTTAGCAATGTGTGTATTGGTTCCTTCCTGTCAACTAGAAAAGAGACATACCTGGAGAAATGGGTGTTGTTTACTGCCCCACGGAGTGAAGAATCAAACCCAGTGATTTGGATTTTGATGTGCCTCAAAATATATTAAAAAGTGAAGGAAGCCTTTTGCAGTGAGATAGTTGAGTTATCTATCTGTGTTCAGAGCATATAACACAGTCGGAAGGTCTGTTCCTAAAGAAGGAGGGCATGTATTAGGCTCAGATCGGAATCTGAGGAAGCCTAGATACTACTGCTAATGCACATGGTCTAGATTTCGGGAATACTGTTGCGATAAAATAATGCCTCTATCATCTTAATCTTTTCAAATCCAGACAGGTCCAGAAGAAGCCGGGGGCTCCACCAGGGTATCATGTAACAGAGACAAAGTGAGTGTAGTTCTCCGATCATCTTAGTTCCTCATCTCGACAGAACTCAAGATTTTGCGTGGCTCATATGAAGATGCACGCTATTAAAATAATGGACTCGTAGTCAATACTGAGATTGGAGTGCTGTATCGAGTCAAGCCAGATACATCACCAAGTTAGACTTACTGCGTGATTAGTGCCAGGTATATTGATGGCGAGAGAAATTTCTGCATTATAACCCCAAATGGGCTCCATCAATTCAATGAGATGCCCTTTGGAATGAAGAATGCATCAACCAAATTCCGAAGATTGATGAACAGATTTGTGTTTGAGCTAACAAACTGTGCCTTCTATTTCGCTGATGTAGTGATCTTTAGTAAGTCCTGGAAAGATCACATGGTACAGTTGCAGAGCTGTTGGAATGACGACGAGAAGCAAACTTCCAAGGAATTTAATAAAACTAATTCGTGAAAGCAGCAGTGATGTTCATCGGACATAGCATCGGTTTTGGAAGGTTGACCCCAAGCAATGCAAAGACGAATGCCATCGAGGTATTTCCAAAAACAACATCGAAGCAAAGGGGCTCCGATTCTTAAGACTAAACGGAATCTATCGGAAGTTCGTTCCAATGTCCAGCCGTGTAGTGGCAACATTAATCAATTTGCTGAAAAAGAAGACAAAGTTCCATGGACAGAATAATGTAAGTGGCATTCGACCATTTGTAAGTAATATTAACCACCACACCAGTTTATCTCCAACAATGCTTTCAAAACATTTTATGTTTGCTATCGATGCAAATGAATAGGAGTACAGGAGGATGATGGGACTGAACTGCTAGTTGGTTAAATTTCGAAGAAACTATACATCTACTGGAGGAAATAATCCACGATTGAAAAAGAACGAATGAGTTTGGTACTGTCTTCACAACATTTTAATGTGTGTTTCATGAACATTTACCGCTATTTCATTGGAAGTGTATGCCACCGATATTTAAATTGCACGTCCACCTGTTACAGGTCAGAAGGATGTAATCGCAAATGTGTTAGTGTGAGTTTAACAGATAATTTGTAGGTAACAATGGTATCTATTCAAGGTTATACTTATGTGGGAATAACTTAATATGAACTTAGATTGAAGTCAGATACATTTCATGATATTGTGGGTAAGGCATAGTGACAAAGAATTAAGTCATTCTTTTCATTATGACTGTTCTTCTTTTTACCTAAACGTGGAGGTGTTACAAAAGCGTAGCGGTCTACTCTGCCATTGAAAAGGTAGCAAAGTGAGACGAGGCAGAGAGCTCTGAGCAAGTTGACAACGTAAAATTTGGTAGAAACAAATAGTAACAGCTGGGTTGTCATGAAAAAAATTTCAATTCGGCCAATCTGTTTAAATTATGCTCCAAAATATTAAAATCTGATCAAAGTTGAATTTAGCATTTTGATAATATTTAAACCAAAATCAAAATCAGATGTGTTGGGCTATAAAACCGGAAGTTTTGAACATACAGTGGGACAACTGCCAAAGACCAATACATGTGGACTGTCAGCTGAAGGGATCTCTGAAAGTTATCTATGTATAAGGAGTTTACATACCAGAACACCTAAAGCCACCTGGAGAGAGTCTACAAAGGAAATCTGCAAACGAGAATCGGAAAAGCTGACTGGCTTTGAAACGTAATTTTGTTTTGTAAGTTTTACTATGGGACTTTTTATCTCTTAAAAGTAGTTTCAAGAGAAAGGATTCGTTAACAATTGTTGGTTTTAATATTCTCTTTTGGACATAAAGAGTAACGTTGTTAAAATTTACTTTACATAGTGACCTCTGTGGTCTTTCATTTCCTCGCGAATTTTAACAAATTAATGCACGAGGTGAACCTTTTCTGTGTTGCAGGTTTAAATTAGCAGAGGGGTTAAACCGGTGTCATGACGTTTTAGGGGCTTTCGATAGCGATTTGAAAGGTTTTCCACAGTTCCAGTCTTAGTTTTGGATAGATTTGAAAAAAAAAATGATATCGGAAAAAGCTCAGTAGAAGCAGACATTTGCAGGTTTGCATCCTCGATCTTTCAATAAAATGTAGGTGAGACGATTTGTTTCACTTTGGTGCATTGTGGTTGGTTAAACGAAAAGTGACAGGAATGACTCTTAAAATTGCTAAAGTGGTTCTCGGCTTTGAAGGTGATTCTGCAATTTGCCAAGTCAATTTAGCAGGAAGGAAAAAGGACATAAAATTAGAATTAACAAAGAAGAAAAATAAAGCTGACGTTTTAAGGGAATTACTCAAATGATCAATGTGTCAGAGAAGTAGTGCAGTAGAAGTAGAAAACTTAAGTAACAATTGAGGAAAATGGAGTTCGAAGATTACAAAAAGGAGAGGCAAAGTGAAAGAGAGAGAGTGAAATGGGAAAGAGATAGAAGGGTCTTAGCTGAGCAAAGAGAGTGAAAAGAAAAGAAGAGAGAAAGAGACAGGGAAGGGACAGTGAACGAGAAAGTGAAGAGTGATGGAAAAGAATGAGATAGAATTTTCTTAGCAGAGCAAAAAGAGAGGCATTTCATAAATGAGAACTTGCAAATTAGTCAGCAAAGTGAAGTTAACAGCTTGGCGATTAAAGAGAAGGTACTGATGTATAAACATGTGACAAAACTGTACCACATTTTTATGAGAAAGATGTTGAAGATTCTTCATTTAATTTGAATATAATTGTCAAAGCAATGGAGACGTCTGAGGATTTGTGGGTAATTCGAGTTCTGGCAAAACCCATAGGCAGATGGATTTATGTATAGCCAGGTCTATCAGATGAGGGGTCAAGAGATTATGAAGAGGTCAAACAGACAATTTTAATTACTTGCAACATGGTACCAGAAGCATATAGACAGTGGTTCAGAAATATAAAGAAAGAACCAGAACAGACTTATGTTAAGTTCGCTTGAATAAAACATCGTCATTTTGGTACATGAGTGCGAGCCTTAATGGTAGATAAGACCTACGCAGCTCGAAGAGGGATAATTCTGCTGGAGGAGAAAACAAAAACACTTCCAAAGATCACAAGTATTCTCGTGAACGAACAGACATTTCAGGAAGTCAGAAGAGTAGCACAACTGGCACATAATACATGTTGATGCATAAGACATGCTTATGTTCAGAATATCGTCCTTTTAGGGATACACGTCAGGAGAAGGGGAGATCCTACACTAGGAAACAAAGAATAGAGAACTCTGTGAGGAATTTGCCAAAGTTTCAATAGCTACAACTGGGAGGAAAGCAGGTGAATGGACTCCAGTGTTTTCACTCTAATGGAGTGGGACATAAAACGTTACAGTGGCAGTGGTTTCAGCAGGGAACTGGGAAAAAGGGTTTTTCAAAGCCACAAAGCGAGACACGTAAAAAAAAGGCGTTTTGAAAAAAAAATCATCAGAAAAGAAGGTAAGTTAATTGCATCTGCATCAGTGAACATGGCAATGGAAACCCCAAGAAAAGCCGAGGAGCTGCAGGAGTGTGCACAGCCTTGGCAAGGGTTGAGTATTTAGTTAGAACCTGGAGTCTATAAAGAACTTGCCACTGTGCACAAAGCCTGCTTTGAAAGAACAGCGGGAGGAGTGCAGTAAGGTATAATTATGAGAGAAACACGATATCACCAGTCGCTGCTAGTACGAGATGAGTGAATTTGCACGCTTTACGATCTGTTACCCAAGAGTGTGGCAATCTGTGCGACTGAAATTTAGCGTTCCCCGGTGTGAGAACAGGTTGGAGTGTCAACCCAAGGCTGGAGAAGTAACAATGACAGTGATTGACAGAGTGTCAGTTCCAGGAATCCAGTTCGCACTTGGGAATGATTTTTTTTTCAGTTTCTAAGGATGGACTGACACCCCTTGTTCTGGAGAAGCCCAAGAGACAACAAGAAACTAACGAGTTGAAACAAAAACATATTGGTATTTTACCAGAATATGTAGTAACCAGATCCCACTATCATAAGTCACAGACCGAAGCAGAAACTAAAGAGAAAGATGAATGAGTTAAGGTTCAGTTAGTGGACACCCTGATCGTGAAGTAGGAAAAAAAATCACATAACAGGCAGCAGGTCAGACAGCAGTGTTTAATCCTGAAAGGCTAAGGGACATGTAACAAAAAGACAAGTTGATAAAACATATATACCTGGATGTGCATTCTGAAAAGGAGGCTGTGGTCTATTCCTGAGTTTTATTATCTGAAGATAGAATCCTCAGACGGAAATGGAGAACATGGCAGGTTAGTGAAGTGGCGAAATGGACCAAAGTGCACCAGGCTGTTTTGCTGGTAGCATATAGACATGAAATGTTAAGGGTTGCGCATGAGCTAACTGTGTTGGAGACGTTTGTGTACATGGATCACAATCCTCTTGCATTCTTGGAACTCTTTAAGGACAAGTATATACGACTATTGCGTTGTTGTCTTCTATTATAGACTTTTAATTTACATTGTGGTTCAGGAACATAGAATGAAAACGCATCCATCCTTTGTTTATGATGTTTCATTTCTTTTCTGAAGAGGGAATGTATCACAAGGGTGTAGCGGTGCTCTGTATCTATAAAAGAGTTCAAAAGCTAGCAAGGATTGACAAAGCTCAGAGTCCTGTCTCAGGTGATAATGTAACACTTGGTCGAAACGAATAGCAATAGATGGGTTGCCATGAAATAAAAACAAATTGAAATTCGGCCAATCAGATTACATTGTGCCTAGGATACCAAAATATAATCGATTTTGTATTTAATACTTGATAATATCAATTATTAATTTAATATTTGATAATATTAAAATCAATTAAATGATCTAATGTTTGGGTTAAAGAACTGGACAGTTCAACAGTGTGGGAAAGAACTGCCAAAGACCATCAAAAAGAGATTTCTAGCTGAAGAGGTCTTCGAAAGGTACTTTTCGATATGTAGTTTGCTGAGCAGAGCATCGAAACCCACTTGGAGAAAATCGATGGCGAAAATTTTACAAAGGACAATCGAACAAAGCTAACTGGTCGTGAAACGTGATTATATTTTATTTCGTAAATCTTTATCGTTTTTTTAAAGCGGTTTGCAATCCGGGGTGGGAGCTAAAGGATAGTTTGAAGAGAAAGGAGTTGTAGATAGCTGTTGTTTTGCATATTCTCTCTTGGATGTAAAGAAAACAGTTGTTAACTTTTACTTTAAACAGTAATCTTTGAGATAGTTATTTGTCTCTGGAACTTGAAGAGATGACAGCAAGAGGGGAACCATTTCCGTGTTGCTGGTTTACATTTGCAGTGGATTTTACCCCGTGGCATAACAATGCATTTAAGATGCCCAGTATTTATCCTTGTCATGTCGACAGTTTTCAAAACATCACAATATATTTCCCCAAGTTGTCCCGCTCTTGTAGCCGTCTCCACAGTGAATACTGCTGGGAAATACTTGTTTAGTATCTAATCGATCTCTTGAGGTTCAACACAAAAACAGCCTTGTTCATCGTTATGCGGCCCTATTATCTCTCTCTTAATCTTTTGCCACTAATGTGTTTGTCGAATTTCTTAAATGTCTTGTTAACACTATTTCCAAAATCATCTTATGTGCCCTTTTAAACGCCTAGATTTCACAACTGAATGTACTCCTCCTGCCCTTATAATCCTCTTGGGATTCACTCGATCTCACTACTGTTTACCTGATATATTTCTCCTCCTGTTCCTTTACTAGAATATAAATATCCATCGTCATACAGCACTCCCTGAAACCACAAGTCTTGCCAGTCTCAGTATAGGTAAATGTTGCCTCTGGACTCTTTTAATCCAGTCTTTGAAGTCTTTTCACTTTCTTAACATCCCTTCACCTGTCAATCGCGTCTCCCAATCACCCATTCAAAGGGTCTGCCGAACGCTTTCAAAGGTAGAACTTTAATGTTTCCATCAGCTGTATGCTTTTCCACAACTACTTTAAAACTTATAGATACTGCAAGATAGACTCAAGAGTTTGAATGAGCTCCTTCTGACCCGAAGTAGCAGAGTCGAGAGGCATAATGTCCTCCTTGTCCCACTGTAACAGGTGTGAGAGGCTGAATAGCTTCCTTCCCTTCCTATGTAACAGGCCTGAGACATTAAATGGCACTGCAAGGTGTGGATTATGAGCAGCCAGTAAATTATGATGGAGTTCCCTCCCTTCTCAGCTTTAGAAGCACAAACAGCACAATGTACTGTTGCTCCCCTCTCAGTGACACCTCGTACAGCTGCAGCATCACTTCTCTGTGTTTTAAATTATTCCCTCAACAAAATGTTCCAAAATTCTGGTTTTCCACCTGTTTAAGTAATAATAGGCTCCTGTAGGCTGAATGACCTTTTCCTATCCCTCTGTAACAGACACATGGGACCAGAATTATTTCCTCCTGTTCCTGAGCAGCAGTACTAATGCTCTATCTCAATGTTGTGAAATGATTTTATATCAGGGGACATTAACCCAGGATTATCCTCACACAAAGTCAATGGGCAATAATTATTGTGCTTTCGGTTAAGGTTCTATAAATATCCAAACAGACATTTTATGCAGCTGATCTGTTATTTTTAAATACTCCCGTTTCCTTTTTTTTAAACAGCGGGGGACATACAGAACAGTGCGATTTCTAGCAATACTCTCACACACAATTTAAAAAAGTTTGAAGAAGATTGAAAGATTAATGGTCCATTCCATAGTAACGCTCATTCATTCCAGCCAACCTGTGTAAATGTCCACTTTCATTGAGATATGCAGAGTGATGTAAGGAAGCAGTTATTTGAGCCTGTTTGTTCTGTCACTCTGATTAATATCAAACTCAATGGATTCTAATTACTCCAGTGGGAGGTTTCTAGCTTTTAATAAGAAATGTGGCCTGTTCATTGTGCTAACCCATGGCATGAGTGGAACCATCTCCAACATCACTGACAAGGATGAGCAGCTCCATAGAAATTGGAGGAAAGATCAGAATCTGAGGACATTAGCCTTGAATGTTCTGACAATGCATCAGCATCTGAGAACATTAGACTGGAATGTTACAGCAATGTGCCAGAATCTGAGACAATAAATTGGAATGTTATAACAATAGACGGGCGTTTATCGAATTTGTTTTGGACTCTTTCTGCATATTATTTAAGGTTACCAACATCTTCGTGGATAAATGTCGCTCGTTGCAACTTTTATTATCCTATCCTGGCCATTGCTGGTGTCCCTGTTACGCCTCACTGTCCAGATGTTATTTCCATAAACAATTTATGACATTTCTGTTCTTTCATATCGTCCACACATTTGCCACCATTGTTGTTCTAGTTGAGACTCTAAAACCAGATATTCACTCTACATCCGACTGGATTAGTGAACTTGTTCAACAGCTATCTCCCTTTTTACTTCTGGCAGTGTTATGCACGGCTCTCTGTGTTGATCTCCTCAGTTTCAGCTTTGAACCATTGTCTCACTGCATTGTTATTTAAATATTGCGAAAATGGAGGCCACTTTCTTCAGTTCTAATTACAGACTCCGTTTCCTTTCTCTGATCCCATCCCTGGAGGTTACCTGAGGTTGAAACAGACGAGTAACAACTGTGGTGTTCCCTTTGCCCGTGATTGATTCCTGACACCATACCATGAGCATCCTTAGCTTTAACTGCTTACCACTCCAAAATATATCTGCAATTTGAACCTTGAGAAATGAAGTACAGACTTAACGATGGGAATAATCTGCTACTGCCACTCCTGGTTTCAAATCTGCAGAAACAAATCTGATTCAAATTCACATCAAAATCACAGCCATCTCTCATTTGTGTGCACTCTGATCTGTATTGATATCGGGTTTGACAATGCCATTATTTTAATATTCTGAAAAACTATATCTCATCTGTCCATTAAACTTCTCTTAGTCTCTCTCCATCAATAACCGAAAAACCTGTTCATATTAACCTGTTTTCCTCCGTGTGTATTTTCAATCAAGAAATGATTTTCGCACTCAACCACACTCACACACACACACACACACACACACACACACACACATACACATACACACACACACACACACACACACACACACACACACACACACACACACACACACACACACACACACACATATCTTCCTTTATACTCGGCTAATGGAAATGGAGTTGCATAAATTTGTTGGAGCCACATTTACTGTCACATACAGCAAAGGCGCCACATCTTCCCGTGCTAGACAGTAATCTAATGCGAGTACAGTCCCCATAAATGTGCCTATTTGCAAAAGGGATGTGTTTGTGGGATGTTTGTAATACTTTCCATACTGGTCAGATAATCCAGGTTACTTGGAACACATGAACATTGTCTGCACAGCTATCCATTCTGGGCGGTGATCTTGCCCCAGTTTATGTCTTTTGAGGTATTCTATGAATCAGATTCAGAATTTGTTGTAACAAAACATTTTAATTGGTCTGAAAATGCCTTTATTCAATGTTGTAATTCTTGTAATTTTACTGTCGATTTTCTCACTCCTCCAGTTCGTCCAACTGACCGGCCTTTATCTCTAAATTTTCACAGCATGTTCTCAGTAAATTAATGTAAAGCTCTCTGTCACTCTGTATCTTTCCAAAGACTTGTTTTTTTTTACTCCTGAGTGTAGGGAGTGTTGTGAAGCTTGGAAAGAATGAAATGGTGTGTGGGGGGCTGCTGTTCACATGGCGGTGAGTCCCATCTGGTGCTTCATGTTAGATAGGTTGTTTCAGTAGCTTTAACGCACGTCATTGAAACTTGGTCTTTCCCTGACCACACAATACCTGCATTTGCCCCGACAAGCTGACGATGTGGTCATTAACACGACGAAACTCGCTGGGGAGGATTATAAAGAATCAGGAGTCCAACTTGTGAGACAACACTATCACTTTGAAAAAGAAAGTTTATTTTCTCCTAGGATGTTCTTTTTATATGCAGTCTAAAAAGCCGAACTGCTGACTGAAAACGGCTCCAGTAAATAATTTTGGAAGCATTTCATTTTTGTAATAGTGGAACAAATGGTCAGCTCTCAAGGACAGGGCTTTGTACTTTTTTAAGCCTTAACAGTCACCGAGTGCTTGGGGTCTCAGAACGATTGGATGCTTCTGCATGTCGTCCATATCGATTACTTTCCCTCAAGTTTCTGCTGATGCACTTTCCTTCTGGACTGGAGAACTGCATGCAAGAATGTACAGCTGAATGTGCCTGTTTGCAAAAGGAATGTGTTTGTGGGATGTTGGCAAATTTGAACAGTCCATTATCGAGATGTTACTGTGTCGATTATTCGATTAAGTTATCGAATAATTAGGTTATTCAAAAGTGCTCTGTTTTTGTTTGCATTTTAATTACAGTGATTAAATAGATTCTATTTTGCCTGAAGTTGAGTGGTTTGAACAGCTGCATCACATCTGGAAAACCCATTTCACATTTACCTTTAAAATAAGAAATGTTGGGCGTCCAGGTCACATTATTAAAACATTTTGAGTCATTCCTGTCTGATCCACAGAAAACCTGGGGCTTTTTCCTATCCTAATTTGGTCATTCCAAATTGGCTTTCGGATTACTGGCCTGACAGTGTGAAAGTAAGGCATTTGTCCCTACAAGTCCAAACCGACCCTCTGAAGAGTAACCCACAGAGATTAATTCCACTACCCTATTACACAAAACTTACCACTAATGCATCTGCCCAACATATCTCTCAATATTGTGGGCATTTTAGTACAGCCAATTCACCCATCCTGCTTATCTTTGGGCTGTTAGTGCAACCCAGAGCACCCAGAAGAAACCCATGAAAACACGCGAAGTATGAGGTTGGTAAGATTGTTGTGCTCAAAGGTGGCTGCGGTAGTTGCTATTGCCTTTTGTTCCAGGTGTGATGTTCTGTTGGTTTAAATAGTGTTCAGTGTCGTAATGCCTCTTTCAGTCACGAAACTTTTTCTGATAATGGAGGAAATGCTTACCAGGTTTTAGAAAAGGCGAGCAAAGCAGTGCTGCTGCAACTGGCAGACAAGCTGGAGTTGGGTATGCGTTTGGCTGTGAGAAAAGGGGAGGTCATTGCAGCAATAGACAGGCATTTCAATTCTGGTGGAAATGCCATCGAAATATTTTTGAAACTGCTAGAATTCAATTGCACACGCACCAGCTTGAAAGTGAAAAGTAATTGAAACAGTTTGAGTAATGAGTACATATCGAATCAAAAGAAAATGAGAGGAGGAAGAAAGACAAAGGACGTGGGAAGAAAACCAGAAAGAGAAAAAGCTTCAACTTCAAACGTTCGTAATTAGGGAGGTCAGTCGACTTAGAGGGGTGGAGATGAAGGTAGAAGGCCGGCTGAATGAGGAGGAGAGTGACGATGAGCAACTCTATGGGAGCCAAAGGCTTGATGGAGATCTGCTTAAATATATACTGCTACAACACAGTGTAAACTCTCCTCCTTAATTTAAAACCAGCAACGTGCAGTAATCTGTAATGTAAAAATTAATAAGTATAGTTGTTAAAGTTTAACAGAGAATAGTTACATGACCACTATTTACCACTTCTTTGTCGAACCTATCTTTGTTAACTTCTCATCTGTAACACCTGTCCGATTAAACTCCCAATTAAAATTTCGAAAACAACACTTCTTATCACGAAACCACGGAGCTACAGGTGATTGTTTTCGATTCTTTCTGTGTCTTCTGTTCACCATATTAGGAACTTGTACGTCACAGGTTAGTGACAGAAAAAAAAAGTGTTTTTAAGAGAGTTGTCTTTCAAGCAATCTCGAGCATATTAGGCTTGCCGCTTCCCTGTCAACTGTTCAATTCCTCTGGTCTTGTACCCAGACCATCGGATTGCGTCAGTGGCTTTTAAGACTGTCAATATACTCGATCCAAACGTGATTGGGCATTGGCATTTTTTCGGGGTAAAGTTTAAACTGATTGGCTAAATTCGAATATGCTTTTATCTCCAGGCAACGAAATATTGGCATTGTTTAACCCATTGTTACATACACTGTTGCCTTATGATAGCATTTCGTGATGTGACCGGTAGTTCTGCTGTTTTTACCTCTCGTAAAGTTACACCATATCTTTATAACCATACAGGCATGGTCTAAATATGACGAGAAGGACGTCGTAATTCTTTTTAATTTCATTTAAGAAAGTGGCGAGACAAATGCAGTGGCCAGTGACTCTGCAGATTTTGGTAATCCAACAGTGTTGGGAGGTACAACGGGTGAGGTATTGTCTTCGCAATCAGAGGAGATACCTGGGCCATTTGAGAAGGTGAACACTGCCATCTGAAGTACTTCTGACATTGTCGCAGAAGTCTGCATACAACATTTCTGGAATCTAAGGAGCGACCCTAGTTAAACGTACATTAAGTTTGAACGGAACAAACAAACTGAGCTTGATTGGTGGATGAGGGTGTTAAAAATAGAGCAAATCTATGACACTCTGAAAGCGATTCTTATTTTGAAGTGAAAATCCATTTCCTGGGGTCATGTAAACTCAGCAGGAAGAGCAGACGGTTAAAATTTACTTCTTCGGGTCATGTGAACTCAGGAGGAAGAGCAGACGGTTTAAATGCAAAGATTAGTTGCTGAAATGGCTGATGATTTCGAGTTGATCCATAAATCGAACTTTGGCTTCTGTGGGGAATAGAGAAGAATGTGCAAGATGTTTTTAAGCATGTACCTGCGAGTTTAAGGTTTACTGGCATAGGCAGGGAGTAGCAGGGAAAGAAGTTACAGTATTGAAAGATATGAAGCATATAAATCTTTGATGCAGAGACATGAGGAGATATGTCATTCAGAAGGCCTATTGGGGAGATGACAAGAGCTCAGTAACATAATATGTGGTCGGTATGTTTGGGAAAGTCATGAACACAAATATTGCACAATTGAGACGAACTTCTTGACCTTAGCATTGGCGTTTTACAGTTTCAGTTTTAAAATTGGCAGTAACTTGTGTGAAACACATTTATACACTGATCATAACCTCTTAACGTTTTTGGAGAAATTTACGGTGACCAATTTCAATATGTTTAGATGTAGCTTTTTTTTGTCACCATTCAATTTAAAGCTTAAAGAGGTGACAGAACAAGAAAGCTTAATTGCTGACACATTGTCGAGACGTGGACGTAGAAATATGGAGTCGTTCTGTGGCTGGAATAATCTAATTGGAATAGAATGTAGTTTTGAATGTTCGCATGCTGAGACTCAATGTAATATGTGTATATGCATGGTAGTCTACGAACATAGTTAGAACAAGAGGTTTAAAATGAAGACTTATTTTTATATTGATGGTTCATTATATTGAAGGGGGTGTTTGATACTGTCACTTTGAAAAGTATTTTTGAAAATCATGTTTTGTTTTTGAAGAGAGGTCTTGAAGGCAGAGGGGCCGAACTGTAACCGGAAAACGGAATAAGTAAATAACTTCGGAGGTTTATACGTTTTACTAAAACAGTAGTAACAATGGAACGGCAGTGGCAGCTCTCACAGACCAGATCTTCTACTTTAGATTTTAGCTGCAATGTTCAAAAGCTGCTTGCGGTCCCAGAAGGTTTGGAAGCTTCAACACGTGATTGCGAACTTCCATTCTCTCTGAACTCTCTCTTTCTGTTATTTCATCCTCGATTGGAGATCTGCACAAATATTTCTTTATTTGGAAATACGTTTTGCCAACTGGAGTGTTTATGGGGTGGTACTTCATTGGATCTGTTAATTAGTAGAAGTATTGCATCTATTGTTTGGATAAGTGTTCGAATGCATAAGCTATCCCAATTAATTCATCCCTCTTCACGAGAGTGTTGAAACAGCATAGTTTGTTGAAGAACGAGTGGTTTGACGGGTCGCAACAAATGATGAAATCCAACTAAAATATGCGAAATTTAGGGCCCAGCCTATTTTCTTAAAATATTTTCAGGATGTCTGCTCATCTTAATGTCCTTAGGCCCTATAGTTCAGGAGCTTCAGACTGACTCCTGTTATTGAAAGGTTCGTGGAGGTGCTGGGGAACGTTCGCTTCGGATTGTTCTATGGGCTTCGTCAGATATTCAGGGAGACCTTGAGATTTAATAACCCAAATCTAGACGGAGCACGGGAACTGGATTTTCAACACCTGGGTCTGCAACATGAACAAGTGGAGCAGAGGCAGTGGAGAGAGCAATCTCTGAAACCATGGAATGAGTGTGGGTGATGAAAAGGCTCTGCTTATCCTACAGGCGTATTCCAAGAACAGTTTCACAAGCGACACTTAATCCTGGAGCAGTGAGTAAGGGGACCCAGAATGAAGAAGGCGCTGATCACAGAGCGGTTTCACCTCATTCAACACGACCTGCGGCTTCGCATCAAGCTGCAACTGTGCTGCCAATGGCTGTTACGGTCACTGTTTCAGTCAGTTTCTATGGTCCGGATATTTCCAGGCAGAAGTGGTTATATCGCCATCATCTCCCAGTATGTTGACATCAATGTCACCATTCTGTGACGGGGGATGTTCATGGAGAATGAGGTACATATAATGACCCTTCTCTCAGCATGTAGCTGCCGGATATATCATTGATTTCCCAGCATAGCGAGATTCCCGATGGTAAACACGGTTCTGCGGGGTCCTCATGTCAATGTGAAGAAGTCGAGGGACGGAAGGAACTCAGCTCCAATTAGTTTTGCAGTATGACCGTGCAGGGTACATCTTGTTTGTAAATACCCACTGTCCTGGCAGAAGCCACAGCTTCTTCATTCAGAAACAGTTCGCCATTTTCCACCGTCTTCAGGTGTCAATGTAAAAGAAACGATGGCCTCGCGGGTAAAGGCCATCCCCTTAATACAGGATTCAAATCACCCTCCCCTTCATCACTCTCCAGTGCCAACCAACCACATCAAAATATGCTGTGTGTACCGAGAACAATGTGACCCTTGGAAACATCGGGGAGCAGATCAGCAGGGAGATGGAACAACTCTTCCCTTCTGAATAGGTCAGAGTGAACTCTCCAATACGCACTGTCTCACTAAGCCCAGTAAGCGATCTCCGTTTCAGTGCAATCGTGCTTTCCAGTCTTCCTGAAAAAGCGGACCCAGTGAACATCACGCTATGTTCAATCTGCTGAACTATTATCGATTGACTTTATTATGTTTATGACTATTTCCAAATTCTCCACCTCTTGACAATTTAATTTCCTGCTCATCTTAATGTCATCGCCTTAAATGTCTCCAGTACGATTTGGTTTCACTTCACTGTATCGCTCAGTTTGTAAATAGCTGAGGACCCTGCACTGGTGACTATTTGGCTTCACTTGTTACATTCTGTCAAACTGCATAAGACTGATTTATCCCGGGTGCCTGCTTCCTATTAAATAAACAGTCCTCCCCCATTCCTGGGTAACACATTCGAAGGGCTGAATAAGAACGAGGACCATCAGTCGGCAATTCAGCCCCTCGAGCCTAAGCCGCCATGTCATACAATTATGGCTGTTGTCATCTCAGCCTGGCTTCCACTTTCCTGCTCGGTCTCCATCACTCGTCATTTACGCAATTCCTCAGCATTCCCCACTCTGTGACTGTCAGTAACACAACTTCACAATCCTTTGAGAGAAGTATGTTATCCTCATTTCTGTTTTAAGTCTTTTCTGCCTTATTTGAAAACGCCACGTGAGGAAATATCCACTCCACATCTTCATTGACAGTCACCTTTAGCATATTACATATCTCAATGAGATCTCTCATTCTTCGAGGTTCTAGAGAATATTGGCCTTAACTGCACAATCTGTCTTCATAAGATAAGCTTCTCATCTCCGGAATTTGTCTTGTGAACTTTTTCTGAACAGTCCCCAATGAACTGCATTCCTCCGGCAGTCAGGGCTACAAAACTCTACATCATACTCCAGTCACAGTCTCACTGATGCCTTTCAGTTTTGCAACAATTCTTCTCTAGTTTTATTCACTTTTCTTTTTACCAATCAATGTTGTTGTGCCACTTGACTTTCTCATTACTTCTGCATGTTCATGCCAGTTTTCTGTGTTATGCACGAGGATACCAGGTCCATCTGCATGTAAACACCAATACGTTTCTCTCCATTTACTTAACAATTTGCCTTTCTATTCTTCTGATCCAAATAGATGACGCCACAGTTATTCACACTGATTTTTATCTGCCAAATTTTGCCACATTACTTTAAACTATTCATGTCCATTTGTGAGTTTTTGACATCTCCATTGCATCTAGCTACTTTTCCACCTGTTTCAGTTCCATGTAAAAAGTGCATTAATGTTTTATATCCCGTCATTGAATTAATACAATAGATGGCAAGTAGTCAGGGCATTTGGTCCAAACTTCTTTCTACAAACGTTGCCAGCCGTAGAGCAAACCATTTGTGCCATCTGCCTACATTTTGCTGCTTCATCAACCCTCTATCTAAGCTAATGAATTCCTCCGAAAATCCATATGCTCTTATTTTGCAAGTTAATCGTTTTTGCAGCACTGGATGCAATGCTTTCAAGAAGACTTGGTACTTTATATCACCAGGATCCCCATTATCTAATTTGCTTGTCACATCATTAAATAATTCAAATTAATAGAATCTTCGTAATCTATGCTAACTGTGATGGACTGTGGTTTCAGTTTGCAAGTCGTCCATAATTAATGAAATAATAACTGATTCTAACAACTTGCCTTTAATGCTCACAGGTTGCTCACTACTTTTTATTCACGAAGATCCATGCCTGTCTATAAACTCCATGTTCCCTTTTCTGTGTTCCTGTGTAACAGAAAGGCTTTAAATGATCTGCTCCGATTGCTGTGTAAGAGGCATGAGTGGCTGAATGGACTCATTCTGATCCTGAATTACACAGGCAATGTGCTGAATATTCACTGTGTTCCTATATTACAAACTCGGTGGCCAGCATGTCCTGAGTACTGGAAACAAGTTCTGCTTTTCGTCCTCCAGATGATGTGTCAGAGACTTGAGGGCTTGTGGAATCCTCCTGTTGCTATATTTATCATTTTGAGGGGATGAAGGGTCTCCTCAAATTCTTCCATACCTGGCTGGGGACACTGAACAGTCACGTCCTGCATCCCTGAAATGGTATGTAGGGAGTGATTGATATTCTACTGTTGCCATATAACAGATAAATAGCTACATTACCTCCTAACTTTCCATGAAGATGTCTCAAATATTTTTGTCTACTTCACCAATTCCTGTACCACAGGCTCAATGAGCTTCATGAACTTCTCTTCTTCTAAGGTACAATTCTCTTCCAGTTCCTGTGTGCATAATTGAGGAGACGGAATGGAATTATCCGAGTCCTGTTGTGGTGTAACAGTGTCGAAGGCCTGAAAATCCTTCGGATGTTCCTGTTTAACAGGCTGAAGGAGTGGAATGGATTCCTCCATTTGCTGTGAAATTTGATTCTGTTGTTGAATCCTTCCGGTGTTCCACGTAAAAAGAATTTTTAATCCGTGTAATCTCCAATGGGAATTGGATCGAACTGATCATCCTTTCTTTATAAGTTAACGCGTTAATTGAAGGGATCTGTTGAGGGTACCATTTCTGATTTACTTCCATTTTAATAATATCCTTTCTTCAGTCAGGGGTCTAAACGTGCATGCACTAATCTAAAAGGGAGCTCACGAAGATCCCGCAGAGCAGTAAGCAAGAACTAACTGAAAACGTGGCTGTAAAGGAAGTTTGGGAAATACCGATCTTAATATATGGACTTTTCTATGATAGCCGAACACAAAGCATGTTTTATTTGAAATTACGGCATGGCCCTGAGTTACGCAATGCATGAAGGCGTAAGGGACAACTTGGCTGAAGTGAATTGAAACAAAAGCATGAAAACCATTTATAAAAGACAGGTAATGGCTGTCATTTAAATAAACACTATAACATGGATAATGTAAATACACACACACACACAAACATATATAGATATACATACAAACACACATATAGAGAGAGATATTTATACATATGTAGTGCAAAGAGAAAAAGAGGAGGGGATCCATGGTCCATAATGAAGTCAAACATTGCGCTAGATCAAAGGAAGCGGCTCAGAAAAATGTTAGATATTACGACAATTCACGGATTCAGAGAAAGTTAAGACCCAGTAAAGTAGGACCAATGAACTGACAAGGAAAACAAAAAAGAACAAGAATGCAAACTAACAGGAAACATAACGATTACAAAACGCGTCTATCCATACTTGAAACGAAAGTGATGTCAAGGTCACATGTGGAATGGTGCATATCAGGATAATTTATTGCAGAGAACCGGGAAACATAAGAGTTAATTGTATATCTGTCTTTATAGAGACTAGATTATTTGATGCGGAAATTCAGTCTGTGTTCACCACTGATTCAAAGCATGAGATTTGCTTGCAGTGACACTTACTAAATTCACACAGAAGGCATAGAGAAGTGCTCGCATGCAAGCTTAGGCAGAATCCCAAGATATTCTGCACATACATCACGCGAAACAGAATAGCCAGCGAATAATGAGGGCCCTTTCGAAACCAAGGGGGCCATCTCCGTATGAAGCTGGTGAACATTGATAGATTGTTACATGAGAGCTTCAAACTTGAGAGAAGGAGTATTCAGGTATAGAATTGGAGAAGATTGACTTGAAGATGATAATCTCTTGAGCAGATTGATGTGAGATGTGAATAGCAATTGGATGTTTTGGCTGGTTAAAAAAAAAAGTGGACAAATTCCCAGGTCTGGATGAGTTGTTTTGCAGGGTGCTGTTCGAGACAAGGTGGAAAGGCCTTGACCCAAATTGCTAGATAGAATCTATCCAGATAGGAGGTGTCAAAGGACTTGAGAACAGATAATGTGTAACAAGTTTACATAAAAGGTGTTGGAGATCAGCCAGGGAACTATAGACACGTGATTATCAGATCAGTGTTCGGCCATCAAATCAGGAGTGAGAAGCTTCATCTCCATTGAGAGAGACAAGATTTGATCAGGGATGGTCAGCATGACTTTTTCAGATGGAATTCATGGCTAATGAGTTTGTTTTTTTTTTCAGAGTGTCAATTATAAGGTTTTCAGCAAGGTCATTGACAAAGCCCCACATGGGAAATTGATGAAGATAGTAAAATCTCATGGCATCATGGGTATCTTGGCAAGTTACATACAGCATTGTCTCAATCGCAGGAGATGCAGCGTAGAAGTAGAATGCAGTTTGTGCGACTGGAGGCTAGTATCACCTGGTGTACCACAGGGATCGTGCCATGCCCCTTATTATTTGTAGTATTCATGCATGATGTTGATATGAATGTGGAGGGGGCTAGAGTGTGAGAGGATAAGGAAGCTTGTGTTTGACAAAAAAAGATTGGCAGTTGGTTGGCCGTGAGGGGGAAGCTGTTGTATTCGTGAAAGATACATATATAATAGTCTGATGGACAGATTAATGGCAGGTGCAATGTAACCCTGATAAATATGAGGTGATGGAAAAAAAACAGGGCATTATTCAATGAATGGTAGCACACTACGAAGGTCAGAGGGTGCTTTTACCCGGATATTTGAATGCGACGTTACCGAGTTAAGAGTTCAAAGGGGACCATAGACATGTTCTTTATTCGTCGAGACAGAGATTACAAGAGTTATGCAGTAGTTTAATTGGCCAAGATGAAATATTCTTAGCTTTTCTGGGTGCCATATTAAATGAAGAATGTCATTGCAATGGAGGGGGTGCAGCGGAGATTTACCATGTTGTTCCCTGGAATGGAGCATATCAACGATGAAGAGAGGCTGGATAAAGTCGAATTCTTTAACTTGGAGCAGAGAAAGATGAAGGTCGTTTAATTTAGAAGAATACGATTACGAGGGACATGGACAGGGTGGTTAGACAGCGGATGTTTATTTTAGTCAAAGGGCCAAGAACAAAGTATCACCTATTTAAAGCGAAGGTTTTGAGGTTTGGGGAATATTCAAGGATTGCTTTTCAGTCAGAGTGTGTTGCGGTCTGGAATGTCCTTCCTGAAAGTTTAGTTGTCAAACAAACCTCATAACTGTTAAAAGGTACTTGGACAAGCATTTGATGTTTCATAACACTCACGGCTATGGTCCTGATGCAGGAATGTGCGACTCAGGTAGAACGTGCTGTATTTCTGAAAATGCAGAACTTTTTCTTCTGTGATATTATGTTTTCAGGAGGTCAATCATTCAGCAGGTTAACTTAGGACTTGTTGGATTTCTGAAAAAAAGCATGTTACTACTTTTTTTCTGAGTGAACTGTCATAACTTCTAAACATACTTGAATGGGAAAGATAAGAGGAAATAACTCCACCTTTCTCACAGTCTGAAACGAGACAATGGAGAATTTTGAGCAGTGACAAGGCAGAACAATGGACGAAGCACTTCAGTTCTGTCTTCACAGCAAATAAATCATAAAAACAAGATGTTCCCAGCAAGACGAGGAAACCCACGACTGGTGAGAAAAATGGAAGAGAATAAAACTAGTAAATGCATGGTTTTGGAAAAATTATTGCGACTGAAAGCAAAGGCAGAGAAAAGGTCAACATAATTTTATGAAATAGTTATTATGGTTGAGCAACTGCCCGGTAGATGCATTATGGAGAAGCAATGTTTCCAATTTATTTGGGTTTTCGCCAAGATTTTTGATAAAGTCCAAACCCCAGTGTGCAAAATCAGAACTTACGGAATTGTGGCTGAGAAAGGGGCATGGTTTCGATTGGGAAGTTGGCAGAAGAGGTGAGTGGAAGTCTTTGATGTTGATTTTTACTTTATTTCGAGACGTATTTTAAAGAATACATATAACACAATACACTAACGAGCTGTCGCTTGTCGCCACAAAATGGCACCATTTTGAAAAATAGATGAAAATGCAACAAACAGAAGAAACAGCTTCAAGAGAGTCCATGAGTCCTGAGCCAACATCTTACTATCGAAAACGTCTGCGCTTCATTCTTCCACAACAGCTTCATTGCCGTCTACAGCGGACCTGATCAACATCGATAGCCATGCCCTGACACCAGTCGAAGTCCACACGTTGGGCTCTCGCCACTGCCTATGCTGTCCAAGCTACCAGGTCTGTTAGTTGTAAAAAAAAACAGAAGAGTGGTGACAGGAGAATCAGAAGAAATGAAGTGTTCAGAGTGGACAAGCTCAAGCACAGGAACCTTTGTACTGGAAGCACTGCAATAAAAGAATCCTTTTTAGGGGATAAATTTTCGTGGGGTGTCAGAGGAATTGTGGCTCGGGCTCCACCTATTCCAAATGCACAGCAAACGTTTGGTTGAGGGAATAAAACGCAACATTTCCAAGTCTGCTGAAGAGTTAGATGATGTTCGATTGTGAGTGGGTGAGAAGGATGTAAAGGAGCTCCAAGCGATTGAGACAAGTGGAATAATTGGGCAGATGCGTGGCAGATAAAGTGCAATGTGAATAGATGTGATGATATGCATATCGGTGCCTATCATTTGAACATGGATGGCTTGCGAAATGCTGAACTTTAAAGGGATTTAAGTTTCTTTATTTCTTTGCTTAGGCACAGACCACCTAGATCCATGCAGGGAAGTGAGTTCTGAAGACAGAAGTCAATATTGAGAATGGCATTGTCATCCTGACAAGTGTAGGTAGATCCACGAAGTGCCGAGCTGCAACACTGAAAAGGGACTGGATCTCCTTGTACACCTGTCACTGAAAGCAATATTGCAGAAACAGAACGCAGTTAGGAAGCTAAAGGATGTGTTGATATTCATATAAGCGGGGCATGAGTGCAGCACTAAGGATGTGTTACTTCGCCTCATCTCGAACAGAGTGCAGCATTGTGTGTAATTTTGATCTCCTTACCTAATTAAGGGGAAAATGACATCGAGGGAGTGCACCAAAGGATGACCAGACTGATCACTGGGATCACAGGCTTGTTTTGTGAGCAGAGTGTGGGACGACTGGGCCAGAATAATGAGTGGGGTTCTCAGTGAAATATACAAAACTCTGACAGGGTGAGACAGATTGGACGCAGGTATGATAAATCCCCTAGCTGGGATATCGAAAACAGGGTACCACAGTATTAGGTACAGGCAGGCTGTTCTGCATTGAGATGAGCATAAATGTCTGCACTCAGAGATTCGTTACCCTGGGGAAATCTCTGCAATGTTAGCTGTGGAAGTGAAGCACGGAATAAATTTAAGGATTAATAATATGAAAGGTTAAAGAAGACAGCAAGAGAATTCTGTGGGGATAGAGGATCAACCACATTACAAATAATTCTCCAATAACGCGTTAGCAGCGTTTCTGTGAAAACTGTGTGTAGAAAACTGTGCACATAAACACTCGGGTCGATGGGAAAAAAAAACAAGCTACATGGTGAGCAGTCAAAAATATGATTAAAATCCAAAAATTAAAGGAAGTTGAACACACACAATAGACAGTCTAAGAAAATCTTTAAACATGATATTGTAATGTAACACTACAGTAAATATTACCCTTTAACATGGCAATCACTGCCTCCCGTACTGTAGTTTTCACGAAACTCTGCACGAGAAAGTGCGTGGGACGACTGACCACGTGAAGCCAAAGCAGAATTCCAGTTATTCCAAAGATTCTCCACATGGTTTGAAATAACGTACCTTCTAAATGTAGACTACATTTTGCAGTTTCAGGCTCAGTCTCAAGGCTGGAAGAGCTGATAGCATTCTTGTTTTAGCTGAACACACTGTGTGTACATATTGCAGATGGATGATCCTGAGCTTGGGTTTTGCGGTGGAGCTGGTGCCCGGCATGGATTTGTGTAACAGTGAATGGGAGCTCGCTTTATAAAAGAAAGGTTCGCAATTCATTCATTGCTTTACAATAAAATTGTATTTCGTAAACGTCCTTTTTATGAGAACAGCCTGCGTATTGAATGGGGAGCAAAATGGATAAATCGAATGGAGTATTGCAATTCATATTTTATATTTCCCGACGATTAATCAAGTTGTACATAGTGAACACAATGTTGGAGAGGAGCGTTGAGGAGATGTTCGGTGATGAGCTGGTTTAGGGCGGCTCAACATGTTGAATGGCCTACTCCTTTCCGAACGTTTGGTGCAGTGTGTCGGAGAGGAATGTAAATCTTGTCACAAACTCTCAGATGTTCTGAAGGATGTCTCTGCAGAAGAACGCTGTATCCAATTTCCTTTTCCGATACCGATGGTTGTGCCGAGTATTCTGCAGTGTTTATCCTTTTAAACGTCGAGGCAGTTTGTTACAAATGAGTCACGTGTTTGGACGTTTCGGACACCATTGAAGGAACTAGACTCCAGACCACATCAGGCCCAAACTGCAGTCCATGTTAGACGCAAACTCCCGACTGTGCTGGTCCCAGACTCCAGACTGCACTGTGCAAGTATCCATGCCACACTGGCCCAGTCACCAGACTGCACCTGCCCAGATTCAGTACCGCACGGGGACCAGTCTCCAGACCACACTCGGCCCAGTATCCTGACTGTGCTGAGCAAAGTCTCCAGACCTCACTGGGGACATTCTACAGACCACACTGGGCCCCAACTCTAGACAGACAGCACCAGGCATAGTCTCAAGACCTCATCCTGCTGAGGCTCCGATCCGTACCAGGCCCAGTCTCAAGATTGTGCTGGTCCTAGGATTCAGACCATGTCAGGCATACACGACATCTCCACGTGGCATCGGGCCTCATCTCCAGATCACACGGCCCAGTCTCCAGACCATACCGGGCCCAGTCTCCATGCAGCAGCTGTCCTAGTCTCCAGATGGCATTGGCCCCAGTCAGCACACGGCTCCAAGCTCAGTCTGCACACTGTGCCAGGGCCAGTTTCCAGGCAATAGCAGGCCCATACACCAAATCGTGCTGGGCCGTCTCTGCAGACTGCGATGGAACTTGACTCCAGACCACACTGCGCTAAGTCTCCTAGCTGCACGGGACCCAGTCTCCACACGGCACGGGGACAAATCTAAAGATCGCAATCTAAAGACAGACTATTTCGTCCAGCCATATAATTCAATGCACTGGTGTGGTCTGTTCTACTCTCCATGTTGGACACATATCTAGTGGGCTGGGTGATCCCGACAGAAAGTTCCACCCTGGACAGAGTGTTGGGTTGTACTGAGTCGAGTCTGCACAGTGTTACAAGCTGAGCATATAAGTGTCTTGGCTGGATCTGTGAAGTGAATTATGTATCCGACGTAACTCCTGATATTACTGTCACTCCTCCACCTCGGCCCATTCCACTGTCAAACCCTGTATTTCAGCAACATGTTATCCATTCAGTAATTATCCAATTAAAACGTGAATATCTATTCGTTTTGTTATGTACCAGGCTGATTTCCACAAAATACATGGAGAAGGCAACCTCAACCCGAATGGTTACTTATTTTAAAAAGGTAAATGTGCGATGCTCATCGATTAATTACAGTGTGGAAACAGGCCCTTCAGCCTAACAAGTCCGCACCGGCCCGTGGCCCAGCCAAACCCATTCCCCTACACCTAACATTACGGGAAATTTAGCACGGCCAATTTACCTAACCTGCACGGCCAATTACCTCCCGCGGGAGGAAACCCACACAGACACGGGGAGATTATGCAAACTCCACACAGTCAGGCACCTGAGGCCGGAATTTTAGCAGGGTCTCTGACGCTGTAAGGCAGCAGTGCTAACTCCTGTGCCACTGTGCTGCTCTGTTTCAAGTAATATTCGCTTCGCTAAAGTATTCGAAATTAAGCAATAATGAGCTATCATTATGGATCAAATAAGGTAAAGGTAAGAAAACCTGGAATAACCGAATTCTATTAGAAAACTTAGCAGTATAAAATGCTATTTATCTTCTGAACACTTACTGTTCTAATGTAGCAACATGACACAAAAACACTTTTGTCACAAATCAAATTCAGAAAATAGATTGTCTCATATGCAGTTCTCCAATCCAGGAGGAAAGAACGACAAATGACAATTTTGAGAGAAATCCCAGAGAGAGAATAAAGCAGCTGGGAGAGATTTATTGCCTTCCAACCTTGCTGACATCGCAGCAATAAGTGGCCAAAGGTTATACGATAAATACTGATTCTGTGAGAGCTTGATAGAAGCTCCACCGAAACAGACCATCAGTCCACAGTACCCGGATTTGGCAACAATGCCCACAACGAATAGACCACGCCCACAACGCCTACGCCACAGTAGCAGGCTCTCAAAAATGGCCTATGTCAAAACCAGCCTGGAAGTGGTAGTCAGATAAATTTTGAAGTTGCGTATCAATTAAAAAAATGATGAAGCAGGTTTGGTGAAGTGATGCAGACGGACTTGCGAGCCCAGCACTTCCTAATCTGCCAAAACACAGTCGAATAATTCGGCTCGTGAAGATGAAGTATTATCTCTCTCTGTCACCTCTAAGTTTGCGATTGGAGTTGCGTTATTAGCCCAATACTCAGGTATGTCAACATCCCACCTAGACTAAGTAGCATTGTGAGTTATAAAGGTTGACGTGAAAGGAGTTAATAAGAACTGTTTGTTCACTTATTGTGATTGATGACAGTCTCCATGAATCCTATCTGTCGCACTTGAAGTTTTCCTCTTTTATTAACAAGGAACCTCGTTCAACCTGTTAACCCATCGTATCAGTGGCAGCGTCATTCTCAACACGATTGAGTTCAGCAGCGACAGAGAGAGGGACCGGAAGATAGTCTGAGAACATGAAAATGGAATGTTCCAACAATGGATCAGAACCCGAGAACATTAGACTGGAATGAACCAACAATGGATCAGAATCTGAGAACAATAGAACTGACATTTCACAACAATGGACAGCGTTTCTTCTTGGGTGTTTATTATCTTTCTGTGCAATGGACATAAATAGCAGTGCGGATAGAAGCTGTACTGATGATTATTCAGACGGTTGTTATCCCATCCTCGTAATTGTTGGTGTTCCTGCAAAATATACCTCTGTCTATTCTACAATGATGGAAAACTTTACTGTTATTTTGAATGTCTATATTTCGCAAATATATAAACAGTTGTCTTCAGCTTCAGTCACAAACCCCACTTCCTTTCAATGCATTTCAAATTCCTTACTCATAAAAACATGTAAGGAATCCCTTTTGCCCTGAGCTGTTTTATATATCTGGAATTCTCTTTATCATCCTACGTGCCCACACCCAACTCTACACTATCCCCAGTCTGCTGGTTTGTCTCATTTCGTTGCTGAATTAGTCATCATCTAACCCTTCATTAACTTCAGATTTTATGGCTCCTGTTCTCTTCTGGCCACACTTCCAATTACACGTTTTTTTTTAACTGAAGCTTGGTCTTGCCTTAACAGTTAATTCACAATCAGGATTCTGTACCAAAGTAATTATGTTACTGGATGTGTAATTCAGAGGCATAATTGTTTCAAATTCTATCACAGTCGATGATAGAACATCAGTTCGATTGACAAAAATTGGAATGAAAAGAATTTTTAATAATGACGACAATAAACCAGTAAGGTTTCTTTTATCACTCCCTGATAGCCTTTGATAAATAACAATGTGATTGCCGAGTTTTGCACTTAGTCTGACTTCTGACCTGCAACAATAGATTTAGCTCGTCATTGTCTTGACGTATGATCTCACAGTCGAGTGCAATTAGGGCGGAGAAAAATGCCCACTGCTTCGGAGAGAATCCGAGAATAAGTCCCATCTGGCACATGGGTCTTACACATTTTCAGAACTTCCAAAATCGCTGAAACACCCTCTTTGTCAACCTGAATCCCATCTCGTCTTGTAGTCTGCATCTTCACATTCTCCCTGATATTGCCCTTTTCAAATATGAACACTGACCAAAGGTATTCACTGAGCGCTTCCCTGATGTCCTTTGATTCCACATTCAACTCTCCACTTCTAAATTGATTGGTCTTAAGCTTCATCATTCTTTTCTTCCCGATATACCTTTGGATTGGGCCTTGGGATTTTCCTTCATCCTGTCTGCTAAAACCTTTCATGCCCCTCCTGGCTCTTCTTATCCATCTGTTTAGTTATTTTCTGGCTAACGCATAACTCACATATGCCTTAACTGAGCCTGCATACCTCCTCCTCACATAAGCCTTATTCTTCCTCTTGACAAGAGGTTCAGCATCTTTCGTCAACCATTTCACACTGTCTCGACAACTACCTCCCTGCCTGATAGGTGCATACTTATCAAGGGCCCACAGTACTCTTCCTTAAATAATTTCTACATTTCAAATCTGCCCATGCACTGCATAACCATCACGCTTCCGATCTACACTAAATCTTGCCTAATCACACCATAATTCATTTCCCCGCATTATACCTCGTTCCCTGTGCTTTATACCTATCCCTGCGCGTTACTGAAGCAAACATAACCGAATTATGGTCACTTTCGCCAACTCCTCATCTACCACCAAATCTAACAGCGGGCCAGTATCAAATCCAATATAGCATCTCCCTTTGTTGGCCAGTCTACGTACTGTATGCGTTGAACAAAAATTGGCCAACGCAAAGTACTTTAATAAAAGTATTCCCAGTATCAATATTAGAGATATTAAAGTCCTGTAACATCAGTCCTGTTATTCTCGCTCCTATTGAGAATCATCTTTGCTGTGCTTTCCGCTACATCCCTGGAACAATTCGGAGGTGTGTATAAAACTCGCAACAGGCTGACCTGTCCTTTCCTTTTTCTAACCACAGCTCAAATTACCTCAGTGGATCAGTCCTCAAACGTTCTCCAGCTGTTGTAACAGTACCCGTGATTATGAATGGCATACATCCTCCTCTTTTACCATCATCTATGTTCTTGCTGAAACATATAAATTCCGGAAGCTGCAACAACCATTCCTGTCGCTCGTCTATCCATGTCTCTAAAGTTTCCACAACATCGAAATCCCAGGTCGTTACCCATGCTGCAAGTTCACACATTCATCTGGATGCTACGAGATTTGAAGTACATGCATTTCAAATCAAAACCCAGATTGCCGGTGCCCTTCCATAAACTTGAAAACCTATCCATGACCTGACTACCGTGTACCTCCGAACACTAGAAATACAATTTAGGTTCCCATTCCCCTGCCGCATTTGTTTATCAGACCTCCGCCCCCAAAGAGTATTAGTAAATTTTCTAGCCAGCATATTGGTAACCCTCTGGTTCAGGTAAAGACCATTCAGTTTTTTAGAGGGCACACCTTCTGCAGAGAGAGCTCCTATTATCCCAGAACACAAATCTCTCCCTCCTGCATCATCCCTGTAACCACGTGTTCAGCTCCACTCTCCCAGTTCCTCGCATTACTAGCTCGTGGCATGAGCAACAATTCAAAGATAACAACTCTGTTATAACGCTAAGCGGCCACTCAAGCTCCCAGAATTTCTGCTTTCTGTCCCCATTTTTTCCCTACCTCTATTGTCTGTGGCTATGTAGAACACGACTTGGTGCTGCTTCGCCTCCGCTTCACGGATCACAAAAACACGATCAGTGACCTCATGCACCTGGGAGGCAATACACCAATCATTATTGTCTCTGTTTCCCATAAAGCCTCCTATCTTTCCCCCAACTGTGGAGTATCTAATGAACTAAAGCTCTGCTCTTCTTCTCCCTTCCCTTCTGAGAAACGGGGACAGACGCTGCGCAAGGGTCCTCTGCTCCATTGCATATCCCGGGTAAGCTGTCCACCCAAAAGTATCCAAAACGGTATAATTGTTGCAGAGGGAAAACACAACAAGAGTTCCTGCAGTAACTACGAGTTCCCTTTCCTACTCCTGACGGCAACGCACCTTGTTCACGTGGCTAAGGAGTAATGTCCTCCCGTAAACTCCTGTCAACACGACATCCGGCCTCCCGAATGATACCAAGTTCATTCAGCTCCGCCTCCAGTTCCCTACCACGGTTCTCTAGGAGCTGAATAGAGCGTATTTTCCACAAATTAAGTGAACAGGGGCATTAGAGATGAACCGTAACTTCGACATACTGCAGTCGGGACATTCAACTTCCCAAACTGCGATTCACACTATTTTGCACTCCCACGAGACCACTGTAAATAATGATACACGAAAGAAAACACCTGTCATTTTACCAAACCACGCACAGTTTTGTTTCTGATTGGAGAGGCGGGTGGGTAGGAGACAATACCCAAGCAATGTTTCACTGAATAAAAACACAAAAATGTAAGGTCGTGAACTCTCCGACAGCCTCCTGCTCGATATTCCCGCACTTTCTGTTTCTGAAAGTAAAAGGGCGGGAGCGGACATTAGAGGTGACTTTTTAATTTTTTTCTTCACCTTTCCGATCGCCTCGTGCTCGACGCTTCCACGCTTTCTGCATCCGGAACAACAATGGCAAGCCACGGAGGGAGAGGTGAGTTTTTAATTCTTCTGCACCCATTCCCGAGAGACTTCTGCTTGATGCTCCCACACGTCCTGCTGTTGGATCAAAATTTGTTGGTATTTAAAGTGATTATCGTACGTCCAAGTGTAATTGCGGATTTTTCATGTAAATAACTCTCCAGTATTTTTGTCTGAATTTTTGTGTTGCTGACTCGACAGCATCAGTTTCTCCCATTACGAGGCTTAATAGAAAAACAATTTTAAAGGGATAGTTTGGGTCTTTTCACTTCCTGGTGTCCTACCCTGTGCTTCATGAGGGAGTGTGGTGTTTCAGCAGCGTTGAGATGCGTCTTTGCAACTTGTTCTGTGCCTATCCATTGAACGCCTGTCATAGTCACTGTCTGCAAAGCATGTGCTTCGTAACATGAGCAATGACCTCAACTGTTATTGAATCATACCTGGGTTTCTCATGTAGGTGTGTGGCGTCTGCCATAATTGTGGTTTTGGAAAGCTAGTAGAAATACTTAGGATGGTTTCCTGGGAGATGCATGTTAAACTGCTGCGGACAATCAAGAACACCAAACGTTTTGGTGACCCACTCTAGATGAATCATATTAACTTTAGTTACTGCATCTGGATCTACAACATAAACAACACTTGCGGCATAGGCTGCCGAGAGCAGAATCACTTGTCAAATGTAATGAGGATTCATAATCAGATCAGCAACGATCGAGTTTATTTTTGGAGCACGACTGAAATGACTCACTCCTGCAATGTATTCATATATTACTGCTCGTAATGAGCCATATCCCCTTCTCTCCCACTGTCCCGTACTTGTACGGAGTGAGCGCCCCCCCCCCCCTGATCCTGGTTAACATGATCCTGTAGGCTCACTAACCTGCAGATTTCCCTCTCCCCCAATCTCTAGCAGTTGAATGTTTGAATCGTGTTGCGTTATCCCAGTCTCTAGCAGTTAAATGTTTGCCTTCTCTTCCTCTGTCCCAGTCTCGAGCAGTTCAGCGACTGTATCCTGTTCCTGTGTCCTTTTTCGAGCAGTTGAATGACTGACTGATGCCAGATTTTTCTGTGTCCCAGTCTCAAGTAGTTGCATGCCTGCCTTCTGCCCCTGTCCACTAGTCTTGAGCAGTTGAATGACTGCCTCCTGTATCTGTGTACCAGATTTGCAGAAAAAGCTCTTCCTGCATAATTGCTGTGTGCTCTCCTTCTGCTCCTGTTGAATGGAATTGTAAAACTGAATGCCCTATTCTACTTGGTATAAACAATGACTGCAGATGCTGAAAGTCAAATACTGGATTAGTGGTGCTGGAAGAGCACAGCAGTTCAGGCAGCATCCAACGAGCAGCGAAATCACTGGATTAGTGGTGCTGGAAGAGCACAGCAGTTCAGGCAGCATCCATCGAGCAGCGAAATCACTGGATTAGTGGTGCTGGAAGAGCACAGCAGTTCAGGCAGCATCCAACGAGCAGCGAAATCACTGGATTAGTGGTGCTGGTCGTTGGATGCTGCCTGAACTGCTGTGCTCTTCCAGCACCACTAATTCAGTATATGCCCTATTCAACTTACTGACTGCTTCGATTGACTGAAAAACGTTATCCTGTTTATGGAAAAAAAATTAAAACCTGAACAATGTATATGTGTTCTTTCCTACTGGAGATAAGTGAGCAAACAGTCTGACACGCTGTAATTTCTGTGGCGGGTTTGGGAAGCCGAAAGTCTAACAGGCTTCAGAGTCTTAATGATGTACAGCACGGAAATACACCATCGGTCTAACTAGTCAATGCCGAACAGATAACCGAACCGAAACTTTTCCCATTTGCCAGCATTTGGCATGTCGCCCTCCAAACTTGAACTATTCATACACCTATCCAGGTATCTTTTAAACACAGCAATTGCACCAATTTTCACTACTTCCTCTGGCAAATCATTTCATATGTACAAAAAACAGTCCATTTTAAATCTTTACCCTCTCACCCTCAATCTATGCCCTCTTGCTCTGGGCTACATGTCACAAAGGACAAGACCGTCTCTGTTTATTGTCTCCATGACCCTCAAGATTTTATACGCCTCTATTGGACAACCCTCAGCCTCCGACTCTCCAGGGAAACAGTCCAGCATATTCACACTCTCCCTTTCACTCAAATCCGTCAAGCCTGGCAATATACTTGTAAATCTTTTCTGAACCCTTCCGCGTTTCACACCATGCTATGATATGAAGGAGACCAGAACTTCACGCAACATTCCAAAAAGTGCCCTAACTAATGTTCTGTACTGTCACGACATGACTGCAAATTCCTTCACTCAAATCATGATCAATAAGGAATGCATACCAAGTGCATTCTTCACTGTTCTATCAAACTGAGACTCAACTTTCAAGGAAATATGAACCTGCACTTCAAGGTCTTTTTGCTCAGTAACACTCTCTAGGACCTTTACATTAATTGTATAAGTCCTGCTAAGATGTGTTTTTTTTTCCAAAACGCAGCACCTCATATTTATCGAAATTAAATTCCACTGCCACTCCTCAGCCTATTGGCTCATTAGATAATGATCCCCTTGTACTCTGAGGTAACCTGTTTCGCTGTTCACTACACCTCCAATTTTGCTGTCATCTGCAATCTTAGTTAATATACGTCCTATATTAACATTCAAGTTATTTATATAAATGACGACAGGTAGTGGTCACAGCACCGATTCTTGTGACACTCCACTGGTCACAGGTCTCAGTCTGAAAGGCAACCCTCCATCCCCACACTCTGTTTTCTACCATCAGGATAGTTTTTATTCGAATGGCTAGTTCTCCCTGTTTTCCAAGAGGCCTAACCTTGCTAAACAGTATCCCTTGGCAAAACTTGTCGAACGCCATACTGAATTCCATAAAGATCATGTCCACAATTCTGACCACATCAAGAGAGTGAACGTCTTATCTCTAATCCTGTATGCTAGGTATTAGAGGCTGAATGGCCTCCTCTTTATTTCATAAAAAAACTCTCGAATGAATAAACGCTCGCCTCCTGTCTAGCTGCACGAGAGCCGGGAGGCTCATGAGTGCCCCCGCTCCCCGTACCTCGGCAGTTACAGCATCTTGTTCTGCAAAATGAACAACAAATGGAACAGAGGCTGCAGAGAGGAAATCTCTGAAACCACAGAATGAGTGTTTGTGTGGAGATATGGATCCCCTGTATGTACGCCATGTTTTTCAGGAACATCTTCCCAAGCAAGACTTAGCCCTGGGGCAGAGTGTAAGGTGAACCTCATAGAACGAGGAGCTTTTCACAAATCGTCATCACCTCCTTCAACACGATCTGCAGCTTCACACAAGGGGGAGGATGGTGTTGCAAGTGGTTGTTAGGGTCAGTTTCATTCAGCTCCTATGAACAGGAACTTTCCAGGAATGAGTGGGTGACATATCCATCATCACCTAGAATGTCGTTATGAATGTCACCATTCGTTGACAGAGAATAAAGGTGTGGGTGAGATGAATACAATCTTTTCTCCCTTAAATGGAATTGCCGGATGTTTTTCGTGTATAACGGGATTCCCGATGGTGCACATGGCTCAGCAGCGTCCCCATGTCAAACGGGTGAGTCAGAGGTATTGATAGACAACTCACGCCATTAACGTTGTGGTGTGAACGTTCCCAGTGTAATATGTTAATTAAGACACACTGAACTGTCCCACTGTAACCACAGACAATTCATTCAGAAACAGGTAGCCACTCTCATCATCTTCAGGTCTCTATGTAGAAAGATAGAATGACATCTCGGATAAAGGTGATCCCCTTGATAGACTTTTCAATGTACCCTCCCCATCACCATTTCTCACTGCTAACCAACAATATCAAAATATCCCGTGTTTACTGAGAGCAATGCTGTCACTGGGAAAATCAGAGAGCAGACCATCAGGGAGACAAAGCAGCACTTCCGCTGTCTAATACGTGAGAGTGGGCCCTCCAGCACACATTGCATCACGATCTCCTGTAATCGCTTTCCATTCCAGAAACATACTGTCTTCCAATCTTCCAGAAATCAAAAGGCAGGTGAGATATCATGTTACATTCCAGCTGCCAAACAATAATCAATTGATTTTACTGGTTGTGTCCATTCGCAGCGCCTCCACTTTGTCTGGACAAAATAATTTCCTGCCTAACTAAGAGTCATCAGCAAACTCAATATCTGCATTGTTTTCGACTCCTCTTGATCATTGATATAGATTGTAAATAGTTGTGGCTGCAGCACTCGTCATTGTGTCACTGCAGTTAATTTGTGTTAAACTGATAAAAAAGTTAATTTATCTACAATTTATCCCTGCCCCTGGCTCAGTAACCAGTCCTCACCGTATTCCTGTGTAGCAACTTTGAAAAGTTGAATGTTCCCTTCCATTTCCTGTGTAACAGATTTGAGAGATTAAAAGATCTATTCCAATTGTTCAGTAACAGCGTCGAATGACTGGAAGGCCTCATTCTGCTCCTGTTTAAAACTCTTGACGGATTGAATACCCCGCTTCAGTATAGGTGCAGTTTGAATAGTGTGGAACATTTTGGAACAATCAATGAACAACCCAGTTTTGATGTTATGATGGAGGAAGGCCATTGATGCTGCAGTATCAATGTCTCGGGGAATTAAGGGCGACGGGGAGAATGCGGGGAGGTGGAGTGGAAGTGCCCAGCAGCCATGATTGAATGGCGGAGTGGACTCGATGGGCCGAATGGCCTTATTTCCACTCCTATGTCTTATAGTCTTCTGGTCTAATTGACAGACCACAGCGTCTCATGGATGCGCAGTTTCCATTTGCTCGGTCGACTGGACATATGTCCTACTTCACAAGATGTCGTGCCACATTACACAGAGGGCGGTATCTTCAAAATGAGACTGAGTCTTTCCATCCACCAGGACTGTGTGCTGATTTCTTCTACAGATACTTTTCTGGACATCTCAATATGTGACACGTGGGTTAGTGCTCATGATTTTGTCTTCATGTTTCCCCCGTCACTTCCCACAGTCTGGCTGCTATGGACTGAGGCTTCGCCCTGCTCAGTCATTCCTGGGGCTGTGGAGACCCTCTAGGTGATGGACATTGAAGGATCAAACCCAGAGTAAGTTCTGTGTCCTTGTCACCCTCAGTACTTCCTCCAATTCTTTTTTTAACATCGAGGGGATCTGAGTTATAACCGAGGGGTGATGTTGAGGACAGTGGATGTCCACCATCAGGAGATTTTCTTGTCCATCTCTGACCTGTTCCCATGAGATTTCCCAGGTTCAGGAATCAATGTTGGGGAATTCCAGGGGAAAACATTTTCTGACTGCATCCTACAATGCCATGGCCACTGGTGAGTCTGCCCTGCCTGTGGGATTGAACATAACCAGGGATGGTGTTTGGTCTTCACGAATCATTAACAATCAAGTTTGATTTTGTGAAAATAAAGGAATCACAGTTTTTCCGAAGAGGGTCAATATGTGGAATACAGATTACAATGGATCAGGGAATAATGGGTTAAAAAGCTGAATGAAAGGCACGATACCTGAATGTGTTTTGTTCTCAAAACAGATTTGGAAATTTCTGTACACACTGAGGTAAATGGACACGATTTAATGGCATCCGAAAGACATAGCTACAGGATCAGCAATATTGGAAACTGAATACCAGGACATTTTACTGCTGGGAGTGCGAGACAGAACTGGATAAGCGATGGGGGTGGGGGGGGGGAGTGGGGGGTGGTAAGAAGCTGAATAAGAGTTGTAATCTGCTTAGATAATTAAAGATTACGTTACGTTTCTGAGTTTTATCTTTGTCTTATTCATTTTGCAAACGAAGCGCCAGTTCAGTTGATTTGGGGGAAGTATTCCCAGCGTCAGCCTGAGTGCGTCTCAGCAACGTCAGTGGCAGAAGGGTCATTGTGTTGTGGGTCTTTACGACTCTATCAAATTCTGTAGCCGACATTGCCTGGAACATTCTATACTGACTGTGCCAGGAATAATATATTCCACATTTCCTGGAACAATTTGTACCCGACATTTCCTTGAAAATTATTTTCCCAACATTCCCGGGAACATTTCATACCCGAAATTACCCAGAATATTCTTCCCCTGATGTTATTTGTGAACTGCCTGACGTCAGTGAGTTGTGAAAAGGATAAGATCCCGAGGGATGAGATCCCTTTCCC
This sequence comes from Chiloscyllium punctatum, assembly GCF_047496795.1. Taxonomy (NCBI): domain Eukaryota; kingdom Metazoa; phylum Chordata; class Chondrichthyes; order Orectolobiformes; family Hemiscylliidae; genus Chiloscyllium; species Chiloscyllium punctatum. The sequence continues at coordinate 37,339,696 of NC_092773.1, forward strand.
GGGGCTGGGAGACACTGTTCTGATGTCCCTTCAAGCAGTTAAAAGGGTGAATACATTTTCCTGCATTTCCATGTCTTCACGACCCAGGATCGACCACAATTTACAAGAAAAGACAGAAATTTCCAAACCACGTTTGTTTTCAAGGAACTGGGACGTAATCGTTCAGGACAGTAATGTTTTCACCCTCGGTATTGGGAACTGGAAACAAGTGAACTGTGTCTGCTCTCGAGTGATCAAGTGTGCTGTGAATGTTCTAAACAGCGTCTGTTCTTATGGATGTGTCTCTGTGTTGTTTCGGGTGAGGGTTTCTTGCGTTTTATGATATAATTCTTCCATTAGTTCAGACCATCCATTTATTATTACCGTTCAAATTATTTGAATAAATCCCTGAATGCAGTGACACATCTGAAAATCTCACTGGGTCCTCAGTCAAATTGGTCACTTTGTCTCCAGTCTAATGTACAATTTGTTTGTTTTTCTTGCTCACAGTTAACGTAGTGACGATCTACGTTCTGCTTTATAAAGACTGTGGATTGTCTCCATGCGTCAGACGTTACCTTGGTGCCATGGCAGTGGCAGATCTACTGATCATTATCCTCGACCTGATAATGAGACACATTCCTATTGTTTATTGGCAACGGTTTTCTTTTCTGAGGGACATCCCTGTGTGTAATATCCACGCCGTCCTGCTTTATGCAGCCACTGACTGTTCTGTCTGGTTCACCGTCACTTTCGCTTTTGATCGGTTTGTGGCCATTTGTTGCCAGAAGCTGAAAAGTAAATATTGCAGTAAGAAAAATTCGGCTGTGGTTCTGGGTGTAGTGACTGCGCTGAGCTGTTTAAAGAACATTTTCTGGTATTTTATGCTTACAGCTCGGTATGGGCTGTCCAACACTCCCTGGTTTTGTGATGCAACACACACTGTTTATTTCTCCCATAACTGGGCCACAATCGAGCTCCTCCACCACATTCTAACCCCAGCTCTACCATTTCTCCTGATTCTGATGCTCAATTTGTTCATCAGCAGACACATTTTGGTGACCAGCAGAGCCCGCAGTAGACTCCGTTCTCACACCAATGGTGACACTCATTCTGACACAGAAATGCGAAATCGTAAAAAATCTATCGTTTTACTGTTTGTCATCTCGGCTAATTTCATCCTGTTATGGTCAATATTAATGGTGTTTTCTGTATGGAAACGGATGGATCATATTGGATATCAGTCTGTTTATCTACATCCTTTTGTGCGAGAATTGGGCTTCATGCTGCAGCTCCTCAGTTGCAGCACAAACACCGCTATTTATGCCGTGACCCAAACTAAGTTTAGACAGCAGCTGAAGAATGTGCTGAAATATCCCTGCACCAAAATCCATTAGTCAATCAATTTCACGCATTAATCAATGCATCTGGGATTTTCTTATTTCAGTTAAATATTTCAGCGTTGAAGCTGCCTGTCGCTATGGTAACACACTGACGGTAGTGCTGGTTTGTCCAAGCTTATCCCAGAAGCGGTTTCGGAAACACATTTCATTGCTTCGCACAATTCAGGGGCCAATGAGAAAAGGCATCATCCCATTGCCTGTATTGATCACTTTAATTTGTAAACATTAAAATTTGTGCATTCAAAAGTCACGTGCAGCAGAGTGAACGGTGTGGTTGTTTGTCTTTGCATTGAGGAAGCTGAGCTGGAGAGAGACAGATTCAGCCCCAAGTCCTAATCCTCAGGGATGTGGAGGGTACCGGGGCCTGAGCTCAGGAGTTGGGTTTAAATCACTCTGTCCTTGCTTTCAACTCTGTGTCCCCTAATTCGATCTGGCCACTGTACAGTTCATCTGTCTACCTTTATCATCCCCCATACATATCACCATCCCACTGCCACACTTTCCATCTGTCTCCCTCTCTTTCTCCCATTTGTATATTCTATTTGACTCTCCATAGTGGGCGGCACGGTGGCACAGTGGTTAGCACTGCTGCCTCACCGCGCCTGAGACCCGGGTTCAATTCCCGCCTCAGGCGACTGACTGTGTGGAGTTTGCACGTTCTCCCCGTGTCTGCGTGGGTTTCCTCCGGGTGCTCCGGTTTCCTCCCACAGTCCAAAGATGTGCAGGCCAGGTGAATTGGCCATGCTAAATTGCCCATAGTGTTAGGTAAGGGGTAAATATAGATGTAGATGTAGGGGTATGGGTGGGTTGCGCTTCGGCGGGGCGGTGTGGACTTGTTGGGCCGAAGGGCCTGTTTCCACACTGTAAGTAATCTAATCTAATCTAATCATCCCTTCCCCAATTTCCTTCACTCTCTTTCCGTCATGAACTCCCTCCCTCCCAATCTTCTCTCTTTCAAGAATCCTGTCTCACCTGCCGTTGCTAGTGGAGCAGTGTGCGGATATTCAGGCCGATATGACACAAACAGAGATTAGCGCGGTGATTCAGACGAATGCCAGTTTACAATATCAGGCTTGTGTCAATAGCCATTGTTAGAAGACACAGTTGGTTTGAGCGCTATAGGCACCATGAGGGTGTAAAGGGGGTGGGGGTGGCACTGTAGATTTTGGCTGTGGCTAAAGGTTGGGAGTGGGACAACATACTGTAACGCATGGGATGGATTGCTTGATATTCATGGAAAAGAGTAGGGATGTGTTCCAAGGCAATTTCGAGGGGATTAACGTTGGAGGTGTTCAGAGGACAGTGCTCATGGTAGGGATTGTGCATGAGAGTGATCGTGACGGTAGGTGAGTGTGTGGAGAAGGGAGCGTGACTGTGGGGCGTGTTTGGAGGAGTGATCGTGATTTTGAAGGATGGTGCTGGGGAGTGAGCATGACGGTGTGGGAATGGGCAGGGACAGTGACTGTTACGGTATGGGAGTGTGTGGGGGATTGCCCGAGATGGTGAGGGGGTGTACAGAGGAGTGGGTATGACGGTTGGGAAGTGAGCGAGCAGTTTGGTAGTGACTGGGGAGCGAGTGACTGAGCAAGGTCTGGAGGGAGGTCGCCAGCGAACTGGATGAGTGAGAGAGAGCGAAAGAGTGAGAACAAGTGGGTGGGAACGCGCGAGACTAAATAGGAGAGAGCGAACAAACGAGCTAGACTGGAATAGAGGCAGCAAGTGAGCCTAGGTTGGATAGAGCGAATGAACGACTGAGACCAGGAGGGAGGGGGCGAGGGATCCTTGGTGGCAGAAAGTGAACAACTAAGCGGGTGAATGAGTGAGACTTTAGGGCTGGGAATAAGCCATCCCTGGAGATACAGTGAGTGAACGAGTGAGACCGGGAGGTTGGGTGTGAACGAGAGAGTTCCGCAGGGAGCGAGCGAGAGTGGGTAATAAAGAGATTGCAAACCTGGTGGAGGAAGAGTGAGAGTGAATGAACGCTACGAGCAGGGAGGGAGGTAGCGAGACTGGATGTGAGACAGCTAGCAAAGAAGGGAGTCCAGAATTGAGGGAATAAAGTGATAGTGTGGGAGAGCGCGTCCAAACAAGCGAACATCAAGCCCGAGTGCGAGGGAGGAAGCGAGTCAGGGTGGAAGAGAGAGAGCAAACTCGTGTGACCGGGATGGGATGGAAGGAGCAAGCCTATCTGTGAGAGAGAAAGAGAATGAGTGAGACGGTGAGGCAGGGACAGAAAAAGCCAGGGTGGGAGAGAGTGAGAGAACGAACAATGTGGGGAGTGAGGAAGCGAGTGAGCTTGGATGGGACAGTGAGCGAGCCTGGTGGGGGAGAGAGCGAGTGAATGAACGGGACCAGGAGTGAGGAGGTAGCTAGCCTGGATGTGAGACAGGGAACAAACAAGTGAGACCGGGAAGGGCAGAGCGAGCAAGAAAGTGTTGTAGAGTGCGAACAAACAAGGGAGATGTGGAGTGAGAGAGAGCTCGAGCCTGACAGGAAGAGAGCAAAAGAGCGTGCGAGATGGGGAGAGAGGAAGGGAGTGAGTCCAGGTGGAAGAGAGCGATTGAGCGACTGAGACCGAGAGGGTGAGAGAAAGCGAACATGTAGGTCGGGAGGTAAGAGAGCCTGGGTGGGAGAAAGTGAGCGAAAGAGTGAATCCAGGAAGTGAATAGTTATCGAGACAAAGTGGGAAAAAGCGAGCAAACGAGTGAGATCAGCAGGATGGGATGGAGTGAGCCTGGCTGCAAGAGAGTTTGAAAAATGAGACCTGGAAAAACTGAGGGAAAGTGGCTGGGTTGGAGAGGCCGAGTGAATGAGTGAGCCCGGGAGGAAGGAAGGCAGCGAGCATGGGTGGGAGAGCGCGAGTGAAAAACTGACACTTGGAGTGAGTTAGGAAACGAGTAAGATTGGCAGGGAGGGAGTGAGCACAGTGTCGGTGAGAGACAGCGAGCCTGGGGCTGGTAGAAAGGGCGAACTAATTAGATCAAGACGGAGGGCGGGAGTGAGCCTGGGTGGGAGATTGAGCAAAACAAGTGAGACCACGAGTGAGGAAACGAGCAAGAATAGCTGGGAGATCGTGAGAGAACAACAAAGAAAAGAAGGGAGGCGGAGTGCAAACCTGTTTGGAACAGAGTGAGCAAACAAGTGAGTCTGGAATAAAGGGAGGACGCGATACCTGCTGGGAGAGATCGAGGGTGAAGGAACAACTGAGGCATGGCGGAAGACAGTGCGTTAACAATGAGATCAGGATGGGGGGAGCGAGTGAAGCTGGGGGTGTGGAGCAGGCGAACTTCAAGACCGGGCGAAAGGAAACCAGTGAGCCTGTTTGGGAGACAGTGGGTAAACTACTAAGAACGGGAGGTAGGGAGAGACTAAGCGAGATTGGCAGGGAGCGAGCGAGGCTGGTTGGGTGAAGGCCAGCGAGCCTGGGGGCGGTAGACCGAGTGAACGAATGAGTTCCAGGAGAAGGGAGGAGCAAGCCTTGGTAGGAGTAATCGAACGAAAGATTGAAACCAAGAGGAAGGAAACGAGCAAGACTGGGTGGGAGATAGCGAGAGAACGAGCGTGTCAAGGAGGAATGGAACAAGCGAAACTGGGTGGAACAGAGCGAGCGAATAAGTGAGACCGGAAGGAAGGGAGGAAGGGAGCCTCAGTGGGAGAGCGCAAAGTAATGGACTTGAAAAGGATGGAGGAAGCAAGCGAGGCTGTGTAGAAGAGAGTGAGCAAAGAAGTAGATCAGGATAGAGTGAGTGAGCGAAGGTGGGGTGTAGAGCAAGTAATCGTCAAGACCAGGAGGGAGGGAGCAAGCAAGCCTGGGTGGAAGACAGAGAGTGAAAACGTGCGATCTTGACGGAGGAAGGAGAGACCCTATATGGGAGGCAACGAGTGAACAAGTCAGATGGGGAGGCAGGGAGTGAACGTACCCGGGTGGAAGAGACCGAGCATGCAAGTGAGACTCGGAGCGAGGGAAGGAGAAGGCCTGCCTGGGAGAGAAGAAGCAAACGAGTGAGGTGGGGAGGGAGGGAGCGAACGCACCTTGCTGGAAGAGAGTGAGAGTACCAGTGAGATGGGGAGCGATGAAGCGAGTGAGCCTGAGTGGGAGATGATGATTGACAGAGCGAGACCCGAAGGGAGGTAGTGAGCAGGCCTGGGAGTAAGAGGGTGAGCGAACGATTGAGACTGGTAGGGAGGATGCAAACGAATGAGCGAGTCCCCCGAGGAGGGTGGCAACGAGGCTGCGTGGGAGAGAGCGAGCGAGCCAATCTGACGAGGAGGTTGGGAGTGAGCAAACGAGCGAGACTGGGAGGGAGGAAGATGAGTGAGCGTACATGGGAAAAAGTGAGCGAACCTGTGAGGCCAGAAGTGAGCAAGTGTGCCAGGGTGGGAGAAAATGAGTAAACATTTGAGTTCAGGAGGGAGAGCATTATTGAGCCTACATCATAGAGCGTGAACAAAAGAGGAAGATTGGGAGAGAAAGAGAGACCAAGCGAGCCTGGGTAGAAGAGAACGAACCAATGAGTGAGACTTGGTGGGAGTGTGCAAGCGAATGAGAGGGACTTGCAGGGAGAGGGCGATTCAGCCTGTGTGTGAGACAACGAGCGAACAAGTGATAATAGGAGAGAGGGAGCTTGTGTGTCTTAGTGGGATTGAGTGCGCAAATGAGTCAGACCAAGAGGGAGGAAGCAAGAGAATCTGTTTTGGAGAGATCAAGTGAATGAATGAGATGGTGAGTGAAGAAGCAAACGTGCCGAGGTGGGAGCAAGCGTGTGGACGAGCGGGACTGGAAGGAAGGGAGTGAAAATTCCTGGGTGGAAGAATGTGAGTGAACGAGTCAGACTTGGAGGAAGGGAGTGAGCGAATGAAAGAGACCAGAAGCAAAACAGCGAGTGAGCCTGAGTGGGAAGGTACGAGAGAACAAGTGAGACCGGAAGGGAGGGAGTGAGTGACACTTGGTGAGAGAGAGCGTGCAAATGGGTGAGACCTGGAGGGAGGGACTGAATGAGACAGACTGATTGGGTGGGTGAGAGCGAACCAGCGAGTCAAATCATGTGTGTGGGAACGACCTTGGGTGGAAGACAGCGAGCGAACGAATGAACCAGGAGGGAGAGTGACTGTGAGCGAAACTGCGAGGGACCAGGAGGGCCCCGGTGGGTGAGAGTGAGCTAACAATTGATATTAGAAGGGAGACAGCAAGCGACCCTAGAATGGACAGAACGAATGAGGCCAGGAGAGAGAGAGCTAGCGAACGAGAGAGATGGGCAGAGAGTGTGAGAGTCAATCTGCTTTGCTGAGAAAGTGTGAGACCAAGACGGAAGGTGTGAGTGAATGAGCGAGACCCAACGTTGGCGGGGGGGAAGGGGAGTGGTGGAGAATGTGTGCAAGCCTGGGTGCTAGAGAACCATCGAACATGTGAGACCGTGAAGGACGGAGTAGCTGTGGCTTGGTGGCATTGAGAGAATGAATGAATCAGACCAGCAAGGAGGAATAGAGCAAGCCTGTTTGGAATAGTGTGAGCGAATGAGCATGACCAAGGAGGAGGGAATGAGCGGGCCTGGCTGAAACAGAGTGAGTGAACAAGGGAGTCCATGAGGGAGGGAGCGACCGTGCCATGTTTGGAGAGAGCGAGTAAATGTTTGAGACCAGGAGAGAAGTGGGGAATGAACAAGGGATACCGGGACGGGGAAAGTGAGCAACCTTGGGTGGGAGAGAATGATCAAACAAGTGAGACCAGGAAGGAGATGACAGAGAATGGGTGAATGTGTCAGACCAGGAGGAAAGTGTTGTTGTTGGTGGAAGTTTTAGGCACCTCCAGGAGACGCAGAGATTTCTTCACGATGACAAGCCTTTATTTACAAACAGAAGCTGTGCCCATCAGTGCAGTCAACCCCGAAAGCCCACGAACAGCAAGGATACATAAGCATAACCAATCACACTAAGTCTGCATTGCATTCACTTCAACAATCAGACTCTGCCTCAATTCTCTTGTGGACTGTTGCAAACCATCACGTTCCATTGTGTTCAACTTTCTTCATTTTTTGTCACTTGACCAGCCGCAGTCATGCAAGGTTGACTCGAGCCTGCCACCCGGAAAGTTTTTTAATTAAGGCGACATCGCAACATGTATTACATTTTAACTATCTGTTCATATTTACTATATATTTCATCATTTGAAACCTATTGACCTTGCACAAAGAATGGATACAATGAGGGCCGACCTTCAGAACTCAATGCACGTAGCTCCTGGCTGAAAAGTGGGTAGAAAAAAATAGAGCTTCAGTTCGTCGAGGGTTCTCCCTCTATCCCGAGAGTATCCCATCCAGAGACCCGTCCCCCATTGTCTAGAACTTGATAAAATAACCAGAAAACCTTACAGACTAAGCTTAATTTAAAAAAAAACAAAATTTAAAATGTCGTGGCGCCACATGATGTCGACACTGGATATTGGGTCATAATAATCGAGCGCTGAAACTTTTTCTTCTGAGATGGGAGATGACTGAGAACAGACAAACACATCGAAGATTTGCTCACGATGAGAAGTAACACACAGCATGGCAGAACGGCAAGGAAAATTAACACGATAGCAGCAACGATTCCAGTCTTGGGAAACCAAGTTACCCCCCGCCACATCACACTGAAGACGCTGTCTAACCAGTCAAAGAATGATGATGAGATCCTGCATTCTCCTTACCCTCTCTGCTCAGGTTTCTCAGCTTATCAATTGCCTCAGTTAACGACCCTTCAGGACTAATGATATTAGGTATGAAGTTACAGAGATGTTACACAAACATTACACAGACGCCACCTTTCTCAGCCAACAGACAGACCAAGGTCTGCCCATTTTTCCACGCCATTCTGCTGGTTGCATCCAACTGCTCAACTAATACTGAGAGGGCATCATTGGTGTAATTAGTAAGTCTCTTCTGGTGGTAGTATATACAATTAATCCATTCAGCATTTTTCCTAAAACCAATCAAAGGGAAAAGTACTTCCCAGCCCGCAGCAATGTGGTTTCTGGGCTTGAATTCATTAGGGATGCCTCTTGGCTGCCCTATGCTGTCAATGCCCATCTCTTAGTCAGGTACATAATGTTTCCTGTTTCGAAGCAGTATCTGTTGAAGTGGTGTGTCAAACTGATCCTTTGGGGTAATAGCCATTTTCTTTAGTAGCATAACTCGCGTACTGGTGCCTCTGAATTGCAGGGGAAGTGTTGGCCTTAATCCTTATTCCATGGCACACAATAACGAAGTATCGGCGAACAAGATAAGCTGGGCATCCAAATCAGTATCTGCAAGTTGGACACCTGCAACAGTCACTACGCCCATGTCCAGGTGCATTTTCCCACACATTGGCCAATCAGGACATTACTACGCTGCGTGAAGCATTCAAAACCAACCTGGTGATGGAGGGCAAGGGCCTGTATTTGTAATGTACCGTTGGCTTTGAAGGTAGAGCGAGGAATACTGTAATTATATTTTAGGATGTGTTCACTTTGATCAAATTGGGGAAATCCCTGTTACAACATATACAAATATGGGCAACAGGGCGTATTGGTTGGACAGGTGAGGTAACAGGTGAGGTAACAAGTGAGGTAACAGGTGATGTTGTACAAGTCGATTACAAGGCAGCGCTTTATTCTGCGATCCATAATTACATTGTGGCATTCCTATCCCATTGACCTCAGTTCATTTGATTAAAATGTCACAACGCTTCCAGAACCTGCGCCTTCAGAGGGTGTTGCCACCACCTATTCACTAAATCTATCAATCACCACCAACATACATTTTTTTCCCTCTCACTATCTTTAAAATGTTCACATAGTCAATCAACAAATGTTTGAAAGGTCCTTTGGGCACTGATCTGGGGCCTATAGGGTTTGATGTTCCCTTTCTAGCATGATACTGAGCGTATATCCCGCATTGTGACAGGATGTAATCCGCTGTCGTGATCCCCGACCCAAAAGTGTAGCACTGGGGCTGGCTGTCCGCATTTCAGTATCTCCTCGGGAATGGGTTGTTCAGCAATGACTGCTGGGCGGGGATTTGAGGTCAGTTCCTCCCCCAGTGGTATCTTGGTCCGACTCCACCCTGCCAGGACTGGCACACAACGACGGCATTTGACATATACGATTTCACCTGCCAATTTGATCGTGTTTCAGTCTGGTTCAAGCCAATCCAATAGGAAACTACCATTTGCCTCATTTGCGACTGTAAAATTCTGGACTGCTTCATATAGTTTTTCGAATCATGTCAGTGAAACTGGAAGGAATACAGAGCAAAAACATAAGATTTAACAAACGTCAGTCAGCTTTGCGAGTGCTTTTCACTCAAGGGCTGGATAACCCTTCTGTCAGATGGCCACTTATTTCAAGATGATAACACACGTCACTCTGAGAATTTTACTGCTTGTATATCTGTATAATCCTTTGAACATATTAAGCAAATTGGGCCGGTTTGTTCTTGTGGTTGGGGCATGCTTCATTCACATTACTCTGATTCTCGGGGTGGCCCCTGGTTTAGGATGGTTCAGGCCACTCATCCCCAATATATTGGCTTTGAAGACTGGACGTTTCATTTTCAAAATAAGGAAAGGTTGTAATGAGGCGGTTTGCTGGGGAGAATCAGAAATTTTTAGGGGCTCAGTGGGTATCCAGGACACATGACACATTTCGATGCTCTGTAATATAAGAACAGGAAAATTGAACAGTTGAGAGGAAAGGTCACATCCAAGCATGTGAGATATGCTTGAAAATAGCTCTCTCTTAAAAGGGCCTTTTCGATTAGTAATCTGTGTGGCAGACGTTCCTAACAAGGAGTAAAGAAGACACAGGAAGATCAGAAGACAAGAATTTTGAACGGGCCATCCTGTGCAAGGAAATCAAATGCTTTTAGCTCGAGGATCAGAGCACGATAACTGCACTCTTAAACAAAATGGCCATCGGTGCTCTACGCATATGCGTGTGTCACTCAGTAAATTTTACTTAATTTAATGGTTATATTAGAGATGCACAAAAGGCAGTTACTGCACATATTAACAAAAAGCAAATGGCAAGCGCCCACGCCAAACCACACAAGATGTCAAAGAGGTGCGATCTCTTTATGAGTGTTCTTTGCTCTCAATGTGAAAAGCTCACACCTGTGTCACATTCACGTCACTTGTCGCTGACTGAATCAGAAAGAACGAGTGTCACTAGAGCTGCATCTGTCTGGCTTTCTTATCCCACTTCCCCACTCACGGAACCCGATTACGTTTTCCTGCTCCTCTGTGACAAAATGAAAAGAAACTGGATGCAATGTCATTAATAGCCTGTCTGTCATTTCCTCAGCTTCTGTTCCAAACTGGCTTAGTTATCAGGGAACGCATTAATATTAGTCACTCCATGACAGTGCACGTCAAAATATTCATCTGAGATTGTAACTTCATTCATTTCTTTTGCTGACTGATTGAGTTACTAACACGCAAACTACTCCAAAACATGATTCATGACGTCTCGTGATGATTCCCGCACGTTGGAAAGATCATAATATCAAAGGACCATAAGACATAGGAGTGGAAGTAAGGCCATTCGGCCCATCGATACCACTCCGCCATTCAATCATGGCTGATGGGCATGTCAACTCCACTTACCCGCATTCTCCCCGTAGCTCTTAATTCCTTGTGACATCAAGAATTTATCAATCACTGCCTTGAAGACATTTAGCGTCCCGGTGTCCACTGCACTCCATGGCAATGAATTCCACAGGCCCACCACGCTCTGGCTGAAGAAATGTCTCAGCATTTATGGTTTGAATTTACCCCTCTAATTCTAAGACTGTATCTACGGGGCCTAGTCTCCTCGCCGAACGGAAACAACTTCCGAGCGTCCACCATTTCCAAGCCATGTATTATCTTGTAAATTTCTATTAGATCTGCCCTTCATCTGCTAAACTCCAATGCATACAATCCCAGGATCCTCAGCCGATCCTCGTATGTTAGATATAACATTCCAGGGATCATCCGTGTGAATCTCTGCTGGACATGCTCCAGTGCCAGTATGTCCTTCCTGAGGTGTGGGGACCAAAACTGGACACAGTACTCCAAATGGGGCCTAACCAGAGCTTTATAAACTCTCAGTAGCACAACAGTGCTTTTATATTCCAACCCTCTTCAGATAAATGACAACATTGCATTCGCTTTCTTACTTACGGACTCAACCTGCATGTTTACCTTGAGAGAATCCTCGACTAGCACTCCCAGATCCCTTTGTACTTTGGGATTATGAGTTTTCTCACCGTTTAGAAAGTAGTACATGCGTGTAAACTTTTTTTCCAAAGTTAAAGACCTCGCATTTGCTCACATTGAATTCCATCAGCCATTTCCTGGACCACTCTCCCAAACTGTCTAGATCCTTCTGCAGCCTCCCCTCTTCCACAGTACTACCTGCCTGTCCACCTAACTTCGTATTATTGGAAAACGTCGCTAGAATGCCCCCAGTCCCTTCATCCAGTTCATTAATATATAACGAGAACAGATGCGGCCCCAACACTGAACCCTGCGGGACTCCGCTTGTCACCAGCTGCCATTCCGAAAAAGAGCCTTTTAATCCCAACTCTCTGCCTTCTGTCAGACAGCCAATCTTCAATCTATACCAGTAGCTCACCTCGAACATCATGGACCCTGACCTTACTCAGCAGTCTCCCGTGTGGCACCTTATCAACGGCCTTTTGGAAGTCTAGATAGACCACAACCACTGGATTACCCTGGTCTAACCTACTTGTCACCTCTTCAAAGAATTTCAACAGATTTGTCAGGCACGACCTCCCCTTACTAAATCCATGTTAATTTGTTCTAATCTGACCCTGCTCTTCTAAGAAGTTAGAAACCTCATCCTTAATGGGTATTCTAGAATTTTACCAACAACCGAGTTTAGGCTAATTGACCTATTATTTTCCATCTTTTGTCTTGATCGTTTCTTGAACAAGGGGGTTACAACAGCAATTTTCCAATCATCCAGGACTTTACCTGACTCCAGTGACATTTGAAAGATCTCAACCAAAGCCTCCGCTATTTCCTCAGCCACTTCCCTCAGAAATCAAGGATGTAGCACATCGGTGCCAGGAGATATATCAATTTTAAGACTTTTTAGCTTTTCTAGAACTTTCTCTTTTGTAACAGCAATCATAATCAACTCATCCCCCTGTCTCCCCTTAAAAGCAAAAGACAGCAGCCAAATGAGACCTCTCAGAAACTACTTCGGGATAGATTTCAGAGAGACTCCACATACGGAATTTGTGTTGCACTCTGACACAAGCTAATCAGCCTTTCCCATGAATTGAACCTGTGCAAGATCAGCAAATACAGTACTGCTTTTTGGAGAAGGATCAGACTATGTTGAATACTTCCTTTTATCAGAATGGTCGTGGGTGGAGTGTACATCTGCGCATATTCAGTACCTGTCTTAAGATAAGCTTAACAATGTTTCACAAAGTAATTAATTGGAATTGCATTCCTTTTCAACACTACAGCAGGTATGTGCGAGCAAATTCTTAGCTAGGGTTGCTGACGAGCGAAGCAAGGAAGAAATCTCTTTTCATGGCAATCCAAATTACTGCTGTCTGGAAAAAGGCTGTTGCTGCCCGTTTCAAACAGGGGAACGTTCGCGCATGAAGCAAATGTAATGCCCACTACACTACTGGAGACTGGAGTCTATTATAAAGGATGAAATTACGGCACATCTGGATAATAGTAACAGGATAGGACAGAGTCAGCATGGATTTATGAAGGGGAAATCATGCTTGACTAATCTTCTTGAGTTTTTTGAGGATTTAACTCGGAAGATGGACGAGGGAGATCCAGTGGATGTAATGTACCTGGACTTTCAGAAAGCTTTTGATAAAGTCCCACACAAGAGGTTAGTGAGTAAAATTAGGGCGCACGGGATTGGGGGCAAAGTGCTAGATTGGATAGAGAATTGGTTGGCTAATAGGAAACAAAGGGTAGTGATTAACGGGTCCATTTCGGAATGGCAGGCAGTGACCAGTGGGGTACCGCAGGGATCCGTGCTGGAACCGCAGCTTTTTACAATATATGTAAATGATATAGAAGATGGTATCAGCAATAACATTAGCAAATTTGATGATGATACAAAGCTGGGAGGTAGGGTGAAATGTGATGAAGATGTTAGGAGATTACAGGGTGACCTGGACAAGTTAGGTGAGTGGGCAGATGCATGGCAGATGCAGTTTAATGTGGATAAATGTCTGGTTATCCACTTTGGTGGCAAGAACAGGAAGGCAGATTACTACCTCAATGGTATCAAATTAGGTAAAGGGGCTGTTCAGAGAGATCTGGGTGTTCTTGTCCACCAGTCAATGAAGGCAAGCATGCAGGTACAGCAGGTCGTGAAGAAGGCTAATAGCATGCTGGCCTTCATAACAAGAGGAATTGAGTACAGAAGCAAAGAGGTGCTTCTGGAGCTGTACGGGGCCCTGGTGAGACCACACCTGGAGTACAGTGTACAGTTCTGGTCTCCAAATTTGAGGGAAGACATTCTGGCTATTGAGGGAGTGCAGCGTAGGTTCACGAGGTCAATTCCTGGAATGGCAGGATTGCCTTACACGGAAAGACTGAAGCGATTGGACTTGTATACCCTTGAGTTTAGAAGACTGAGAGAGGATCTGATTGAAACGTACAGGATTATGAAAGGATTGGACACTCTGGCAGGAGGAAACATATTTCCGCTGATGGGGGAGTGCCGAACCAGAACACACAACTTAAAAATACTGGGTAGACCATTTAGGACAGAGATGAGGAGAAACTACTTCACCCAGAGAGTGGTGGCTGTGTGTAATGCTCTGCCCCAGAGGGCAGTGGAGGCCCAGTCTCTGGATTCATTTAAGAAAGAATTGGATAGAGCTCTTAAAGATAGTGGAGTCAAGGGTTATGGAGATAAGGCTGGAACAGGATACTGATTGGGAATGATCACCATGATCATATTGAATGGCGGTGCAGGCTCGAAGGGCTGAATGGCCTACTCCTGCATCTATTGTCTATTGTCTATTGTCTATTGTCTATTGTCTATTGACTACAGCAACAAGCCTCGCTACCAGTTGGTGCTCAGAGCCGTCCAGCCGTTGTAGCTGTTGAATGCTTCATTTTCTGTTTCCTATAGCTCGTTGTTGTCCACCGTAGTTGGCAGCATTGAAAAATTAAGAAAATCACGTGAAATTGCTCGCAAACTATAGACAAGTATACTGTTAGCGTAGCAAGATTTGCACTGCCGTGCCATTCTGAATTGAACAGCATAAAATTCTCAGCAGCGTAGGGCAGAGGCGTGACATTCTGGAATGTTTATAAACTGGTTATTTCAGCTTCTTTTTCTCAGGGTAGTGCAAGTTGAAAACTCGAGACATTGGATTCAAGTGAGAGGGGTAAAACGTCAAAGGGTCCTGAGTCATATTCCCCACGAAGAAGATTGTGCATGTGTGGAGTGGGCTACCAGCGGAAGTGGCGGAGGCTGGTTCTCTCACAAGATTTCAAAGGCACTTAGATGAGTATGTGGATAGGAAAGCTTTATAGGCATATGGACCAATCCTGATAAATGGGACATAATTAATTTAGACAATGCGGTCAGCATGGACGAGATACGCTGTAGAGTTTGTTTCCATGCTGTGTACATCAGTGACGCCATGTTGCTTAACCGACTTGAATAGATTACTTTTAGCGGGGCTTGCCATCTGTCTCTGTGGCACAATATTTTAATCTGTTCGACTGTTCACCGGAAAGGTAGTATTGTGAAGCACTGCAGAAGCGACTGACTTCCGTACTTTTCCCCCCACTTTGAAATAATCCCAGATCTTCAGTTGAGGATTTTTGCTGCCGGAAGTTACCTCACAAACCGTGTTACCTCATAATGCATTGAATGAGTCGGTAAACAGACAATACATAACGAGGAAACAAGGAAAAATGACAAACTAAATGCGTTTTCAGATAAACCGAATTATGAATGCCGTCTGTGAGACTGTCCGAGGGCAATGACTTAAACTAATCGCATAACTTGCAGCAGGGCAATTCCAACTGGTCCTCCAAACACCTTGGAAGCTTAGTGCATCACAACTTCCCGGAAAGTGCTGAAATGAGATAAATCAAACAACACAATAAGAATGGGCGACGAAAAGTGTATTTTACCAAGAACAGTCTTGATTAGATGAGCTTTCTCTTCCGATCAACAATGCGGGAGTGCATGTAGTGTATCAGCAGCATCCGTCTCCTGGCTAGAAATTAAGGAAGTGAGATAAATTTAAGATCAGATGACATCGCAATTAATTGGAATTATTTTCACCTTCATCACAGCACCAAATAACGACGAGTAGAGTCACTGCAGGATTTTGTTGCACAACGGCGATGAAATAGCAATCTCCTTTCGTTTTCAGTGAAAACAGCGAACACACAATTTGCCTGGAACATGAAGAAGCGGTGGAACTGCTGAAATCGGTGACTTTTCATGTGGGAGGCGAACGTGATCGCGAAGCGCAGACAGTGACCAAGTGGAGAGTCTGCACTCTCCCACAACACAGGTCGGTTTCCAAGAAGGAAATTCGACCTGTTGTGTTGAACATAAGTGCAATAGGGTTCAACAACTGCAGCATGATATGCAATCTGCACAAATGGCAGCTGTGGTGCTCGCACCCAAACTGCTTAGAGATTGGAACCTAAATCCAGCACCTTAACACGCTCGGTCACGCTACCAGCCAAAGTGCTAAAGTAGTTTTGTATGGTTTCTTTGGTACACCTTCAAAACAACAGAAACAAAGTCACAGTGGAAGAGTTCCACGATCCCTATCCTGGTCGCAGGGCTGCTTGGATGTGCCTGGCACAATATCAATTTTGCAGCAGATAATGCCATGACTTCTATCCATACAAAAATTAATATAAAGCTGAATCTCCCTTCTGAGACTCGATTGAGCTACAAATGTAATGTGTGTGCGAGTGAGAGTCTGAAACATGAATACAGGCTGCGTTAGAACATGGAGACTCAAGACCTACCTATGTGACTCTTGCATCTGGAGACAAAATGGTTCCCTGCGCATACATGTCTAACTGCAACTAGTCTCTAAAGCAACAGTAATGATTTACTACTCGATAGCAAAACTCGATTGATAAAATGAGGAAGTGCTTAACCACGCCGCTCAGCCGCAGTACTTTGTATCACAAGGTAAGAAAGCTTTAATCGTTATGACCTCAGTTGTTTCGCAGTTAATATCATTGGATCAAACAACTATCAATGAAGAGATACCATGTATTGATTGGTAATTATCTGAATAAACTATGCGATTATGCCTTACGCTCTGCTTTATGAAAAGAATAAAATTAACTCTGTGGTAAGACAGCATGTGCAGTTCCTCCGATACGGAATTACATAATATCTGCGTTTCTGGACGTTGTATCTCCGGCAATATTGGAAACAAAGAGTGAAGTTTTAACATTAAGACCGAAAGCGCGTGTTCATTGACCAATCACAGAACTGAGAGATCACTCCCACCCCCTCTGGGTTCCGAACTTCATGAGAAAGTGCATTCCGTAATGTTTTGTCAACAAACCATGAGCTGCATTCCCCTACTGGAATTTAGATTCTTGCTTTGGTAAATGATATGACCAATTACTCGAAACAGAATAACATTCGCGTTTACATGCAACAAGAAAATTACCAGACACAGAGAAAATGTACAAGCTGAGCAGGCCGTATACCAGGTCTTACCATATAGCATAGTTACAGTTACCATGTCTGTCGTGCAGAATAAGGAGAAGAAGGTTCTCCACCTGAAAAACTGAGTTTGCATTAGAATCCGTGAAGAACAGATCACATTTTGAGGCTGTTCGAACCTCGGTGCCTTTGTCATAAAGCTGCTCTCTTTTTACCGAACAGCTGTTTCTTGGATCAAGGAGAAACTGCTCTCGACTTTTTTTTTCAGAGGGGCAATAAAACTGGCCGGACTCCTATCAGTCTTTTTTTGGTACAGAGATGAAAAAAGCTATTGAGAGGCCTTCAGACCAAAGTGGTCATGCTTTAGAGTGACCTGTATAAAGAACGTGGAGTGGTCAGTGCTTTAGTAAGCTCGGGTGGGACGTTTTAGTTTAGTCTGTACACGGAGGTCAATAGGGAGCTGTGTGGATGCTCTTCTCTTTTCTGTCCTTCAACTTCAACCTGTAAGTATGTGTTCCACTTATATTAGGTATTAAATGGAGTTTGCTTAGTGGGACTGTTGTGTGTATTCGGAACAGCATAATTAAGTCCAGCTGGATAGGTTGTGTTCTATCGGGTTTCTTTATTCTGTTTTTTTGTTCTTCATTGCGTAAGATTGTGAACAATATTTTATGCCTGTTTTTAAATCTAGCAGTCAACGTAGCGGTCTTACCCCAGGTAATTTTCACTGAACACTTATGAAACAAATTGCAAAGTTAGTACTAGGGCTGCCTCTTAAGAATGTTTTGAGTTTGGGGACTTTTTGCGTTGTTTTAGACAGCGAGTGGTCGGTGCTTTTATTTTGGATGTTTGGTTGGCTAGACAAACCTTAGGCTAGAAATGACACTTTCAGTCGACAAATGTTCTCTCTATATGGATGTGGTGAAATTGGAAGGTTTGGAAAAAGTGAGTAAGATCTCATTGCGAGAATTAGCAGAGAAACTGGAAATGGAACTATGTGCTTCTGTGAGGGAAGGACAGATAATTACAGTAGTAGCTCACTATTTGAAACTGCTGGAGAAACCATCAGCATCTATACAGATTGCAAGATTTCAATTGCAAATGAAGCAGTTTGAGTTGAAGGTGAGAGATAAGGAAGGGACAGAATAAATGAACCTGCTTGTGTTACCATTAAACACAGAAGAGAAAGAAAAGGAGAGAGCATTTGAACTTCAAAAGGAAAGTCAGCTTGAAAGGCCGGAGATAAAGCCTGAGGCTAGGCTCATTGTGGAAGTAGTGCATATTCATTTGAAGAACAGATAGCTAAATCAGCAATGTTAGCAGATGAGGTGCCGAAGATTATGAGCTCGATCACAAAACACGGTTTGGTTACCGAATCTTCTTCAGTCCATGAGGGATCTAAATTGGGCAAAAACATAACGTGACGTGGAAAGGGAAAGTTAGATCTGAGTGAAGATCATAATCATAATTTAACATGAGTTAAAAAGTAGAGACGCTTGAGGCGAATAAATTAGTCAAAATGCTCCGTTATTTTCATGGTAATAATGTCGGCCACACGAAATCACAATGCTGGTCGGCTCGGGGAAAGCCAGATATAGGAAATCTTGGAAGTGTTTTTGGGTTGTAACAGAAAGCACAAGGAAAGTTAGATCAGAGTGTACAAGATGATAAGAGTTGGAGAAAGGAGAAAATAGCAGATTTTCTCCAAATATGCACTAAAGGGAAATGTTTATTCACATAGGCCAGGAGTAGTAGTCAAAAAGGTAACATTATTAAAGGACACAGGATCCTCCCAGTCTGGAATGCTGAAGAATAACGATATAAGCACTCCTGATAGACGATTGCCCGAAAACGTGCTGTTAACAGGGATTCATGGTAAGACAAAACGTGTTCAATTATGTGAAGAGAGGCTAGAGAGTCAGAAAAGAGCGGATAAATTGTGGTAGGCGTACTGGACAAACTCTCAGCTCCAGGAATACAATTTGTCCTTGCATATGCAATAGCCGATTCACCGGAAGTTGTGCTTCCTACTCTAGTAGAAAAGCTAATGGGGACATAGACAATTGAAGTCATGGGGAACGTTTATCCAGAAATTTTCCCTGGTTGTGTGACCTCAAGATCACAGCGGCACAAGCTTAAGCAGAATAGATTAAAAGGCACAGATAAAGAAGCTGGCGTAGTGTTATCTGAAACTTGCCCTCATCAAATAACTGAAACAGAGAAGGAGCAAATACGAAAAAAATCCAGTATTTTAGCTCGACTAAGCTGATCGAATTACAGCAGAAAGATGAGGAGTTATAACAGTTATATCAAAAGGCATTTCCTGAGAAAGAAAGCGAATGCATTCCACTGTGATATTACTTAAAAAATGATGTCTTAATAAGGAAATGGAGACCATCACACATTCAAACAGATGGGAAATGGGCAGAAATTCTTCAAAATGTTTTGCCAGTGGGGTACAGAAATTGAGGTGCTGCGAGTGGCGCATGAGCTACAACTTGGAGGTCATTTACGGGTAAGAAAAACACAGGCAAAAATATAAAGAAAGGTTTTACTGGCTTGGACTACACAAAGATGTAATTGAATTTTGCCAGATATGCCAGACATGTCAGCTAATCGGACAACCACAGGCATAAATAAAGCCTGCTCGATTTCCAGAAGTGAACACATTATGCAATATCATTGGCAAAAGGGTTTCACAAAAAGCTACTTACTTTGTTTTTACTAGATACGAACCACTAATAGAGATTCCAGGCAGATCAAGGAACAATTTTGACATCAAAACTATTCAAGAAGGTTGTGGATAACTTGGGAATAAAGCAATTCAAATCTGCTGCGTACCATCCAGTAAACCAGGGAGTGCGAGAGAGATGGCACCAAACATTAAATACCTTGGTGCTTCTGCTACTTCCAGTAACAGGTCAGCATTTACACGCAAGGTTCAGTGGAACGTAGCAAACTAAAAGGAAATTGAGTGAGGTCAGCTACTTGATAACGACTTCAGGCAGGAAGAACCCTCAGAATGTATCATGTGGATATGCTCAAAAGGTACTTTAATTGGGAAGGAAAGTGAGAGGAGAAGGTGTTAATGATTACAGTACAGATGAAAGAACCAACTTCAGGTGATTCTGTATTGGATATTCCTCAAACCAAATTGGACAATGAGGAATTTGTCTAAAATTGGGAGAGACGAATGAGTTAGCATCCACAGGAAAATTGAAATGACCTGAAAGAGATATTACTATGACATTGAAAGAAATTTGGAAGTAAACTGGGCAGTACTGATTGAATTGTGCAAGACATAGATACTGGAGATGCTGCATTGATTAAGGAACATCTTTTTCGGCATTACCCTCGAAAGATGACACAGGCTCAGAAGCAGATAGAGCGCATGCTTCAATATGATATAATCAAACTGTGTTAGAGTGACTGCTGCTCACTGAGAGTTATGGTGCTAAAGCCAGATGTTACCCAACGTTCTTATGTGGACTTTTCCGAAGTTAGCGCTATTACAAAGACTGATGCCTAGTTAATTCCACGGTTGGAGGACTGTTTTGAAAAAGTTGAACAGGCAACTTACATTTCTAAGTTCGACTTGCTCAGAGGCTGCTGTCAAGTACAATATTCAGAGAGAGCAAAGACGATTTGAGGTTTCGTAACACCAAATTGACTAGACCAGGTCAAATTCATGCCATTTGGTATGAACAACGTTCGAGCCCAGCCATATTTGAGTTGGTTGCTAGATTGACTAACTGTATGGTATACATTGCTGACCTGGTGATTTTTTATCCACTCACGGAAGAAATATGTACAGCATTTATCAGACATATTGGATCGATTTCTGAAGACATGTTTGGTGGTAAATCTAGATAAAAGTGAATTTTCCAAAGCGCAAGTCACCTTTTTTGGTTCATGTTATTTGACATGGAAAAATGCCCCCCCAGGAGATGCCAAAATGGAAGTAATTGCCGAATTTCCAACACTGGCATTGATAAAAGCAGTATTACCTTTCCTGGGTTGAGTGGACTTTACAAATGGTTTGTGCCAAAACTTATCAGTGTCGCTGTTCCATCACCGAATTGCTATAAAATCGCAAGAACATTCAGGAGACAGATAATTGTCAAAAGGTATCAACAGCATAAAAACTGTATTAACCACTACCTCAGTGTTAGCCACACTGGAATACATGAGGCCTTTCAAGGTGGTCATCAATGCCAGTGATGTGGATATCAATGTGGTGCTCCTGCAGGAGGATGAAGAGGAAATAGAAAGACCCATATGGTATTTTTCTAGGAAGTTGAACGTTCATCAACAGAAATATTGAAAAATGAAGAAAGAGGTTTTCAACTTGGTGTTGGGGCATTACAAAATTTCAGTGTGTATATTACCTGCAATGCATCTGAGACAATCATATACACTGATCACAACCCATTGACATTTGTGGAAAGATTTAAGGCTAAAATGCCAGACTGTTCAGATAGAGCTTGTTGATGAGGCCAGTCAATTTCACAATTGTGCATGTGGCAGGTCGCGAAAACGTGATTGCCGATGCATTATCGAGACTCAAATAAGATGTGGAAATGTTCGGTGTTGGGTGTGCCGTGGCCTGAATTTGTATGGTTGCGCATGTTTGCATGATTATAATTCGTGTAGTGTATATGTGTGTTTACACGACTAACCTGGTTTTGAACGGTTAAAAATGAAACCTTTTTTTGTAATGATGGTTCATTTTTTTAAGTGTACATTTGTCACAAAGCTAATCCCTTTTTAAGAAGAGCTGTTCCTTGGCTCAAGGAGACATTGTCCTTTGATTTTTTTTTCAGAGGGGCAAAAAAACGAACCAGACTCCGACAGATTGGTACAGATTTTGAAAAGCCGTTTGTTGCGATGTAAACAGATGAGACTTCCTGCCAAAGTGGTCACGCTTTAGAAGCGATCTTTATAATGAAAGAGAAATGGAAGCTCTTTAGTTTGCTCGGTGAGCAATTGTATTGCAGTCTGAACAAGGAAGTACAGCAGGGAGCTGGATGGAATCTTGAATCCTCAGAAGAGTATAAAGTAAGTAGAAGTATACTTAAGAGGGAAATCAGGAGGGCAAAACGGGTACATGAGATAGCTTTGGTAAATGTAATTAAGGAGAATCCAAAGGCGTTTTACAAATATATAAAGGACAAAAGTGTAACTAGGGAGAGAATAGGGCCCCTCAAAGATTAGCAAGGCGGCCTTTGTGTGGAGCCACAGAAAATGTGGGCGATACTAAATGAATATTTTGCATCAGTATTTACTGTGGAAAAGTATATGAAAGACAAAGACTGGAGGGAAATGCATGGTGACATCTTGCAAAATGTCCAGATTACAGAGGAGGAAGTGCTGGATGTCTTGAAATGGTTAAAGGTGGATAAATACCCAGGCCCTGATCAGGTGTACCCGAGAACTCTGGGAATCCAGAGAAGTGATTGCTGGGCCTCTTGGTGAGATAATTTTATCAACGATAGTCACAGGTTCTGGAAGACTGGATGTTGGCAAACGTGGTGCCACTGTTTAAGAAGGCTGGTCAGGACAAGCCAGGGAACTACAGACCAGTGAGACTGACCTAGGTGGTGGGCAAGTTGTTGGAGGGAATCCTGAGGGACAGGATATACATGCATTTGGAAAGGCAAGGACTGATTCGGGATAGTCAACATGGGTTTGTGCGTGGGAAATCATGTCTCACAAACTTGTTTGTGTTTTTTTTTCTGAAGTAACAAAGAAGATTGATGAGGGCAGAGCAGTAGATGTGGTCTGTATGGACTTCAGTAAGACATTCGACAAGGTTCCCCATGGGAGACTAATTTGCAAGATTAGATCTCATGGAAGACAGGGAGAATTAGCCATTTGGATACAGAACTGGCTCAAAGGTAGAAAACAGAGGGTGGTGGTGGTGGGTTGTTTTTCAGACTGGAGGCCTGTGACCAGTGGAGTGCCACAAGGTTTGGATGCGAGCATAAGAGGTGCACTTAGTAAATTTACAGATGACACCAAAATTGGAGGTGTCGTGGACAGCGAAGACGGTTACCTCAGATTACACCAGGATCTTGACCAGATGTGCTAATGGGCTGAGAAGTGGCAGATTGAGATTAATTCAGATAAATGTGAGGTGCTGCATTTTGGGAAAGCAAATCTTAGCAGGGCTTATACACTTAATGGTAATTTCCTAAGGAGTGTTGCTGAACAAAGAGACCTTGGAGTGCAGGTTCTTAGCTCCTTGAAAGTGGAGTCACGGGTAGATAGGATAGTGAACAAGGCGTTTGGTATGCTTTACTTTATTGGTCTGAGTATTGAGTGCAGGAGTTGGGTGGTCATGTTGTGGCTGTACAGGACATTGGTTAGGCCACTGTTGGAATATTGCGTGCAATTCTGGTCTCCTTCCTATTGGAAAGATGTTATGAAACCTGAAAGGATTCAGAAACGTTTTCCAAGGACGTTGCCAGGGTTGGAGGATCTGAGCAACAGGGAGAGGCTGAACAGGCTGTGGCTGTTTTCCCTGGACCGTCGGCGGCTGAGGGATGACCTTATAGATGTTTACAAAATTATGACGGGCATGGATAGGATAAATAGGTAAAGTCTTTTCCCTGGGGTCGTGGAGTCCAGAACTAGAGGGCACAGGATGAGCGTCAGTGGGGAAAGATATAAAAGAGATCAACATTTTCACGCAGAGGGTGGCACGTACATGGAATGAGCTGCCAGAGGATGTGTTAGAGGCTGGTACAATTGCAACATTTAAGAGGCATTTGGTTGGGTATATGAATAGGAAGGCTTTGGAGGGATATGGGCCGGGTGCTGGCAGGTGTGACTAGATTGGATTGGGATTACTGATCGGCATGGATGGGTTGGACCAAAGGGTTTGTTTCCATGCTGTACATCTCTATGACTCTGTGACTCTTCTGACTTTCAATTTCAACTTATATTTTTGCGTTCCATTTGTACTGGTTATTACTGCTGATTGGGACTG
The DNA here is from genome assembly GCF_047496795.1 of Chiloscyllium punctatum. NCBI lineage: Eukaryota > Metazoa > Chordata > Chondrichthyes > Orectolobiformes > Hemiscylliidae > Chiloscyllium > Chiloscyllium punctatum. Next base: position 37,363,745 of record NC_092773.1, read on the forward strand.
TTGTGTGCATTTAGAGCAGCTTAACTGACTCTCGCTGGAGAGACTGAGTTCTCTCGGGATTCTTTATTCTGTTCTTTGTGGTTCATTGTTTAATTTTATGAATAATGGTTTGTCTTTTTAAATATCTAGTCATTATGCTATCTCACTCCGTGTAATTTTCACTGCACATGTACAGGAACAAATTGCAAAGTTAGGTCAAGGGCTCCCTGAATAAGAGAGTTTTGTGTGGTCTGGCCTAGGTAATAACACTGGTACAGTTTATCATTTTCCTTCAATTTCACCTGAACTATGCATTTTCCTGCAGAGCTTTCCACACCTGGATATGAGCAACTGACACATGTCTTGCCAGCTGAGTTGGAAACCTACGTGGGAATCGATAACAAACGACTCGGTCATTTTTTTTTTCTAATTCCATGGTGCTTATTTAGAGATGCATAAATAGCAGTCTCTAAATACATTGACACAAGGTAAAATACGATCCATCCCGCGAGATGACAAAGTGGTGTTAACTGTACATAACTCCATTTTGTTCGAGACGTGTAAATCTCTCCTGCCTGAGGTGCTATAATGTCTCTTTTAGATTTTTTTTAAAACTAGAAACCCTTCAGTGTTGAAGCAGGCCCTTGAGCCCAACATATCCAAACCGCCCCTCCGAAGATTATCCAGCCCGACCCATTATTGTTGGTGACTGAATCAGAACGAAAGGGTTTCTCCAGAACTGCATGTGCCTCTATTTGTTGTCTGAGCACAGCCCCCGCACCCACCCACCCCCAACACCCGTTAACGTTTCTGCTCCTCTTTGATATTAAGAAAAGGAAATGGATTAATTGTCATTTGGTAGCCTGTCTGTCATTTCCTCCGTTTGATTTTGGACATGGTTAAATTTAAGAGCAATCGTTACTGTGGAAAGTTCTATGTGATGGAAAGTCAAGACGTTCATCTGAAACTGTAAATTGATTCATTCCTGTTGCTGACTGAATGGGCTGCTGCTATATAAACTACTCCAATATATCAGGTGTTGATCCTCGCACGTTGAGAAACAGTAGACAACATCCAAATGAGGCCTGTCTGAGATTATGTTTGATTACCTTTCCATGAGAGGATAGATCAGGAATGTGTGGTGTATCGGCAAATTAAGTTTCTCCTTGGCTTTGAAACGGGCCACCTTCACGGAAAAGAAATGCAGTACTACTGTTAAACAACGGATCAGGGGACTGTTTCTGCACCCTAAAACGGGCTGGCCATCGGTGATGTTGACATTGGCCCATGTTCAACACTAGGGAGTACAGAAACATAACTAAGTTTCACAGAACTATTAATTGTTCACCACTAGAGCAGATATCGGCCAGCAAATTCAAAGCCAGATTTACTAATGAGAGCAGCATGCAAGGAATCTTTGTTCACTACAATGCAAACGATTTCCGTTTGGAACAAGGCTGTTTTCGCCCTTTTCTGAATGAAGGGTCACTCATCTGTTAGGTCAATCTGATAACCACTAGAGCACGGAAACGAACCCCGCCAATTCTGGATGCTCAGAGTCATACAGCACTGATATCTTCAGACATTCAACACATTATCCTTCTGTTTCATGTCGATTTATGCCGTCCAGCGTTATTTGCATTATTCAAAAATAATGAGAGTGAAGTGAATTTGCTCGGAAAATATTTAATCATAGAATCATAGAGACATACAGCATGGAAACAGGCCCTTCGGCCCAACTCGTCCATGCCGACCAGATATCCCAACCCAATATATTCCCACCTGCCACCACCCAGCCCATAACCCTTCAAACCCTTCCTATTCATATATCCATCCAAATGCCTTTTAAGTGTTGCAATTGAACCAGACACCACCACTTCCTCTGGCAGCTCATTTCATCCGTGTTCCAACCTCTGCGTGAAAACTTTGCCACAAAGGTCCGTTTTATATCATTCCTCTCTAACCCAAAACCTATGCCCTCTACTTCTGGACTCCACCACAGCAGGGAAAGACTTTGTCTATTTATCCTATCCATGCGCCTCATAATTTTTAACCATCTATAAGGTCATTCCTCAGCCTCCGAAGGTCCAGGGAGAACAGCCCCAGCCTGTTCAGCCTCTCCCCCATAGCTCAAAACCTCCAATCCTGGTAACTTCCTTGTATATCTTTCACGTTTCACAACATCTTTCCGACAGGAAGGAGAACAGAACTGCACGCAATATTCCAACAGTGGCCTAACCAATGTTCTGTACAGCCGCAACGTGACCTCCCAACTCCTGTACTCAATGCTCTCTCCAATAAAAGAAAGCATACCAAACGCCTTCTTCACTATCCTATCTAAGTGCGACTCCACTTTCAAGGAGCTACGAGCCTGCACTCTAAGGTCCCTTTGTCCAGCAACATGCTCCAGCACCTTAACATTAAGTGTAAAAGTCCTGATAAGATTTGCTTTCCAAAAATGCAACACCTCACATTTATCTGAATTAAACGCCTTTCTGCCACTTCTCGGACCATTGGCCCATCTGATCAAGATTCTGTTGTAATCTGAGGTAACCTGCTTCACTGTCCACTACACCAGGTGTCATCTAAAAACTTTGTAACTGTACCACACCTGTGATTATCAATGATACAAATATCTCAATAAAAGGTCCAGCAATCAATTGTCTGGCTTCCCATCGAGTTCTCGGGTATACCTGATCAAGTTCTGGGATCTATGTACCTTTGTGCATTAAAGATATCCAGCAATTCCTCCTCTATATAATGAACATTTTGCAAGATGTCACCCAGATCTAGCTACTTTCTAAATCTTCCATATCCTTTTCCGTAGTAAATACTGATGCAAAATACTTGTTTAGCATCTCCCCATTTTCTGTGGCTCCACACAATGGCCGCCTTGCTGATCTTTGAGGGGCCCTATTGTCTCCCTTGTTATCCTTTTATCCTTAATTTTATTGTAAAAAAAGTTTTTGAATTCTCCTGAACTCTATTTGTAAAAGTTATTTCATGTCCCCTTTTTGGCCTCCTGATTTCCCTCTTATGGATACTCCGACTGCTTTTAGACTCTTGTAAGAACTCTCTCGATCTATCGTATCTATAACTTACATGTAGAAGGATGTTGCCAGGGTTGCAGGGATTTGACTGGAGCACGAGCCGAGTAAACTGGGACAATTTTCCATGAAGCATCGGAGCTGAATGATTTACTTACATGAGTTCATAAAATCATAAGGGCGATGGATAGAGTGAATAGTCAAGAACCTTTTTCCAAAGGCGCACACATTCATTACATAGGGCATTATATTAAGGTGAGTGGGTAACATTTAAACGCAATATGAGGGACTTCTTCACACAGATGTTTGTGTGTGTGTGGAATGAACTGCCAGAAAAAGTGGCGGAGTCTAGTACACTCAAAACGTTTCAAATGCATCTGGATGTGTCTATGGATAGGAAGGGTTCGCGGGATAAGGAGCAAATGCGAACAAACATGGCTAGAATAATTTCGGATATCAGTTCAACAAGGCCGCGTTGGAAAGGATGGTCTGTTTCCTTGCTCTTCACCTCAGTGATGCTCTAGTTGCTGACACCAGCTTTCATCCGTTATTTGCTTCATCACATGGCTCAGGGTCTGTGGAACAATAGTTCAGCATTCTCAGCTATTTCATCAGAAGGTTCGTATATCGAGATCACGTAAAGGTGAAGGTTTTCCAAACTTTTGCTGCTAATGACCCTTCTCCTTGCAACATTCCCATGTTTTCAGTGAAAGATATTCATGTGGAAATATAGCTTAGAAATCGTGTTCGCCCCTCAGCTATTGAGCGAAAAGCAACTGTTCTTAACGTGAAACAGAATTAAAAATGGCAAGGCGAAGCCATTCACAGACACATTGATGCATGAATGTTGTCTGACCAACAGTTCGAGTCTCCTGGGTAATGAAGAGCTCACAAAAAGGGTAGACAGGCAATTTCAAACAATCTTTCCAACATTTTAGAGCGTTACTGCATCGCCACTTCGAGAAAGTTCTCAAGTAACATGATGAACAACAGAATATCAGTGAACCGGGAAAAGTGAAGATTACCAATTACAGTCTCGAATAGATGATATCAGCAATGCGCTGGTGCTTCCACTGGATCGAGAAGGCAAATCACCAGCCTCTCTCACCAAGACAGAAATGAAGGAAATTAAACAAATCACAATTGTCCTCCTTTGCGTCACAACAACATCTAATGGCAAGTAAATGCAATGGGAGATTAGGTTTGACAACAGTGCTGAAATGATAACCGCCATTCACTTTCAAATGAAACGATTATCAACGCAACATAAAAAAACTGAATCGGCAGAAGGTAAAGCAGAAGGGATTAGTTCTGAAAGGCTAATGGACTGAGAACAAAAAGACGAGACAAGAAGATCAGTATATATTGATACATACTCAAAATGGAGGCAAAGATGATTCCTGATGGTTATTATCTTAAAAACAAATGTCAAGACGAAACTGGAGACCACGTCAGGTTTGTACAGGGTTGAAATGGGCCGAAGTGCACCTGTCTGTGTTGCTGGTGGTGTACACGGAAGAAGCGTCACGAGTTGTACATGAAGTACATATAGGAGATCACCGAGATGCATCGAAGAGTAAGGCTAATGTACAAAACCCTTTTCTATTGCCCTGGAATGCACAACGGTGTGGTTAAATTTTGCTGTACGTGTCAAACATGCTAAATGATAGGTAAGCCACAGGCAGTAATAAAACCAGTACCTTTTTTGAGAAATCCTGCATTTGAAGAACCATTCACGCGGGCTATAACTGATTCTGCATTTCCCATTCCGACAGTAACAAGTGGGAACCAATACTTGCGAACCATAACGGATGTGTCTACCAGATTTCCAGAGACAATTCCATTGCAGAGCATGAAGGGAAAATGGATGGTAGAGGAGTTAGTCGCATTCTGGACTTGGTATGGGCCACCCAGAAAGTCTCAATCAGATCAAGGGTCTTATGTTTTGTGTTGGGTTGTTTAAGGAAATCATAGATGGTTTATGACTACAAAACTCTCATTAAAGAGTGCAAAATCCTGAATCCTAAGGAGCGTTATAAAGACGGCATCAGACGCTGAATGAAATGCTAAAAGCTTAAATGCTAAATGTTAGCCGAATTAGTGGGATGAAGGTATCCCATTCGTTTTCCTTGCCATTGGAGATGCCCCAAATGAATCTACTCAGTTTACTCCCTTCGAGTTAACATTCTAACGTGAAGTGAGAGGCCCTTAAATTTAATTAAAGACAAATTGACAGCGCCAAATTGGGACGCCTCGCACTTGCATGATCTATCAGAGGTGAGGGAGAGATTAAATAGAGCATGTGAGTTAGCTAAAAATGCACCTGAAGAGAGCACAACATAGGGTGAAGGAGGTGCCAGATAGAAGATCTGAAATTCTGACGTATTCCTGTGGAGATGGCGCATTCCTGTTCACCATTGAGAAGAGATCACTGGATAACAGAGAAGAGATTGAGTCATGTAAACTAATGTGTACAGATGCCAGTTAGAAAAAAAAACTGTATCAGATGTCATGTGACTATTTTGAAACCTCAATATAATAAAGTAGGAACTGAAAAAAAACGTGCTGGTGACTGCGTCACAGACTGAGGAATCAAACCCAAATATTGTGCTGTTGACGCACCAAAGAATACGTTAAACAATCGGAAAAGTTAATGAAGTATCTGTCTCCGCAACAAAGAACGCATTTGACACGGTTGTTGCAGCAGTATTAGGACATGTGCAGGAAGAGGATGGGGAAGCCTAATGTTATTCCGCATGAGCTTGACGTAGTGATTGCTGTTCCGATAAAACAATACCACGACAGACTCAATCCTTTTAAAGCTGGATTGGTCTCGAAGAAACGAAGGCAATACTCAACAATGATGTCATCGAACCGAGGTAGAATGAGTGAATTTTGACGATCGTGTTCGTTCCCAAACTTGACTGGCCTCAATGATTTTGCGTGGACTGTTGGAATATCAATGCTGTAATTGAACTCATACTCAATACCGACATTGGAGGACTGTTTAGAGAATGTTGAAAAAGCTAGTGACTCACAAAGTTGGATTTACTGGGTGGTTATTGGTAGGCACCTTAAACAGATAAAGCAAAAGAAATGTCTGCATTGGTAACACCAAACGGGTACAACAATTCAACGTGATACCCTTTCGAGTGCAGAAATTACTACCGCCCCTCCCCCCACCTACCCACATTCCAGAGACACATGATCAGAGTTGTGGCTCACTTAACAAACTATGTCATCTATTTGGACGTTACAGTGATCTTCAGCGAGTCCTGAAAAGATCACCAGATACAGTTGGCAGTGTCGTTGAACGATTAAGGACAGCAAAACTTGTACTAAAATGATGGATAACAGAATTCGCGAACGCAGAGGTGGCATCCTTGAGAAATAAATCCCGTCATGGACTCTGAATTCAAGGAAAACGAAGACGAAGGCCATCGACGAATTTACACGACCAACTGTGGAAAAAGAGGTGCTCTGGACAGAACGATGTGAAAAGATATTTGAGAATTAAAAGCAGTATTAACCACCGCACCAATTTTAGATCCACAAAATGTCTCGAAACACTTCAAAATTGCAATCGATGCTGGCAACATAGGAATTCGAATTGTACTAGAAAAGTACGATACTGATGAAATTGAACTGTCAGTTGGTACTTTTCAAAGAAGCTAAATATGCACCAGAGGAAATACTGCACAATACAAAATTAACTATTGAGTTGGTACTGGCCTTCCAACATTTTAATGGTAATGTCGTAAATCATGTTTCAGAAATGGTTGTGTATATCGATCCCAAAATTCTTATATTTTTGGAACGCTTTAAAGACAAGAATATGAGACTATTTCTTTGGAGGTTAATGTTACAGACCTTTTATTTACAAATTGGACATATTGCAGGTCGTAAGAATGTGATAGTCGTTGCAGCATCGCAGATTTAATAGATAAAGTATAGATAAGATGGAACAGATTCCAAATGTTATGTATACGTGGATGCAGAAGTTAATATGAACAGATCTTAACGTCCTATATATTTCATGGTAATAGAATTAAGCATTAGAACAAAAAGAAGCCATCTTTACATTATGATGATCCATTATTTTCCGAAGACAGAGGTGTTCCGAAGCTGAAGACGTGCACTGTAGCTTTAAGAGAGGGTGAATGCAAGCAGCTGGCACATGACTGAAAGCAATCTCAGCATATCCTGGAAAATTACAAGTGTGTAATCTTTGGCTTTGAAACAGTACCTGAGCTTGGTGGTGATCTTTTTGCAGCAGTTCGAATTTAACCAATCAGTTTCAATTACGCCCCAAGATACTGAAAATCAGTCAAATTTGAATTTTACTGTTTTGAAAACATTGAACCAATGAAAAAAACCCCATGATTTGGGGTATAAATATGCCGGAAATTTAGACACTTTGCCATTGTCAGACAAACCCCGTGCAAACCCTCTCTCTTAAAGTTAGCTTGTTCATATGAAACATCTTTCAAGCAGATGACTGAAGACGCCCCAGGGACATCTACCGGCAGAGAGTTCGCCACCGCAGAGGACTGGTGTGGATTCGTTTTGAAAATTGATTTTGCTGTAAATTTAAAAATGACTTTGTTGGATCAGTATATTTGTTATCCAGTAGAAGGTAGTTAACATACCTTTCAGAGAAAGTAGGCTTAGAATTGTAAATAGTAGTTGGTTAATGTTGTGGACTTAAAGAATAATGTTGTTTCTTATTCTTTAAATAGTGAAATTTTGGTCGTTCTCCGTCACTCGTACTTCAACAGACTACGAGGTGAGGTGAATTTTTCTGTGTGTTTGGGATAATTAGCAGAAGGGTTCACCACCGTGCTGTAGCACATTACATTGTGGTTCTTAAAATCAGGACCACAACTAATGAATGCACCACACCATCCACCTTTTTAACACACCTGTCAACTCGGGTGGCAACTTTGAGCGATCTATGGACATGAATATTAAGATCACTCTGATCCTCCACACTGCAATGAATCCTGCCGTTTACCCGATGTTCTGATTTGAAATTCAACATTCAAAAGTGAAAGACTTCACACTTTTCCACGTTGAACTCCATCTTCCACTTATCAGCCCGGTTCTGCATCCCATAGGTGTCTCATTGCAATGTGCAAAGACCTCCACATTATCTAGAAATCAACCAAACCTTGTGTCATTGGCAAAATTACCTGCACTTCCACTTTCTAATCCAATACGCTTATAAAAGATCAGGCATCCCAGAACTGAGGCCTTTTGAACTACAATTGTCATCGAGCTCCTGTCTGGATACTTTCCACCAACTAGCCACCTTTGTGGTCTATGGGCCAACCAATTCTGTATCCAGACAGAGAGGATTTCCTCATTCCTATATTGCCTTACTTTTTGAATGAGCCTACCAGAGGGAAACATATCAAATGCATTGCCAAAATCCATGCACTCAACCACTGCTGTCACTTCATCAACGTATTTTGACACATTCTGAAAAAATCAACAAAGTTTGTGACGCATGTCCTGCCCCTCACAAAGCCATTTTGACTATCTCTAATTAAACTGTGGTTTTCCAAGTAATCATGAATCCTGTCTCTCAGCATCCTCTCGAATAATTACCCACCACTGACGTTTGGCTAACTGCTCTGTAAATTTCCCTATTCACTCTCTGGAACAAGGGAAGAACACTTGCCACACTCCACTCACATGGTACTTCTTCAGTGGACAGTGAGGATGCAAAGATCATCAGTGAAGGCGCAGCAATCTCTTCCCTCACTTCCTGTTGTAACATGGGGCATATCCCAACTGGCCCAGCTGATTTATCGATTTTTCTGTTTTCTTTTATATTTCAGCACAACCTCCTTACGAAAATCAACCTATTCCAGCATTTCAGTCTGTATCACGCTGTCCTCAAAAACGTCAAGGTCCTTCTCAGTAGTGAATACTGAAGCAAAGTATTCATTGATGACCTCCGCTACCTTCTCCAACTCCAGGTGAACATTCCCTCCCCGAACCCTGATCGGCCCAACCCACACTGTGGAAATCCTCTTGTTCCTCACTTAAGTGTAGAACGCCCTGGTGTTTTACTTCATCCTACCCGTTTAAGCTTTTTCATTTCCCATTCTAGCTCTCCTAAGTTCTTTCCTCAGTCCCTTGCTGGCTATCATGTAAACATCTAAAGTCCTATCTGATCCTTTCGTCCTCAACCTTAAGGAAGCTTATTTCTCATTCTTGATGCGATGTGCCACATCCCTTGTAAACCACCACTTTTAAAATCCTTGCCTCAGTAGGACAACATAGACAGAACTATCAGCAGGTGTTCCAAAACAACCTGCACGCTTCAGTTGTGCACTTCCCTGAGAGTGTCTATTCCCATCTTAGGCGTCCCAGTTCCTGTCTAATAGCATTATAAATCCAACCTCCCTCAAGTACTGACCTTTTCTACCTGCTCCTACCCTTCTCCATGACGATAATACAAGTCGGGGAATTGTGACCTCTGTCAGGAAAATATTCTCCTAAAGCGAGGTCTGACACCTGGCTTAGTTGGTTTTCAAACAGCACATTCAGTATGTATTCCAGTCGAGCAGAAAGGAATGACTTCTGTTGCTGGAGATCAGAATCGAGAGAGTGGTGCTGGAAAAGTATAGCAGGTCAGGGAGTATCCGAGAAATAGGAGAATCGACATTTTGGGCATAAGCCCTTCAACAGGAATGAGTCTCGTAGGCTGCAGAGGTGGAATTAGAAATAAATTGAAGGATGCTGGGGTTGGGCGAATGGACATGGGAATGGAATAGGAAAATGAAGTTGGGGAGAAGAGGATAGGCCAGAGAGGAGACTGGAGCGGATAAATAGGAAATGTGATGGACTGGTCAAGAGGGCTGTTCTGAGTTTGAAGTTTGAGACTGGGGTAAAGTGGGGGCTGGAGAAATTTGGAAACTGGTTAAATCTGCATTGATCTCTTGAGGTGACAGGGTCTCAAGGCGAAGTGTGAGGTGTTCTTTTTTCAGCCGACGTGTGGTAAGGGTTTGGTGATTAATGGTGCCCAGGACCTGCATGTCCTTGACTGTTTAGGAAAGGGAGTTGAAGTGTTCAGCCATCGTGTGGTTAGCAGTGGGTGCTATTGTCCCAGAGATGCCCTCTGAAATGATCCACAAGTTAGCGTTCTGTCTCCCCGATGGGGTGCAATTGACAGAGTAAATGACAGTAGTGGAGGTGCACGTAATTTTCTGTCCAATGTGGAAGAATCACTGGAGGTCTTGGAAGGAAATGGGGGGCATGGGCGCAGATTTTACACACTGCGGTGTCAGGGCAAGGTGGAGGGAGTCGGTTGTTGACTGGTGAGTGACGTGGATCTACCGAGGGAGTTTTGAAGGGATTGATCTCGCTAAAATGCTGATAGTGGTGAAGACAGAAATATGTCTCTGTTGGTACGGTTCGTTTTTAGGTGAATGAAATAGCGGAGAATGATGCATTGTATACGGACCTTTGTGTGTTGGAACGGGAGGAGCGAGGGGTTTCTGTCCTTTTAGCGTTAGGAAGGGTGGGGCTCCAGGGCAGAAGTGTGGGAAGCAGATGTGATGAGCTGGAGGGCATTCTCAACCACGTGTTTCTGATGACCGCAGAAACTCATGTCTGTTCCTGTAACGATTGAATCTCATTTCACCGACACTCTCTCTTCTTCCCTTCATTAACACGGAGCCAGGCTCATTGCCAGAAATCTGGCCACTGAGCCTTTCCCCGTTTCATTCTTAACACGCTGTCCAACAGTATCCAGAATGGTATGCATATTATTTTGGGGAAACACCACATGAGATCCCTTCACTGCCTGCCTCTTCCCTTTACCTCTCCTGACATTCACCCAGCTGCATTTATCCTGTGAAGTCGCTGTGACTCTCTCCCCATAACTCCTCCCTATCACCCCCTCAGCCTCCCAAAATATCCGAAGTTCATCCAATTCCCTCTCGAGTTCCCCCACGTTGTCTATCAGGAGCTGAAGTTAGGTACACCTCTCGCTGTTGTAGTCAGCACATAAAGCAGTATAATCCTTACATCCTACATCCCGCAAGATGACAATGCAACTGCACTGGCTTACCTCCCCTCTGATCTGAATTACCAGCAGACATTGATGAAATGAAAGAAAATTTTAAAAAAAAGTTACCTTGCCGACCCTCAACACATGGTCTTTCTTTCCTTGGAAAGAGGAAGACAGTGGGCTTGAGACACTATGCGTGTTCCGCCTCGTGTTTCACCACAGCCTGAATATATCAGTTTTCTATCCAACTCCATACGTCCATCCAATCCTATTCACTTTAATCTTGCACAATAACCTGTTATGTAGGACTTTGTCAAACGTTTCCAAACTCCAAATATACCATATCGACTGACTCCCACTTGTCAACTGTACTGGGTGCATCTTCATAGAATTTCAACATGTTTGCCAACCATGATTTCCCTGTCAAAATCCATGCTGGCTCTTCCAGATTCTGCCATTCCTTTCTAAATATTCCACCATAAAGTCCTTCGTAATGGATCCGAAAAATTTTCCCATACCTATGTTCAGCTCACTGGCCTATAAATTGCTGAAACAATTGAACGGAAAGGAGATAATCCTGGGTGGAGTGATTAATGAATGAATTTGATTGATTGATGAATTTGGGTGATGGGATTTTGCAGCACATTCTTCAGCTGCTGTCTGAATGTCATCTGTGTCACGGCATAAATCGCGGTGTTTGTGCAGCAACTGAGGAGCTGCAGCATGAAGCCTAATTCCAGCACTAAAGTATCCAGATATATTGATGTATCCCCGAACAACCACACCCGTTTCCATATAGAAAAAAACATTAACATTGACCATAAGAGGATGAAATTGGCCGAGATCACAAACAGCAAAACAATGGACCTTTTTCGATTTTGCATTCCTGTGTCATGTTGACCGTTCCCATTGGTGCGAGTCCGGACCCTTCTGTGGGCTCTACTGGTCACTAAAATGTGTCTGACGGTGAAGGCATTAAACAGCACAATCAGGAGAAATGGAAGTGCCGGAGTTAGAATGTAATGGAGGAACTCAATAGTGAACCAGACTGGAGAGCCAGCAGCATCGTTCCTTTCTTTACAAAACCAGGGGGAATTCGACAGGCTATACCAAGCTGTGAACATAAAATACCAGAAAATGTTTTTTAAGCAGCTCAGCACAGTAACTGTTCCCAGAACCACAGCCGCCTTTTTCTCACTACAATATTTACTTTTTAGCTTCTGGCAACAAATGGCCACAAACCGATCAAAGGTGAAAGTGACAGTGAACCAGACCGAACAGTCAGTGGCTGCATAAAGCAGGACGGCGTGGATATTACACACGGGGATGGACTTCACGAACAAAAACCGTTTATAATAAAGGATGGGAATGTGTCTCAATATCAGGTCGATGATAATGACCAGTAGGTCTGCCACTGCCATGGCCCCCAGATAACGTCTGATGCATAGAATCAATCCACAATCTTTACGAAGCAGGACGTAGATCGTCACTACATTAACTGTGAGGAAGAAAAACAAACACATTATCCATCAGCCTGGAAGCAGAATTATTAGTTTGAATGTGGATAAAGAGAGATTTTCAAATGAGTCACTTTATTCAGAGATTTTTTTGAAATAATTAGAACTGAAATAACAAATGATAACTTCTGAATTATTCACAGAAATGTGAGGTAATCCATAAGAAACCCTGCCTCCCCAAGCAAACAGCAACACATCCATAAGAACGTGGTAGTCGTGGTACACATTGGCACCAACGACATAGGTAGGAAGAGGGGCGGGGAGGTCATTCAAGAGCTCAAGGAGTTAGGCTGGAAGCTAAAGGCTAGGACAGACAGAGTCGTCATCTCTGGGTTGTTGCCGGTGCCACGTGACAGAGAGGCAAAGAATAGGGAGAGAGTGCAGTTGAACACGTGGCTGCAAGGATGGTGTAGGAGGGAGGGCTTCAGATATTTGGACAATTGGACTGCATTCTGGGGAAGGTGGGACCTGTATAAACAGGACGGGTTGCACCTGAACCAGAAGGGCACCAATATCCTGGGGGGTAGGTTTGCGAGCACTCTTCGGGGGGGTTTAAACTAATTTGGCAGGGCGATGGGATCCGGACTTGTAGTCCAGCAAGTAAGCTAGCTGTGTGTCAGGATGTCCAAGACTGTAGGGAGGCTGTGGAGAAGGTAGCACTGACAGGGACTACTTACAGACACAGAGATGGGCTCAAGTGCGTATACTTCAATGCAAGGAGTATCAGAAATAAGGTGGGTGAACTTAAGGCATGGATCGGTACCTGGGACTACGATGTTGTAGCCATCACGGAAACATGGATAGATGAGGGACAGGAATGGCTGTTGGAGGTTCCTGGGTACAGATGTTTCAGTAAGATTAGGGAGGGTGGTAAAAAAGGAGGGGGGGTGGCATTGCTAATTAGAAATGGTATAACGGTTGCAGAAAGGAAGTTTGAGGGGGATCTGCCTCTGGAGGTAGTATGGGCTGAAGTCAGAAATAGGAAAGGTGCAGTCACCTTGTTGGGTGTTTATTATAGGCCCCCCAATAGCAGCAGAGATGTGGAGAAACAGATTGGGAAACAGATTTTGGAAAGGTGCAGAAGCCACAGGGTCGTATTCATGGGCGACTTCAACTTCCCAAATATTGATTGGAAGCTCTTTAGATCAAGTAGATTGGATGGGGCGGTGTTTGTGCAGTGTGTCCAGGAAGCTTTTCTAACGCAGTATGTAGATTGTCCAACCAGAGGGGAGGCCATATTGGATTTGGTACTCGGTAACGAACCGGGACAAGTGGTGGGCTTGTTAGTGGGTGAACATTTTGGTGATGGCGACCACAATTCTGTGACTTTCACCTTGGTTATGGAGAGAGATAGGTGCGCACAACAAGGAAGTTTCTACAATTGGGGGAAGGGAAATTACGATGCTGTAAGACAGGATTTGAGGAGCATACGTTGGGAGCATAGGCTGTCAGGGAAGGATGTGGTGGAAATGTGGAACTTTTTCAAGGAGCAGATACGACGTGTCCTTGATATGTATGTACCGATCAGGCAGGAAAGAAATGGTCGTGTGAGGGAGCCTTGGTTGACGAGGGAGGTTGAATGTCTAGGAAAGAGGAATAAGGAGGCTTACATAAGGTTGACGAAACAGGGTTCAGACAGAGCAGTGGAGGGATACAGGATAGCCAGAAGGGACCTGAAGAAAGGGATTAGGAGAGCTAAGAGAGGGCATGAAAAATCCCTGGCGGATAGGATCAAGGATAACCCCAAGGCATTCTATGCGTATGTGAGAAACCTGAGAATGACGAGAACGAGGGTAGGTCCGATCAAGGACAGTGGTGGGAGACTGTGTATTGAGTCGGAAGAGATAGGAGAGGTCTTGAACAAGTACTTCTCTTCAGTATTTACGAACGAGAGGGACTGTATTGTTGAAGAGGAGAGTGTGAAACGGACTGATAAGCTAGAAGAGATATCTGTTAGGAAGGAAGATGTGTTGGACATTTTGAACAACTTGAGGATAGACAAGTCCCCCGGGCCTGACGGGATATATCCTAGGATTATGTGGGAAGCAAGAGAGGAAATTGCAGTACCGTTGGCAATGATCTTCTCGTCTTCACTGGCAACGGGGGTGGTACCAGGGGACTGGAGAGTAGCAAATGTTGTGCCCCTGTTCAAAAAAGGGAATAGGGATAACCCCGGGAATTACAGGCCAGTTAGTCTTACTTCTGTGGTAGGCAAAGTAATGGAAAGGGTACTGAGGGATAGGATTTACGAGTATCTGGAACGGCACTGCTTGATTAGGGACAGCCAGCACGGATTTGTGAAGGGTAGGTCTTGCCTTACAAGTCTTATTGAATTCTTCGAGGAGGTGACCAAGCATGTGGATGAGGGTAGAGCAGTGGATGTAGTGTACATGGATTTTAGTAAGGCATTTGATAAGGTTCCCCATGGTAGGCTTATGCGGAAAGTCAGGAGGCATGGGATAGAGGGAAATTTGGCCAATTGGATAGAAAACTGGCTAACCGGTCGAAGGCAGAGAGTGGTAGTAGATGGTAAATTTTCAGCATGGAGTCCAGTTACAAGTGGAGTTCCGCAGGGATCAGTTCTGGGTCCTCTGCTGTTTGTAATTTTTATTAATGACTTAGATGAGGGAGTCGAAGGGTGGGTCAGTAAATTTGCAGATGATACAAAGATAGGTGGAGTTGTGGACAGTGAGGAGAGCTGTTGTCGGCTGCAGAGGGACTTAGATAAGATGCAGAGCTGGGCTGACGAGTGGCAGATGGAGTTCAACCCTGCCAAGTGTGAAGTTGTCCATTTTGGAAGAACAAATAAGAATGCGGAATACAGGGTTAATGGTAGGGTTCTTGGTCAGGTGGAGGAACAGAGGGATCTTGGGGTCTATGTACATAGATCTTTGAAGCTTGCCACTCAGATGGATAGAGTTTGTAAGAAGGCCTATGGAGTATTATCGTTCATTAGCAGAGGGATTGAATTCAAGAGTCGTGAGGTGATGTTGCAGCTGTACAGGACTTTGGTTAGGCCACATTTGGAGTACTGTGTGCAGTTCTGGTCGCCTCACTTTAGGAAAGATGTGGAAGCTTTGGAGAGGGTGCAGAGAAGATTTACCAGGATGTTGCCTGGAATGGAGAGTAGGTCGTACGAGGATAGGTTGAGAGTTCTCGGCCTTTTCTCGTTGGAACGGCGAAGGATGAGGGGTGACTTGATAGAGGTTTATAAGATGATCAGAGGAATAGATAGAGTAGACAGTCAGAAACTTTTTCCCCGGGTACAACAGAGTGTTACAAGGGGACATAAATTTAAGGTGAAGGGTGGATGGTATAGGGGAGATGTCAGGGGTGGGTTCTTCACCCAGAGAGTGGTGGGGGCATGGAATGCGCTGCCCGTGGGAGTGGTAGAGTCAGATTCATTGGCGACCTTTAAGCGGCATTTGGATAGGTACATGGATGGGTGCTTAATCTAGGATAGAAGTTCGGCACAACATCGTGGGCCGAAGGGCCTGTTCTGTGCTGTATTGTTCTATGTTCTATGTTCTATGTTCTATGTTCTATGTTCTATGTTCTATGTTCTAACGTTTCGAGGGCATTCCCACACACTCGATCACCCGGGAGCAGACATAGGTCACTTCTTTCCAGTTCCTAATTTGGTGTGTGAAAAAGTTGCTGTCCTCTCTCTGTTCCTTGTAGACAAACGGAGGTGGGAAATTTCTGTTTTTTACTTAAAATTGTGGGCGATCCTCCGTCTTGAAGAAATGAAAACTAAGGGAAAGCATATTTACCCCTTTAATTGCCTGACGGGACTTCAGAACAGTGTCTCCTTCTCTCTGGAACGGGATCACTTCGCTTGGGACCTTCTCTTTTGTTCAAACCACTAACATTCGTCCTTTCACAAATCATGTCAGTGATAGAACGTTCCAGGAAATGTCAGTTATGAACTGTGAGAGAGTCCTCAAAATCCTTCTCATAAAGGCCCTTCTGCCCATTACGATTGGTGAGATCTACTCAGTCTCAAGGTTCGAATCTCTCCCCAAACTCAAGTAAACTGACTCTTTGCAGAAAAAAACGATAAGATTAAGCCAATACCACAATCGTTTGTAGTAAGATCTTGTTTGAATATCATATCGTCGTTATTCAGAGATCTCTTTCATCTCCTTTTTTCAATTTTTAATAACACTCCTAAGTATAAAGTGCTCCGGATATTCCGCCCCCCCATATCAGATATCAGGCAGCTCTGCCTCTCTAATTCCTTCAAACCATATTCATTTCCAGCAATGTATGCATTGAAATTTTCATTCTTCTTTGAGAATAAATCACCCAATCCGATAGAGTGCCTTTCATTTTAGGAGAAAGTAAGGACTGCAGATGCTGGAGATCTGAGGTGAAAATGTATTACTGGAAAAGCGCAGCAGGTCAGGCACATCCAACGAACAGGAGAATCGACGTTTCGGGCATAAGCCCTTCTTCAGTAATAAGGAAAGTGTGTCCAGCAGGCTAAGATAAAAGGTAGGGAGGAGGGACTTGGGGGAGGGGTGTTGGAAATGCGATAGGTGGAAGGAGGTCAAGGTGAGGGTGATAGGCCGGAGTGGGGTGGGGGCGGAGAGGTCAGGAAGAAGATTGCAGGTTAGGAAGGCGGTGCTGTGTTCGAGGGATTTCACTGGGACAATGTGGGGGGAGTGGAAATGAGGAAACTGGAGAAATCTGAGTTCATCCCTTGTGGTTGGGGAGACAGGCCGCCTAATTGCGGAACATTTCAGAGAACAACACTTGGACACCTGGACCAACCAACCCAACCACCCCGTAGCTCAACACTTCAATTCCCCCTCCCACTCCACCAAGGAGATGCAGGTCCTTGGACTCATCCATCACCAGACCATAGCAACATGACGGTTGGAGGAAGAGCGCCTCAATTTACGCCGAGGAACTCTCCAACCACAAAGGATGAACTCAGATTTCTCCAGTTTCCTCATTTCCCCTCCCCCACCTTGTCTCAGTCAAATCCCTCGAACTCAGCACCGCCTTCCTAACCTGCAATCATCTTCCTGACCTCTCCGCCCCCACCCCACTCCGGCCTATCACCCTCACCTTGACATCCTTCCACCTATCGCATTTCCAACGCCCCTCCTCCACGTCCCTCCGTCCTACCTTTTATCTTAGCCTGCTGGACACACTTTCCACATTCCTGAAGAAGGGCATTTGCCTAAAACGTCGATTCTCCTGTTCCTTGGATGCTGCCTGACCTGCTGCGCTTTTAGCAGCGCATTTTCAGCTGCCTTTCATTTTAAGCCGCTATTAAGCTGTTACTCCCTGCTTAGTTTTTCAGTTTATTCCTTATTTTGATTAGTGAGAATACAGTCTGACACAATCTGATCACAGAATCAGACCCGATGGGGAATGTTAGTTGAAGCCCATCACTATTCCTGGGTGGATCCTGGTCCACCGGCAGGACAGAACCACCAGTGGTGGGGACATCGCGGGATGCAGTTTAGGAAGGTGTACTGTGGAATTCCTCAACATTGATTCCAGAAGCCGGGAAAGCTCATGGTAGCAGGTGACAGTTGGTCGAAAAATCACCTGATGATGAACATCTACTGCCCTCTGTGATAATTTAGTTCCCCTTGATGTTAAAATAAATCAGAGAAAACATTAGGTTGACAAGGACACATGACGTAATCTGTGTGTGGGAGTTTAATGTCCATCACCGAGTGTGTCCCCACGGGGCCACCACTGACTGAGCATGGACACGGCTCAGATATACAGTAGCCAGACTGTGGGAAGTGATGGGCGAATCAACAAGTGGAAACCATTCTCACAAACCACTTGACATAGATGGATATATCCTTACCAGTGTCTGTAGAAGCACCTAGCACACACTCCTCGTGGAGGGAACGTCTCAACCTCACATTGAAGATATTGTCACTGGCAAAAATTAGTGTTTTTAAGTTTAACAGAACTTCATCACTGCAGTGACGCAGTGGCACGTGTTGGGCTCTACATTATTTGAAATCTATATCAATAGTTCAGTTACGTGGAGCAAATGAGTTCGAACTAAATTTTCATGACACGAAGATAGACAGGGAATTAATTAATCCAGTGGAGGTAAAGAGTCTGTGAATGGATACGAATGAACAATAATTTGACAGATGGTATATAAGCCGAGTAACTCTGAACCTGTAAATTTTCCATAAGAATGTAAAGGGTGTATATTACATGAATGCGGAGAGATTACCGGATATTGTGATTCAGTGTGTACTGGAGGGTTCACCCTGACCCATTCACACATGGAAATGGTTGCTCCATCTTCCTGTTGGTCTGCTCCCTGATGTCCCCAGTGGCCCCATTGCACTCAGTACACAGGGGACATTTTGATGTGGTTGATTGGCAGTGGGGAGTCCTGAGGGGATGAGTGCTTTGAGCAGTTTATCAAGTGGATGGCCTTTTTACAAGAGGCCAACATTTCTTTCCAAGTGGATGCTCGACGAGGATGGAAATGGCTAACTGCTTCTGAATGAAGAAGCTACGGCTGCTGCCAGGAGAGTGATAATTCACCAACATGATGTACTGTGCATGGTTATACTGCAACATTAATACAGCGAAACATGGAGGGCTCAATCCCAGGGATGTGCATTCAGAACAAAGGCATTGTCTAATCAGCTGAAATGGTTAGTTAGATCAAGACCATTATCCCCTCCACACTGGTCTCAAAACTGCGTGACCTTGGTCTTGTCTCCGCTCACTGCAACTGGATTTACTGACTCACAGGCCGCAATCAGTGAGAATATTTAACTGCACCTCTTTCATGATAACACGCAACACTGCATCTCACGCAGGATGGACTTTCATCCCTTGCCTGCATGCCCTGTACAACCGTAATTGTGTTGATAATTTCCAACGAAATGCCATCGACAAGTTTGCTGACAGCAACACCATAGTAAGAAGTATAAATTAAAAAGACGAAGCAAAATGCAGAAATAAAGTCGAGGACTTGTTGACGTGATGCAATGAGAACAACCTCGCTCTCAACGTCAGCAAAACTAAAGAACTAATCTTTGACTGCCGAAAGAAACGAGCAGGACACGGCCTCATCCACATCAATGGAACTGAGCTTGAAAGGGTAAAATGCGTTAAGTTCCTCAGAATGATGATAACCGACATGTGTACTGGAACTCCCACGTAGATGCAACGGTGAAGAAGGCTCAACAACGTCTCTTCTTCCTCAGGCGCCTCAGCAAATTCGGCGTGACCATAAGGAATCTCAACAACTTATGGTCCATTGGAAGAACACTGTGGTGCTGGTGTCAGCGATTTTGTCGCTGACATTCATTGGAAATTGCCAACACATTCACAGTTGTGCTGCGCGTGCAGTCAGGGACTGTGAGTGCAGACTATCCGGAACAGAAAGCCACTGGTATGGCAACTGCTGCGCATAGGACGATAAGTAAGTACAGAAGCTAGTTTGGGCGTGGTACTTGATCATGTTGGCAGACTTTGCATGGAAATAAGCAGTGGAAATGGAGTTCCTGGATGGCAGGTTGGCTTCCGTGATAGTCAGGGTTGTGCACACCCCATCAGGAAGAAGACACAGAAGCCTGAGCACATGAACGAAATGGTTTAGGAACAATTTCTCCCAGGTTGTTATTCGACGAATGAATGCAATGTCTCACCTCAAATTTTGCTGATCTCCCTAACATTGCTCTTGCCTATTGCACGACCTGTACATGTTAACCACTATGCCTCAGTCTAATTACTTCTGAGTTATATATCCTTGCTTGGTATGACCTGTCTGCACTGCTTATAAGCAAAATTTTGCACTGCTGCTTGGTTTCACATGGCACTAAATCAATCAATCATTCAGTCAATATCACATCATCAATTCACCACACAGAACCTGCGCAGACACGTCTTTTTTAATTCACTCACATGAAGGGGGCATCAATGGCTGGACCAGCGTTCATTGTTCATCTCTCAGAGGCAGTTAAGAGTCTACGTCGGGAATCACAAGTAGGTCAGACCAAGTAAGGATTTTCGTGCATTAACCTATAAACGTGGACGAGGTATCTGTCGAGTATTTGAACTCAAACACATTGATCTATAAACGTGTTTCAGATATTCTGTCCAGCACTGGGAGCTGTGCCGACCTCACCAGTGTACAGATCTAAAAACCCAGATGAGGTATATATCCAACGAATACAGCTGTGCAATGAACGCCAGTCACTTAATCTATGAAGCAGGATCAGTTATCCTCCAAGTATGTAGAGTAGTGAATACCACCACCAGTGCGTTGTTGGGTAACAGTGTGTTTCATCACTGGTCAGCATGGGGAAACTTACAGCCGATAGTGGAAGTGACAGAAGATCAGATCCCATCCATGTACAGCTCGATATCACCGTTGTGCCATGACAAGGGGTGTTTGTGAGTGTGAAAATCACTGCCAGAGAGAGATGGCAGGAAACTCTTTGAATTGCCAACATATGGGAGGGCTGTGGGAAATAACAGAAAATGAGAGAATGAAAGACAATGCCAGTAGCGGGACATGTTCACAGGTTTTAGAATGATGAAATATACATACGTCGATAGTATCCTGAAACATGAGCCAGTGATTCTCGGAAGGACGTGAGAATGAGTGTTGGCATGTGGTCAGATGCTGGATAGTCTTGAATGAGTATTTGTTCTGCAACTTTCTACCTGGAAGCAGAGTAAGCAGAATACTCGGCTCAATGGGCTAGATGTAAGAATAATGTGCCCCAGTGCCATTGTCACTGTGTGCGACAGAGTATTTATCTCCGCGATGCCGAGCTAGTTTCCTGGAGCTATCTGAGCGAACTCAGCTCATTAGCTACCCTCCTCACACCATGGTGTCCCTCCCATTATATGCCAGCCCGATTCTCCCACTCATCATGGCTGGAGTTACTCACCATCCCTGAGATGTCTCTGAATGTTCTGTGATCCCTGGAACTGATGCCAACCTTCAAAGGCCAACGGGGGATTGAACTTTCTCAGTTGAGAGCTGCCTGCACAGTTCAACCTGAGCAAGGCATATATAGGACAATCACACAATGATTTGTCGATAGAGACACGGAGGTCCTGTTGGATTGGTCAGCACAGAGGCAGGCCATTCTCTTCCCACAGGAGACCGCACCACCAAACCCACCGAGCCTGGTCTGAGCTCATCACGTGCTCAGTGCAGTATCTGCGGTCTAACGAGAAGTCCAGCAATACAGGACATGCATCAAAGCACAAAGAACAAAGAAAGTTTCACCACAGGAACAGGCCCTTCAGTCCTCCCCTTCTGTGTTGATCGAGATTCTCTATCTGAACCTGTCGCATATTTTCTAATCGTCTGTGCCCCCTTTCTCCGCACCCATTCACGTATCTATTTTGATACACATTAAATGGCGCTACCGCACTCGTCTCTATGAGCTCCACTGGCATACGATTACAGGCACCCACCAACCTCTACGCACAGAACTTCCCACGCATATCCTCCGTTTGTTTTCCCTCTCACTTTGAACTCGCTACCTCAAGTAATTGATTCCCCCAGTATGGAAACAACAGCTTCATTTGATCCACCATGTCCGTACATCTTATGGTTCTGGTGACCTCAATCAGGTTCCCGTCAACATCTGTCTTTCCAGTGAAAGTAATCATAATCTACTCAACATCTTTTCACAGCGAGTGCCTTCCACACCAGGAAACATCCAAGTGAACGACCTCTGCAACCTCTCCACAGCATCCACATGGTTTTGGTATTGAGGCGAACAGACAATGTTCCAGATGTGACCGACCAAAGTCTTATCCAAATGTAAAATGATCTGATAACTTTGTATTCAATACTCCATCCAATGAAAAAAAAAGTTCAGAAACATTGTCATATAGCTTATGTTGTCCTCTTTATTTTCAATAAGGGAAACAGGTAAAATACAGGAAACACGAGGCTGATAAATCTCACATCAGTGCTTGGGAAGGTTTTGGAGAGGATTCTAATGAATAGGAGTTACGATTATTTCGAAAAACAGAGCCTAACTAAGGACTGTCAGCCTAGCGTTCTATTGGTCAGACCATGGTTACTAATTTGTTTGATTTTTTTGAAGAGGTGACGGAGATGATTGGTGAGGGTGGAATAGTGGATGTTGTCGGCACAGATTTTGATAAGGCTTTCGAAAAGTTATATTGAACATGACGCCAAATAAAATTAATCCCATCTGCCTGCCGTTGGCCGATAACCCTCCGTTCCTTCCATTTCATGTGCATATCGAAATGTTTCTTTCCCGTCCTTATCGCATCCACCATCACCAACATCACCCCTGGCAGTACCTTCCAGACGACTGCAACTCTCTATTTAAGGCTGTTCCAGAAGGTTAAAATGCATGGGAGTTACCGGGACTTGGCTGTGTGAGTTCAGAATTGGCTTGCTCACAGAAAAATACTTTAGAATAATTTTGAATGATACAGTGGGATATAGATCAGTTGGAGGTATGCGTGGGGAAATGGCATATTGATCTGTGTCTGGGTAAATGTGAGGTGCTGCACTTTGGGATATCAAATGTTGAGAAAACTTCCACGATTAATGAAAAAACCTTGAACAGCATTAATTTACAAAAGGATCTTGGGGTTCAAGTACACAACTCGCTTTAAGTGATCAAAAATTGTAGAGGGTAGTAAAGAAGGCATATGACATGCTTGCTTTTCCTGATCGGGGAATTGAGTACAAGTATCGGAATGTTATCTTGCAGCTTTATAAGAGCGTTGCGTTGGCTGCACGAAGAGCATTGCGTTCAAATGTGGTCGCCACATGACAGAAAGGATGAAGATGTTTTGAAGCGAGTGCAGAAGAGGTTAACCAAGACACTGTTTGGATTCAATTTTATGAAATTTGAGGAGACGCCTAGAAAACTGGAGCTGTTTTCTTTGGAGTACCTTGGCTGAGGAGAGACTTGATAGAATTATTGAAAATTATGAGATATCTAAATAAATTTGATGATCAGAATTTTTCTCACAGTGATGAAATATCTAAACCTATTGGGCATGCAATAATGGTTGTAGGGAAGTTCAAACGAGATTGGCAGAAGGCTGGAACGCGCTGGTGGGGGTGGTGGTGGTGATGACAGAGTGGAAAGGGGCGTTTAACAAAGTTTTTGACAGGCATATGAATACGAAAAGAGTGGAGAGTTATTGAACAACGGCAGGCAGAAGGGATTAGTTTAATTTGGAGTCATGGTCTGCACAACATTGAGGGACGAATGGCCGATTCCTGTACTGTAGTATTCTACGTTTCATGTTCTAGCGAACCTCAATGTGAATGCAGCCCCAAACCTCGCCCAGACTTGAATCAAAAGATAATTTGCTCTTCCTGAATACAGCATTTCACAACACAACTTTCAGGAGCAAAACACTGAATATTCAATATCTTTACAAAGGAACATGAGGGATAGGAACAGATTATGTCATTCAGAACTCCAACCCTTCATTCATTACGATCACACCTGATATACGCACATCTTCAAATCGAATTTCATGCCATGCCTTCTATTGCCCAACTCAAGTCGGACAAAAAAAATCAATCCACTTGCTTTTGAAAATATTTTCAGTGATTCAGACTCCGGAAGTCTCTCAGTTCGAGAGATCACAGGTTCGCTGCCATGTGAGAGAAGATATTCTTTTGCATTCCATTTTTAAATGAGGATCCCTAGATCAATAAATAAATCGCCTCTCGTTCCAGATTTCCCTAGGTTTGGAAACATCTACTCAACATCCCCTCTATCAGACACCCTTTGAATCGCACAGGTTTTAACAATATGATTCTTCATTCCATTCAAACATAAGCTATAAAATTAACAATCTCACACACCAAGTTATAGTCCAGCAGGTTTATTTGGAGGCCCCAGTTTTCGGAGCACTGCTCCTTCATCGGGTAACTAGTGGAACAGGATTATAGCGTACGGCATTTATAGTAAACGTGTTTAACTTTAAACTGTGTTTCCTATAAAGCTGCACTGTAACTCCCTGATGATGGAGAACCCGAAAATGTGTACGTTCAAATAAGCATGTTGGACAATAACCTGGTGTTGTACGATTTTTAAACTTTGTCCACGCCAGTCCAACACCGGTAACACCTCAACAATAATTAAGTGCCTACCTTGTTGGTAAGACCATAAGACCCCGGAACAAATATTATGCCATTGAGCCGATTGCATCTGCTCCTCAATTCAATCAAAGCTGATAAGTTTTTCAACCCAATTCTCGATCTTTCTGCCCGTTACACTTGATCCCCTTGGTACTGAAGAACCTCCCGATCTCACGTTTAAAATCAATCAATGACCTGGTCACCACAGCCTTCTGTTGCTGTGAGTTACATAGATTCATCACTCGCTGCTTGAAGAGATTTCTCCTTATCCCCAATATAAAAAGTTTTCCGCTACTCTAATGTGGTGTCCTTGGTGCGAGTCTCGCCTATCAATGGAAACATCTTCCTAACATCTATTCTGTGCAGGCCATTCAGTATTCTGTATGTTGCAATTAGATACCCCCATCGTTCTTAACTCAATCGAATACAGACGAACAGTCCTCAAATGTTCGTCATACGTTCAGTTTTTCCTTGCTGACATCATTCTTGTGAACCGCCTCTCACTATGCTCCAAGGCCAATATATGATTTCTGTGATATGGCGCAAAAAACGGCGCAGAATGTTCCGAATGTTGTCCGGCCAGAGACTTATAGAGCTTCGGAAGTTCGAACTACGGCCTTGATCTTATATTCAAGTCTTTTCGAAATAAACGCCATTTTTGCCTTTGCCTTCCTAACTTCTGAATTAACCTTCAAATTTACCTTGAGGGAATTCTGGAGGGAAGTCTCTTTGCACTTCAGAATTCTGAACTTTCCTCATTTGAAAAATAATCTATCCCTCTTTTCTTCTTTCCAATGTAAATGATCTCGTACTCGCCCATGTTGTACTACACCTGTCATTTGTTTGTCCACTCTCCTAACCTGCCCAAATCCTTCATCATCTTTCCCCGCCTTCTCAATGCTGTGACTTTCCATCTATCTCTGCATCGTTTTAAAAGTTCGCCAGGATATTCTCAGATTCTTTTCCAGGTCATTAATCTTTAAAGTGAATAGTTTTTCTTCTAACACAGCCATGTGGAACACAACTTGTCACCAGCTGCCATCCTGAAAAGTACGTTTCTTTCCCCATTGTCTGATTTCTGCCAGACAACAAA
This sequence comes from Chiloscyllium punctatum, assembly GCF_047496795.1. NCBI lineage: Eukaryota > Metazoa > Chordata > Chondrichthyes > Orectolobiformes > Hemiscylliidae > Chiloscyllium > Chiloscyllium punctatum. The sequence continues at coordinate 37,389,519 of NC_092773.1, forward strand.
ACTTCTATCCATGTTAGCACCTTGCTTCTGACACCATGGAACTTACCTTAATCAGTGAACTCCTGTCGGCACATTGATAAACGTCCTCTTGAAATCCAGGCAGGTAACACTCATTGGTTTTCCTTGGTCTAACACGCTCGTTACTCTCTCAAATACTTTCAGCAGATTTATCCGTCAAGATCTCCCCTTGATGAAATCATGTTGACTATGCCATACTTTACCATACACTTCCAAGTATTTGGAAATCTCATCTCTCACATTGGATTCAAGGATCTGACCCACAACCGAGGTTTGGATAATTGATCTATAATTTCCCCACATTAACGTTTTACCTGACTTCCTTAATCAAATGATTCTTGAAAGATCAACATAAACACATTCATTACATCTTCAGTTCTCTCCCTTAAAATTCCGTCGTGTAATCCAATGGCCCAGGAGATTTATCCATCTTCAGACCATTCCGTGTTTCTCGCAGCTTCTCCTTGTTGATGGCCACCATAGTCAGTTCTGACCTTCACTCTCTTGAATTTTCAGGATATTATTCGTGTCCTCCAGCAGAAGCACTGAAAAAAAAATAATTGTACGCTCCCTCAGACATGTCCATGTCTCCCATTACTGTCCCTCCAGTGTAATTTTCCAGCGGAACTAGAAATGCCCACTGTTGCCGTTTGTATATCGAAACGCAATCTTACATTAGCTTGTCTACAGATTGGAAACAGAACATTTGGCTCAACAAGTCCACACTGACCCTCCAAAGAGTAACTGACACGGACCCATTCACCTACATTTACCCATGACTAATGCACCAAACACTACGGGCAATTTGACATGGCCAATTCCCCAAAACTGTACAACTTTGGAATGTGGGAGGAAACCAGAGTGCCTGCACAAAACCAACGCAGACACTGAGGAATATGCAAACGCCACAAATCCAGTTGCCCAAAGCGGAAATGGAAGCAACAGTGCATACCGCTGAACCACCGTGCTGCCCCTTGTCCCCTGGCTAGCTTACCATCATATTTAATCTTCTGCCTTCTTATTTACTCTTTTGTTGCCCTTTGTTGGTCTATGTAAACTTCCCAATCCTCTGGTTTCCCACTGCCCTTCATCGCATGATCTTCTTTCTCCTTTGCTTTTCTGCTATCCCTGACTTCCCTCGACAGCCATGTTTGTCTCATCCTTCTTTTCCATGCTTAATTTTCCTGGGGATGAATGTCTGCTGTGTCTCCTGACTTACTCTGAGACACCCTTGCCATAGATGCGTAGAGTCCTCCAGAATGGAGCTCTTCGGGCCAAACTCGCCCACAGCCACCAAAGTAAACCTCCACGACATTTTTGCATTTCCCTGAATTTGGTCCATAGCCTTCTACTCTTATCCTCTGCACGTATTTCTCCAAATATCCTTGAAAAGATGTTGATGAGCACTTTAATCACTTCTGCTGAAAGATCATGCATATGTTTAATACTCTCTTGTGCAAAAACAAAACCCTCGGGTTCCATTTTATTTTTTCCCTTCTAACCTTAAACTGATGCCCTCTAATCCTCGTTTCCCGACCCTCGGAAAACGACTGAATACAATCACTCCATCCATAACTTTCATGATTGTAAGCAGTCTATATGATGCCCCCTCAGTCTCCTGTCGTCATTGGAAAAAAAAGTCCCAGCTTGTCCAATCTCTCCCTATAACTCAGGCTGTTGAATCCTCGCAACATCCTTTGCAACATATTCTGCACTCTTCCGAGGTTACTATTGTCCTTACTCTCAAAAGGTGACTAAAACTGGAACACAATATTCTACGTGTGGCAATATCAACGTCCTGTATATCTGACTGATAACGTCCCAACTTCTACACTCAATGCCCTGACTAATGAAGGCCAGTGAAGCAAAACTATTCTTCACTGACCTGTCTTCCTGTGACTCCACTTTGGGAGAACTTTGAACCCGAATTCCAAGATCCCTCTGTTGCACGACACCTCTTTATGCTTGCCCATTAACCATAAAACTCTTAATTTGGTTTGTCTATCCGAAATGAAAGATGTCACACTGTATTAAATTTCATTTTCTCTTTCTCGGTCTACTTTCCCGGTTCATCAAGCTCCTGTGGAAATTTGTGACAAGTTTCTCATCTGCGATCTTACTGATCATGCTTGCACATTCCCATCCAAGACATTGGCATAGATTTTAAAAATGGGCTTAGCTCTGACCCCTGAGGCACACCCGTATTCGCAAGCCTCCAATCTGCCAGCTATTATCCTCTGCTTCCTACCGTTATGCCAATTGTGAATCCAATTTTTAGCTTCCCTTGGATCCCATGTGATCAAACCTGCCATTGCTTGCCCACTATCGTTTCTGCTAGGCTCTTCTCTCCGTTAATTCTAAATAACTCGTCCCTCGTGCCTCCATCGTCGCCTTTATTCAGCTGTCATACCATTACCTCTGATTCTATCTTCTCCCTCTCAAGTTGCAGTTAAAAATTGCAATACAAGCTGCTCGAAAAACCCGTCTCATAGGCATTTTACAAATTACTTCTTTTTCAATCGAATATCAAGCTGATTTTTCAAATCGACATGCAAATTGAAATACCCCATGATCTCTATACGTTTGCCTTTCTTACATATATTTTCAGTCTCCAGGTGTGCCGTGCACCCATCCTCAGACAACAGAACACGGAATGTACATGACTCCAACTGCGTTCTTTTTAACCTTTTTGGTCCATCAATTCTACACACAGAGATTCGATGACGTCTGACATGAATTCGTTTCTTAACATTAACATAGAGTATCTCTGCAAGTGAAAAATATAGTTTATGTTTTTTGGTGTTATTATATGACAACACACATTCTTACAATGAACACCATCTAACTATTTCTGCTATTGAACATTTCTGTTATTATTATCCCTCCATATACTCCAAACTATTTTATGTTTCATCAACTATCGATAGATTGTGTTTTGCCTACTCCTCGAATTTATTATTATAGACAGTAATTAACGAACGTCCAAAGGTGGATGGTTGTGTTCATACACTAATGATATCTTTACAAACAGATAATTTAATTTCTTACTGATAAGGCAACCCACCCGTCTGCCCACTTTTTCGAAAACATGTATATCCTTGCATTTTCACCCCCATTTGTGATCCCCTTGCTGCTACGTCTCCCTGATACCGACCACGTGTTACCTGCCAATTTCGATCTGTGCCACGCCCTCATTTACCTTATTCTGAAAACTGCGTGCATTGAGATACGACAACATCAGTCATGCAGGAACCGGACTTCGTTTTTCATTGTCATTTGTTTTTCCACTGTTTTTGTAGTTTGTTTTCTCACCCTTTCCATGCAATATCTATCTGTGCTGGAGATGTAATAACCTCTTCGGAGTTCTGCACTCTTACATCCTCGTTTAATACAGAATTTCTAATTTCCCCCATAACTGAACTACACACCCGTTTTTCGTTTGAAACAATGTCCAAAGCCAGAGTTATTTGAACTTCTAGCACATTGGTCACTGTATGGTCCAAGTTAAGATCATCCCATCGGAACATTCCCTTCTTACCCAGTACTGGTGCCAATGTCCCAAGACGTCATATCCTTTTTGGCCACACCATTCTTTGATCCAAGCATTTGCTTAATTTCATTGAGCCTGTGCCAATTCGCTCGTGGGTTCTGTAGTAATCCAGGGAACAATACCATTTTGGTTTTGCTTTTTTAAAATTTAGCTCCAAGCTTTTCGTCCCCCTTTTTCAATGCCTCTACCCTCGGTTTATCTGTGTCATTTGTCCTGATGTGCGCCTGAAGCACTGCATCTTTACCCTCCCATAGAAAGTTCCTCTAGAAACTAGAAAAGATATCCCGAACATGCGGAGATAACACAATCTTCGGGACGATTCGTTGTGGTCACAGAGAACACAGTCTATGACTCTTCTTTAATGCAATGATCAGCCTAGTAAATTGACCAAGATTCTTGATGCACCTGTATGTTAAACTTTTGAATTCCATGCACAGCTAAACCCAGATTTTCTGTTCTGCTATTTTGTTTAGAGTATCTCTGCAAGTGAAAAATACAGTTTGTGTTTTTGGTGTTATTATATGACATCACACATTCTTACAATGAACACCATCTAACTATTTCTGCTATTGAAGATTTTTTTTATTATTATCCCTCCATGAACTCCAACCTATTTTATGTTTCATCAACTATAGGTAGATTGTGTTTTGCCTCCTCCTCTAATTAATTATGATAGAGAGTAATTAACGAACGTCCAAAGGTGGATGGTTGTGGTAATACACTAATACCATCTTTACAAACAGATAAACACCGTTTGACTCACTCTATTGTACCAATCCACATGTTGAATCTCTGACAAAAACCCACAAGCATCGTGCTTCTGCAATACACATTTGATGCAGTAGACTACCAGTCGTTTAACAAAACTAAATACACAGTCTTATAGTTTGATTTTTGTCACCGCTTGATGTATCCTCAAACAACGTTTGTCAGACACAATTTAATTTTCAGAAGAGGAGGTTGACTTTTGAATACATTCATTTTTTTAAGTGTCCTGCTGTGCATTTTCTCTTATAATAAACTCAGTTTCCTCATCATAGATATAAGACAATCAGGCCTATAGGTTTCAGCATTTGTCTTTCCTGCCTGCTTGAAGATGGCAGTCACATTCGCAATTTTTGAATCTACTGCAAACCTCCAGGTGTTTTGTGGGAACAGACCAACAGTTGCTTATGGACAGTCTGTTTCTCTTCTGATGCTTTTCTCAAACAGATATACCACGAAAATAAGTCTTGTCGCAAGATCTTTCCTGTTCTTAAGAGCTGTAAATACATTGGGTTGTTTCTCTATCTCACCAAAAAGACCATTAATGCAAAATAATTACTTAAATTATCTGCTATCACCTTAACTCCTGTGTAAAATTCCCCATTCTCAAGTTACTAGTTTCATTGTTGTGGTTCTGTTCGCCGAGCTGGGAATTTGTCTTGCAAACGTTTCGTCCTCTATCTAGGTGACATCCTCAGTGCTTGGGAGCCTCCTGTGAAGCGCTTCTGTGCTGTTTATTCTGGCATTTATAGTGGCCTGTCTCTGCCACTTCCGGTTGTCAGTTCGAGCTGTCCACTGTAGTGGCCGGTATATTGGGTCCAGGTCGATGTGTTTGTTGATAGAGTCTGTGGATGAGTGCCATGCCTCCAGGAATTCCCTGGCTGTTCTCTGTTTGGCTTGCCCTATAATGGTAGTGTTGTCCCAGTCGAATTCATGTTGCTTGTCGTCTATGTGTGTGGCTACTAAGGATAGCTGGTCGTGTCGTTTCGTGGAGAGTTGGTGTTCGTGTATACGGATCGTTAACTGTCTTCCTGTTTGTCCGATGTAGTGTTTTGTGCAGTCCTTGCATGGGATTTTGTCCACTCCATTAGTTTTGCTCATGTTGGGTATCGGGTCCTTTGTTCTGGTGAGTTGTTGTCTGAGCGTGGCTGTTGGTTTGTGTGCTGTTATGAGTCCTAGTGGTCGCAGTAGTCTGGCTGTTTGTTCAGAAATGCTCCTGATGTATGGTAGTGTGGCTAGTCCATTGGGTTGCGGCATGTCCTCGTTCCGTTGTCTCTCCCTTCGGCATCTGTTGATGAAATTGCGACGGTATCCGTTTTTGGTGAATACTTTGTATAGGTGTTCCTCTTCCTCTTTTTGTAGTTCTGGTGTGCTGCAGTGTGTTGTGGCCCTTTTGAATAGTGTCCTGATGCAACTTCGTTTGTGTGTGTTGTGGTGGTTGCTTTCATAGTTTAGGACTTGGTCTGTGTTTGTGGCTTTCCAGTAAACCTTTGTGGTGAATTCTCCGTTCGGTATTTTCTGTACTATCACGTCTAGCTTCATAGGAGGCTCCCAAGCACTGAGGATGTCACCTAGACAGGGGATGAAACGTTTGCAAGACAAATTACCAGCTCGGTGAACAGAACCACAACAACGAGCACCCGAGCTAGAAATCTTCTCCGAAACATTCAATTACTAGTTTCACAAATAGATTTGAGTGACTCTGTTGCATTTTTATTTGGGCACATGCAACCACACGCTATTTCTCCTGATACCACTTTGCAATTTAATTTCCAATCAATTTCCTCCCACTTTATTCGCTTTACATCAGTCAAGAGTTAGATCATAAAATAAAACAATCTTCTGGCGTACCAGCAGTTTTCATGATGACATGTGTCTCTGTTTTTCCATTGGGTACCAACGTTAATGCCAAATGTTCACCATGAATGTTTTATTGTTTCATCAATTTCTTTTTGTAATTTATTATTGTTATAAAATATGTGACCAACATTTGCCGCCGTTCGTCTACTGAATATCCCTTAGTCCACTTTGCCAGGTCACTTTAATCAACAATTAATACAAAATTGCTGATTAGACGCCTGGAGATTGGGCTTCCTCATGTAGGTAAACAGTTGATCAACTGACAGTGCCGAATACAGTCTTTCAATGGATAGGCACGAAACAACTTATATACACGCGGGTCAAAGTTGCTCAAATGCCCTGTCCAACATGGGGCACCAAGTATGAGACACTCGGAACTGAAAGACAATACAAATAAAAACATTATGTAATCACCAACACTACAGTCAGTTAAAATCATGGTCAATGAGAGAATCAGAGGCAAATACAATTGCTTTTAACAGAGATTTGGACACCGCTGGCAGGGAAAAGGTCTGAAGAACATACGAAAAACAATTTGGGTGGCAGACTAATTGGATAAGTAATGCCATAGAGGGACCCATATGATTGAAATCAAGAAAATGGGGTTTTAGCACACCAGAAGTCAGTATCGGTAACGATTACAGGATTATGGGTGAACCAGACAGTGTGTGAACCAGTGAGTAGTGATAGGTGAATGGACAGTGTAGGTCAGTTATTTTAGGGTTGATTGTTGTACGGCCAGTGTAGATTACTGAGTAAACAGGTGATGTGTGAATGGGACAGTGTAGGTCAGTGAGAACTGCAACCGCGGGTGAATGGAACTCAGACTGAGTTGACGGACAGACAGCAGCATTGTGTATCATTTGAAGTTTATGGAAGTATGAAGCAGTTATTGGAAAACCTAACTCTGGAGCTATTAATGACTTGGATGAAGATTTCAGCAAGAAAGAGCTGAGGCACAGGCAAAGATGGAGGAGTGAAAAGAAGTATAAATAGATGGAAATATTGGTGATGAAATTGAAAATTGTTAAGAAACGCTTTTCAATGAAAGATAGATTGCTGAGGTTTTACATTAACTAGCTCACACGTGACAAAGGCTTGTGTGATTCAGAGCGGAATAATTCTGCCGACACATTGATTCTCCTCCTCTGCGCATGCTGCCTGACCTGCTGTGCTTTTCCAGCGTCACACTTATGACGCCTATGTTTTAATAGCGTACTCTGTACTGATTAGTGCAGAAAACTTCTATGGAGCCTGAGAGTGCAGTAGAAATGAATTTATATGATGAGGACATACCATTTATTCTATCATTCACAATTTGGACAATATCATAAATTCCATCAGATTAATCATTCAACATGGCACATCCTGAGCAATGCACAGATCACAGCTAAAACCTCATTGTCTCTGTGTGTGGGGAATTGAACATTAGGGTAAAGATGCTACACTACAGTTTTACAAGATATTTATGAAATTACATCATGAATCCTATGTGCAGATTTGTTCAGTACAATTGTTTTGTAAATAACTCGGAGGTAGCCCAGAGGACGTTTACCCAGTTGGTGTCTCGGATGAACACGTCTCATGAGGAAAGTTGGCAATCTGACCTTATTTCCAGCATTCTCCTGAGGATTGAGGAATGAATGTCTGAGTTACTACTCACAATGCATGTCTGAAAATTATGCTGAAGCTTGTTGGTGGGTCCACTCACATTGTTTTAAAACTATCGATTATATTTTAAGGACAGAGATGTATTTGATATAATTTATGAACACTTCATTACAGAACATTACAAAAGTCAGCGTACCATCCAACAGTATGCTTTTCAGCCTCTCGGAGATTACCCTGTTTTAATAGGATCATAGCTGATCTCATTGTAATGTTGAATTCCTGCCTATTCTTGATAATCTTTCCATTCTTGCTGGCCTGTAACCTATTTGCCATTGAGTTGAAAAAAAAATGTAGGACTTTGCATCCCCCACATTTTCAGACAGAGAATGGCAAAGTCTCATCAACTGCAGAAAGGGTAGCAAATCGCTGTTTCGAGTGAGCCTGATATAAACTCGTGAACCATAGGTCTGGATTCACACATAAAATAAAGTATTCTATGCAATATTACTCTGTCAGGATCCCACAGAATTTTTCTCAAATTTTAAACCAAAGCAGCACATTCAGCTGATCAGGTCTGATCTGCCATTCAGTGCCTTAATAGCTGATTTGGTAATCCTCAAATCCATATGCTTGCTGTATTCCCATAGCCATCGATTCCATACAGATGAAAAACTTGCCCTGCAATGGCCCTCAATATACTAACTGTTAGAATTTATACAGTTCAGTAACACATTATCCTGTGAGAGAAGAATTCCTCCACGTCCCTATCATATAAAAAAAAAAATATCCCTTAGACTGAGCTATGCCCTCTGGTTCTGACTCTCCTGCAAACAGAAATAACGTTTTTTTTGGCAATTAACCCGTCAAGTTAAACATTTTTTCATAACTCTTTCTTCTCATTTTTCCAGACTGCAGTGAGTGCATATGTAAACAACTCAACCTCACTTCATAATAAAACACTTCAATTCTCGGGATAAGTTTTGTGAAACCTCTCTCACCTGCTTCCATTGCATCTGTCCTATCCTGAGAACAGGGGTGTAGAACCTTTCATATTATTGCAGGCGCGGTCTGCATGGAAAATTATATGTGTTTCGATTGATATGTAGACATCAGCGTGTTTGAAATAATTGCCATCAGTAATTTGCATTCCCTATAACCTGTGAAGTTTTCTGTTGGTCTATACAGAAACTGAAGTTCTACTTTGCAGTGGCTTTCTCGAATCTTTCTTAAGTAAATCATAATCAGTTGCTCCGTTTTTATTGAAGTCAGTTCATCATCACAAACTTTCCATTTTTCTGTGTCAGTTGCCAGGTTTGTGCACAATCACTTAATCTATTGCATCCCATTATAAAATCCTTGCATCATCCTCCCCATTTCCCTTCCCAGTTCTGTGTGTGTCACTTAAAAATATGGAGTTTTTGTTTTCACTTTTATCACTCAAGTCATTGTGTTGGAATTAATTATGTCGCCAGAACTGATCCCTGTTTCACCGAACTAGTTGCAGGTCGTCATAGAAATAAAAATGCTCCCGAAATGCCTCGCTGCCTATTCTCAAATCTTTTGTGCAGATAAACTTTAATCTATTAAACTGTAAACTCACACAGCCACAGCGAGGATTTCCCATGCTATTGCCATTATTATGCTTTTAAATCCGCCTCTAACTGACTGAAGTAATCTGCACCAAGTGCTTGGCACCACTGAAACATTACCCCTGCTTCTAAATTCTGTGGGCGGACGGCATTTAAACTGATGGATTCGACAAAAAGTGAGGCATGCTGGGAAACTGAGCCGAGTTTTGACCAAAGTGACCGTGCTAATAAACACGCTGCAGAAACCACACAACCTGCGGCGACAGACAGCATGTAGTTGACGAAACAGCTGCAGATCATACAATTTCACTTGAATTTCAATCGACGGAATTAAACTGAATGACATGCCCAGATCACTCACAATATGGAATTGCTTACCGGAAACAGGGGCAACTCACACGCGTTTCGGAGAGTGCTCCCTAACCTGTGTGCACAAGGACCATCCTGCTATCTCCTGTCAACTCCTGTTTGGGTCCATTTAATCAAAGTAATCAAGCTCTGATCAATGGATTGGATGATCGGGACAACCCTCCCAAAAGGGCTCAAAGACTTCTTTGGACAAGAATCACTGCAGCCCCACCCACAGGAGCGGCAACTCCCGATCAACAACCGTGAAGAAAAGGCAACCCTGGGACTACGGGAAGAAGACTCGGCAATCATCTGCACGTGGGTCAAGGCCACGATCGAAGGTATTGGAGCATCCAGAGTTAAGATAAACCACAAGGTAGTTGATCAGATTTATAGCATAATTTGTTAGTTTGGAATGTATTTTATTATAATAATATTATTTGTGTTAAACAAATGAGTATTATCAGTCATTACTATTACCTGTCAACTCACAGTTTGTTCACTTAACAAGAGTTTGAACGCACTATGTGGCAGGCGCAACCGTTCAGTTCTGTAACCGTTCCCCACTATTCTTGATTCAATTATTCTGCATTCCACATATGAGGACTCCTAGATTCCTCTGCAACTCATAATCTGTCATTTCTCGTCATTTTGATAATTACAACATTTTAAATTTTGTGCTAATGGACAATTTTACGTTAACCCGCCTTTATCCATTTGTCCATATTGTGGTTCACTTACCTGACCCATAGTTACCATGTTAAAAACAGCACAGATGATGGAGGTGAAGTATTCGTGACCAAATAAGGTTAAGGGTTATATATTCTGGTTAACAAGAAGGTCACCCATATTTGAGGGTATAGGAGATGCTGATTACAAATCAGAATTGGATAAGTCATGATCTTGTGGAATGGTAGAACTGGAAGGGCCAAATGGACCACTACAGCTCCCAGTCTCTGTGCATGTTCCTGACGAAGTGCTATCTGGACGACCTCCTTTTCATCAATGTTGTATTCATGCTATTCCGCATAATTACTTGTTATGGAATCGGTATGGTTCACTGAGGTTCTTTACACAGCACCTTCTCAATCTACAAACACGTCTACCCAGAAGTATAAGTGCAGCAAATACTTGGGAACACCGTCACGTGCAAGATCCCCTCCAAACCACTTGCCATCCTGACTTGAAATTATATCACCCTCCTTCAGGTTTGCAGGATCAAAATCCTGGGTCTCCCGCTGAACGATATTCAGGTTCCACAAAACCAACGGGACTGCAGCAGATCATTCAGAAACCGACTACCATCTCATCCAGTCGACTTGGAATTGACAAGAAATCTGGCCCAGACAATAACACCAACATCTCATGGACGTATGCAACTCAATGCAAGGTATTCAGTTCAATTGCATTTTGCAAGACGTTCTGTCAAACGCGCATGAAAATAAAAACAATGTGGGTCCCTCGCCCGGAAGTGATGACCTCTACCACCTAATGAATTTAGAGGTTAACAGCATCATGGCATTTAATGGAAATGTCAACAAAGCCTGCCGTGAAAGTTCTTGGTTATATACGTTGAACAAAACTATGACCTTCATGGCCAATGTGAGCATAGTTCTCATCCTGGTGTGACACGCAAAATTTGTTAAATGTGAGGCACAACATTTTGACACGGCTTCATATTTGAACCATGCTTGCCTCTCCATGTGTTCTTGGTTTACTAATTTGTTGGGAAAGTCTTCCTCGAAAACTCAAGGTTTGTGAGATAAGTGCAACCCGCCTCAGCTCCCTGACCTCCCCAAACTCATCTTCTTTCCTCTTCACAGACCTTCTCCTACCTGTGGTCTTTCCTCAGTTTGTCAGTGACACTGCAGATCCTCACCGAATCTCAAGTACAACTGTGAGCAAAATTTCACAGCACCTGCATCAACTTTCCAAATCGAGTCCCCATCACGTTCCACAAATGCAAAGGTTTCCTCCTCGGTGTTGATCAGAACACTCTCCTTTCCAGTCGTTTAGGTATTCTGGTTATTCACTATTCTAACATAACACTGTCAGATGTCCAAATAATCTCAGCAAACTGCAAGATGGATGCTTCGTCTCCCCGGAGAAATAGCTGATAGTGTAATTCATACCATTGTCTGAAGATCAGAATCACTACCAATGGTAACCGCCAAACTGAGTTGGAGAAACAGAGAGAAGCGAATGAGGTATATATGCAAATGGAAAAGGATTTTCAGGACAAAATTGTGATAACAGATGAAAGGGACTCATCTTTGTTGAAGCAATCTTTTGTTATATGTGTATTGCACGTAAAAACAGATCTAGGGAACTTTCCTGATTTTCCCTGAATTGCGTGTCTTGCTCGGCCATTCTCGAGCACAGTTCAGAACGATTAACGTTCCTATTGTTGTGGAGTCGCGCGCAGAACAGACTTAGCAAGGAAAGAAATATCCTGCACCAAACGAACATAACCGTAGTAGGATGAGGAAAACAAAATCACTAAAATATACCCGTGGTATTGGTGAACATGTATTTGATGCAAATTACAACAGCTGCAAAGGAATGGGGTGGAATTCCACTCATGCCCCCACTGCATGAGCCTGGGGATCTGGGTTTCAAGTACAGCAACACTACGGCAATCTCATGTCATCCCAGGATATCAACTTGTGTCGACCGCAGAGCAGGAAACATTTCTGATTGAATTAGTTACAGTTTAGAACTGTACGTGGAAGAGAATTGGAATACGGAAATTTGAATTTAAGAAGCGTATAGATTCAGTTTCGACAGTCAGACTGACGTGAAGACAAGGGGTTTTGTGGAGTTGATTGTGCTCGTAGTTTGAGACAAAAATAAAGGTCACTCTGGGGTTTGTTTCACCCTTAGATATTGGTTTTAAAGATAGTTGACGAAAACATAGAGTTTACTGATGGAAATTGCAGCAGTTGTTTCAATCCTTTCATAATTTAACTAACTAGAATGCTATTCATAATAAATATAGTTTATAGTGTTAATGTTCAGATAGACTTACCAGGAACACCAACAATAGCGAGGGCGGGATAGTATCCAGCTTGAATCAACCAAAGTGCAGCTCGTATCCGCAATTCTAACCGGAGCCAGTCTTGTGAAAGCCAGTGAAGACCCAAGGATAAACTCCGGCCATTTGTTATTTCTTTCAAGTCCATTTTTCTCAGTTTCCGACGTCTGCTCTCCTTTACTCTGGAGATGTTGATCCCTGCGAGTGTCGAAAGTAATGGCCCCGCTATCAGTATGGAATAACACATTGAAATGACTCCCTTATTAATACAAGAGAGAAACTCTCCAGTGGCACGGTTAGAAAATGAGATTAATTAAAGTCATTGAGTAAGCAGCTCCAGTTAACCCCTCTCAGTCTAACACCTATTCGATTACAGTCAAACACAATATTTACCCAGTTTGAATAGAATGCACTGCGGTCACTGAAGGAAGCATTTATGGATATGCTATCCTTGGTCATTATGGACCATCATCAAATTGATTTAGGAATTTTCAGAGAACAACATCGAGAAAAATATGTTGTTGCTCAGAAAACATAGGGGTTTTTTTGCGGAATGTAAAGCAAAATCGACAGAGAAACAGAAAAGCGTATCTTTTGAATTCCAGTCAATCCTTTGACGCAGGGAGCTGAAGTGCCTTTTTTTTGAGTTGGATGTGTTTATAACTGTAGGTACATCAGAAGAAAAAGTGATCGATTGTAATTTAATTGTATTTGTTTACGAAGCAGAATGCCATTGACTAGATGGGAGTGAGAATCTGAACAAGGTATTGACAGAGAAAAAAACAGAAAAGGGTGGAGTAAAGGAACATGGCTGTTCCAATAGCATTCTCCAATCGGAACATTGGCAGGATGTAGATCTGGGCTAAGAAGCGGCAGATGTATTTCAATGTGGAAAGGTGTACAGTACTTAATTTTGCAAGGGCGAATTTGATTTATTATTACAGAGGTAAAGGCAGTATTCTTGGCAGTGTGAAGGAAAAGAGAGATCTTGGAATGCATGTCCATAGTTCTCTCAAAGTTGCTATCTGAGTTGACATGGTTGTTAAGAAGGTGTATGTTGCATTGGCTTGAATTAACAGGGGAATTGATTTTAGAGCTGCGCTTTGATGTTGCAGCTGCACAGAGCCGTGGTTACATCAAGTTTGGAATGTTGTGTTGAGTTCTGTTTGCCTCATTATTGGAAGGATTACAGATGGTTGAGAAGAGATTACTGGGAAGTAGTCTAGACTGGAGGGCATGTCTTGTGAAGAAACGTTGAGGGAGCTAGGGTGTTTTCTTATTGGAGTGAAGAAGGGTGAGTGGTGACTTGTTGAAGATGTACAAGATGATGAGCGGCACAGATAGAGTGGATAGACCGAGAGGTTTTTCCTATGGTGGAAATGGCTATCATGAGGGGATATAATTTTAATTGTTTGGTGGAAGACTTAGGGAAGGTGTCAGAGGTGGGTAATTAACACAGAGAATGGTGATTGCGTGGAATGCACTGCGAGTTGTGGAACTAGAATCAGAAACTTTTGGGAAACGTAAGCGAATTTTGGATAGGCACAGGGACAATAGTACAATGAAAGTTATGGAAGTTAGCTTGATCTTTGAGTAGGATAAATTATCGGCACAAAATCGAGGTTCGAATGTACTCTACTGTGTTGTATTTTTCGAAGTTCTTTAAACACAGCAATGTTCTACTGCATTGTAGAGGGTACTTGTGAGACTACATCAGATGGACTGTGTGCAGTTTCATCTACTTAAGTGAAACACAAAGAAATAATGGCTTTAGAAGCTGCACAGAGTAAATTATATGCACTCATTCCTGTGATAAAGTGCTTATCTTATCACAGATTAGTTCACTTGGCCTGAAAATGAAACGTGATCTTATTGAACCATACTGACCTTGAGGAGACTGGATAGTCAGAATGATTAGTTTTTTTTTCTTGTAAAGGGGCCCAAACACAGAGAAAATAGCATTTTAATGCAGCTATGACAAAACTTCAATCATGTAAAAACTTCTTGACCCACATACAATTAAGTAGCACTTCCATAATGGGGATATATATTGAACTGGGAACTTTTCGAGGCCGTTCATCTGATTTAGTTTGGGGTTGTGGAACAATTCTTACACGTTGGAACTCAGAGAGGGAGAATTATTTCCCTGCCTGAGAATCAACACCTCATTTCCCTCTCTCTTTCTTTCCAGCCACATGGATAAGCAGAGAAACCCAAAGTCATCTTCAACACTCTTGACGCATTTCTGCGGAGAACGCTTTAAAATCAAGCCACCACCTCCAGCAGAAGTATTTCAGCCAAGTAGAACTGCTCATTGATGAGCATGCAGCACCTACATCTTGTGTGAGAAGATATGCATCGTACCATCATCTGGTACAATCTGTTGCCTAGTCTTTGTCATGATTGAAACTTTCCCTCGTCGAACTGTTCCCATGTTAACAAGAAAGTGCTTTTGCTGTTCAAAAGCAAAAACGATAGGCATATGGGAACAGCATTTGATGAAGTTGAATTGTTAGATTGTCTATAAATATGAAGGGGTTGGCTTGTCATAAACTGCTAAACACATGAAGCCTACATTCTTGACAGTTCTGCTTAATGGATACCTGGACTGTCAATTTATTGGTAAATTGTTGCCTTCATTCAACATTCCATCTGTAGAGCATTTCATATATCTTTGGTTATGGAGGCTTGGCTAGGTAATAGTCTTGCTGTTATGAATAAATATGTAAGCATAGCAGACTTATTAGCGCTGAACCAGATAAGTCTGAGACCTATAATTTTGCCAAAGTCACCAACCTGGGTATGTTTAAAATTGGGGTGACTGACAGTGTAGTGGCACACGAAATGAATCAGTGACCCCTCTTCGAATTGAATACAGAATCATCGAGACAAGGTGGAAACATCCAGAACCTAATCATTTTGAACTTGCTCCACTATTCAATATGATCATTGGTGATGCTTTCTGACAACATCATATTCCTGCTTTCTTTCGATTACCGTTGATCAATGCAAGTACTTCCAAAAAGCCATTTCGTTATTGAAAACATTTAATATCTTGGCCTTTTTTTTCTCAGTGATAAAATCCTTTACCATCTTTCATAATATTATAAACTGTTTCTGGACCGCACAAACATAGAAAGCATTCCCTTTGCATCCAATTCTGCAAAATGTGATCCATTTCCCACAGCGTTTTCCAACTGTTCTGCAAATCACACCTTCGATAGTAAACCCTCACAGTTTTCTCTGTGTTTATGTAAATTGGTCTGTCCTTCAGTCTTTATTTTCCTCTCCTTTTCATGCCAAATAGTGAAATGACATTTACGACACTCCAATCTGCAGGAAGGGCTTCACAGATGGATTGTTGAATGAAGGCAACAATTTACCTTGTATTTCCAGGTATTCATTCACCTGAACTATCAAGAATGTAGGCCTAATAAGTTCAGAAGTTTCTGACAAGCCAACCCTTCATATTAATAGACAGTCCTGTAAATCAACGTAGTCACATGCTGTTCCCACATTCCTATCTGTTTTGTTTTGAACAGCAACAAAGATAACGACCTGCGCTATGCTTTGTGAATCTCATTTTAAATATCGCCAGTCTTTTGGTTTTTGATATGAACGCACTCACATTATTTTACAATTTTTGCTACCTTGCTGAATCGGTGCATTTCTTGTTTCATCAGTCTGATGTTATCAACCTAATTGTTCTCCCGTGTATCAGGTCCTACCCTGTATCATTTCGCCAAATTTTCAAGCATTCAGTTATTTTTCAAAATTATCTCGTTACCAGTACTAACGTATCCTTTGACAAGCTTCCACACAGGAGGCTGTGAAATAAGATAAGATCTCTTGGACACTGGGGCTAGATACCAGCATGGATGGAGCATTGGCTGACTGGCAGAATACAGACAGCAGGGACAAAGAGGATTTTTTTCAAGGAAGGCAGATAGTGATTAGTGGCTTTCCACTGGAGTCAGTGTTGGGACCACAACTATTCACGGAAAATAATAATAGTATGGATAATTGAACTGATGACATTTTTGCTGATATGGCAATTGACAGAAAGATAGGTGTACAGACAGTTCGTGATGAGGAAGCAGGAAGGCTGCAGAAAGACTGGCATTTTGAGGAGGTGTTACCGACAGAAGATGCAGATTGAATGCAGTGTGGGAAAGTGCGAGGTAGCAACTTTAGTATGAAGAATGGAGATGCAGATGGTTTTCAAAATGGGAAAGCTTTGGTAATGTGAAGTGCGATTGGACTTGGCAATTCGAACTGAGATTCTCTTATCGTTATCAACTAGAAGTTCGGAAGATAAAGTCAACTTTCTCTTCAAGATGGCAAAAATACAAGAGCAGGAATATACTGCTCAGGCCGCATAAGTCCATACTGAGACTGCAGATGGAATACCGTGAAACAATTTGCTCCCCATGCCTGAGAAAAGATGTGCTGGGTTTGCAGGACCGCCAGAGGGGATTTATAAGAATCATGGAAGTCTTGGATTTCAGGAACGATTGAAAAATCTGGGTTTGTACATTATGGATTTTGGAAGAATAGCGGGAAGATCTGTTTGAAATATACATAATACTGAGAGGCCTTGATACAGTCACTGTAGGGAGGATGTTTTCACTATTGGAAGAGACTAGATGCAAGCAAACTCTCGGAGGGGAGGGACAATCTATTAGAAATGAAAGCTGAGTGAATTTCTGCAGCCTGTGGGTGGAAAACCTGTAGAACTAATTATCACAGAAGGCTGTGGAGGCAAAGTACTCTAATTAATTCCTAACTCGAGTATCGAGAAAGGGCACACATACAGACAGGACACTCAATTACAACAGTAAGCATCCCAAAGACGACAAACAAAACTGAGATAACCCAACGTGTAAACGAGCTTTAAGACACTGCGACGCCCAAGACCTCCACAAAACAGAAGAGGAACTACTACGTAGAGCATATAACCTAGCACATAGAACGTTATAGCGTTGTACAGGACCTTCGGCCCCCGACTTTGCGCCGATCTGTGATACCAATCTGAACCCCATCTAACATATTCTATTCCATTATCCTCCATATGTGTAACCAATGTCCATTAAAATGCCCTTAATTTTGGTGGGTCTACGACTGCTGCAGGCAGAGTGTTCCTCACCCTTAAGACAGTCTGAGTAAAGAAAGCAAATCTGACATCTGTCCTATATCTGACATCCCTCAGTATAAAGCTGTGCCCGCTCCTGCTAGCCACCACTACCTGAGGGAAAAGGCTGTCTCCGCCCATGCCATCTAATCCTCCGATCATCTTTTATTTCTCTATTGTGTAATCATTTAACCTTCTCTTTAATGCAAACAGCCTCGATCCCTCAGCCTTTCCTCATAAGCTTTCCATCCATAACAGACAAAATCCTATGCAATCTCCTCTGCCCAATTTCCAATGCTTCCACTTCGTTCCTATAATGCCGTGACCAGAAATGTACACTATCCTCCAAGTACGGCAGCACCAGCGTTTTGTACAGTTGCAACATGACCTCATGACTCCGACACTGAATCCCTCTAACAATAAAAGCTAACACACATCATGCGTTCTTCAGAACACTTCAACCTGGTGGCAACTTTCAGGAATCTATATGCATGCATATCGACACTACTAAGAATCTACTTGCAAACTGAACCACCTCTTCTTTAAACGCCATTTGCCACTTCTCAGCCCAGCTCTAAGGCTTAACTATTTCCCTCGGTAACCTCCAACCTCCTAAGTAATGTCCACAACTAAACCGACCTTAGTGTCACCCGCACAATTACCAATGCATCCTGTATGACCTCATCCAGGTCATAAACAAATTGGCAAGCAGCAGTAGCCCCTAAACACCCCTTGCTGTACATCACTTCTAATTGAATTGAAGGATGAACATTTTCCATCAACCACCAAAATGTGTCTTCTTTCAGTGAGCCACTTTTTGATCCAAGCAGCAAAATCACCCTCAGTGTCATGCCTCTGTATTTTCTGAAATAATCTACGATGGGAACCTTATAAAACGCCTTGCTGAAGTCCATATACACCACATCCACCGTTTTACCCTCATGCACTGTTTGATCACCTTCTCACAGAACTCAATAAGTTTTGTCAGGCACGACCTACACATCACAAAACCGTGTTAATAACCCCGAATCAAATTATTCTTTTCCAAATGTTTATGTATCGTATCTCTAATAACCCTTTCCAACAGTTTACCCATAACCAAAGAAACGCTCACTGGTCTATAATTACCAAGGTTGTCTCTAACCACTTATTGAAGAGGGGAATAACATTTGATTAATACAGTCTTCTGGCACTATTCCGGCAGACTATTAAAACATAAAGATCCAGCCAAAGTTCTGCAATCTCCCCCCTCTCTTCCCTGAGAATCCTATGATAAATCTCGTCCGGTGAGGGAAACTCATCTATTTTTACGCTTTCCAGAATTGGTAACACATCCTTCTAACGAACCTCAATCCCGTTTCCCGAATAGCCTCTATCTCGGTATTCTCTTCGACAACATTATCATTTTAGAGTGTGAATTCCTACAAAACAAAATGCGCCTCTTCTAACTCCTGGGACTGCACACAAAGCTTCCCATACTGTCCTTGACTGGCCCTCATCTTAGGAGGATGTGAGGACTGCAGATAATGGAGTGCCAGAGTGGAAATTGTCGTGCTGAAAAAAGCACAGCAGGCCAGGCAGCATCCGAGAAGAAAGGAGAATCGACGTTTCGGACATAAACGTCGATTCTCCTGCTCCTCGGATGCTGCCTGGCCTGCTGTGTTATTCCAGCACAACATTATTCAACTCTGGGACTCCAGCATCTGCAGTCCTCAATTTCTCCTAGTTGATCTTAACCGACAGCGAATCCTCTTGCAAGGATGCCTTCCTTGAAGAAGCTCTCCTCCTCCGTCTACAATGATCTCAGTGAATCCCTCTCTCAGTGCACCCCCCACGTCATCTCCTCTGCCCTGCAGCTCTTCAGCCTTGGCTCATTCTCGAAGAAGGGCTTATGCCCGAAGCGTCGATTCTCCTGCATCTCGAATGCTGCCTGGCCTGCTGTGTTTTTCCAGCACAACATTTTTCAACTCTGGTCCTAATCTTAATATAGTCATTCCTTTATTGCTAACATAACTATAGAAAGCTACAGGGGTTTCCTTCATCCAATCTGCCAAAGACTTCTCGTGTCCCCTCCTTGCTCTGTTTGGCACTCCCTTTACGTCCTTTCTGGCTAATTTTAACTTTCAATCGTCCTAACTGAGCCATCACGTCTCATCTTTACATATGCTTCCTTCTCCTTCTTCACACGAGATTCAAGAACGTTAGTAAACCACAGATCCCTCACTTGACCATCTCCTCCCTACTTTACAGGTACAGACTTATCAAGGACACGCAGTATGTGTTGCTTGAACAAGATCCACATTTCAATTGTGCCCATCCCCTGCAATTTCTTTCCCCATTCTATTCATCCTTAATCTTGCCTAATCGCAGCATAGTTGACTTTCCTTCAGCTCTAACTGTTATCCTGTGGGAAATACCTGTCCCGTTCTATCGCGATAGTAAACATAACTGTATTGTGGTCACTACCACCTAAGTGCTCATCTGACTCCAAATATAACACTTGGCCAGATTCATGGTCCAGCACCTAACTCAATGTATCCTCGCCCTTTTTTGGCTGTCCACGTACCGTGTCAGAAACACATATGGGCATATTGGACGAAGCAAATGACCCATTTGAAGTACTCGATCTATCGTGATTCTAGTCAGTATTTGGAAAGTTACAGTCCACAACCACAACCACACTGCTACCTTCACTCTTTTCCAGAATCATCTTTGCTATCCTTCTTTCTACATTGATGGAAATGCTTCCTTTCCTGGTTCTAACGTCAGCCCATACAAACTCAGTGGACGAGTCCTCAAACGTCCTTTCTGCAGCCGCATTATTTTCCTTGACGGGCAATGTCACAAACTTCTCTCTTTTCCCAACTTCCCTGTTCGGACTGAAACGCCTAAACGCTGGAAGGTTCAACAATCTTTCCTGTCTGTGCTCTATGCGCCTCTCCAAATACTAAAAACTTCGATGTCCCAGGTAAAAGCCCATGCTGCAAGTTCACAAACCTGATTCTGGAAACACCTGGTGTTGAAGAGGACACACTTAAATCCAAATTCCTGCATGAAAATGCA
Source organism: Chiloscyllium punctatum (assembly GCF_047496795.1). Lineage (NCBI taxonomy): Eukaryota > Metazoa > Chordata > Chondrichthyes > Orectolobiformes > Hemiscylliidae > Chiloscyllium > Chiloscyllium punctatum. Next base: position 37,410,488 of record NC_092773.1, read on the forward strand.
CTCTTGCATCCTTGAGGACGTACTTATGACAACACGATCCTCAACATTGTGGACGCTGGAGCTACAATTTAGGTTCCCATAGCCCTGGTGAAATTGTTTAAACCCTCCCGAAGGGCAAAGCTAAATTTCCCAAAATATATTGGCACTCTACTTTTTCAGGTGTACACCACCCTATTTGTTCAGGTCCCACCTCCCACAGAATGATCCCCTATTATCCAGATATCCAAATCCATCCAGCCTGCACTATCCCTGTAGCCATGTCTTCAACTCTTCTCTTTCCCTATTCCTCTCCTTGCGAGCATGCTGAACTGATAATAAACCAGGAAAAAAAAAGCTCTGTTTTTATTGTGTCACGAAGGTTCCACCGAGCTCCTTGAATTTCTGACTTACATCCCATCCCTTTACCTACCAAAGTCGTTGCAATCCATGTGGTCAACGGTTTGGGGCTTCATTCCCTTCCTTAAGGATCCCGAAAAGACGTTCCCAGACATCACAAACCATGTGTAAGGCAACATTGCAACCGTGAGTCACTCTCGTTCCCACAGAATCTTCTACTTATCCGGCTAACTATGGAGTCCCCAATTACTAATGTTCTGCTCCTCTACTCCTTCCCTTCTGATCAACAGGACAGACTCTTTGCCAGAGACCTGTACCCCATGACCTTCCCATGGTAATTACACCGCCTCCCAAAACAATATTCAAAAACGGCAACTTTGTTATTGAGGGAAACGTCACCGGATTTCCCCGCACAGTCTGCCACATTCTTTCTATCGTCTGACTACAACCCATCGCCCTTTTACTTGCACCTGAGTTGTCAAAACCTCCCAGTAATTGCTCTCAATTATGCGTCAGCGTCCCAATTTTCCGTAGTTCATCCAGTTCCAACTCCAATTCCTTCACACGCTTTTCAAGGAGATGGAGTTGGGTGCAATTCCCGCAGAAGAATATCGTTGGGACACGAGTTGTGACCCTCATGAATGACAAAGCACAACTATCGAACCTCCATTCTCACTGTTCTGAATTTCCATTGACAATATTAAAAATAAAACTAACAATCTTACTAATCCAGCGCACAGACCCTTTTTTCGGTTACAGGAGGATGATAGGTGGGAAACACTATACATAGTATTTGCTAATAATGAACACCCGAACAGCTTCATCCAAATCAAGAAGTCACTGTGCACCAGAAACCGACATTAGAAATGTCTCAGGACTGACATCAAGACTCTTACGTGCACTGGGAATAATAACAGCCCACAAATCAACAGCCAAACTTTGCCAAATAATATCTGAGACCAACGACACGACATGTGTTGGACACAATTTCATGCAGCGACAGCGAAAACAAAATGACGTTGAAAAAAACAGGCAGGACATTTACCACCAGAATAGATAAACATCGCCTTCTTGGCAAAACGACATGACTCGCTATCCCTCATCAATATACACTAATAATGAAGAACACCAGTTAAACTGGGGCAATGTTAAAAGACTGGGACATGCTAAACATAGGCAAAAGTCGGCGCTCCGTGTGGCCTGGTTTTCCTCCACTGATTCAAAGAACTTAAAACGTCACAACACTGGAATTGTACATTTGGCACTGCAAGACTGCAGCGATCCATATCCTCCATCTAAGTCTGCCATCTCCGTTTGAAAGATCTGTATTCCTTTGTTCTGTGCCCATTCACGTATCTGTCTTGACAAAGGTTCAATTATGATATCGTTCCTAACCTAACCACCTCCGCTGGCAGCGCATTCCAGGAACAACCTACTCTCTGCATGAAGAAATGTCCACGCATATCTCCCGTAAACATTTCCCCCTTCGTTTGACATTGCGACGCATGAGGTTTGAGTACTTCAGGCTGGGAGAAAACGTGTCTTGCTATCCACCCTTACTACACCTGTCATGATTTTGTGGGACTCAATCTGGTCTCCCCTCAACCGCCTAATTTCCAATGAAAATACTCCTAATCTCCTCAACCTCTCCTCATAGCTGGCACCCTCCATACCAGGCATAAACGTGGTGCACATCTCTGCACCGTCTCCAAAGCATCCACGTCCTTTTGGTAATGTAGCAAGAAGAACTAGGTGCAGTATTCCAAATGTGGTCGAACAAAAGTCTTATACAATGGTAACATGACCTGCCAAATCCTGTACTCAATTCCCCATCCGATGAAGGAGAGCATGCCGTATCCTTCTTGATGTCTCTACTGACATGCACTGAACTCCATCTGCCATTTCACTCCAATCTATCTATATTCTTCTGTATTCTCTAACATTCCCTTTCATTGTCTGCTACTCCAACAATCTTAGTGTCATCTGCAAACTTACTAATCAGGCAACTGACACTTTTCTACACTCAGTCCTTACATGTAATAAACTGCTTTGGGGTTTGTCTTATCCCTGTTCGCAAAGGAAATCTCATGACCTCTTTTAGCCCTCTGAATTCCTCATTTCAGATTGGTCCTACGTTCGCAATATACATCCATACACGGATCCCTATGGGACAACTCTAGTCACAGGTTTACAGTTTGAGCAGCTACTCCTACTCCTACTCCTTCCACTCCTACTCTATTCCTCCTGTTGCACAACCAGATCTCTATCAGTCCAGCTGGAATACCCTGGACTCCATGAGACGTAGCCTTCTTCATCAGTCTACCAAAGGGAAACTTGTCAAATGCCCGACTAAAGCCCATGTATATGACATCGACATCCGTTCCCTCATCAATCAAATTTGCCACAGCCTCAAAGAATTCTATTGGACTTGTAAGTCAAACCTTCCCTGCACAAAACCATGGTGCCTATCACTCATGAGCCCATTTTCTTCCAAATGTGTGTGTGTGTGTGTGTGTGTGTGTCTATATATATATATATATATATATATATATATATATAGAGAGAGAGAGAGAGAGAGAGAGAGATTATATATGTATATATCACCATTGGTATTGTCTCCAGACGCTTCCCTAAACCTGACATCATGCTCATAGTTCTGTACTTAATCGAATTATCCCCGCTACCTGTATTAAACAAAGGAACAACATTAGTAAATTTGCTTTCCTTTGAGACCTCCCCCGTTTTCACTGATGCGGAAAAGATTTCTGTCATAGCATTAGTTATTTACTCTCGCAATTCCCTCATTAACCCGGGATAGATCCCATTCGGTCCTGTTCACTAGTTCACCTTAATGTCTTTCAGAAAACACAATACATCCTCCTTCCTTATGCCGTCTTGACGGAGATAAATTAAAAGTCTATCGCTAACCTCAACATCCAGCATGTTCCTCTCCTTGGTGAATACCAATGAAAAGTACTAAATAAGAACCCCACCCACTTTCTCCGACTGCACGCATATCTTTCTTCCTTTGTACTTGAAATGATCAACTTTTTCCCTCGTCACCCACTCGGTCCTTATATGTGAATAAACTGTTTTGGGGTTTTTCTTAACGATGGTCGCAACTGAAATCTCATGACTTCTTTTCGCCCTCTTCAGTCCTCACTTCAGATTGGTTCAACCTTCCCAATATACATCCAAAGCATCTTCCGACTTCAGCCGCTTAGACCTTGTGCATTCATCATTTTTCCTCTGGGCGTGTCTCACAATTTCGCCTGTCACAAGTGGCTCCCGAACCTTGCCATTGCTATCTCTCATTTTTGCAAGAACATACCTCACCTGAACTCTAATTAACCCCGCGTCAAAAGCCTCCCACATATTGAATGTGTACTTCTCTTCAAATAGCTGCTCCCAATCGACATTTCCCAGCACCTGCCGAATTTTGCTGTAGTTGTCCTTCCCCCAAATTAGTACTCTTTATTTAGGACCACTCTTTTCTTTGTCCATGTGTATCCTAAAACATATGGAATTTTGATCACTCTCCCAAAGTAATCCCCCATTGAAGTGTCAACCACATGGCCGGTTCCATTTCCTACACTAGGTCCAGCATGGCCCCTTGACGAGTTGGAACAGTTCCATACTGCCCTAAAATACACTGCTGATTGCTCCTTACAAATTCTACACCATCTAATCCTCTAACACAAATTGAATCCTACTCAATGTTTGGAAAATTAAAATCTCTTTTCACCACCACTCTGATGCTCCTACATCTTTCCATAATCCGATTACACCTTTGTACCGTCATCTCATGCTCGCTGTGGGGGAGTCTGTAGTACAGCACCAAGATTGTAGCCGCACCCTTCCTATTTCACAGTTCTGCCAATATTGTCTCATGTTCGAATCCTCCATATTGCCCTTCTTCAGCACATCCTTCTTATCTGCTTTGTCCAGAAATGCGACTTCTCCATCCCTTTTGTCTCCCTCTCGAACCTGCCTGTAGCATCGATATCATGGGTCACTTAGTTGCCAATCATGCACTTTCCTCAACAAAGTCTCAGTAATATCAATAATATCTTACTCCCAAGCATTAATCTAAACCCTGAGTTCATCTGCCTTATCTTCTATACTTATTTGCATCAAAACAAATGCACAACAGACCATCAGTCACTCTGCGTTCATTGATCGCTTTCTGCATACTCTTTCTCTTAGGCACGCTGACTTCATTTTCCTGTGCCTTACAGGCTTTAATTACTACCTTCTTACTGTTCAGTAACCTATACATTTAGTCCCCAGCCCGCTGCCACATTAATTTAAAACCTTCCCAACAGTATTAGCAAAAGTACCCCAAGGGCATTAGTTCCAGTCCGGCCCAGCTGTCGAACATCCAATTTGCAATAGCCCCACATCCCACAGAACCGTTCATATTGTCCAAAAAATCTGAACGCCACCCTCCTGCGCCACCTCTCAAATCACACATTCATCCTGAATATTCGATTATTCCTACACTGATTCATACGGAGTACTGGTTTTCAAACCTGAGATTACTACCTCTGAGGCCCGACTTCTTATCTTGGCTCCAAATTCCATAAAATCTTCGTGTAGGCCCTCATCCCCCTTATTACCTATATCGTTGGGGTCTACATGCGCCACGACATCTGGATTTTCACAATTCCTTTTGAAACATTTCTGCAGTCGATCCAAAACAATCCTGAGGCTCGCACCTGTGAGTCAACATGCCATTCAGAAGCCTAGATTTTGACGTCAGAAAAATGTATCCTGCTCCCTGACAATTGCGTCACCTCTGACTATAGCCTTTCCATTTTTTTCCCAACCTTCTGTATAGCAGACAGCCAAGATGCCATGAATTTGGCTAATGCTACCATCCCCTCGTAAGTCATTTCCCCAACAGTGTCCAAACGGTTTCCCTGTTTGAAAGGGAGATGACCACAGGAGACATCCATACTGACGTTCTATTCTCTCTCTGCCTTTTGATCATCAGTTCCCTTTCTCACTCAGTAATCCTAGTCTGCTATTCCTGACCACTACACCATTGTGTATTCTTCCAAGTGAGTCCATCCACAGCTCCACAGCCATCATGCAGTTCATCAAGAGCTACAACTGAACACAGCTATATCCCTGAGCTCCAACATTGAGCTAGAGGAGCACAATACGGCTCTGACATCTCCTGCCATTTCTCATCTTAAACTTTGTTGAAATTGAGAGAAAGGTAACGAAAAAGGATTTTTTAAATACAATTTACCATAAATTGCCAAAATCCCTGCCTCATCCCAGAGTCTCTTTTTTTGGTTGGAGGAGGAGGACGGGTGAGAACACTGCACAGGTAGTGTATCGAGTTCAGCCGCTGACCGAGTGTATCAGCCTTTAAAACAGTTTGAATACCTTCCCAGCAGCCCCCGGTCTTTGTTCTGTCTTCCCTCACTGAAATTAAAGTGCAGGCCGCAGAATCCGGACAAAGATTTTTAAACACTCTGTTTCGCTGCCATAAACAAAAACATTAGTCTGATCTGCTGACCACAACAGTACAAAACTAGAAATACAACCACTGGCCATGGCAGACAGAACTGTATCAATTCAGGGCATATTACTACAATAATGCTTCATCCAGCAGCGACACGGCAATGCAGGTGCAATTGGGAGATGAAACGTTTGCAAAATAACCAGTCAGATCCGTGAAAGGACCAACAATTCCAAACACAAGCCGAGCCTTAGATCTTCGCAGAAACGTTATTGTAGGACCTGCCCGTGTGGTTCCAGATAGTAAGTGTCAGGCTGCAGCATCAGTCTGCCAGGTTCAGGATCATAGGCCTCAGTCAGTATTTCAGTCTGTGTAGTTCCAATTTGTAGGCTTCAGGCAGTAAGACCAGTGTGTGGTGTTCCCGTTATGAGGTCTAAGGCAGCAGCACCAGTCCATTGAGTTTCCAGATTTTAGGGCTCCGGCAACAGCATCAGTCTGTGGACCGCTGGATAATAGGCGTCAGTCAGGAGTACAAGCCCGGTTTCATGTCTAAAGGCCATGGCTCTTTTAATGTATGTGGTGTTTCGACCTGACATATATGACATGTATGTACAAATTGAACTGCATCTTTGTACAGCCCGGGCCAATCGAAGTGCTTTTGTATCATAGGCTAAGCTTACCTCACTTCTAGATGACTTCCTAATATTAATTCCTGTGCTCCCATAATACTTTCTATCTGCATGTTACCCGCATGACAATCTCGTGTTCTTCCATCCCTTCCTCTTCTGCCCTAAACTGCCGTTGTCACCACTTTTAATTTCGGATTCTATCTGAGACATTATAACACTTTGTAACACATTCAGTTTCCTTTTCAAAATTGGGTTTATTATACAAATCTTGCAATGGCTAATCTTTACCTTGTAACTCCTGTAATCGTTCAGAGCTAAACACCACTGCATTGCCCTCTCCTTGTTCAGGCTCTTACCTTATCATTTCATTAAACAACATGTCAGCTAACTGAATCTCAACTCCTCCTCCTCGACTGGTGGAGGTCAGATTGGCCTCAGATTAGTTTGTCAGGTCGACGCAAAATCGAAGGCTGTAAGGCCTCTTCTGTGCTGTAATGTTCTATGTTTAAGTTCTGGGTCTCCCGTGAGTTTTCCTTATTGCCTGAACTTATGGCTCTGGGGTCTTCTGACCACACTGTCCGAAAACATTCCACGCTACCTTTTTTCTAATTCGCCATTTCCCTGATTTTCCTTTGGCTTCTCCACTCTACGGAGTTTCTGATAGTTTTTCTTTTCCCAAAAACAAATTGTATTCCTGGAATAGACAATCTTTCGATATTTATCACTGTCTCTTCCTCACCCTGAGTAGAAATTCCAACCTGATCTTGCAAAGTGGGACTGTTAAGTCTCTTTCAATCTATCCCATAGATAACCACTTTCTCTGGTAACCTATTAAAAATAGTTTTAATTCATTCATCACTTACTATTATAGCTTCATGAGATCCTGTGTCTCTCACTATTTTGATTTATTTCACTTCTCCCCCTGTTCTTCCTGAGTAAACTTTAGGTATCAGGCAAGAACTCAATACCTAACCCATGCCTCGGCTGTAGACTCTCACCCAGCTATTTGACTTCCTTTGAGATTTCCTTCATTACCTTTACTAATCTCTTTGGATTATCTTCGTCTTCCACATCATTTTTCACAGTGCCTTTCTTCAACGACGAGCACTGTGACTTTGTTTGTCCCACATTATTATAGGAAAAAAACACCCGAGTCTTCCACCTCCTTTTTACCCTCTTAGGTTTATATTTTTCACCTTGGGTAAACTATTCCAATTGTGTTCCAATCTTTGTTTTTCTCAGAAGCATCTCCGTCTTTCAAAATCTCTATACCCACGGACTGAAATTCCTGTTAGAAGCGAATTATGATTTACTAAGGGTGTAGGTTTGCTCGCTGAGCTGAAGATTTGATATCCAGATATTTCATTACCTGGTTAGGTAACATCATCAGTGACGACCTCCAAGTGATTTACTAACTCATGCATATTGACCAGGCATCTTTGCAGCTGTTCTCAATGTTTTAATTTTCCATTCTTTTATGCGAGCTCTTGGCATTTCTGGAAGTAAATCTTTAACCCCACCAGCAAAATAATCTCTTTACCAGACTCGTATGTCTTTTCTATCTTTAATGCCTTCAACTATTTATCGAAGTTGTTACATTTAATCATTTCAAACTCAACATGAATCAAACTTAGTTCCTCCTTCCCATTTCTGAACCCTTGTCTATATACTTCTGATACCGACTCGTAGCGTCTCATCATAATCTGCTTGACATCTTCTTAACTTCTTGACACATCATCCGACAGCGCAGCAAGCCACTCAGTGGCATGCCGACCAACTTGGTGTGAATGAACATGGCCCACACAGTCTCTGGTCTGTCAATCTGCCTCGCGAATTTCTCAAAAGATATGGGGAAAATAAGACTTTGACATCTTTTTCAACGGAATTTGGGACTGTTTTGAAATATTTGTAGCTCTCCCTATCCGACTCTTGGCTATCAGAGATTTGCTTTTTATCACTTTCTTCACTGAAACTTTCTGTTGCCATCATCTCTACTCGTTTCAGTTCGGTTTTGTGCTCAATCGGCAACTTAGGATGTTCAAGCTCTCTACCGTTATCCCTCTCTTTCCTCCCTTTTGCCTTTTACACGGCATTAAATTAGTACTTCTCTTCCTTTATCTTCCAGCTCCAGTTGTCTCATTTGCAATTTCGCTTTTTTTTAAACTCCACCGCCCTTGCGTGTCTTCCTGATGAACAGATGTGCTTGCCCAACTCTGTAAAATTTCAATTTTCTTATTATCCTGATTAAATTGCACACAGTGTCCATGCATGTGCAGGTCAGGCCATTACCTATGAAAAATGCAAGGATACAGGGGGTTCTGCATGGGATAATCTTCAGAGGGTTGTTGTGTACTCCTTGGATGAATAACATGTTTCTGCGCACAAGGGATTCTATTTTATTGTCATGAAGAAGAATGTACTTGTCTTCATGTGTTGAGCATCTGTGCAATTCACTATTCAAAACGTGGTGAATTCCAGGACAATGGGAGTGCTAAGAAGAGCCAGGAGTGGACATGAGAATTTGTTGGTGGATAGGATCAAGGAAAGTGTAAGGGCCTTCGATAGGTACATTAGGAATAAACGAATGGCTTGAATATGGTAAGAGCTAATCAAAGATTGTCGTGGGAAGTTGTGCTTGACATCTGAGGACTTCGAGGAAATGCTAAATGAATCTCTTTCGTCAGCATTCAAAATTGAAAAGGGCAATGTTAGTGTCAATACGGAGACAAATGCTACAAGATTAGTTGAGATTGAGCTTGACAAAGAAGAGTTTTTAGCAATTTTGGCTCATCTGAAAATAAATAAGACCCCTGAGCCAAACGGGATTTATCATCAATTTCTCTCGGAGGCAGGGATGTGATTGCAGAGACTTTGGCTTTTTTCATTATGTCATAATTGTCGACAGGAGTATTATCAAACGTCGTGAGGATAGCAAATGTTGTTGCCATGTTGCAGAAGGGGAGTAGGGCGATTATCGTCCAGTGAAACTTACTTCACCTCTGGGTACTGTGTTGGAAATGGTTATAAAAGATCATATTTATAATTATCTGGAAAGGAGTATAATTTGATTAGGGATAGTCAACATGGCCTTGCAAAGTGTAGGTCGTGCCTCATTAAGCTAATTGGGTTCTTCGAGAAGGCGACAATCAGATTGATAAAGGTAAAGTGGTTGATGTGACGTATACGAACTTCAGTAAGGCGTTTGATAAGCTTCCACACGGTCGGCTATTGCACAAATTACGGAGTTTCGGGATTGAAGGTTATTTATGGGTTCAGTTCAGAAATTGGCAAGCTGAAAGCAAGCACAACGTTGGTGGTTGATGGGAAATGTTCATCCTGAATAAGACTTCCAGTGGTGTGTAGTAAGGATCTGTTTTGGGGCCACTGCTGGGTTTTTTTGTAGAAATGAGCTGAATATGGGTTTAGAATGAGGGTTTAGTAAATTTCCGGCTGACATAACGTAGGCAGTGTTATGGACAGTGCCAAAGAATGTTCTGGGTTATAGAAGGTCAGAGGTAAAATGGGATGAGAGATAGCAAATAAAGTTTAATCCAGAAAAGTGTGACGTGGTTCACTTCAGAAGTAGTAACAGGGATGCAAAGTATTCTGTTAATGGTAAAATTCTTGTCAATACAGATGAACATATAGATCAGAGATTGCCTGGTGCATAAACCTCTGAACGTTGACACCTAGATTAATTGGGATGCTAAAAGGTCATGTGGTGTGTTGGCGTTGCTAAATTGTCCATTACGTTCGGTGCATTAGTCAGAGTGGGATGGGTTACTCTTCAGAGGGTCGGTATGTACTTGATGGGCCAAATTACCTGTTTCCACACTATAGGGAATCTAATCCATTTCAATTACTCGAAAGAGCTACGAACAACTGCATAATTCCTGGAAAGTAGAGTTTCAGGGAGATCAGGTATTGAAGAAGGCATTTGGCATATTTGCATTTAATGGTCAGTGCATTAAACAAGAAATGGATCTGGGTTATATCTCAGTTTTTGCGGAGTTTGCATATCTCCCCTTTGTCTGCGTAGGTTTCGTTTGGGTGCTCTGAATTCCTCCCATATTCAAAAGACGTGCAAGTCGTTTGGATTAGCTGTGGGAAATGTCAGGTTACAGTGATTGGATGGGATTCTGTTCAGATTGTTGGTGTGGGGTGAACATGCAGAATGCGGTGGGTACGTGGACTGCGGTAGTAGTAGAGTCAGAGATATTAGGGACATTTAAGTGACTGATGGACAAGCGCATGGATGGCAGTAAATTGAAGGGCGTGTCTGTTAGGTTGTTCTTAGATGAAGATAAATGCTCGGCGCAACGTCGTGAATTGAAGGCTGTACTGTGCTGTGTTCTATATAGGGGTTGTGAGGTCACATTGTGGCTGTACAAGACCTTGGTGAGGTCAACTCTCGTCTCACTAATTTAGGAAAGACGTTACCAAGGTAGAACCCATCCTCATAAAGGTAAGTACCTGAGAAGGGTTGCTGAGCAAATAGATTATAAAATGTGGGATAATAGTCCCTCGAAAGTGCGTTTGCAGATGGGCAGTTCAGTGAAAGTGGCGTTTAGCACAGTAGCTGTTACTGGTCAGTGCATTGAGTGGAGGAGTTCGGAGTCCATGTTTCAGTTGTACAGAACATTGGTTTTACCAGGTATGAAACGCCCATGCTGCCTTCAGTTCTGGCCTCTCTGCTATAGGAAAGATCCGGGAAAATTTGCAAGTGTTCAGAGAACATTTACAAGGGTGTTGCCAGTGTTGGAGCATTTGAATCATAGGTTGTGGCTTAACAGGCCGAGGCAATTTTCCCTGGAGCACTGAAGGCAATGGGGTGACCTTGTAGGAGTTTGTATATTCATGAGGAGTAATGGATAGGGTGAAGAGATAATGTTTTCTATTCCCCAGGTTTGGGGAATCCAAAACAAAAAGGACATAATTTTAACATGAGAGGGGAAAGACTTAAAGGGGTCCGGAGGGAAACATCCCTTATGCAGATGGTGGTGTGTGTCCAGAATAATCTGGTCACATAATCATATTCGACCGAAGAGTCTGTTGCCATTCTGTACATCTCTGTGATCGTGTTGCCATACGTGAAAGACTTTAGAAAATATCTAAAGAATTAATGGTCAGTTTGTAGAGCTTAGTTAATGGGATAGGATGAACAGGCTGGGGATTTTTCCCTGGAGTGTCTGAGACGGATGGGGTTTTCTTATAGAGGAGAACAGAAAATTTGGATGATTATGGACTTTTATTCCCCGCACACCCATCGTGTGGGGAGTTCAAAAGTAGAGGGCATCAGTTTAAAGGTGAGAGTGGAAAGATTTAAACGTGACCTGAGGGCAACCTTTTCACTCAGAGGCTGATGTGTGTATGGAATGAGCTGACAGATGACTGATGAATGCAAGTAAAGTTGCAACACTTAAAAGGCGTCTGACTGAGTACTTCAATAGAAAGCGTTCAGAGACATATATGCTAACTGCTCAGAAATTGGACTGGATCAGCAAAGGATATCTCGTTGACAAGGATAAGTTGGACTGAAGGGTCTGTTTCTTTGCTGTACAGCTCGATGACTCCAATTGCTTCAGCAAAATGGTAGAAATCTGCAGGTCTGGCAGGTTATGAAATGGTGACAGATGCAGGAAACATTGTAGATTTGAACAATTGTTCAGATGATCACATAAGGCACTCTCATATACGAGATAGTCAGGACACCACGTGCTCGAGGTCAGAGTCGAAAAGTGTGGTGCTTGAAAATCAAAGCAGATCAGGCAGCATCCGAGGAGCAGTAGCATCGACGTTTTGGACATGAGCGATAAGGTGGGATGGGCGATTTACAGGTGAGAAAGTTCAAAGGATAAGTTGGGGGCAGAGAGATGATGACATTGGTGAAATCAACACCCCTCCTGTTACCCGATCCAACCATCCAACTCGGGTCCCACTTCTCCATCTTCCTTCCCACCTGTTGGCACCACCCTCTGTTCCAACTGCTTATCATCACCCCCGCCTGAATCTATATATCACGCTCTCAGCAACTTTCCCCCATCCTTGCCTCGCTGCCATTTGTCTTCCACTCTCCTAACCACACCACAAATTCCTGATGAATGGCTTATGCCCAAAACGTTGAATCTCCTCCTCCTCGGTGCTGCCTGATCAGCTGTGCTTTACCAGGTTCACACTATAATATAGGTTCAACACGAAATATAGGAAAGTGGGACTACAGGTGTTTGATATCCAGCATGGATAAGATGGAGATGTAGTGCCCACCTCTTTTTTTATCCGAGTCTCTGACGCAAAATTATTCTCTGTTTCTCTGTGATTCCCTCTGTTAGGAAGCAGGCAGGAGCAGCAAGCATTGGAGAATGCAGATGATGTGTAGCCTCCATAGCGAGAAGATTCAAATGCAGGAGCAATGATATCTTTCTGGAAGGGGTTTGGTGAGAGGACACTGGGAGTACTGTGTGGATTTTTGTTCTCCTTTCGTAAGGAAGGCTACCCGGGTTATTGAGAGTGTGAAAAAGTGGATCACTGAGTCCTGAGATCTGTAGATAGTTAAGGAAGACGGATGTTGAAATTCAGTATCGGCAAAATGTGGAGCTGGACAAGCGCAGCATGTCAGGCATTTCAGGTCAGGAATTTTCATCAGGTCTGACAATGTGTCCAGACCTGAAACATTAACTTCTCTGAACTTCTGATAATGTCTGACCTGCTGTTGTTTTCCAACTCCATATTTTATTGACTCTGATTCCTGAGATGTCGGGATTGATGGATGAAAAAAGTCTCAATCTTTGTTTAATCCTCCTTTTTTTTTGGTTTTCTGAGCCGCTGACGAGATCACTAACTAATATTGTACGTCCCATTTCATTATCTGACTCTGATCTCATTCCTTATCTTATCTCATTTAAGCCTGTACATTGGTTCCCATTCCCGGTCAGACTAGTTTGACACCTCACAAGCAGAACTGGCAAAAGCCGCTAAAAGATTATCTGTCCCAGCTCTGCCCAGAGGTAACCGGTCAGTGTTGCATAGGTCCCACCTAACCCACAAACGGTTCCAAAGTTTGAGGGATCTAAACCCATCTCTGGCAAACCATTTCTCCAGCCACACATTCAGCTGATCTCTCCTAACATTATTACATTACAGAGCTATGTTTGAATGTATCTCTGATCTCCATATATTCAGCTTTTAGGCGCTTGTCCCTTTGTTTAGCAATGTCGTTGGTACCTACGTTTTCCATGACTACTGGCTGTTTACTCACCAGCTCATGAATGTCGTTCAGCTGCTCCATGATATCTCGGACCCTGGTACCAAGGAGGTAACATAGCATCCAGGATTCATGTCTGCGGCAACAGAAGGGGCTGTCTGTCCCCCTAATTACTGAAACTCCCGTCACTATTGTTTTGCCACTCCAATTCCAGTTATTCTGAGCAGCAGAGCTACCTGTGATGTCATGAACTAGGCTGTTGCTGATTTCCCCTGAGAGGCCACCCCACCCATTTCTCCACAACCAGAATCCTAAGTGAGATATCAGTTTGAGCAGGGGATGATCCTTTCTGAGCCATTTACTTGTTCTGATGGTCACCCATTCCCTTTCTGCACGTGTAACCCTCACATCCAGTGTGACCAACTCGTAAAAATACTGTCCATGACATTCTTGGTATTGCGTACACTTCACTGTGTATCCAACGATGCCTCCAGATGTGAAAAGCAGTTACCCAGTAGCTGCAGATGGACACATGAACTTCACACATAGCCTTCAGGGACACATGTGGAAAAGGAGCACATCACAAGTCAGAGGTCTCCTGTCATGTCTTCTCTCTAAATCGAACTAATTAATCCCATTAAGAGAATTTAAATATGCTGGCAATCTTCGTTCATTTCAAACATTTCTATTTTAATCAAACACTCCGATCTTTAAATCAACTGATACGTTAAACTGTAAGAACTGTTAAAAGTACTCCACAGGTATCATTTATAAATTGGCGGTTCCCATTGGGACGGTCTGACTTTTTGAAAATCCCGATCTAAAACTGAGTTTCAGTTTAACCTTCTCCTGTCTCCACTCCCTTTCTGTTTTCAGCCAATATCCAAAGCACTCTCAGTGAACCAAGCAACACACAGATATCACTTTATTGCCGGCTCACGCCGGCACTGATGTAAACAGGTAGGAGCTTGGAACAACACAGAAAGCGTGGCAGCATCAGGAGGTGGAGAAGTTGATGTTTCTTTTGGAAGCCTTATTCAGGACTGCTTTCTCCAACTTCCAGATGCTGCCTGGCTTGCTGTGCTCTTCCAGCCTCCTGCCTGTCTCCTTTGTATTCCAGCACCGATACTGACCTCAGCCTCCTGCAACATCCCAATGCATCTCAATGGGAGCTCAGGAAACAGCATCTCGTCTTTCAATGCAGCCGTTTGGAACCCGAGACTCAACATGGACTTCAGAATTCCTGAAAATGTGCTGTAATCGAGGCATTAACCAACTTTAAAAGGATATTTGCAGGTAATTGGGAATGACGCGTTTATTGGTTAAAGTCATTAACAGGGAAATTGCGAGTAAATACGATAGTTTGAACAAATAGACGAGGTGTAATTTGGACGAATGTGCACGCCCTCTCAGACATGTGTCTCCGTCCTCAGCTGCAGCACCCACAACTGAGCATTTCGTCCAAGGGCGATCTAAAAAGGAATTTGAGCATCTTTCTGCTTTTCACATTCCAAAAAATATTGAAGATACTTTCCACACACAGAACATACCAACATTTTTCATCCACAGTTAAATGCCAATGATATTCGGTTTCTGCTGACTCTGCTTATTGTAAAAGCATATGTTTGAGATCCCCGTCTCAATTGTTCACGGAGAAAATCATGGGGAATGAGTTCACAAAAAAAAGCAGTCACTGCACGATGAATACAAAAGGTAAATATTTCTCTTGATTTCAGTTTGTTCCGTAAATGCTCCTCTTCAAAATGCTCGCCACTACCCAGTTTAACCTTCTCCTGTCTCCACTCCCTTTCTGTTTTCAGCCAATATCCAAAGCACTCTCAGTGAACCAAGCAACACACAGATATCACTTTGTTGCCGGCTCACGCCGGCACTGACGTAAACAGGCACATGCGCATGTGCCTCGTGGTAACTTCCCCGAACAAAGATGGCAGACATTACACGGACCGAGCACTACCGGAAGCTATGGCCATTTTCCCATTTCCTGAAACCATGGGACCGAGACTTTCTAATACCAAACAAGCGAACCATACCAGTTGCATATAAAATCGACCAATCCAAACTGACTCTATTTTCTCCTGGTATCCACTGTCACTCCCCCCTTACACATCTCCTGCTCCCGCACACATAGTGGTATCCAGTCACATGACACTGCGCAGGTGTTGTGTCACTATCCACGCCTGCCTTTAACTCCCATTCGTTATAGGACTAGCTGGCGCAGCTTGGTTGGCAGCCCCGCCCCCTCCTCCTTATGATCCAAAGCAGCCATCAATGAGCTGGGCCCGATTGTGAGGTCAGTGGCGGGATCCTCCCTCTCTCTGACCTAAATGCGGAAGGTGTGCAGATGGTAACGATCAAGAACAACAAGCTGAAATTTTTGGGAATGCTCAGCTCGTCTGGTAGGATCTGGGAACAGAAATCAGATTTAACGTTTCAAGTCCAGTGACCAACCCTCAGAACTGATGGTAGCTGGGGTAATTTGAATCATACAAAATTCCTACAGCGTGGAAACACGCCCTTTGGCTCAATAACTCCACACTGACTCTCTGAATAATATCCCACCACCCCATTCCTCTGCATTTCCCCTGACGAATTCACCTCAGTTACATTTCCCTAAACACTGTGTGCAAATTACCATGGCTAATTCACCTGATCTGCACATCTCCGAACTGCAGGAGGTGGGGGAAAAGAGCAACTAATAGATTGGAACAGAGCACACAGAGATACATGGAACATTTGGAAGGATATAGGAGTGAATAACGATCTTGCTGGGAGGGTGAATAGCTGTAAATGGAGGTGAAAATGCATCTTCGAATTCAACATGTTTTGAAGATATATTACATCAATCTTGCTTCTACTAGACTTGCTGCTAAGTGATTGCAACCATTAATTAGATATGAAATTGTTAAGGAACCGCCCTCTTGGTTGAGACTGTGATGTTTCACAAATACTTGTCCAACGTAGAGTTAATCATTTCACTTATTTTTAATATTTTCTGCAGTCACTCGATTGATACAGAACGTCAACACGCCCCTGAATTATCAAGATTATAGATTTGGAAGACTATTACGTGAACAGGCCACAGAAAAGACGCCACTAACTCACTGAATGGAGTCATGAGAGGGAGCTCGAGGTAATCCACTTTAACAATGTGCAACTTCGCAGGGTCAAATTCTCCCGTTCATCTGTCAGGGAAGTGTGAGGATTCAGAATTTAACTTCTTCGGTCATTGTCTTTTATTAATGGTCTTCCAAAAAACACAACTATCATTACGAATCAAAATGGACATTTTCTGCTCGTCAGCCGAAATTTCCTAACAATCATAACCACCGTTCTATGCTGTTGGTGTACCCCATATTTTGGTTACTCCTACATTTGGCCTGATGAAAACAACAGGACTATTTGGAAGTTAACGTTTTTCTGAGCAGCACCAAATGTTTGTTTTTAAAGAAAATTTGTCTCCAATGAATTCAAGATGTTTTGTCTTACCACGTTTAATTTTGTTTCGTTTGATTTTCGGAGCAATAGATTGACTTTGCTTTCTGAATTGAAAAGTTCAACCGTGACTGTGTGAAGTGAAATGTGTTGGTGTTTCTCTAATTTCTCTTAACAGAAAAAGGCATGCACTAATTCATAGAATCTTTACTTTGTGGAAACAGGCCATTTGGCCCAACATGTTCATACCGACTTTCCATCAAATAATACGCCCAGATCCATTCTCCTACTCTGTGTGAGGAAAGGAGAGAAGCCAAAGGAAACCAACGCAGACATGGGGAGAATCTGCAATCTCCACATAGATAGTCGCCTGAGGCGGGAAGCGACCTCGGTATGATCCAGAACCTTTAACTACTGAGCGAACATGCTCAGCACTGACAATGCATAGAGAGCAATAGGCCAGGTGTTGGCAAATAAAATTGGGATAGTTAGGCAGTAGTTATTGACTCACAAAGTGGGCCAAGGACCGTTAATAGTAGTCAGTTCACTTACTTGACAGGATCGGTTGCTTTGTAATGTAAGACACATTGCCTGATTTCTTCATGAATTTATTTCCTTCGTGAAATTTGCCCTTCATCTGACATGTATTGATTATCTGGATAAAGTCAGGTGTCTTTATATGTTTCTCGCTGTGGAAAGAGCCGTCATCGTTCTGGTGTTAATTTAACAATTTCAATTTAGTGTTAATTACTCAAACTGAGTTCTCTCTGCGGGATCATCAAGCTCTGTTACATGGCTTATTTCCTTCCTTCGTGGGCAAGTTTCAGTGACTGGTTGGTTTTCCTCAAAAGAGATAGATTGAGGGAAATAGTGCATAAGATAGTGCATTTTATCATCCATTATTGGAAGGATCAATGATCCACCAGATTAAACTCAACGTAAGGGGCAGCATGTTTAGAAGAGATGTGAGCAAAACATATTTTCTCCAATAGAATGGCAACAAAATAACGAAATCACCTACAAGGGTGACAAGGCGGGAATTGTCATAACATTTTAAAAGTACTTAACAATTCACGAAGAATAATGAGATACGGGCTATTAGACGAGAAAGCATCGAGGTTAGTAAGTATGAGGTGTTATCCATTGTAGAAGCTGTGAAAGGAGATAGGTCTTCTGGCCAGATGGGATTTATACAGGGATTCTCTGGCAAACTAGGGAGGAGATGGTGGAAAATTTGGCCTTGAGTTTTGAGTCGTCATTTTCTGAAGGTTTAGTACCAGAGGACTGGAGGATTGCAAAAGCTGTGCCATTGTGTCAGAAGGGCATTCCAGATTACCCAGGTAATTATAGACAAATGAGCTTGACGTCGGTTGGAGGAAAAGGTTTGAAAAGGATTATAAGTGGTAGGATTTTTAATCATCGAGCAAGCAACAATTTGATTGGAGATAGTCAACATGATTTCGTCACGGGCAGACATCACTGAATGTTTTGACGAAGTGACCAAGCATGTGGATGAGGGTAGGGAACTTGGCGTGGTGTACATGAACATCAGTAAAGCCTTTTAAAAGTTTCCACAACCTAAGCTTTTGAAGAACACGCAGAGGTATGGTATTGAGAGTGATTTAGCAATTTAGATTGGAAACTCGCTTTCTGTTACAAGGCATGAAGTGCTGGTTGATGAAAAATATTCAACCTGAAGTCCAGTTACTCGTGGTGTGTCACAACCAAGTCTTTTGGGACAACTACCGTTTGTCATTTTCACAAATGACGTGGACGCCGGCGTATGTGAATGGCTTAGTAAGTTTGTAGATACCGCTAAAGTCGAAGGAGTAATGGACAGTGTGGAAGAATTTTGTAGGTTGCAGGGGAATTTGGATAAACAGCAGAATTGGGCGAGAGTTGGCAAGTGGAGTTCAATGCAGATAAATGTGAGGTGGTATACTTTGGGAAGAATAACAGGAAGGCCGAATATTTGATGAATGGAAAGGCTCTTGGTGGTGTGGACGTGCAGGGGGGACTTGGTATACATGTACATAGATCCCTGAAAGTTGCCACACAGATCGATAGTTCTGTTAGAAGGCATATGGTTTGTTCGGCTGTATTGCAAGTGGAATTGAGTACCGGTGCTGTGATGTCATGCTGCAAATGTCCAAAACACTAGTGCGACCTCATATGGAATATTTTGTGTAGTTCTGGTCGCCCCATTAGAGGAAGGATGTGCAAGCATTGGAAATGGTGAAGAGGAGATTTACGACTATCTTGCCTGGTCTGGAGCGAAGGTCTTAAGAGGAAAAGTTGAGGGACATTGGTCTGTTCTCATTGGTAATCGCATGGCTAAGAGGAGACATGCAAGAAGATCAGAGGATTAGATAAGGTGGACAATGAGAGTGGTTTTCCTGGGATGATGACGTCGTCTTGTAAGAGCGGGCACAGCTGAAATTTGATTGGTGACAGATTCAAGACAGATGTCAGAGATAGGTTCCTTATTCAGGGAGTGGTAATGGCGTGGAATTCCCTGCCTGCCAATGTCGTTAACTCAGCCACCATCGGAGCACTTAAGCAGTCCTTGGATGAGAATCAACATTGTGATGAGAGAGCATAGGAGAGGGGCTTACATTAGTTCGCAGATCGGCGCAACATCGAGGGCCGAAGGGCCTGTTCTGCACTGCATTGTTCTTTTCCTCTGTTCTATGCACTTGCAATGCAAGACATACAAAGCCTGGAATGGATGCTGTTGAAATAGATTGGGATATTTAAGCGCTAGTTGTTGACTGACAGATACTTTGGGACAAGGACCTTTCTCTATATAAACATCTATGACCATAGGATTGTATTTTTTTCCTGCGTGCAGACATTATGGTAGTAACAAATTCAACCTGCATAGGCTAAAGAAACTGTGAGCCAAGAAATGCTGAAATTATGTACTCATTCGCGTTTTTTCAGTACCTAAAAGTTCCAGAGTTGATTTCATTATCCACTTGTATTACTGAATAAAGTATTTCCGAACATGTTAACGATTGGCGAAACTCTTGCCACATATCTGCATTAACCTGTGTTGTTATCTTAGGACATGTGTATTTCAGACAGAGCTAATTAGGAATGAGAAACTAATATAGAAAATTGATTGAAGGAGGTATGACTGAAATATATATACATGAAATAAGCTTGGAGCATGATCACAGTGCAAATAAATAATTCACTTCACTCAGGTTTGGAATGCTGCTCTCCAGGGTAATCCTCGACTGTATCCCATCCGTTCCCTATTCCACAGGCAAAGCTGTTTTTGAAGTTTTATGTGCTTTCAATCAGTTAGTGTTTCCTTCAAAAGAATTCATCATGATTTGATTCCCAGTGATTATCACTTGCAAATCAAACCTTTCACCAATTTGTGTTGTATTGTTGACCCCATCCCTGCTTCTGTGTTGTTGTTGTTACTGTTGTTCTTGTTGCTGTTGATGTGGACAACCTGCTCCCTGTTTTGCTGCTTAGATCTCCTGGCTGTGATACTCGCTTGCAGTTGATGATGTTTCAATTTATGAAGATCTAGACGAAAGCAAGCACATTTTCTTAGATTACGCAAACCTCATGGACAATTGGAGTGATCCCAGCATAGTTGGACTGTCTTATTAACCAGAGGTAAATACGCTGGAACACGATCCATTCGAAGCACACAAGATATCACTGCTAATATTATGTACTTACTATCTCGTACAGAAGAGATAAAAACATGGTTTAGCAGCTTTCTAGTGTTTACCACTTTCCACCCATTTCAGCGAATTTCCGTGAAATTGGGATCCAGGCTGGCAGAAATTGTGGCCTTTCCACATGCATCACTCATTATTCCGTGGCAACGGGAACGGTACATATCCTTGTCATTGTCACGGAAGTCATACTGAGCCGCATTAAAAAATATTATTTCCAGGGGTTTATCCAGAACTTCACCACTGTATGCAATTTTACTGCTGACCTCCTGCTTGCAGCCACAGAGATTGCTCTGGGTGACTATTGCATGCCCCTTGTGATCATGCTTTAACTATTTTGCGACTATTCACATTAATTATATTTTAAAAATTTCTGAAGATGACGGAATATCTTGCAAGAGAGTAGAGTCCACAAGGAACTGAGAGATTAGAGAATGGAAGAAAATCCGCATTACTGAAAGATTGAGATCCGAAGGAAGTCTGTGATTCGACTTGTCACCATATCTCGGTGTTTTATCCTCCTGTGGTAATTATATGAAACTGAAATCCTCTACTACAACATACTAGCAATGGATCCGTGGGATGACACAGTGACTGAAATTACCTTTGAATAATTCGAAGGTATGCATCAGAATTTCAACTGTTCTATCTGTAAAAATAAGTTGATTTATGTGGTGACGCAGTCCAAGTTCAGAGAAGAGCTCGGGAGTATGTTGAAATTTCCTGTTACATCTATTATTCAAACAACAAAGAATCGGAAGAACTGAGACCACCTGAGAGCAAACTAACAGTGAATTCATTGAGGTGAGTTGAATTCCCCTTATTCAATTAAGATTCTCGTGCTACTGACATACAGACAACACCAACATTTATGTGCAATAGTCGAATGGCAATCGCTAAACAAAGATAGATATTTTTGGAGGGACTCAGCAGATCTCGCAACATCTACTAACAGAAAGCAGAGTCGACATTTACTGATACCGGTCCTTTAACTGTGATATGCCCATGAATCAAATCAGTCAACTGTAAACAGATGTGGGTCAACGAATATGAAGTTCTGGAATTGCAACATAATAGTCCATATTCATTTGGTAGATGTGGATGGCGATTGGGGACGGGTGGATCCGTACTGTACCGTTTCTAACTGACAGTTATCTATTCTATCTGAGACAGCGCAAAAAAAATCGAATTCTAATCCAAAGTGAGCGTTTATCGAAACTCAATGACGTTTATCCACGCCTGTCGTACAACTGAGAGTCGATTCAGCGAATTTGAGAACACTTTTGTTCAATCGATTTCTTGCTCTTCGATTTGTAGGGAACTGCACTACCATTCGCTTTTTAAATTGTAATTGTGCTAAAGTATGTGCTTGTACTTTTATTTGTCTGCATGTGGATGAATGTTTGTGCGAAGCTGTGACTATGTGTGTGCTTTTCTCTCTGTTTGCCTCTGGTATTCTGAAGTATGTGTACTTGTATTTGTGCGTATGTGTCTGCATGGGTGTGAAATGTCGACATTGCTTTCTGTAAGTAGACGTTTCGAGATCTGCTGAGTCCCTCAAAAATATCAGGCTCCAATATGACTGTTGTGCACTTTCTGTGGAACAATTATTCCCAATCTTTACTTCCCAATTCCTGTCTGATAGCGCCATATTTTCCTTTTCCTCAATTAAATATATTCCCTTGATAAGTGCTCTGTTCCCTCTTCAAGTAAATGGTAAGTGTGATTTTTGTAGTCACTGTTACAAAAGTGTTCTCGCACGGCAAGATCTGACACCTGTCCTGGCTCACTGCCGTGGACCCAATCCAAAATGGCCTATCCTCTTCTCGGCCTGCATCCATATTGTGGAAGGAAACCCTCCAGAAAACACCGGACAAAAAGGCTCCATTCAAACCATCGGCATGAGGAGTCAATATTGGGAAATTTGAAGTCACACATAACAACTGCCCTCTTACATCTGCATTTTTGGAAAATCTAACAACCACATCTGCGAAAATGCACCCAATTCCAGCTACTGAACAACCGACTTAGGGAAATGGAGCTGGAGCTGGATGAGCTGCGAATCATCCGGGAGGCTGA
This sequence comes from Chiloscyllium punctatum, assembly GCF_047496795.1. Taxonomy (NCBI): domain Eukaryota; kingdom Metazoa; phylum Chordata; class Chondrichthyes; order Orectolobiformes; family Hemiscylliidae; genus Chiloscyllium; species Chiloscyllium punctatum. Next base: position 37,433,360 of record NC_092773.1, read on the forward strand.
GAGAAAAATTGAGACCATACACAGGGAGGTGTCAGTCCTCAGACACAGGACAAAGTCATGATGATAGACATGGAGGTTGTTTACTGGGAAGTAAAGACGTTAGGAATGATGGGATAGGATTTACATGGATGCATAAACATTGGAAAGGCAGCAATGTGGTTTACTGGGAGGTAAAGATATTAGAAATGGCGAGGTGGAGTTAATTGGATGGTGGAAAATGTGAATCGATCACGTAGGTTGAAAATCAATAAGATTGAGGCGTGTCCTCATGGAGGTTTACCAGATGATGTGAGTTTGGTGACAGCAAATTGGAGGTAAATGCCCTCATTCAGATGGATCAATAAATAGAGTTTAGTACTTCAAATCCAGCGGTGAATGATAAAGACAAGTTTGGAGACGGTGTTTATTTTTCCATTCTGAAACATACTGAAATCGGGAATGATGTTTTTCAGAAAAGAAAACTTTTCAGAAACTGATTCCAGAATACATGAAAAGACGCGTGCAGAAGCAGAAGTAGTTAATTTAATGGAACGGGGTTCTGGGCTGTCGGGATGGGGAGGCGTAAATTGCACACTCCCTCACTGGTTAACGTGAATTGGGAGGTAATTCCATAACACCTGCAATTGAATAATACATGTACAAAAAGAGCTAGGTTGTTTTGACAGGTTAAGCAGCATGTTCGAGATGAACGATTAGAAGTTGTAAAATAACTGAGCTGTTGTTTTAGCTCTACATTGAACCGAAGTCGGTTAGCTCAGTCCGCTGCATGACTGGTTTACGATAAAGTGATACCAACAGTGCAGGATTAATTCTCGCACCGTCTTAGGTTACCATAAGGATCCCAATCTCGCTGCTCACCAAATCTGTATGGTTGTGGCGACATTGACTTCCCTTTCAAAAGATCATATACCACAGTGAATAGGAATGCACCTGCTGATGTAGCACACCATTATTATTGCCAATTGTTGCTTGAACATTTCTCCGCCATCAGCAGAGAAGGCCGTGATACCATTTAATATGCATTGATTTCCATCAAAGGAATCCAGCGAAAAGTCTTGAAGGTTATTCCTGTTTCAACCCTTTATTCTTCACAGCAATACTGTAAAAAATCTTCACCGTTTCGATGCCAGTTATTCTGGCAATATTCAAGCAACACAATGAGATAAACCTAATTCCTTTCATGTTGATTTAAGGACCAGTGCGCATTTATAGCAAATGCGATAATATGAAACATGCTAAACAGCGTTCCCCAGAATGTTAGCCAATGCAGTGTTAGCAACATGAGAAAGGTCATCGAGTTCAAACGTCAAGTCGGTATCTCTGTCCAGAGATGGATATTCCTTTTGTGAGTATTTATAACTGTTCGTTAATGATTGAGCTATTCCTGAATGGCAGAACACCCGACAATGTCAGAAATGGAACTTTTAGAATAAAAATGCTGTTTTACTTAGTATTGTTTTGCACCTTTTAATAGAAATACATAGTCTGTCCGGGAATTCAGAACAGTGGGAAAGGATGGTAGGACAGTTCAATGTTCTCTTTGTCGAATATGGGAGGTTAGGGTCACAACTAATGTCCCTGCTGACCACATCTGTGGGAAGTGCACCCACATTCAGCTCCTTGGAAAATGTTTTAGGGAACTGGGGCTGGGCCTCGATAAACTGCGGATCATTCGCGAGGCTGAGGGAGATATTCATAGTATTTTCGGAAATGCCATAACAGGTCAGGTACAGGAAAATGGTACATGGTTTACTGTTGGCAGATGAAAACGTATCGGGCAGACAGTGCAAGGATCACATGTGACCGTTCCCCAGAAGAATAAGTCTACCAAGTTGGATACTTTTGGGTTAATGACTTAGCAGTGTAAAGCCATGGGGTACAAGTCTCTGGCACAGAGGCTGTGCCTGTTGCTGAGAAGGGAAGGGGAGAGAGCAGATCATTAGTCATTGGGGACTACACATTTAGGGCCCAAATAAGAGAATCTGTGGTAATACGACAGATTCACGGTTTCTGTGTTGCATCCCAGTTGCATGGGTTCATGGTGACTCAAATAGTGTTTTCGGGATGCTTAATGGGGAGGGGTAGCAGCGCCAATTCGAGGTCCATGTATGGACTAACGACATAGGTAGCAAATACGATGGGTGTACAAAACAGAAATTCAGGCAGGTTTGGTGGAATCTTAGAGCCAGAACAAACAGAGTTGGTATTTCTGGTTTGTTACAAAAGTCACTTGCGAGCGAGTTGAGATATAGGGAAAGAGCAGTTGAACACCTGTCTACAGGGATGATGAGGAAGGAGGGGTCACATACCTTTATAATTGAGGCTTTTTTTCGGGTTTGGGTGGGAACTCTAAAAACGGGATGCAGTACACCTGAAAAAGAGGGGTAGAATTTCCTGCGTTGTGGGGTGGTAATGTGCTCATGCTCTTCTGGACAATTTAAACGAATTCAGGAGGATGAGTAGGAACCTGAATTGTAGCTCCACTGGACGGATGTTGTGAGTAATGAGGTGTGAAGCAAGGTTTCAAGATTTCAAGATTGTACCAGCAAGCAAGAAGGTGGTTTGAAGTGTCGCAAAAGTGAGGACTGCAGATACTGGACACCAGAGTTAAGATCAGAGTGGTGCTGGAAAACCACAGCAGGTCAGGCAGTATCGGAGGAGCAGGAAATTCGACATTTCGGGTGGAAGCCCTTCAATCGGAATAGGTAGAGGAGATGATCTGGGGGTTGCAGTGAGATGGAGACTCACTCAGATAGTTTTGTAGATAGGACGAGAACATTATGAAGGGAGGCATCCTTGCAAGAGGATTTGCAGCAAGGTTAAATCAACTACGCAAAATTGATGACTGAAGATGCTGGAAACCAGAGTTTGGTCAGAGTGATGCTGGAAAAGCACAGCAGGTCAGTCAGAGTCCGAGAAGCAGGAACATCGACGTTTCGGGCAAAAGCCCTTCATCAGATGGTTTGAAGTGTGGCTACTTGAACGCCAGGGGTATTCTGAATCAGGTGGGAAACTTGCAGTATGGGTTGTTACCTACGACTTTGATGTTGCGGCTGTTTCTGAGAAATGAATAGAGTGGGGAAAGGATTGGTTGCTGCAGGTTCTAGGGTTCAGATGTTTCATAACGAGCAAGAAAGATGGCAAATGAGGGTGAGGGAAGGAATTTTTATTCAAGGACAGTATGCCGGTGTCAGAAAAGACGTTTTGTGAGGACTGGTGTACTGAGGTAATATGGTCTTAAGATAGAAACAGGAAAGGAATCGTCACCCAGTTGGGAGTTTTCTGTCGAACACTGAAGTTTTGCCGAGATATGGAGGAACAATTTGCAAAGACGATTCTGGACAGAAGCGAAAATAACAGGCCAGCTCTTATGGGAATCTTTAACTTGCATAATATTGACTGGAAGCGTGATAGGGCGAGTACCTCAGATGGGTCAGATTTTGTCCAATGTATGCGAGAGGGTTCCCTGACACAGGATGTATTAAGGCCAGCAAGATGGGAGGCCACATTGGATTTGTTCCTGGGAAATGAACCGAGCCAGATGTTAGACTTGGAGGCAGGTGTGCACTTTGGTAATAGCGACCACAGTTTGGTTATGTTTATTTTAGGAAAGGACTGGGATAGCATACAACACAGGGCAGGACATATAGTTTGGGGAAAGGCAATAATGATACAATTAGGCAAGATTCAGGATGCATAGGATGGGTAAACAAATTTCAAGAGATATGCACAATTCAAATGTGGAACTTGTACAGTGAAAACGCTGCTGGGAGGCCTTGATAAGTATTCAGCTGTTAGACAGGGAGGAAGTTGTCGACAGACGGAGCAGTGATTTACGAAACAATTCGAATTACTTGTCAAGAGGATGAATGACGCTTATGGAAAAATGAGACTTGAAGTCTCAGTTATGGCGTTTGTCAGTGAAACATTAACCTGGACGGGCCGAAAGGGAGATGAAAGGTATTTAAGATTATAAAAGTTCAGATAAATAGACATGGAGTGGATACATCCTCTTGTGGGTTATTGTCGGACTTTAGGACATGGTCTAAGGAAAAGGGATAGCAAATTTAAATGAATTGAGGAAAAACTACTTCTCTTGAAAGATTGTGAGTCTGCAGAATTTTCTACCTCAAGGTGCGCTGGATGCTGGGATAGTGAGTAATCTTGAGGAGGGGTCAGCGAGATCTTTAGTTGGAAATGGGTTGAAGAGTCGTGGGGAGAAAGCAGGAAAGTGGGGGTAAGGAGCACATCAGCCATGATAGAATTGTGGACCAGAGTCGATTGGCCGAATTGCTTTTTTCTGGTGCGAAACTTTATCAAGTGACGAACTGGACATTGCTGAGGAATCATAGTCATACTTGGAGACACAGACTCTTGCTTGGGAACTTACTATGGGGAGGACAATGCCTGATATGAACAGAACAGTGTTGCAGAGTAGAATAAAGAAGAATACAGTAGTGTTATTTGTCGTTTCTGACATATTCAGCTGGCACAATAAAAATGAAACAGCGTTTATCCATGACCAAGTGGCATATAAATAGACTGACTAGACAAGAATTCAGTAATACACAGGGCAGCATAAAGTGCACAGGAAAGTGCAAAACATGCAAGACTGCACAATTATTTCCAAACATCCAAAAGGATAGGTAGAGTACGGGACAAAATACAATGTAACACTGAATGATCATTAATAAACCATTATTCCAGCAGCAATTGAACAAGTCGTCCGAAAATTGCAAATGGAATAGAATGTGATCAAACGGTGTTCAGGAGCCTGATGGCTTGTGGGAAGAAATTCTTTCACTGTCTGGCCTGTAAGAGACTGAATGCTCCGATATCGTCTGCCAGATGGCAGAATGGATAAGAATTTGAATGAAGGCTGTGTGGGGTCGTCCCCAATGCTGTTAGCCTTGCGAATGCAGTGTGCAATATAAATGCCCGCAATTAAGAGAGACCTCGATGATCTTCACAGCTTTCTTCAATATCCATTGCAAGGTCGTACGATGCAATATGAATCAGTTTCCGAGCAAGCCCATCATGCAGCTAATCATTTTAACCTCAATTATCCCACTCTGGAATTTGGTGAGGAAGGGGGTATCGGTTGGATGATCGGGACGTGGCTTTCTACAGCCTATGCATAATGTAGAGACTCTGCTGGGCATTCTTGGCTATGGAACTTGTGATGAGTGACCAGGTGAGACACTCCACCAAGTTAACACTAAGGAATTTGGGACTCTTCACAATCTCCACAGGGAAGCCGTCGATGTCCAGCAGAAAGTGATCGCTCCATCCCCTCCTGGAGTCAATACCAATCTCTTTCGTTTTCTTTACATTGAGAGCTAAGTTGTCGGCTCTGCACCAAACCGTAAGCCACTGCACCTCCTCTCCGTATGCTGAATCGTCAACTCCTGGTGATGACACCCACTACCACCGTGCCATCAGAGAACTTAATAAAGTAATTCGAACTGTGAATCACTGCACAGTCCTGTGTCAGCAGAGTGAACATCAATGGACTGAGCATACAACTCTGCCGCTACCCTCACTCTCACTCAGCGTGATGGTGTTGGAGATGCTGTTCCCAAACCCGACTTACTGATGTCTCCCCTTCAAAATATCCGATATACTTTTGCAGAGGGTAAACAGCAGACTCAGATGTCCAACCAGGTGGTAAGGGATGACAGTTTTAAATGCAGAACTGAAGTCTCAGAGCAATAATCCGATGGAGGTTTCCTTCTTGTCCAGACGAGTGTTCGCCAGATGAAGGCTGATGAGAAATGACATAATCTGTTGAGAGGTTTGGACGACATGTAAACTGCACGGTGTCCAATGTGGACAGGGCGGGAGCAAGTGCTGAATGAGCACCATTGCGAGCCTCTCGAAACAATCCATGATATTGGGTGTTGAAACAAAGGGACTGTAGCAGCTCAGGCAGGACACTGAAAACTTCTTCAACACAGGGACGATGGTAGCGGTCTTGAAGCACTTTGCAACTATGACACAACTCAGAGAGGTGCCTAAAATGTCCGTGATCTGAGCACTCTGTCAGGGATGTTATCTGGTCCAGGGGCCGTACATGGGTAGACTCTGCAGAGAATTGTCCACACGTCATCCATTGTAAGACACAACACCTGTTAACTTGGATGGGAGATGGTCATTTCTTGCCACATCATTTCTTGCCTCAGTCTGTGCATAGAAGTTGTTCAACTGATCTGAGTGGGAAGCATCACTAGCACAGTAGGCTGTACTACTCTGTGGTTGGCGATAGACTGAATGCCCTTCCACACGCTTAGGTAGTACCGTTGTCCTGTAAAAGGCTGTGAATTCTCTGTGCGTATGCAAGCTCTGCCTCATTAATAGCCCGTAAAAACTGGCCCTCGCTGCTGGTCGGGCTCGTTTATCATCTGATCTTAAAGCAGATTCATGGAACCGCCACAGCGCACACGCTTGATGTCATCCACAACTTCAATTTAGGGTGAGAACGGATAGTCTTAGACACAGTGTCGTATTCAATGCACTTAGTACTATAGCAAATGGCTGACGCTGTGCACACCTCTCGGTTGATGGAGTCACTATCGGTTGCCGCCTCCTACATGAAGTGCCAGTCAGAGTGCTCTGAGCAGTCTTGAAGAGCAGAAATATCTCTTACAGGCCTGGATTTCAAACTGCTTCAGAACTGGTTTGACACATCTGACAAGCGATCTGTACACTGGAATTAACATGAAAGAGATGTGGTCTGAGGAGACAAAGTGGGGACGGATTCTGCCCCATATGCATTGTGGATGTTTGAGTAAAAAAGATCAAGTTTTTTCCACCTCCTCGTCATAAAAATCACTTGCTGATGGAATTTAGGGAGCACAAATTTCAGGTTTGCGTAGTTAAGATCTCTAGCAACAATAAACTGTCCATCAGGGTCTGGGTACGGCGTCGACTAATAGCCCCGTACAGTTCATAGAGTGCCTTCTTAACATAAACACTGGTAGTAATATGCAGACCTACTATACTGACAACGGTAAGTTGCCGTGGCAAATGAAGTAGTCTACATCAAACAATCACAAATCTATCAGTGATGAACACTAACTGGCGAATAGCACAGAGTGCTTTCATTATTTATTTTTGATGTAGACACAAACTGCCACCCACAGCCTTTCCGCACAGAGCTTCATTTCGTTCAGCCCGAAACTAGGCAAGTCAATCTCGCTGGATGGTGTTGTCTTAAACTCTGTTGGGAAGCCATGTTTCCATGAAAACAAGGTCGCAGCCGTCTCTAAACACACGCTTAGAAGCATGCCGTAGTCAGATGCAGTCCAAATTCCTGTCCAGTTAGCAGATATTTGACTGCAGAATGGACGGGAGAAGTGGTCGGCTTGGGTTTGCTTTTCACCAAATATGAACTCGTGCCAACTTACCAAGCTTCCGCCTCCTCGCACACTGCTTCTGGCGTCTCAAAATCTGGTCAACTCTATCAGTCGAGGTCGAGGCTGAAGTCCTGGTCTCCAAAGCAAGCCAAGCCAGGAACTCCATTCATAGCTTTCGATTCAGGTTCGTTTTCGGCCCGTTCCTGGTCTGGAACAGAGTTTGCAGATTGTAACAATATCTGCAAACAGTGGTTTTCCTATTCCTGTTCCATTTTTGCCTTAGAAAACTGAAATTAAATAACTCAATGTCATGAGAGTCCTCTGCGAGGGGCTGCCGGGCCGCCATGTTTGAGTGCACAGAAGTGATGCAGAATGCTGTTCAAGGATCAGAGTGCTTGCATAATCATGGGCGTTTGTTAGAAAACAGGGTGTTTACAGGGCTGGTGTGGGCTTTGGAAGAGTATGAAATAGGGCCACAGACCATTGCTGCATGAAAAGGTGAGGTGTGTGTTCACCATCTGTAGCTACATTGTAAAAGAATGGAGTGAGTTCACAGGCTTGTTCGAGGAAATGTATGGAAGTAGGACTACAGGCCTACGCAATGGGAAACAGACACAGCTGGGGACGCTATGTGTTTCTAGGGAAATAACATGGAAGCTGGGTATCAGTGTGGCAGTGGTACAACTGTCTATTGCCAAGGGATGAGAAAGGGTGTGGGGGATAGTTCGTTGCGAGGCGAATATAGTTGCTGTCCGACAAATAACCGTTGATAGGTTTTCACAAACGGTGTGGGACTGGGGCCTTTAAAAGATGACCAGAGTGCTGATGGGTCCACAGGCCTTGCTGAGAGAACAGATTGAAAACTGCACAACTAATTGTGGGTAATGGGACAGTGTGAATGTGGCCATGTGGTCTTTTTCGAGGGAACAGTATGGCATTGGGCCAGCAAGCCTTCACTAGGGAAACTGACTGGAGATCGGACCTTAAGTATTTGATAGTGGAGGTTATTGATTGCAGAACCACCGTTACTGTTCAGAGAAACGTCTGTCTATTTAGATACCGGCCGTTTCCAGAGGAAAATATTGGATGTGGGCTCATTGTTTGTTGCTAGATGTGCAGAGTGGGAATTGTCCGCAGGCCATTGATGAGTGAACACATTAGAAGTGGGACCACTGCATGTTAATTGCGGAGTGGATTGGGGATGGCACTGCAGGTCACTGCTCACAGACGAAGTGGGAAAGAATCAGCAGACGATTAGATGGGAAGCAGGTTCGATTGGGCAACAAGCCTTTGTTTGGAGAAATGAGTGGGGGTGCTGGACCAGGCCGGTCCTATGTAAAAAATGAATGTATGATCACTGGGCGTTGATCAGGCAACAACGGGCTGCTGGGGCTGAAGGTCGCTGCATTTGGAGCGGTACAGAATTGTTCTAAGAATCTGTTGCTAAGAAAACAGATGGGGTGAGAGTTCACTGACTGCTCCTAGGAGAATATAATGGCTGTGAGTCCACTGTCTGCTGCTCCAAACACAATATGAAATGGTCAAAAGGCCAAAAGTTGGGCACAAGGAGATAATGAGTCCACTGTCTGTTCCGAAGGCAAACAGATATATTTGGGGTCACCAGACATTCCTAGATCTACAGAGGGGGCGCAGGTCCTTAGACCAATTACTAGAGGAACAGTGTGGTGTGGGGCTACTAGCAGTTTGTAGGGCAACAGAGTGGATGTTGGCATACTAGTGGTTACTAGATTGGCAGTTGGATTCAAGGGCATTGCTGGTAACAGTGTGGTGTTGAATCCAGAGGCCATTGCCACATGATCAGAGTGGATTCTGTCCAGAAGCCCTTGCGAGGGGAAGGTTGTAGAAGGTTGGATCTTGGGCGCTGCTGAAGAACAGTGTGGTCTGGTTCTGAATGTAGTTACAAGGGGACCAATGTGGCTGGGGACAAAGCCCATTGTGAAAAGATTTTGCTTGGGGAACAGCTGGCGTGTTGCACCAGAGCCTGTTGGTGGGTGAGCAGCGAGCTAATGGATATGCCCATCTTTGCTGGACGAAATGAGTCGCGTTGGAACTGACTAGGTTAACATAGGAAGGTGGGTCGGCAATGCGTTCCGAGGTGAGCCGAAATGGACGGAGCAGCCAGGGACTCCAAGAGGAATAGAGAGGTTGAGAATGGCCGGGCACTTTCAGGGGAAGAGAGTGAGTTGGGGCCGACGTTCGCTGCTGGGGAGCAGGGGTGATGTTAAGATGAAAAAATATTCAGGCAGACAATTGATTTGTTATAAGGTGGATGAATAAACTGTGCAGGCAGTTATTTTTAGGTCTGATGCAACTGGGGGCTACAGGGTGACGATGTTTGAGAGCTCAACACACTGGAATGTTCAATTATCTGAAATTCTAAACTGAAATAGGAGGAGGTGAGATAGCATTGCTGGTTTTAAAACATATTAACAAAATAGTAAGGAGCAACAGTAATCTGGACAATGTGGAATCTTTATGAGCAGAGCTGTGAAATACCAAGGGAAAAAAAATCATTAGTTGGAGTTGTGTACAGCCCACCAAACATTTGTGAATTTGGGAATGGCATCAAATAGAAAATTACATGTGAGTGCACTAAGGGTACAGCAGATATTCCGGGTGACATCATCATGAATGTTGATTGGTCTAACCAAACTGTTAGCAATAACCCAATGGCACAAAACAGTAAATTGCATATGTGTGCAATAAGGGTATGGAAGAGTTGTGGGTGACTTCAATCTGCATGTTGATTGAACTAATCAAACTGGTAGCAATAATGGAGAAGGATTTCTTGGAATTTACAAGGTTTGTTTGATAACTAACATTTGTCAGCTTTGAGGGGCAAACCAGCCCTGCTCCTTGTAGAATGACCATTACTTTCCCATTAATTAATGTCAGTAATTCATGTAAGTTTACTCATATTTCTCATACATCTCAGATTGGAAATTCCAACATAGAGTCATACAGTCCATGAGGACTATATTATTATCCTCTGCGTCCTACTGTCAACCCAGTTTGGTATCCAATCTGACAGCTCGCCAGGGATTCCATGCGTTCTACCATGTGGAACCTTTTCAAAGGCATTCCTGAAATCCATATAAACCACGTCTACCGCCCTGCCCTTGTCTACCTTCATTAAATAACTCTTGCAATTGTTTGAGGCATGTTTTCCTACCCCAAAGCCTCGGGAGTGTTGCTGAACAAAGGCACCTTGGAGTGCAGGTTCATAGCTCCTTGAATGTGGAGTCGCACTTAAATAGAATAGTGAAGAATGCGCTTGGTATGCTTTCCATTATTGGTCAGAGTATTGAGTACAGTAGTTCGAAGGTCATGTTGCGGCTGTACAGGTAATTGGTTAGGCAACTGTTGGAATACTGCGTGCAATACTGGTCTCCTTCCTATCGGAAAGATGTGAAAGTTGAAAGGGTTCAGAAAAGATTTACAGGGATGTTGCCAGTGTTGGAGGATTTGAGCTATATAGAGATTGCCTGAAGAGGATGGGGCTTTTTTCCCTGGAGCGTCGGAGGCTGAGGGGTGACCTTACAGATGTTTACAAAATTATGAGTGACATCGATAGAATAAATAAACAAAGACTTTCCCTGGGTTGGAGGAGTCCAGAACTAGAGGGCATTAAGTTTAGGGTGAGAGGGGAAAGATATAAAAGAGACATCAGGGGAAACCTTTTCAAGCAGAGGTTCATATGTGTATGGAATGAGCTGCCAGACGACGTGGTAGAAGCTGGTACAATTTCAACGTTTATGAGGCATTTGGATGGGTATATGAATAGGAAGCGTTTGGAGAGATATGGGCCGGTCGGTGGGATTCTATTGGGCTGGGATATCTTGTCGGCATAGTCAGGTTGGACCGAAGAGCCTGTTTCCAAGCTGTACATCTCTATGAACCTACGTCTCTAATCTTCTCAAAAAACGTACCCACCACATATGTAAACATTACTGGTCGATAGCTCCCAACGTTTTCTTTCCAGCCCTTAGTGAATAATGGAACCATATTCGCTCTTCTCCCGTCTCTGGAACCTTACCCAATGCTTGCGATTAGCCACAATATGAAACGATCCCCCCGCGATTTCTTCACTGGACTGCTGCAGTGCTCTTGGATATACCTGGTGAGGTCCAGGTTATTGATCCACCTTCATACATTCGAATACGCAAAGCAACATCTCTACTGTGTTGTGTACTTTCCCCAAGATATCACCACGAATATATTGAAATCATTTTATTATTTTGGTGAAGATCTCAAACGGTTACAATGTTTCCAAATTTTCTTCACTGATTATGTCGATCATGAAGACAAATAATTTTATGCTTACATTACCAGTTTCATTGCGTTGAATTGGATACATTTCAACTAATTGATCAACTGTACATTTTGTTGCAGGAACAATGGCAAAGACCATTTGTTAAGTATCTCTCAGAACAAATCAGAATGCTAAACTGTAGTTGTCAGCAGCTGGTTTTCCAAATCCAGTTTGGTATGTCCAGTTTCCCATGGAAACTCAGAGATACTTATTAAACGTAAGCTGCACGGACGTAAGGTTTGGAAAATTCCCAGAAAGATTCACTACTGCTTTGAGTAGAGAAAAAAGATTGGTTCATATAACATACAACTTTGTGTCTCTTCTCTCCCACAGTGCTCTATATATCTGTGCTATGGACACAAAATATTCTAGAGGAGCAAGTGATTCAGCGTAAAACCCACTTTGAGGACTTCAGTTCGTAACCAGCACAGAACGAATCAGAAATTCAGACGCCAGTTTGAGGATCCTAAAGTTACAAGTAAAAAATCAAATCAAAGCAAAACATTCAATAAGAATAGTTGAAGACCATCTGAATTTTTTCCCCGATTTTAATTTACAGTAAAATTATTTATTTAAATAACTTTTCTTTTGATAATCTTCCTGCTGTCATGTAAATTATTGTGATCTCCCCCTTCATTGTCGTGTTTACAAAACCCTTTGTCATTCGGCTGGTGGCCTCAGTGTAACTGGCGCACTGTTCGGTAGACATACAACAATGAATGCCTTCTCCAGAAGTTCCGGCGTCGTGAGTTTCCTGGCAGCTACGTCAAAGAAAACGACAGCATGTGACAAAAATTTACGATCACTTTAGTCATGATCTCCCTGAATATTTTTCCTCTTCCTACCTTGTGAGTGTGTTCACTATTTTTCACGGTAATTTAAACATACATAAATGGGGTGTGGGGGATGGGAAGGGTGTTCTTATAAATTATAATATGTTGTATAATATATCAATTATATGCTATAGCTGTAATACCTTAAATCATGTTTTATCGTCGGATATGATGATCGGTTAAAAGCCTTCTTGTACATCTACAGTCTTTAAAACTGAACTTGTCTTTGAGGCTGTATCAAACTCTTCGGAATCCATAAAATTTACGGTGAGAGACACTGCATCATTGACCTGTTCCATTGGATTACCAATGGAAATTCTGCAACAAAAGGTGCAATGTTCTAACTGACTGTATGAAACGTAGAGAATGGTTTCTGACATCAGTGTGGGAACGTGGATCAGCGTAGCCGCAAAGGGCAACAGTCTGGAAATGACTGATCATCGAGTAAAACAATTTGTCACTAATTTCCATGCAGGAGTGGCACCATATGGACTAACAATAGTTTAGAAGAATGTTTAGCACTCAGGGGGTTGTTGAACTATGGAACCTACTGCCTAATGATGTGTTTGAGAATCCAGCGCTTTTAATCCAAAGTGGAAAATAGAGTTATTGCACAAAGAACAAAGATCCGTATACCACAGTACAGGCCTTTCAGTCCTCGATGTTGTGCCGACTTTTTATGGTCCTCTAAGATCAAAGTAACTTGAATACCATTCATGTTACTATCATCCATGTACCAATTCAAAAGTTGCTTCAATGACTGCAAAGTATGTGACGCTGCTGCCACTGCAGGCAATGCATTCCACGCAACCACCCTTCTCTGCGTAAAGAACCGGCCTTTGACATCGCCCCGAAACCTTCCTCCAGTTAGCAAGAATTATGCACTTCGTGATAGTCATTTCCACCTTAGAAAAAAGTCTCTTGCTAGCCACTCTATCTATGACTCTCATCATATTGACACAACTATAAAATCACCTCTCATTATTCTTCGCTCCAATGAGAGAAGCCCGAACTTCCTGAAACTTTCATAATACGATATGCCCTCCAGTCCAGGTAGCATCCTGGTAATTCTCCTCTGCATCCTCTCTAAAGCTTCTACATTCTTCCTATAACGAGGCGACCAGAACTCAATACAATATTTCAAGTTGGTTGTAACAAGAGGTCTACAGAGCTGCAGCACAACATTGCGTATCTGAAACTGAATGTACCTGCATATGAAAGCCAGCACATCATACGTCTTCTTTACAAATCTCGCAACTTGTTTGGCAACTTTTAGGGATGCATGGACTTGGACTCCACGATCACTCTATTCTTGCACCCTGTGAAAAATTCGGCCTTTAATGCTGTCACCTGCATTCAGATTCGACCTTACAAAGTGAATTATTTGACACTTATCGAGGTTGAAATGCATCTGTGAATTCTCAGCCCAGCTCTCCATTCTTTAAATATCGCATTGCAACTTACAGTAGCCCTCCACACTATCCACAACTCCAAACACCTTCGTGTCACAGGCAAATTTACTGAGCCTCTCTTCCACTTCCACATTCATGTCATTCACGTAGAGTCATTACCGGTCACTGAGCTTCAGTCTGATTACTTTCCATCTACTATCAGTCTCTTTCATTCAATGACCCAGGATATTCTGTGTCCATATAGCCAGATTTCCCTGTATCCCATCCCCCCTTACTTTCTGAAACTCCTTGGTAATTTCCATATACATAATATGCACTGCTCGACATTCATTAATGTGCTTGTCATATCCTCAAAGAATTCAGTAAATCTTGTGAGGCATGACCCGCCCCTCACGACTCCATGCTGACTAACTCTATTCAAGCCAATCTTTCCCAAATAATAAGAAATCCTGTCTTTCAGATTGCTCTGCAATAATATGCCCATCATTGAGGTAAGATTGTCTGTTCTGTAACGATTAGCTTTAAACCTACTTCCTTTCATATTCAAGGCAATAACATTTGCCATCCTCCAATCATCTGGTACTACTCCAGTGGACAGTGAAGATGCAAAGACAATCGCCAAAAGCGCAGTAATGTCTTCCCTCGCTTCCAATAGTAAAGTTGGATGTATACCATTTGGGCTGAAAATGTGTTGCTGGAAAAGCGCAGCAGGTCAGCCAGCATCCAAGGAACAGGAGAATCGACGTTTCCTTGGATGCTGCCTGACCTGCTGCACTTTTCCAGCAACAAATTTTCAGCTCTGACCTCCAGCATCCGCAGTCCTCACTTTCTCCTCGAAGATATATACCATGTGGACCAGGGGAATTATCTAACCTCATGTTGCCAAACTTTCCAGCATATTCCCGTTCTTAACATCAACCTGTTCAAGCATAACAGCCTGTTTCACGCTATCGTCACAAACGTCAAGATCATCCTCACTAGTGAATACTGAAGGAAGGCATTCATTAAGGAAATCGCTGAACTTATCCGACTCCAGGCACCAATTCCCTCCACTATCCCTAATCAGCAATGTCCTCACTCGGCCATCTTCCTTTTCCTCATGTAAATGTGGAAAGCCTGGGGATTTCCCTTAGTCCGAATGGACAAACTGTTTTCATTACCCTCCTTGCTTTCGCAAGTCCATTCTTCAGTGCTATCGTGGTGACCTTTTATCCTTCTCGAGCCGTGTCTGATCCTTGCTTCCTCAGCCTTATGTCATCTTCCTTCTTCTTCTTGATGAGATGTTCCACATCTCTATCATCCAAGATTATTTTACCCGATCATTCCTTCCTTTTCTCATTGGGACAAATCTATGCAAACACACAGCAAGTTGTCCAAGAACACCCTTCACATTTATGTCGGGAATTTCTCTGAGAATACAAGCTCCCAATTTATGCTCGAATGTTCCTGCCCTTTGGCATCATAATTTCCCCGCCCACAATGATTTTTTCCCATACTGTCTGGTCCTATCCCTTTCCATAACTATAGTAATGTTCAAAGAGTTATGATCACCTTTGCCAAAATGCTCTCCCACCGACAGGTATGACACCTGACCTGGTTCATGACAAAGCATCAAATCCAATATGCACCCGCCCCCCGCTTCCCCAGTCTGCCTTTCTACATATTGAGTCTGGAATCCTTCCTGGGCACACCTGAGAAAATGTAATCCTTGTTATGGAAGCTGGAGTTGCCCTTGACAGTAGTCCCTTTACTTCTGCACCTTTACAAAACTTGTTCCTCCGTGTCACTGTTGCTGTTAGGGGCTCTGTGAAAAACACCCAGCAACGTGATTGCTCCTTTCATGTATCTGACTCAAACTCATACCGACTCAGTAGAAACACTATTCGCGATGACCTCCCTTCTGCAGTTCTGACACTATCCCTGCATGGCAATGCCACTCCCCCACCTCTTTGTAGTCATATATATATTGACTGGCATGGGCAAGTTAATTCGAATGTCTCCCAGCTGTTCACTTCATGCTTCTGTTTTATTGTGTGAAACATGCTTCTCAATGTGACAAACAAATGCAGAAAGTGGTGTAAAAACGCAGTAGATCAGGTAGCATCTGTGGAGAAAAATCGAAGTTAACGTTTCAGGTTCAGTGACCCTCACCAGCAGAAACCAACAATTTCAGATTTTGTTTCGTATTTCCAGCATCTCCAATTCATCAAGTTTTTTTTTAAATCTCTACCACTGTTACTTGTCTGACAGGGGCGGGGGGGGGGGGGTGTAGTTGGTGATTTCTGATTGGGTAAAGCAGCCGTTGAACTGCCAATCTGATTGAGTGCAAGTGCTGATGTCATAGTTTGACTGCTCTGATTGCCTGAAAGGATTGAGCTAAAGAGTGTTGTGACGTGATTATCGGATTGGTTAACATTGCTGTCAGTCATGCTTGGTCTGATTTGTTGCTACAGCTATCAGTAACGACTCAGGCCTCCCTAAAAGGCTGTGCGGTCGTGCAGACGAAAGGCAGAGCTCTCTCAATGGTTCAGCTAGCCATTGCATGTCCGCAAAGCTCACTGATTGTCTGCCACGGTTCTCTGGGTGGGTAAAAACCAAAAAAAAAACAACCAGCAGAAGTGACAAACTGAACTCAATTTGGAGAATTGTGAAGTGATGTTTTTGGGAAGGGAACAGGCAATCACAGTTATATATATCAGGAACAAAAACAGAAATTGCTGTTCAAGCTCAGAAGTTCTAGCACCACCTGTGGAGAGAAATCAGTGCTATCCTTTCGGGTCGAAAGACCATTCCTCTGAACTCGAAATTAACAACTCATCTGAGAAAAGGTAATGTGACAGGTTGTCTCGAAAGTAAAGGCTGAAGCAGAAGACAATGGGTGAAGGAAGTTTTGTGTTTGGAAATTTGTTTCCAAAGCGTCTTCTCAGATGTTGGTAGTGGTTTCTGTTCTTCCTGTTATCACAACAGACGCAATTAACACATGAAATAAAAAATAGCCAGATCTCTGATAGCGAGGATCAATTTCAAGCTTGGGCGAATTTCTGAGGAGAATTTGTACACTTTTCTCGTGTCTGCGTTGGTTTAGTCCAGTTGCTGCGGTTTTCTGCTATAGTTCAAAGTTGTGCATGCTAGGTGGATTGGCCATGCTGGATAATCCATAGTGTGTTGGGAATTACAGGCAAGGTAGATTAGTCATGGCAAATGCAGGGTTATATGGATTGTGTGGGTTGCTCTTCAGATGGTCGCTGTTGTTCGGCAGGTAGAATGGCACGGTTCCACACTAAAATAATTCGATGATTCTGTGCAATGGTCACTCATAAAGAGAAGAGGCAAATACAACTCTGTCTGGAGCTGTGTGAAGTGCTGCGTTTGAGAAGAGAAAAAAACAACACGTACTGCGGCTATGCAAGAAAGGAGAAGCACAAATGTGGGGCAGTGCATAATTACTTAGGGCAGACAGAGTGCAAAATAGATAGAAATAGACAGATATAAGAGGTAACGTCAAGTACACGGAATAGGAGACGGATATAGTAGGATATGCTTGCACAGATGTAGAGGAAGAGGAATGCAAAATAAAGACAGAAAGAAAGACAGTGAGAGGTGGTTGGGGGCACAAAATGATAGAAAGCTGATTGACCGCTCTGTGAGGCCACTTTCCGAACTTTGTCATAAACTGTAGGAAGACATTACAGGTTCAACAGGTCTGTTTCTTGCTTTGTCTTTTCTGGCTTTGTCTTTTCTGTTGCCTAGGTCATGCTCAGCTGTCGGTGCCATTTCATTTGTTTTTTGAGACATTGTAGCGATTGATAGAACTGACTGCCTTGCTCTTTCAGAGGGCAGTTAAGGGTCTACCAACTTGCATTGAGATTAGATTCAAATGTAGGCAGACCTGGAGGGGATGGCAGAAATCCTTCTCTGAAGGAATTCTGTGAGCCAGTTGGATATTTTTGGCAACCAACAATAGTTTCTCAGTGATCTTTGTATTCTTAATTCCAAGAATGTCTGTGTGAAAGATTCTGCAATCTGCCATGGTGGGATTCGAATCTCAACATTACTTGAGTTCCTGGGTTAATCTGCAAATTCATGAGACCAAATCAGCCCATTAACCCGGCACCCACACCTCTATGACTTCTGACACTAGCTAAACCTCTCCTGACCTCAAAGTTTGGAAGAAGATTTGTAGCTCGGGTGCTCGTTGTTGATGTTCTGTTCGCCGAGCTGGGAATTTTTCTTGCAAACATTTCGTCCCCTGTCTAGGTGACATCCTCAGTGCTTGGGGGAGCCTCCTGTGAAGCGCTTCTGTGCTGTTTCCTCCGGCATTTATAGTGGCCTGTT
This sequence comes from Chiloscyllium punctatum, assembly GCF_047496795.1. Lineage (NCBI taxonomy): Eukaryota > Metazoa > Chordata > Chondrichthyes > Orectolobiformes > Hemiscylliidae > Chiloscyllium > Chiloscyllium punctatum. The sequence continues at coordinate 37,451,628 of NC_092773.1, forward strand.
TCTGCCACTTCCGGTTGTCAGTTCGATCTGTCCACTGTAGTGGCCGGTATATTGGTTCCACGTCGATGTGTTTGTTGATAGAGTCTGTGAATGAGTGCCATGCCTCTAGAAATTCCCTGGCTGTTCTCTGTTTGGCTTGCACTATAATGGTAGTGTTGTTCCAGTCGAATTCACGTTGCTTGTCGTCTGTGTGTTTGGCGACTAAGGATAGCTGGTCGTGTTGTTTCGTGGCTAGTTGGTGTTCGTGTATACGGATCGTTAACTGTCTTCCTGTTTGTCTGATGTAGTCTTTTGTGCAGTCCTTGCATGGGATTTTGTATACTACATTAGTTTTGCTCATGTTGGGTATCCGGTCCTTCATTCTAGTGAGTTATTGTCTGAGCGTGGCTGTTGGTTTGTGTGCTGTTATGAGTCCTAGTGGTCGCAGTAGTCTGACTGTCAGTTCAGAAATGCTCCTGATGTATGGTCGTGTGGCTAGTCCTTTGGGTTGCGGCATGTCCCCGTTCCGTTGTCTCTCCCTTAGGCATCTGTTGATGAAATTGCGAGGGTATCCGTTTTTGGCGAATATTTTGAATCGGGGTTCCTCTTCCTCTTTTTGTAGTTCTGGTGTGCTGCAGTGTGTTGTGGCCCTTTTGAATAGTGTCCTGATGCAACTTCGTTTGTGTGTGTTAGGGTGGTTGCTTTCATAGTTTAGGACTTGGTCTGTGTGTGTGGCTTTCCTGGAAACCTTTGTGGTGAATTCTCCGTTCGGTGTTCTCTGTACCATCACGTTTACGAATGGGAGTTGGTTGTCCTTTTCTTCCTCTCCAGTGAATCGGATTCCTGTGAGTGTGGCGTTGATGATCTGGTGTGTGTTCTCTATTTCTGTGTTTTAATTATTGCAAAGGTGTCATCCATACATCAGGAGCATTCCTGAACTGATAGCCTGACTACTGCGACCACTAGGACTCATACCAGCACACAAACCAACAGCCACGCTCAGACAACAACTCACCAGAACGAAGGACCCGATACCCAACATGAGCAAAATTAATGTAGTGTACAAAATCCCATGCAAGTACTGCACAAAACACTACATCGGACAAACAGGAAGACAGTTAACGATCCGTATACACGAACACCAACTTGCCACGAAACGACACGACAAACTATCCTTTGGAGCCACACACACAGACGACAAGCAACATGAATTCGACTGGGACAACACTACTATTATAGTGCAAGCCAAACAGAGCACAGCCAGGAATTCCTAGAGAATGGCACTCATCCCCAGACTTTATTAACAAACACACCGACCTGGACCCAATATACCGGCCACTACAGTGGATAGGTCGAACTGACAACCGGAAGTGGCAGAGACAGGCCACTATAAATGCCGGAGGAAACAGCACAGAAGCGCTTCACAGGAGGCTCTCCCAAGCACTGAGGATGTCACCTAGACAGGGGACGAAACGTTTGCAAGACAAATTCCCAGCTCGGCGAACAAAACCACAACAACGGGTACCCGAGCTACAAATCTTCTCATAAACTTTGAACACCTACGGGCGAGAGACGCAAAGACAAGCCAGGAAATGGGCATCCTGTGCGAACCGCCTCAGCGCCACATACGAACAACTCCGGTTCCTGCATGAATGCCGAAAGAATCGAATCCTTCCACCATGTGTCAGATACAGACCACCAGTCAACAATCCACAAGGCAGGGACACAGCCAGGCAGAACTGATTCAGGATGATCTGGGTAATGCTTATAGACGCTCACAACAGACTACACAAATACAGACAAGACATTGCGCGCCAAAAATCGTTAATTTCAAAAACCACCAATCAGGAATGGACCCGGACCATAGAACAGTCCGTCACCATAGGCCAGAACAGGACCACACACCGCAAAAAACGGCACTAAAAGAAAAAATGGCCAAACTAACACACAACGAAGAGGACACCAAATCACACTCCTGGGTTAGAAACCTCTCCCACAGACATCTCACAGACACGGAAAGAACAATACTGGCCAAGAGACTCAACTACAATCACAGGGACGCCAAGACAGCAGACTTCCTAGCAGCACGAGAATGCACACTCAGGAATAATGGACTGACAGAAGAGAAAGAACAAACCGTGAGACAAAGTATCGTACCGCTGATAACAAGAAAAAAGCAAACACATAATCTCAACACCAAGGAGAGGGAAACACTAAAATCACTAAGAAACGATAAGAACATAATTATACTACCAGCAGACAAAGGCAGAATGACGGTCATCCTGGACAAAGCAGAGTACATGCAAAAAGCCCAACAACTACTTGCAGATTCCAACACCTACCAAAAGAGGGAGTTTGACCCCACCCCACAGCTCATCAATAGGATAAACAACACACTGAGGAATCTCCAAAAAAACGGACAGATAACCAGGTCTGACCTACAAAGAATGAAACCTGAAAGCAACAACACCCCAGATTCTATGGACTACCAAAAGTGCACAAACCAGACATCCCACTCAGACCCATAGTATCACTACCAGGGACACCATCACACAAACTGGCCAAAGAACGACAGCAGAAACTGAAACACCTGATCAGCGGATCCAGACAATCTATACAATCGACACAGGAATTCTTGGACATCATCAGAAATATACACATAGACAAGGTAGAAACTATCGTCTCATTCTATGTAACGGCACTGATCACCTCCATCGACAAAACCCTAGCCAAAGAAACAATATCCAACCTGCTGGACTGACATACAAGACAACAGGAGGTTGAACCTATCAAAAAAGACGGCAGACTTAAACTACTGGAATTGTGCCTCATAACACACTTCACATTCAACAACCAAATATACGAACAAATCAACGGAACACCCATGGGCTCACCGATCTCTGGACTCATAGCAGAAGCAAAAATGCAAAGGTTAGAACAAACAGTCTTACCACAAATTCAACCCAAACTCTGGGTCAGATACGTGGATGACACCTTTGCAATAATTAAAAACACAGAAATAGAGAACACACACCAGATCATCAATGCCACACTCACTGGAATCCGATTCACTGGAGAGTAAGAAAAGGACAACCAACTCCCATTCGTAGACGTGATGGTACAGAGAACACCGAACGGAGAATTCACCACAAAAGTTTCCAGGAAAGCCACACACACAGACCAAGTCCTAAACTATGAAAGCAACGACCCCAACACACACAAACGAAGTTGCATCAGGACACTATTCAAAAGGGCCACAACACACCGCAACACACCAGAACTACAAAAAGAGGAAGAGGAACACCTATACAAGGTATTCGCCAAAATTGGATACCCTCGCAATTTCATCAACAGATGCCTAAGGGAGAGAAAACGGAACGAGGACATGCCGCAACCGAAAGGAATAGCCACACTACCATACATCAGGAGCATTTCTGAACTGACGGCCAGACTACTGCGACCAATCGGACTCATAACAGCACACAAACCAACAGCCACGCTCAGACAATAACTCACCAGAACGAAGGACCCGATACCCAACATGAGCAAAACTAATGTCGTATACAAAATCCCATTCAAGGACTGCACAAAACACTACATTGTACAAACAGGAAGACAGTTAACGATGCGTCCACGCGAACACCAACTAGCCACGAAACCACACAACCAGCTATCCTTAGTAGCTACACACACAGACGACAAGCAACATGAATTCGACTGGGGCAACACTACCATTATAGGGCAAGCCAAACAGAGAACAGCCATGAAATTTCTAGAGGCATGGCACTCATCCACAGATTCTATCAACAAACACTTCGACCTGGAACCAATACCGGCCACTATAGCGGACAGCTCGAACTGACAACCGGAAGCGGCAGAGACAGGCCACTATAAATGCCGGAGGAAACAGCACAAAAGCGCTTCAAAGGAGACTCCCAAGCACTGAGGATGTCACCTAGACAGGGGACGAAACGTTTGCAAGACAAATTTTCAGCTCGGCGAACAGGACCACAACAACCCTCCTTAACTCTTTAACCCTCGCCAGCCCAGACACCCGTCCCCTCCCACCTCTTTTATTGCTCACCCACCAGTTATACCTTTCCATATCTCTGTAACCTTCCACAGATCCGAGACCCCTCTCACCTCTATAACATCAGCTCCACCCCTCCATATCTCTGTAACCCTCTCTAGCCCCAACACCTCTCCACTAGCAAAACTATGACCTTCAACACCAGCTATATATCTGCATATCTCGGTAATCCTCACCAGCCCCTCAATCCGCCCCCCAGTTCTATTGCCTCTGACACCAGTTTAACCCCTCAATATCTCTGCAACCCCCGCAAGACCCTACACCCTGTCCCCTCGCACTTGTATGGCCTCTAACACCAGCCACACCTCTTCATATCTCTGTAACCCTCGACAGATCCTCTTTCCCTCCCTCTCACCTCTATGATCCCTGACACCAGCTGCACCCCTACATTTTTCTTCAACCGTCTCCATCCCCCCACCCCACCACTCCTGCCTCTATGATGCCTAATACAAGCTGTACCTCTCCATATATCGTTAACATTTTCCAGGTGCTACACTGCTACCCCCTCACTTCTATGACGTCTTAAACCCTCTGAACCTCCCATTTCGCTACAACACTCTCCAGCCACTGCACCCACTCCATCAACTTCTATGACATCTCACACCAGTTGCACATCTTCATATCTCTATCGATATCTTCTGCTTTCTCCCATAACTCCTTGATCTCTGAAACCAGCTACACCCCATCGATTCCTCAGCAACCATCTACAGGCTCTACACCACTCCCCTCCCACCTGATGATCTCTGACACCAGCTACACGGCTCTACATCTGTATAACCTAAACCCGCCTCTCCCACTCGCGCTTCCTTCCTCCATGACCTCTGACCCCAGCTACACCACTCCATATCGCTGTAACCTTCTCCAGCCCCTACATCCCTCCCACCACTATGACCTACGTGCCGTCTCACACGAGCTTCACCCCTCAAAAACTCTCCACCCATGTACAGCCACGATACCTCTGACCTCCCACGTCTGTGATCTCTAACACCAGCTACACCCCTGCACATGTCTGTAACTTTCACCAGCCCTTTCATCACTCCACTACTACCCCAAGACCTTTGACACCAGCTACATCCCTCCATATCTCGGTAACCATCTCCAGCCCCACACACCTCCCTATCTCTGCAACCCCCAATTACTACAGCTCTTAACTTCTGTACAATCCTCCATCATCTACATGCTTCCTTATATTTGTAGCAACCTCCAGCCTAACATGCATCTTTGTCTATGCCAACTCCTTCCGCATTGACTTGCCTCCGTTTGTCTGTAACGTTCTCCAATGCCGATACATTGCCCCCTCTCTCTAAACTCAAACTGCCCGGTGACGTTTCCCTTTCTTGAACCTCACTAACCCTTACACACATCCCTATATCTGTACAATCTTCACACCTTCATTTATGTATGACTTCATCTACATCAGAGGAGAGGACGATGAGAGGGTTGAGAACAACAAGTTCCTCAGGCCGTCGATAACCAGCATCCTGTCCTGGACGGCTCGTGTTGATACAATGGTTAATAAGGCACATCAACACCACTTCTCCCTCAGGTAGCTTAGGAAGTTCGCTTTGTCTATAAGAATCTCAAGATCTTTTACAGATGCACCATGGAAAGCACAGTGTCATGGCGCATAATGGCTTCGGCCGGCAACTGTTCAGCCGAGGACTGTCAAAAGCTACAGAAGGTTGTGTGCACATCGGAGCTCATCAGGAAAGTCACGGTTTCATCCATGGACTCCACTTACACAACTCATTACCACTTGAAAGACTGCCAACAAAATCATGCTCCCTCCGACCTCGGTAATATTCTCCTGCAACATCTTCCGTCAACCAGAAGATCCAGAAGCGTGATCAGGCACCATCAGTTTCAAGAGTGGTTTCTTCCCTCCCGTTATCAGAATGTTGGATGGACTCCCAAACTTCAAATTGTGCTCATCTTGTTTATATTGATTTTGTTTCATGCATCGCTTGTACAATGAAAACATTGTGCCTTAATTTATCGAAGTGTATGTGATGTGTATGCTCGATTATTCTGATCCAACAAATGCTGCTCGCAAACAAAGCACTGTACTTAGGTACACCTGAGTACAGTAAATCAAATCAAATCAATCAGGCCCAAGGCGACGCCCGATCTCTCTGACACTTGCGAGCACAAACACCCAGCCGATCTCTGTTAACTCCGAGAGCACCTGCGTCCTTTCCAATTTCCGTAACATCTTCCAGCATTTACATCTCTCTCTATGTCTGGAAACCACGTACGCCCTGACATTTTTCCTTATCTCAGTAATGATCTCCAGCAGCTACACTCCTCCATATATAGATAATTGACTCCACAATCTATGTCATTCTCAATCTCAGTGATATAAAATAGCCGAACAACACTTCGTTTTTTCATTATCTGCTCAAGTCCATTCACAACTTCTGTTACACCCTCTGTCAGGTCCTCCAACCCAAGAGCCTCCCTTCTTGTATAATTCCATGCAGCAGCAATGTCCATCGATGGAACTTCCGCCAAAACCGACAAATGTCGAAATCTCTGAAAACTTCTCCAGCGGTCACACATCTCCCTGTCGCTGTCAACTCCTTCAGATACTCCTGCCCTCTCTATCTCTGAAAACCCCTCTCATCCTTGCCATTCCGGTCATCGCTAGAACCTCCTACAGTCTCTATACCCTACAATATTACTGTTATCTGCTCCAATCCCGGTAGATCTACCTCTCACTGCTTCATCGTCCAGTCTGTGCAACGTTCTTTATCGTTGCAACCTCTTCCAGCAACGACATCCCTTCCTATTAAATGCGGAATCGTAGGCGGATCAATACTACAGGCGATGGCTCAGTCCATGTGCCTGTTCTGGAGGTTGCAAACACGCTTATCGAGAAAAGATTTAAACTTTAATGTCCGGATATTTTCCCCCTCCCCCCAATCCAGCCAACTCCCATCCCTCCCCCCACACACACCTTTGGCTGTGTTATTTGTAATGTTGTTTTTTTTTTATTCTGCTTTTGTAACCAAGTTGATACCTGAGAATGGGGACATTGTACACTGTTTACTGTTCTCACGTGTTTATATTCATCAGGATACGTGACAATACAGCCTAATTCTGGTGCTAATTCGAGCATCGAATCTCCAGGGAGCGAAATGTGTTAACTAAATGGTTCCATTATTTGTACTCTTTTAACAAGTATTATTAGTTTGTTTTGTATGCTTCATTTTGAAAGAAAGTGTTGACAATATCATTACGTAATTCAGTAAAACAATACTTCCAATTGGAAAGTGACATTTTGAAGAACTGGCAGTGAGCCTATCTCCAAAGTACGAGCGATGGGAACTCTTCTCAGACATATTGTCTTGAACCAGCTATTGACAGAAGTTTTGTTCCCTATCTCCTTCATAAAACGGTAGAATTCCTCCAGTGTAGAAGTAGGCCTTTTATTCCCCACGACGTAAACACCAACCGTCTGAAGGGTAACCCTACCAGATCCATTCCCCGACATTTACCCCTGACTGTAGCACCTCACCTGTACATATTTGGATTGTGGGAGTAAACCGGGACACATGAAAGAAACACGGACAGACACTGGGAGAATGTGAAAACTCCACACAGACAGTCGCACGATGGTGAAATCGATAATGTGGACCTGACATGTGAGGCAGCAGTGCTTACCACTGAGCCATCATATCCTTGCACAAACAGTAATCATTCAATGTCGGTTTGAATGTAAAACCCCTCCCTGGAAAATTTACTCTTCTCTCCCGATACTTGTGTCACCCAATATAGATAACAATACTTTTCTAATCCATCTGCAGCGTAAATGCTGATCAGAGAACTTCATCATTTCAATAACAATACGCAATTTGCATGGATGCTATGTTTTATTACTCTCGAGCACAAACACTGACCAATCTTAGATCACGAGGACGATATTTTCATCTGAGACACAAGGGCTGCGCAAACATCAGATGATGATTTAGGATTATAAGGAGCTATTTCTGCGAATAGAAGCAGGAACATTGTAACGTGCGACATGTACCAACCACTTTCGGATTGTCATGTATGAAAATGCTTCAAAGTGTCGAAAACGTTCAAAGAAAATTCAGCCAGCAGTGGTCTTTGCTCAATGTATTTCATCATAGTTAAAATGACATTGAACTGAGTTCAGCAATTGACATGCCATTTCTTTCTCGCACTATCTCTCTTACACTCTCACGCATATTCTCTTATTCAGTCTCAACACGAAAAAAATCTGCCAAATGTTTACATATCCAACGATTTTACTTGTATATTATTCTGAATTTTCTGGTTGTCATAATCTTGGCTATCAAAATGGTTTGTTCAGGCATGTTTCATCAATTAATTCAGCGGGATTGTTTTTTAATGTATGGACCAAAATTTATTTCCCTTCAGTATTTTATTGTAGCTGCTTTCCTGTGCCACTACAGTCACGACAGTGTCGTAAAAAATAGTTGAAGGTATGATGGGGACAGGAGAGAGGGAATGTGCAGGAGTTTGACAATGGCACACCGAACGAATCATCTTAGATACGGAGGGCTGTTCTGTCAGACAGTGAGATAACTGGCAGCGATATTGAACAGAAGATTACCTCACCTCTCTATATCTCACAGCAGCTGTCAATCCAGCTGTGCTAACTGACCTCCTGCAGCTTTGCGAGCTGGACGGCTGTTTTTGCGATGTAGAGTAACACCAACAGTGTGGGTCACTTCCCACACTGGTTGATATCACCATAAAGTTCCTAAATTCCCACCATCAACACTCACCTGGGACATGGTAACCCTCAGGTTGAACTCACAACCACTCATTTCTCATTAATAAGAGAGTAGCTTTATTGTCCATTGGGGTGAAGACAATTTTTTTGAATAAAGATACATTAAAGGCAGGGTGGTGAGTGACCGAGTAGGGAACATGCAGCGAGAGGTGTTCCCATGCATCTACTGCCTTTGTCTTTGGAAATGTGACAGTCGCTATTTGGAAGATGCGACTGAACGAACATGAGCGATTTTCTGCAATGTGTATTGTCAATCATGCATAATGCTTTCACTGAACATCGGTGGTGGATGGAATGCATGTATGCAAATATTTTACCAAATATGGCACCAAGCAAATTGATTTGTGCGTTGCACAGGAGGTGGTGGTGAGGTTTTCGGTGTTATGTGATGCGTTGGCCATGGCAGCGTTCTTTCCCTCTGACCTGCTCTTGGAGCCACAGTTCATTGTCTGCTCAATAGTAACTCCAGGTTCTTGATCACAATGGTTCATAATCAGCAAAGCCTCTGAATGTCAAGAGGTGGAACTTTAATGATCTCGTATTCGAGGTCGTAATTGTTTGACATTTGTGTGGTACGCATTTTAATTGGCACTGATCAGCACAGCCTTGGATGTTTCTGAGATTTTGCATCATTGCGGCATGGAGTGCTGCAGTATCCAGGAATACTGCTGAGGATTGTGCAATTATTCGCAAACAGTGTACCTTATGGCTCTTTTAATTGACAAGAGGTATGTTGTACAGTTACAAAAGACTGTTACGTCAAGAACACAATCCTGAGGATCTCATGCAGTGTGGGCCTTGAGCTTATATGACTAACCTCCGAAAACAACATCAATTTCTTTGAGCATGGAGACACGTGGAGCCCAGTTTGGCTGTGGACAGCAGTTTTCTTTCCCTAAAGGACATTTATGAATTTGATGGGTTGTTACTTGAATTGACAATAGCTTTATGTCAATATTAAAAGTCATAAAATGAACGGATTTAAAGCTGGCTTCCTGCCTGAATTTGAGACCAACTTGAAAGTTTTCTGTCAATTACTCAATAAAGATATAAGTTTTATTATTATTTAGCGAATTATTAACTTGTTTCTACTTGATCCCGAGAAAATGTGAATGCAGTCAAAATAAGACCAGGCAATGGCATTACCATTGACTGCGAACAATTAAGAGAAAATCAAGATGGCTTAGTGTATTTGCTCAGTGAGGAAAAAGCAACTGTTGATGATCAGAGGAATTGTTTCCCCATGCAAAGGAAAGTGTTAAGTCGTGAAAGAAGAAAGTAAAAATACATTTCATGTGGTGTGTGTGTGTGTGTGTGTGTGATTGTGCGTGTGTGCGTCCGTGTGTGTGCGAGAGAGAGAGAGAGAGAGAGAGAGAGAGAGTAAAACACCTAATTCATTCTTCTGAATTATGAGTGTTATATGCAGTGACTTAGTGTTTAGCACTTCTGCCTCACAGCACCATGGACCTGGGTTATTTCCACTCTTTCCGACTGTTTGTGTGGATTTCGCATGTCCCGCAGTCTCTGCCTGGGTTTTGGATGATCCACTTCCCTCCCAGAGTCCAGGGAAGTGCAGATGGAATGAACGAGACGTTCTGTCCTGCCCATAGTGTCCAGCGATGTGCAGGAAAGCTGGATTGGACAAGGGAAATGAGACGTTACAACGATAGGGTAAAGGGTGGGTCAAGTGGGATGCTGTACAATGAGTCGGAGTGGAATCGTTTTACAAATGGCCTGCTTCCACAGTGTACAATTCTCTTGTTCTGAAATCGGCTTTTACTTAGTCTGAAAGAACTTTGCAATGCGTTTATTCAAAAAAATAGAATTCGGAAATCAAGATTCTTGGAACACATTTTGTCTTCCCTTTGTATGGTTGGGAAACTGAATGGGAAGTGAAAGAGTTAAAAAAACGAAACTCGCTCAATCTCTCACCATTTATATGATGCGAGCAGATATTGCAGATTTTGGAGACCTTAATTGTGTAAAAGTTCTGATTTGCGTAGGATATATAACCAAAGGAACAACGGAAAAATTTAAAGGGTCGCTTACTGAAACTTTCAATTCCTCTTCAGCTACGGTGGGGAGGGGACGGGCGGGGGTTGGGGGTGGAGGCGGGTGGGAGGCGGGGTGTGCCAGAGGACAGCTGGTGTGTTTCCATTGTTCAAGAGGGAAGGTGGAGATCGAACAGGAATAACAGGCTACTGAGTTTGACATCAGTGTTCAGGACACGATTGGAGAAAAAAAACCAAAGGATAGAATTCATCTCCATTTAGTGCGGAATGTTTTCACCGTGGATAGTCAGGACGGTTTCGTCAGAGGGGGTCATGCCTCATAAATCTGGTGAAGTCTTTCGATGAGGTGGCCAGATCTCTCAATAAGGGTAGGGCAGTTGAAGTAGTTCATAGGAATTGAGCAAAGGCTTTGACATGTTCGCACATGGGGGACTGAGAATGTGTGTGTGTGTTTTACGGAGTGGGTGTGGCTGGGGAATGGGGAGAAGCAGTTGAAGAGATTGGGAACGTGAAATAGGATTTTCGATGATACGAGCATTGTCTGGGTCATTGTCATGGAGGTACATATTCTTAGGTGTCAGATAGAAATAGATAGATTGGTCAGATGGGCAGATGAGTGGTTGATAAAATGTAATCCTTCTGAAATGTTAGATGAAGCACTTGAAAAGAAACGCAGTCACCATAAAAGGGTGTACTCAATGAATAGCCCGACATTAGGAAGATCAGAGGATCCGAACGGATTTGAGGTGCTGTTGACAGATCCCTGCATGTGGAATGAAAGGATACTGGGGTAGTTTAGAATGCGTATAGGACACTCGCCTTTTTCAGTCGATGCATAGATTATAAGGAGAAAGTGAGCACTGCAGATGCTGGAGATCAGAGTCAAACAGTGTGGCGCTGGGAGAGCACAGCAGAACAGACGGTATCCGAGGACTTGGGAAGTCGACTTCTCGTGCATAATGCCTTCATGAGAAATGTAGGAGGATTATAAAAGGAGAGGGCATGTTGAAGCTGTACAGAACTTGGTTTAATCCACAGTTGGAGTATTGTGTGTAGTTTCGGAAGTGCACCATAGGAAGGGTGTGATTGCACTGGAAGAAGTGCAAAGGAGATTCACCAGAATGGTGCTCAGTTTGCAACAATTTAGCTGTGCAGAGGGAGGGTGGATAAGTTCGGAGTGACTTATCTAGAGCAGGTGTTTAACTTATAAGGGGCATGGACAGTGTGAATCCAAAGCAGCTTTTTCTCTCGGTCTTAGTGTCAGGAACAAGGTTGCATAATTCTATGTGAAAGGCAGGAGGTTCATAGTGGACATGCGGGAAATTCGTTTCTTCCAGAGGATGGTATTTACCTGAAATGCACTGTCTGGGAGGGTGCTTGAGATGGGAAAACATACACACTTTTAAAATTACTTGGATGAGCGTTTGAAATGTCATAACATACAAGTCTATAGGCCAAGCAGTGGAAAGTGGGATTAATGTAGATTTAGATTCATTTTGGTGGAATGAACACGACGGGTCCAAGGGTCACTTGTATTATGTATCATTCTGTCATTCTGGATTCTGAAGTCAAAGGTCTGAATCTTTTCTGTTTAGTTTTTGCATTTGTTTTGCGAACTATATCACTTAGTGCACGTTCCAGCTATTGTGGTTTCTATCAGCTTCAGGTTCTGTTTGAGAGTACTCATTCACAGATAGAATTTCCCAAATGTGTTGTAAATTGGATTAAAAAGCAAAATAGGGATACAACAATATGCAGTTCAACAGCTTTTAAAAAGGTCAACCACGCGAACTATTGAATGACTGTAAAGCCTGATCAAAATGTATGCAGTCACTGAAAAGAATATCGAAAAATATTTTGGTACTGATGGGAAGAACTATACATGATTTTTTACAAGCATTGAATTTTGAAGAAGATTTACAATTAATATAAGAGATCTAACAGGATCAGATTAATCTAGTCTTTGGGGTATTTCCATTTCAGGCTTAAATCTCAATTACATCACAAATTTAAAATAAACCTTCTGTCATAAGTTGTTTGTTAAAAATATTGGATACAAAATCAGTGTTTCCCAGTGGACCATCACATGATATAAAATAATATCTTTTGAACTGTGTCAGCGCCAGGTAATTCTCCACATTCAGACAGACTATCAGCAGCAGGACATCAAAGGCTATTTCACAAACAGCAAAATGTATGTTCCAACGATAATGATCGAAAAAATATACTATACCATCTTTGCCATTTTTGGTATTCCTGGTAAGTCTTGAAACAATTTAGTTTTAAAAATCTCTGCATTAAATCATACTTATTTCCACTCTATGATTAATAGTTATTTCCTTTCCATTTAGCATGGCAAATACCAATGGCAGATGACAATGTCTCCACTTACTGATTTTACTGTGAATAGTTTATTGATTAGGAGGCCCCTCAGTAATTTGCAGCATTGCCTGTTTCTCCATGCCGCGCAGAATGGGTTGGCACTGCGGCCATACTGATGGAATTTGAATGAGCACTGGCCCTGGCTGGTCGAGAGAGTGTTGAAGAAGACCGATCTCGCTCCGTGGTAGCTCAAACCGTACTATCAGTCAGATGGTGTTTGTAACGACCGACATCTTAGTAACCTCTGAGTAAGGTGTTTCGAATTCCTTGATGCAAAGGAATTTTGTTGGTGGATGTCTCTCAGATATCTTGTTCCAAATGGGAGAGCAGATACCAGGTGGGCAATGTTTGGTGTGAGTAGGTCACTACGGAGTGATAAGTGAGTGTCAGCACAGATGGCTTTGAACATCTTGTGTGTTTTCGTCAATCAGTGGGTGTGTGGGACCACGATATATGTGAGGACGGATTGCTGGGAGGGATTTTGAGCACAGGGTTCCAAATTAGATGTGTATTTCTCGATTGTTTCTTTCCACAAAAAACATGTGAGTAGTACCATTTGTAAAAAGATGCACAATACAGTCGGGAGGAATCGAATATGAAAAATAATGAGATCTTGAATCTTGTGGCAGCAGCAATCCAACAGTGGTGAAACAGGTTTGTCAAACAAGATATTTCCCGACTTTCCTTTGTTGTGTTATATTTCGATATTCCCCAAACGATACTGGTCTATATGAATGGTATATAAGGGCTTTTGATTGGGATTGTTACTCTGTATTTGCGGGCGGCACGGTGGCACAGTGGTTAGCACTGCTGCCTCATAGTGCCAGAGACTAGCGTTCAATTCCTGCCTCAGGCGACTCTCTGGGTGGAGTTTGCATATTCTCCCCGTGTCTGCGTGGGTTTCCCCCTACATTCCAAAGATGTCCAAGTCAGGTGAATTGGCCATGCTGAATTGCCCGTAGTGTTAGGAAAGGGGTAGATGTACGGGTATGGGTAGGTTGCGCTTCCGCGGGGCAGTGTGGACTTGTTGGGCCGAAGGGCCTGTTTCCACACTGTAAGTAATCTAATCTAATCTGAAATTATGATTATTTTTATTCTCGTCGCTGTTATTTTTCCGGTTCTGACATTTTGGAGATGAACATCCTGCATATAATTTAGACCAATTTACTGAGAAACCGTTGTGTTATACGTTGGACTGCAGGTCTCTGTCAATTTTGAGACATTCCTGTTATTGTACGATAGAGGACTCAGAACTTTGGAGATTGTGTGGTACAGCAGATTTTACCTGATGGAAGAGAAGTCGGTTTGGGGTGACTGAAGTACAATTTAAGATATTTCAGATTATCTTACTGCTCCAAGGTTCCAATAAGGCTCAAGAATATTGGGCAAAATGGAGTAACATTTAGCCCTGCTGCGTGTGCCGATGTTCAGAATTGAACGGATTGGTGACTTAGACAACCTATCAGTGTCACCAATTGATATCTAATCCATCAGCAGCACACTGTTACAATAATATGTACCGTTTTGTCGACCCTGCTTTGAATGACACTCTTTGCCACATGGTGTGGGGCATCAATGCGATTTTCATGTGCCGTGTCTGTCCAAGCAGTGATTTTGATTCACACCACACAGATAAATTTACATAGAGATATAAATGCCAACGGTTATAATTGCTTGGCTATATCGATGTAGTTCAAGATCTTGTTGGCCGATTTGAGCCAATCTACTTCTTAATAACGTCACATGTCCCTTGTTTTCTGAATGATCGGAAAGCAGAGGTGAGTGGGAATGACTACTCACCTGTGTTTACGATGTGGGAACTTGTTTATGACGAAACCTATGCTGGGTGTGGATGACCATTCTGGGCATTGACCCCACGCAAGGCAGCTCAGCATGTTCAGCTCCTTCTGCTTCGATGAAATGTTTCATATTTTTCGAATCAGTGTTTAAAGTGAGGGGATTTATTGAAGATCACATTTCGGTGCTGAGCTATCCCAGAATGTTTTGAGGCAATTGAGGGGTAGAGATTATCTTGATGGTGAGAGTGAAGTAAGAATACAGGGACCTGCTATTTTGTGCAATTGTCAGGGTTGCCACATCAAAACTGCTTGCTGGGAGAAATTTGGCACAGCGTTTGTGACATCACTGGAGTGGATCAGGCATTTTGATGCAATAATGGCCTGTCTTCTTCCATTACAAAATGGTTCATTTGAAGGAAAATGGAGACTTCTTAGTCAAATAAATTTTACTTCGTACCCAATAAGCCTCTGTAAGTTTCAGAGAACACAGATTACTATCATCATGCCAGAGGTGAGTACAACACAGCACACTGAGAGTTCTGGGGCAAAAGCATTCTGCGATGGGCTCTTGGAGTAGAATCGTGTCTTGAAGTTTGGTCTTTCCTTCGCCAGAGCATCTTACACCCTGATATGGAGTGCTTTCTGAATGATGATCCATCGACATGCATAATGGTTATATTTATCCCTCCACTTCATGGGCACTGGACTGGGGCGGTACGTGTTTTTCCTGTGTGATATTAATGTTTGCGGTTAATATTTCCAAACTATCTCTGTTGTGTAACTTCTAAATTGAAATAAAGAAAACCATTTGTCTGCAACTTTCAGTCACTCTATGTTAACGCACGATCGACTGGAATGTTGTGTCCAATTGATCTAGATCTCCAGGAATGACTCTGTTTGAAGTGTGTACTGATTGTGTAATTGTACTGAACAAGGATCACGAACTTCAGTCCGGATCCCCTGGCTCCAGTGGCCACATGGTACTCGGAGGGTATTCCATTGTCGAATTGCACTGAGTGTGGGTAACTGCTCAAACAGAAACTTATGACGCAGCATTCTTGCGTTTCTGTGGAGACCTGTAAATGCAGCATTGTCGTAAGTGTGGAGCACTGAGAGGAGACTACCTGTGACTCCAATTGTAAGTTTTGCTAAGAGTATCTCTTACTGTAGATCTATATTGCATAAGGGTCAATAAATTGACACCCAATTCCAGTGACAGAGTGATTCAGTGAGCATCTTCAAATAGAACTTTATCGAAAGTGATTTCCTAACGAAAGAGGAACAAATGACCGGAGTGTGAAAGTGTAACTGGGAGCATCACTCAAAGGAAAATTATGCTGAATGGGAATTATTAAATGTAGCAGAAGAATTTACCCCAGCGTTCTTCAGCATGGAGACGTATCTCTGACTATGAATTTAGCTGTTTGTGAGGAAAAGAATGATTTGTAATTCAAAGTTTGTGAGACGATTTGTCGCTCGGGTGCTCGTTGTTGTGGTTCTGTTCGCCGAGTTGGGAATTTGGCTTGCAAACGTTTCTTCCCCTGTCTAGGTGACAACCTCAGTGCTTGGGAGCCTCCTGTGAAGCGCTTCTGTGCTGTTTCCTCCGGCATTTATAGAGGCCTGTCTCTGCCGCTTCCGATTGTCAGTTCGAGCTGTCCACTGTAGTGGCCGGTATATTGTGTTTGTTGATAGAGTCTGTGGATGAGTGCCATGCCTCTAGGAATTCCCTGGCTGTTCTCTGTTTGGCTTGCCCTAGAATGGTAGTGTTGTCCCAGACGATTTCATGTTGCTTGTCGTCTGTGTGTGTGCCTACTAAGGAAAGCTGGTCGTGTCGTTTCGTGGCTAGTTGGTGTTCGTTTATCCGGATCCTTAACTGTCTTCCTGTTTGTCTGATGTAGTGTTTTCTGCAGTCCTTGCATGGGATGTTGTACACTACATTAATTTTGCTCATGTTGGGTATCGGGTCCTTTGTTCTGGTGAGTAGTTGTCTGAGCGTGGCTGTTCGTTTGTGTGCTGTTATGAGTCCTAGTGTTCGCAGTAGTCTGGCTGTCAGGTCAGAAATGCTCCTGATGTATGGTAGTGTGGCTAGTCCTTTGGGTTGCGGCATGTCCTCGTTCTGTTGTCTCTCCCTTAGGCATCTGTTGATGAAATTGCGAGGGTATCCGTTTTTGGTGAATACTTTGTATAGGTGTTCCTCTTCCACTTTTTGTAGTTCTGCTGTGCTGCAGTGTGTTGTGGCCCTTTTGAATAGTGTCCTGATGCAACTTTGTTTGTGTGTGTTGCGGGGGTTGCTTTCATAGTTTAGGACTTGGTATGTGTGTGTGACTTTCCTGTAAACCTTTGTGGTGATTTCTCCGTTCGGTGTTCTCTGTACCATCACGTCTAGGAATGGGAGTTGGTTGTCCTTTTCTTCCTCTCCAGTGAATCGGATTCCTGTGAGTGTGGCGTTGATGATCTGGTGTGTGTTCTCTCTTTCTGTGTTTTTAATTATTACAAAGGTATCATCCACGTATCTGACCCAGAGTTTGGGTCGAAGTTGTGGTAAGAATGTTTGTTCTAACCTATGCATTACTGCTTCTGCTATGAGTCCAGAGATCGGTGAGCCCATGGGTGTTCCGTGGATTTGTTCGTATATTTGGTTATTGGATGTGAAGTATGTTGTGTGGCAAAAAGTCCAGTAGTTTAAGTATGCCGTCTTTGTTGATAGGTTCAAAGTCCTGTTGTCTGTTATGTCTGTCCAGCATGTTGGCTATTGTTTCTTTGGCTAGTGTTTTGTCGATGGAGGTTAGATTAGATTACTTTTTAGATTAGATTACTTACAGTGTGGAAACAGGCCCTTCGGCTCAACAAGTCCACACTGACCCGCCGAAGCGTAACCCACCCATACCCCCACATCTACATCTAGCATAGCCAATTCACCTGGCCTGCACACCTTTGGACTGTGGGAGGAAACCGGAGCACCCGGAGGAAACCCACGCAGACACGGGGAGAACGTGCAAACTCCACACAGTCAGTCGCCTGAGGCGGGAATTGAACCCGGGTCTCAGGCGCTGTGAGGCAGCAGTGCTCACCACTGTGCCACCGTGCCGCCCGGTGAACAGTGCCGTTACATCGAATGAGACCATATTTTCTTCCTTGTCTATGTGTATATTTCTGATGATGTCCAAGAATTCCTGTGTCGATTGTATAGATTGTCTGGATCCGCTGATCAGGTTTTCAGTTTCTGCTGTAGTTCTTTGGCCAGTTTGTGTGATGGTGTCCCTGGTAGTGATACTATGGGTCTGAGTGGGATGTCTGGTTTGTGCACTTTGGGTCGTCCATAGAATCTGGGGGTGTTGTTGCTTTCAGGCTTCATTCTTTGTAGGTCAGACCTGGTTATCTGTCCGTTTTTTACAGATTCCTCAGTGTGTTGTTTATCCTGTTGGTGAGCTGTGGGGTGGGGTCAAACTCCCTCTTTTGGTAGGTGTTGGCATCTGCAAGTAGTTGTTGTGCTTTTTGCATGTGGTCTGCTTTGTCCAGGATGACCGTCATTCTGCATTTTTTTGCTGGTAGTATAATTATGTTCTTATCGTTTCTTAGTGATTTTAGTCCTTCCCTATAGCGCTACCAGCAGACAATTCCTCGAGGCATGGCACTCATCCACAGACTCTATCAACAAACACATCGACCCAATATACCGGCCACTACAGTGGACAGCTCGAACTGACAACCAGAAGCGGCAGAGACAGGCCACTATAAATGCCGGAGGAAACAGCACAGAAGCGCTTCACAGGAGGCTCCCAAGCACTGAGGATGTCACCTAGACAGGGGACGAAACGTTTGCAAGACAAATTCCCAGTCGGAGAACAGAACCACAACAATGATTTATAATATCTGACAGCAAAGGTAATTATGACTCTAAGAATATGAAACAGTGACTGCTTCGTTTGGATGACCTTCCTCATTTCTGTACTGTCCAGTGATGAAGTTCTTAATGCAGTTTGTAAATATACAATGGTTTGCTACTAGGAAAATATTCGCATCTGGTTGATTATGTTTGATGCTAAGTTTACAAAGTGAAATGTCCCATTGAAGATAAACAGATACAATATATTCCGAGAGCAATAACGGTCATTCAACCAAATGCCATTAAGACATATCATGTTGATTCAAGCAATGTTTTTGATGCTAATTAATCTTCCAGCAAGTTTAGGGCAAGTTGTGAAACAATGGCTACAGTAATGTCTTTTCTGAACATGAATAAGTATGGATATAGAGTTGGAAATTTTGTCACAACTTGCCATCTGTATCTGGTTAGAATAAGATTATCAATTGTTAAAACTGCAATTCATAATCTGCCTACAGTTAATTGTTCAGAGATCGCTGCCCTACACTTTGTGATGTGTGGCTTCATTCGGAAGAAGAGCTCTCGATGAGAACTGTGCATCAATCAGTTTTAAGGCAACATATGAAAATAAAAATAGGAATAGCAATAGGAAAAAAAGTCTGTTTCAACAAATAACTAAATTCAGTAATTACATCACAAAGCACTGTGTATTCTCTACCCATCTGCCATACTCCATGTCACTTCACAGCTTACAAATCCAATTTCCTGATTTATAAGCAGTTCCCTTCTTTTAGCGTCATAATGGAAAACATTCCGACTCTGGGGGCTCAAACTCTGCCACTTGCTTGTTGCATTTTGCACGATGACCTCTGACCTTCCCAATATTCACATGTTAAATCTGTCTTGCTCCACACTTAGGACTGTTTGCCTTGCATTTTCAGTAGGATTGGCTGTCTGCTTATCAATCAATTGTGCCTATTTTTACAGTTAAATTTTAGTTCCTGAAAAAAGATTCAATTCTTTCACATACAAATCACAAATAGTGATTCACAATAAGGCAGCCCTCAAAAAAAAACTAAATGAGATCACATTCTGGTAATCTCATTCTCCCTGGTTTCATCATGACCACAGGTGAAAATGGTTTCGGCTGTGGTACGCAATCATCTCAACTGTCGAACATCGCTGCAGCAACTATTCAGGGTCATATACTAGGTCCCAAAATCTGTATCTGCCTCAGCAATGCCTTTCCTTCCACCATCATTTCCAAATGAAAAGATATTTTCTTGTGATTGCACAATGGTTAGCACAATGTATGATGCATTAGGTAAGTAAGAGGTCTGTGCCAATATACAGTAAGATAAAATATCGTTTAATCTGATAAGGAACAAACGTTGGCTTCAAAATGAAATGCAGAAATTTTGCAATCCCATACGTATGTAGGGTTTCTCCCATTCTTTGCTTAACTGATCCAAAGTGTCTTTGTGGTGGATGTTGTGGTCATATGAGAAACCCCAGCCAGTCTGTTTCGTCTATGAAGCATATGAAATCAACCACTGCCGACACCAAAAAGAGAATACATTATCGTGTTTCCATGAGCAATCCGCTGATCATGTTCTTCCCTGTGTCTTTTACAAGTGCAAATGATCCATTTAGAATGCGTTTTCTGTTATATGGTTCAGATCCTTTAAACTTTATATTACAGAGTACAACAATCAATTCTGTGTCATTATGTAAAGTCTGCATGAATAATGCTCAATCAGCAACATGAAATCTCTTCTTGTCCTTTCTCTTACAGTTAGTCTCGTGGTAATTGTAATTTTAGCTCGGGGCAAATGTGATCTTTCCACATGCAGCACTATCTACCTGGTGGCCATGGCAACGTCTGATCTACTGTTCATTTTTTTTTATGTCGTACTTATCCGATTTCAAAAATTTTATTATCCACTTTGTTTCCTGAGCATCACTCCGGTTTGCAGTCTAATCAATGTCCTCCACCACCTGACCATTGACTGTTCTGTCTGGTTCACTGTTGCCTTTTCTTTCGATCGATTTGTCGCCATTTGTTTTCATCAGATGAAAACTACGTATTGCACAAAGAAAACTGCAATGAGGGTTCTCGTAATCATCTCTATTTTCTTCTCGTTAAAGAACATTCCTACGTACTTTCGATATAAACCTGGAAAGATTATCAACAACATTCAATGGTACTGTCATGTCTGGTTCAGTTATTATAACGACCGTCGGTGGATAAGTTTCAGATATTTGGAACAATTTTTAACACCAATGTTCCCATTCATTTTTCTTCTCTTTCTCAATCTTCTGACTGTCAGACACATCTTCCAGGCTATTAAGGTGCGTGAGGGATTGGGGAATCAGAGAAAAATAGAAAACGATCCAGAGATAGAGAGCAGAAAGAAGTCTGTGATTTTACTCTTTGCCGTATCAGCCAGCTTCATACTCCTCTGGTTGGGCTGTATTTTATATTATTTTAATGTTGGTTATTCATTGGATTATGCTGTTCGTCGTCTCTTTGAACTAACTGCATTTATGCTGCGGAACTTAAGCTGCTGCACAAATGCATTTATTTATGTGGTGACACAGAAAAAGTTCAGAAACCAGATAACGTATGCTGCTAAATATCCAGTTATAAAAATAATTCAAATAATGAATAAATCCAAGTAATTGAGCAACAAGATTAGATGCAGCAAATAATGAAACGAGGAGTCCACGTGAGGAATGGACTGAAAGGATAAGAAGGAGTAGAAACACGACAATACTCCATTGCTAATGGGCAAGGAATGACTCCTGCTGTTTTCCTGCATCTGTTCTCTCCATCCAACTGAGGCTATCCACTATATTGTGTTTATTATTAAATGAAAAGCCCGCAAGAAAGTAAACAATCTGAACTGAAATAAAATTGCCAAACAGGCAATGAGTAACCACATGGAGCAGATGTGCGCTCAATATTGAGGGAGAATAAACTTGCAGTGCAGCTTGCTCAGCATCAGAGCTACAAATTCTTTGTCTACACCACCGGTATGAGCAGTGCGTACCATAGACAAGATACCCAGCAGAAATTCCATACAAAACAAGTTCTGAACACACAGCACTCTTATCTGGAATGTAAAGCTCAGCAGATAAATAGGAAACACCCCAGTTGAAAATTTCACATATAACCACTCACCACCCTGATTTGAACAAACATTTGGTTCCAAAAGGTGCCAATGTTTGAAAATCCTGGAAGTTCTTCCTTTACCACACTTTGTATTTAACTGCACAAAATGGAATCCAAGCGTTCAAGAAGGCAACTCCCAACCGCTTCCTCCAGACCTGCTACGTATAGGGAACAAAAGCCAGCAGACAGCCAGAAATGCCAAAGCCCAATGAATAAATTATTAAAAAAATTCACTATTTGCTGCCAAGATAACATGCCATGTGTCCATATCCTCAGTTATCAGAAAATTGAGAAACGATTCCAATGAAATATAAAACATCCTGAATGAAAGAGGCTTGATAGGGGAGATGCTGAGAAATTATTCCAGCGGGTGTGGCAACCTTAAACGCAATCTCAAGATAAGGAAAAGCTTATTTGGGAGTGAGAAGAGATGAAGCCTTTTTCCTCAAATCATCTCGGAGTCTTTGGTATTTGATATCGCTGAGGATTGTGGGTGCTCCCTCACTTAGTTCATTTCAGACTGAAATCGACAACTTCATGGTGTCTCAAAGCATCATGGAAAATGGGGAGGACGCTGAATTTGAAGTCTGAAGTCAGCCACAATCATATTGACTGATGGAACAGATCGAATAAATGCGTCTTCTCTTGCTCGTTTCCTGGGCTCTTGTTTTCCTTGCTGACCCAGTCAGCAATCCGTTTAGATTTGTTTCCATGAAATCTTTTGTCATTTAAGGTTTGCAGCTTCCACCCTATCACAGACCATTTCATTTCTTCTTTAGCACCACACCTGGTCCAATTGCTAAAAAAAGCTTTTCTAACTTCTTTAGTTCTGCTTAAATACGCCATAAAACAAATGTTATCCTCTCCCTTGCCCATTTCCATCACGCAATTCCCCGTTCTCTCTGGATGATGCTACCCCACCTTGTCAGTTTTCTCAACATGGCCTTTTCAGAGGCAATGGGTCCACCTTTCGCTCTTTTTGTGACAGGATGCATTCTCCAGTTCAAATCCTTAATATTCTGTTTCTTCAGAGATCACATTGGTCCAATAAAGGAATATGAGAGACGTTGTTATCACGCAATACATGGGATGGGACATGCCTTATAAGGGGGAATGGCAAAATAACGAGTCTTTAGCGCTCCGTTCATGCCATCTCCTGTTAGAGATTTATTGTATTTACAGTCTACAGGCAGACCTGTGAAATGTATGCACAAAAAAGAAGTAGAAAAACGGATGAATGCACCTTCAGCATGCATTGCAATCCCCTCCACGGACAACAGGCTATATAATATGAAAGGGCAAAAATAGCTGTGTGGATATTATTTGGAAATGGGTGCACCAGTA
Source organism: Chiloscyllium punctatum (assembly GCF_047496795.1). Classification (NCBI taxonomy): domain Eukaryota; kingdom Metazoa; phylum Chordata; class Chondrichthyes; order Orectolobiformes; family Hemiscylliidae; genus Chiloscyllium; species Chiloscyllium punctatum. The sequence goes on from NC_092773.1 coordinate 37,475,018, forward strand.
CAATCGATGCAGCTTGGCTTTTCACTTGCCTCACCCACACCAAATACTTCTTCCTCTGAAGAAGCCCGAGGGAATTAGAAATCGCCAATCCCAACATAAACCCGTTCATGGAATAGTACTATTAAACATAGGTGAGAGGTATTGGCCCGGTTCTGAGCTTCCTCCATCGGCAGATACGAACCACGCAACGTCTGGATGAAGAACGGCTCACCTCTCGACTAGGGATCCTCCTACCCCACGGTATCAACGTCGATTTCTCCGGTTTCATACTCTCCCTCCCCTCACTGAATTCCAGGTTCAAGCCTCCAACTCAATACTAGCTTGTAGAACTGTGCCACTAATCCATCTTCCTTTCAACATATCCGCTCCAACCTTTGCTCCGACCTATCGACATCACCTCTAGCTCGATCTTCCTGTTGCCTTCTGAGATACTTTACCTTAGCTCCACAACCCCCTCCCATTTAACTTTAAGCTCCGTTCTCCATCCTCACATTCCAACTGAAGGGCTTCTGCCCGAAACGTCGAATGTGTTGCTACTGGGATGCTACTTTACATGCAGTGATTTTCCAGCTCCACACTTTTTGACAAAGGTGAGATGTCAAATGATAACGTAAAGCATTCAAACGCCAGAAAATTTCTCGCTCTATTGAAACAAATGTAACACATGTTAACCAATGCCGTAGTGCACAAAGCATCTGATGCCACAGGGGCCACCAAATGAGGGGAATGCCATAATCTCACTCGACACCAGAAGGATAACGCTGTCACAAGGGTCAATGCCGTGCCATTCCTCGTCAATTTTTATTGAACATACAGGGTATGAATGAGAATGTTCAGAGGGTTAGGCAAATGATGAAAGAATTAACAGTTTAAAGTGAGGAAACTCTCAAAAACCAGGCAGGGCTAGTTCAGAAAGTTGTGGAGATACAGTTCGAGGGGCTGTTGGCAAAGGAGGCACGTGCTAAAGCAATTAATCATTTAATCGATAGGGAATGAGAGTGTGCTAAGATATACACTACCCCATCACACACCTCAATTTCTGCTTCAGCCCCCAACATTAGTATTGATCAAGCTCGAAAGGTGCTCATCAAACAACGTGAGAGAAAATTGCTCATGGGATCTGACATGCGTCATGAAAATTTCATGAATTATGAAGCGATCATACAAAACAGTATTCTCGGTAAAAACAATGACTGCAGATGCTGGAAACCAGATTCTGGATTAGTGGTGCTGGAAAAGCACAGCAGTTCAGGCAGTATCCGAGGAGCTGTAAAATCAACGTTTCGGGCAAAAGCCCTTCATCAAGAATACGGGCAGAGTGCCTGAAGTGTGGAGAGATAAATGAGAGGAGGGTGGCGGTGGGGAGAATGCAGCATTGATTACAATCGGTGAGTGGGGGAGGGGATGAAGGTGATTGGTCGAGGAAGAGGGTGGAGTGTATAGGTGAAACAGAAGATTGGCAGGTAGGACATGTCATGGGGACAGTGATGAGATGGACGTGTGGAACTTGGGTGAGGTGGGGAAGGAGAAATGAGGAAACTGTTGAAGTCCACATTGATGCCCTGGGGATGAAGTGTTTCCGGTTCTGCAGGGATCAGTTATGGAACCTCTGCTCTTTGTGAGTTTTATAAATGGGTTGGACGAGGAAATTGTAGCGGAAGTTAGTAAGTTATCAGATGACACGGGTGGTGGTGAAATTGTAGATCGTGTGGAGATTTCTTTTCGGTAGCCACGAAACATTGACAGGATGCAGAACTGAGAAAATAACTGGCAGATGGAGTTAAATCTGGAATAATATGAATTCATTCACTTTCGACGATAAAATTTGAACGCAGAATACAGGATTGGAAGGATGATTCTTGGCAGTGAGGAGGAAATCAGGGCTTTTGGGATCCATGTCCACAGATCCCTAAAATTTGCCACCAAATTTGGTGGGGCTGTTGAGAAGACGTATCGTTTGTTGACATTTATTAGCAGGGGAATTGAGTTTTCGAACCACGAGGTTATGCTGCAGCTCTATAGAGTCCAGGCTAGATCGCACTTGGAATTTTGTGTTCACTTCTGGTCAGCTTATTATCAGAAAGATGTGGAAGCTTCAGAGTGGGCGCAAATGAGATTTGCCAGGATGCTGCCTGGACTGGAGGGAATGTTTTACCAAGAAACGTTGAGAGAGATAGGGCTTTTTTCATTGGAGCGAAGAAAGATGAGAACTGACTTGATGGAGGTGTACAAGATGTTGAGTGGCATAGATCGAGTGGATGACCAGAGTTTTTTTTTCCCATGATGGAAATGTGTATCATGAGGAGGAACAATTTTAAGGTAATTGGAGGAAGGTTTAGTGGAGATGTCAGAGGTAGATTCTTTTTCTCAGAGTGGTGACTGCGTTGGATGCACTACCAGCAGTGGTAGTAGAGTCAGATACATCAGGGCCAGTTTATCAACTCTTGGATCATCACGTGGAATTAAGTACAATGAATGTTCTGTCAGGTAGTCTGATCTTAGAGTAGGATAGAAGGCCAGCACGGCATTGAGGACCGAATGGCTTATATTTTACAACACGGTTATATGTTGTTTCACTTACTGATCACACTGCAATATCGTTCCAGGGAATTGGCGATCGATTACAGCAGAGAACGACGTCACTTGGTTTGGGAGAGTGAAACAAATTGTATGTGTTGCGAACGCCAGCATTGAAACTGGTTAGATCCTCAAACTAACAATGTCTGAACGGAACTATTTCAGTTAGGTACATGGGCACTAATCTTATAATTCATTTGCCCGACGATCACAAGCTGACCTTTCTTCGGACATCATCGTCCTTCAAACTAAATCTGTCAAGATCATCTGGCATGTCTATCGTTCAATAACTCCTGCTGCCTCTCCTGGGTTATTGAATCAATTTTGGAATAAAAAAGAACCAAAAGAACTGAAGACGTTGTAAATCAGAAACAAGAACTTAAGTTGCGGGGAAAGATCAGTAGGTCTGTCAACATCATAAATCTTCAGGTCTGAAGAACAATTACTGGAGACGAAATGTTCACTCTGCCTTTTTCCGAACAGATGCTGTCAGACTCAGAAGGGAAGGGCGGAGAAAGGTAGAGCGATAGTTATTGGGAACTCAAAAGTGAGGGGCGCAGATAGGCGGTTTTGCGGGGGCGACAGAGACTCACGTTTCGTATGTTATCTCCCAGGTACAAGGGTACGTGATGTCTCTGATCGTGTTTTCCGGGTCCTTAAGGGGGAGGGGGAGCATCCGCAGGTCGTGGTCCACGTTGGCACCAACGACATAGGTAGGAAGAGGGGTGAGGATGTTAGGCAGGCTTTCAGGGAGCTAGGTTGGAAGCTCAGAGCGAGAACGAACAGAGTTGTTTTCTCTGGTCTGTTACCCGTGCCACGTGATAGAGAGTCGAGGAATAGGGAGCGAGAACAGTTAAATGCGTGGCTACAAGGATGGTGCAGGAGGGAGGGATTCCGGTTTCTGGACAACTGGGGTTCTTTCTGGGGAAGGTGGGACCTCTATAAACAGGATGGTCTACACCTGAACCTGAGGGGCACCAGCATCCTTGGGGGGAGGTTTGCGAGTGCTCTTTGGGAGGGTTTAAACTAACTCTGCAGGGGCATGGGAACCTGGACTGTAGCTTTAGGGTACAGGACCTTGAGTATAGGGAGGTTAGGAACAAGGCATCGATCTCGAAGGAGTGTGCCCGTAAACAGGAAGGTGGCTTGAAGTGTGTATACTTCAATGCCAGAAGTATAAGCAATAAGGTAGGTGAACTTGCAGCGTGGGTTGGTACCTGGGACTTCGATGTTGTGGCCATTACAGAGACGTGGGTAGAACAGGGACAGGAATGGCTTTTGCAGGTTCCAGGGTTTAAATGTTTTAGTAGGGTCAGAGGTGGGGGTAAAAGAGTGGGATGTGTGTCATTGCTTGTCAAGGGTAGTATTACAGCGGTAGAAAGGACGATGGAGGAAGACTTGCCATCTGAGGTAGTTTGGGCTGAGGTTAGAAATAGGACAGGTAAGGTAACCCTGTTAGGAGTTTTCTACAGGCCTCCTAATAGTCTGATAGACGTAGAGGAAAGTATTGCGAGGCTGATTCAGGAGAAGAGTGAAAGTAATAGGGTGATTGTTATGGGGGACTTTAACTTCCCAGATATTGACTGGGAAAGCTATAGTTCGAGTTTGTTAGATGGGTCTTTGTTTGTCCAATGTGTGCAGGAGGGTTTCCTGACACAATATGTGGACAGGCCAATAAGAGGTGAGGCCATACTGGATTTGGTTCTAGGTATTGAACCAGGCCAGGTGTTCGACTTGGAGGTAGGTGAGCACTTCGGGGACAGTGACCAGAACTCGGTGACTTTTACTCCAGTGATGGAGAGGGATAAGTGTGCACTGCAGGGCAGGAGTTATAGCTGGGGGCAGGGAAATTATGATACGGTGAGGCATGACTTAGGATGTGTGGATTGGAAAAATACGCTTCAAGGGAAGGACACAAATGATATGTGGAGCTTGATCAAGGAGCAGCTGTTGGGTGTCCTTGATAAGTATGTACCAGTCAGGCAGGGAGGAAAGAGTCTTGTGAGGGAGCCGTGGTTTAATAAGGAATTGGAATCCCTTCTAAATGGGAAGAGGGTGGCCTATGTAAAGATGAGGCGTGAAGGTTCAGTTGGGGCGATTGAGAGTTATAAGGTAGCCATGAAGGATCTAAAGAGAGAGCTAAGAGCAGCGAGAAGCGATATGAAAAGTCCTTCGTTGGTAGGTTTAGGAAAAACGCTAAGGCTTTCAAAAGGTATGTCAGGAATAAAAGGATGACTAGGGTAGGTATCGGTCCAGTCAAGGATAGTAGTGGGAAGTTGTGCGTGGAGGCAGAGGAGATTGGAGAGACAATAAATCATTACGTTTCGTAAGTATTCACTCAGGAACAGGACGTTGTTGCTGATGTGAATATTGAGTCAAAAGTGATTAGAATGGATGGCTTTGAGGTATGTAGGGAAGATGTCCGGGGAATACTGGAAAGGGTGAAAATAGATAAGTCCCCTGGGCCTGATGGCATTTATCCTAGGATCCTCTGGGAAACTCGGGAGGAGATAGCGGAGCCTTTGGCCTTGATTTTTATATCGTCGTTGTCTACAGGAATAGTGCCAGAAGACTGGAGGATAGCGAATGTGGTCCACCTGTTCAAGAAGGGGAGTAAGGACAGCCCTAGTAACTATAGACCAGTGAGTCTCACTTCTGTTGTGGGCAAAGTCTGAGAGAGAATTGTAAGGGATAGGATTTATGAACATCTGGATAGGAATAATGTGATCAAGGATAGTCAGCATGGTTTTGTGAAGGGCAAGTCGTGCCTCACAAACCTAATTGAGTTCTTTGAGGAGGTGACTAAGGAAGTGGACGAGGGTAAAGCAGTAGATGTGGTGTATATGGATTTTAGCAAGGGGTTCGATATGGTACCCCATGGTAGGCTACTGCATAAAATTACGGAGGTATGGCATTGAGGGTGCATTAGAGGTTTGGATTAGGTATTGGCTGGCTGGAATTAGACAGAGGGTAGTAGTTGATGGTAAAGGTTCATCTTGGAGTGCAGTTACTAGAATAAGGGGCGGCACGGTGGCACAGTGGTTAGCACTGCTGCCTCACAGCACCAGAGACCTGGGTTCAATTCCTGCCTCAGGCGACTGACTGTGTGGAGTTTGCACTTTCTCCCTGTGTCTGCGTGGGTTTCCTCCGGGTGCTCCGGTTTCCTCCCACAGTCCAAAGATGTGCAGGTCAGGTGAATTGGCCATGCTAAATTGCCCGTGGTGTTAGGTAAGGGGTGAATGTAGGGGTATGGGTGGGTTGCGCTTCGGCGGGTCAGTGTGGACTTGTTGGGCCGAAGGGCCTGTTTCCACAGTGTAAGTAATCTAATCTAATCTAATAGTTGCACAAGGGTCTGTTTTGGGACCATTGCTGTTTGTCATTTTGATAAATGACCTGGAGGAGGGGCTTGAAGGCTGGGTGAGCAAGTTTGCGGATGATACAAAAGTCAGTGGAGTTGTGGACAGCGAAGAAGGATGTGGCAGCTTACAGCGGGATACAGATAAGTTGCAGAGCTGGGCAAAAAGGTGGCAAATGGAGTTCAATGTAGCTAAGCGTGAAGTTATTCACCTTGGTAGGAGCAACAAGAAGATGGATTACTGGGCTAATGGTTGGCTACTTGGTAGTGTCTTTGAGCAGAGGGATCTTGGTGTCCATGTACACAGATCTCTGAAAGTTGCCACCCAGGTAAATAGTGCTGTGAAGAAGGCATATGGCGTACTGGGCTTTATTGGTAGAGGAATTGAGTTCTGGAGTCCTGAGGTCATGTTGCAGTTGTAGAAGACTCTGGTGCGGCCTTATCTGGAGTATTGTGTACAGTTTTGGTCGCCATACTATAGGAAGGATGTGGAGGCACTGGAACGGGTGCAGAGGAGGTTTACCAGGATGTTGCCTGGCACGGTAGGAAGATCGTATGAGGAAAGGCTGAGGCACTTGTGGCTGTTCTCATTGGAGAAAAGAAGGTTTAGGGGAGATTTGATAGAGGTGTACAAGATGATTAGGGGTTTAGATAGGGTTGACAGTGAGAACCTTTTTACGCGTATGGAGTCAGCTGTTACTTGGGGACACAGCTTTAAATTAGGGGAGGTTGGTATAGGACAGATGTTAGGGGTAGATTCTTTACTCAGCGGGTTTGAGTTCATGGAATGTCCTGCCAGTATCAGTGGTGAAATCTCCCTCTTCATGGTCATTCAGGCGGGCATTGGATAAGCATATGGAGGTTATTGGGCAAGTGTAGGTTAAGTAGGCTTCGGTCGGCGCAACATCGAGGGCCTGTACTGCGCTGATTTTTTCTATGTTGTATGTTCTATGTTCTAGACCTGTTGAATTTCACCAAGTATTTCTGTGCAGTCGTCCAGATCTCTGGTATCCGAAGTTCATTGTTTAAGTAGACCTGATGTTGAACAATCCAAGTGGATATTGCAATTGGTGATAGTCTATTTCATCCCTTGAGGCACATGTGAAGAGTCATAGGATCTTAATGACCCAAAAATATGGAAATGGATCTTTCATTCCATCAAGTGCACACCGACTCTCTGAACTGTATTTCGTACAGTCTCAACGCTCTTATCTTGTAACGCTATACTTTCCATGGGTAAACCATCAACCCTGCACATCCCTGAACATTATGGGCAAAGTAGCATGGCCACTCCACACAACCTGCACATCTTTGGACTGAAAGAGGAAACCGCAACACCCGGAGGTAACTCACACGGACACTATAGAAAATGTGCAAACTCCATACAATTAAATCAGTCTAAAATCAGAAGCTGGGTATCTGGGTAATTGGAAGGACTTCGAGATGGAGAACAAAAGTTTAGACCACCGTGTGACTCATACGCTGAACAACCTAATTTTAGTGCTGTAAAATATCTAAAATATGATGACAGAATACAAGAGGATCTTGACCAGATGGGCCAATGAGCAGAGAAGTGTCAAATGGAGTTTAATTCAGATAAATGTGAGGTACTGCAGTTTGGGAAAGCAAATCTTAGCAGGACTTATACACTTTAGGATAAGTTCCAAGAGAGTGTAGCAGAACAAAGACACCTTGGAGTGCAGGTTCATAGCTCCTTGATAATGTAGTCGCTGGTAGATAGGATAGTGAAGAAGGTGTTGGTATACTTTCTTCTATTGGTCAGAGTATTGCGGACAGGAGTTGGGAGGTCATGTTGCCGCTGAACAGGATATTGATTAGGCCAAAGTTGGAATATTGCATGCAATTCTGGTCTCCTTCCTATCGGAATGAGATTGTTAAACTCGACCAGATATCCCAACCCAATGTAGTCCCACCTTCCAGCACCTGGCACATATCCCTCCAAACTTTTCCGATTCATATACCCAGCAAATTCCTCTTAAAATTTGCAATTGTACCAGCTTCCACCACTTCCTCAGGCAGCTGATTCCCATGACATACGGCCCACTCACTGTTTGAAAAAGCTGCTCTTATGTCTCTTCTATATCTTTCCCCTCTCACCTTAAACCTATGCCCTCTCGTCCTGGACTCGCCGACCACAGGGAAAAGATTTGCTCTATTTACCGTATCCATGCCCCTATTAATTTTGTAAACATCTATAAGGATTCCCCTCAGTCTCCGACACTCGAATGAAAAGAGCCCCAGCCTGTTCAGCCTCTCCTTATCGCTCAAATCCTCCAAAACTGGCAACATCCTTGGAAATCTTTTCTGAACCCTATCAGGTTATCCATGCTGTACATAACTATGACAGTATTACGCTATGACTCCGTATATGCATTTTCATTGCAGTTTCCCTTTAATTTTGATTCTGTATATGTTTAACCTCATTCTGAATGAAATACAGTCACAGGGTCATCGGGATGGGCAGTATGGAAACAAACCATTCGGTCCAACCCGTCCATGCCGACCAGATTTCCAAACCCAATCTCGTCCCATCTGCCTGCACCCGGCCCAATTCCCTCCAAACACTTCCTAATCACATACCCATCAAAATGCCTCTTAAATGTTGCAATTAAGACCATAAGACATAGGAGCAGAAGTAAGGCCATTCAGCCCATCGAGTCCACTCCACCATTCAATCATGGCTGGTGGGTATTTCAACTCCACTTACCTGCATTCTCCCCGTAGCCCTAAATTCCTTGTGACATCAAGAATGTATCAATTTCTGCCTTGAAGACATTTAGCGTCCCAGCCTCCACTGCACTTGTGGCAATGAATTGCACAGGCCCACCACTCTCTGACTGAAGAAATGTCTCCGCATTTCTGTTCTGAATTTACCCCCTCTAATTCTAAGGCTGTGCCCACGAGTCCTAGTCTTCTCGCCTAACGGAAACAATTTCCTAGCGTCCACCCTCTCCAAGCCATGTATTATCTTGTAAGTTTCTATTAGATTCCCCTTAATCTTCTAAACTCCAATGAATACAATCCCAGGATCCTCAGCCATTCCTCATATGTTAGAACTACCATTCCAGGGATCATCCATGTGAATCTCCGCTGGAAACGCTCCAGTGCCAGAATGTCCTTCCTGAGGTTTGGGGACCAAAACTGGACACAGTACTCCAAATGGGGCCTAACCAGAACTTTATAAAGTCTCAGTAGCACAACGGTGCTTTTATATTCCAACCCTCTTGACATAATTGACAACATTGCATTCGCTTTTTTAATCACAGGCTCAACCTGCATGTTTACCTTGAGAGAATCCTCAACTAGCACTCCCAGATCCCTTTGTACTTTGGCTTTATGAATTTTCTCACCGTTTAGAAAGTAGTTCGTGCTTTTATTCTTTATTCCAACGTGCAAGACCTCGCATTTGCTCACATTGACTTCCATCAGCCATTTCCTGGACCACTCTTCGAAACTGTCTAGATCCTCTGCAGCCTCCCCACTTCCTCAGTACTACCTGCCTGCCCACCTAACTCTGTATCATCGGCAAACTTCGCTAGAATATCCCCAGCCCCTCCATCCAGATCATGTATATACAATGTGAACAGTTCCGGCCCCAACACTGAACCCTGCGGGTCACCGCTTGTCATCGGCTGTCATTCCGAAAAAGAACATTTTATCCCAACTCTCTGCCTTCTCTCAGACAGCCAATCCTCAATCCATACCAGTAGCTCACCTCGAACACCATGCACTCTCAGCTTGCTCAGCAGCCTCCCGTGTGGTACCTTATCAAAGGCCCTTTGGCAGTCTCGGTTGACCACATCCACTGGGTTTCCCCAGTCTAACCTACCTGCCACCTCTTCAAAGAACTCCAACAGGTTTGTCAGGCACAACCTCCCCAAAGAAATCCACGTTGACTTGTTCTAATCCGACCCTGCTCTTCCAAGAATTTCGAAGCCTCATCCTTAATTATGGATTCTAGAATTTTACCAACAACCGAGGTTAGGCAAATTGGCCTATAATTTTCCATTTTTTGCCTTGATAATTTCTTTCACAAGGGGGTTACGACAGCGATCTTCCAATTATCCGGGACTTTCCCTGACTCCAGTGACTTTTGAAAGATCTCAACCAACGCCTCCGCTATTTCCTCAGCCACCTCCCTCAGAACTCTAGGATGTAGCATATCGGGGCCAGGAGATTTATCAATTTTAAGACCTTTTAGCTTTTCTAGCGCTTTCCCTTTCGTAATGGCAACCATACTCATCTCAGCCCCCGACTCCCTTTAATTGTTGGGATATTACTCATGTCTTCCACTGTGAAGACTGATGCAAAGTACTCATTAAGTTCTCCCATCACTCGGCTTCCAGCATTAGTTTGAAGTGGCCAAATGTCTACTCTTGCCTGTCGTTTGATTCTTATGTATTGAAAGAAACTTTTACGATCATTTCTAATATTACTGGCTCGCTTACCTTCATATTTGATCCTCTACTTCCTTATTTCTCTCTTTGTTATCCTCTGTTCCTTTTTGTAGCCTTCCCAATCTTCTGATTTACCAGTGCTCTTGGCCACTTCATAGGATCTCTCTTTTTCTTTGATAGATTTCCTGACTTTCTTTGTCAGCCATGGCTGTCTAATCCCTCCCAGATAATCCTTCTCTTCTTGGGGATGAACCTCTGTACAGTGTCCTCAATTTTACCAACAAACTCCTGCCATTTTTGCTCTACTGTCTTCCCTGCTAGGCTCTGCTTCCAGTCTATTTTCGTCAGTTCCTCTCTCATGCCCTCATAATTACCTTTATTTAACTGTAACACCATTACATCCGATTTTGACTTCTCTCTTTCAAACTGCAGACTGAACTCTGCCATATCATGATCGCTGCTTAGTAAGTGTTCCCTTACTTTAAGATTTTTATAAAGTCTGGTTCATTACATAGCACCAGGTCCAGAATAGCCTGCTCCCTTGTGGGCTCCATGACAAGCTGTTCCAAAAAGCCATCCTGTAAGCATTCCATGAATTCCCTTTCTTTGGATCCACTAGCAACATTATTTACCCAGTCCACCTGTATATTGAAGTTTCCCATGATCACCGTGACCTTGCCTTTCTGACATGCCTTCTCTATTTCCCGGTACATGTTGCACCACTGTTACCATCCTGACCACTGTTAGGAGGTCTGTACATAACTCACACTATGTTTTTTTTTGCCTTTGTGGTTCCTCAATTCCACCCACACAGACTACACATCATCCAACGCTATGTCATTCAGTGCCATAGATTTAATTTGTTCTAAACTAACAAGGCAACCCCGCCCCCTCTGCCAACGTCCCAGTCTTTTCGATAAGTTGAAAACACTTGGATGTTTAACTGCCAGTCCTGACCCCTCGTAACCACGTCTCTGTGATGCCTACCACATCATAATCATTCACCATTATCTGTGCCATTAGTTCATCTGCTTTGTTGCGAATGAGCATTCGGGTAAAGTGCCTTAATGCTAACTTACTTATCATTAGAGATATTGGAAGTTATATGATGTCCTAAGTTTTCCTTCCTTTTTTCTGCATTCCCAGTCTGCCTCAATTTCAAATCTGCCTGGACACATGCTATCCTGCTGCTTGTCTTTCCATTTAACACCATACTCCCTGTTGCTTTCACATTCCCTTCCCCCCAACTCAGAAGTTTAAAGTCCTACTGACCACCCTCTTTATCGTCTTCGCTAGAACATTGGTACCTGATCGGTTCAGGTGGAGACCGTCCCAACGGTACAGATCCCCCCTGTTCCAAACCTGATGCCAATGCCCCATGAAGTGGAATCTCTCTTTCCCATACCAATCCCTTCGCCACGTGTTTACATCCCGAATTTTCTTATCCCTATGCCAACTATCACGTGGCTCGGGCAGTAATCCGGAGATTATGACCCTTGAGGACCTGTACTTCAATTTCCTTCCTAGTGCTCGATAATCCCCAAAAACGCCCTCCACCCTAGCTTTGCCTATGTTGTTAGTCCCAACGTGGACCACAACAACTGGATCCGCCCCCTCCCGCTCCAATATCCTTTCAAGCCGGTCAGCGATGTCCTGAACCTTTGCACCGTGTAGGCAACACACCATGCGAGACTCCTGATCCGGCTTGCAAAGGATACTATCTGTCCCCCTAATTATAGAATCCCTTATAACAACTACTTGTAATTTTGCCCTCCCCTCTTGAATGGTCTTCTGCACCAAGGTGCCGTGGTCAGCTAGCTCATCCTGTCCAGAGCACTTTTCCTCATCCGGACAGGGAGCAAGAATCTCAAAGCTGTTGGACAAGGTCAAGGGCTGAGGCTCCTGCACTCCTGAATTCAGGTTCCCCCACCTGCTTCACTTACAGTGCCATTCTGATGTCCCTGATCTCGAACTGAATGTGAATTACTTAATCTCCCAGATGTGACTGCCTCCTGAAACAAAGCATCCAGGTCACTCTCCCCCTCCCAGATGTGCCGCAGTGTTTAAAGCTCAGATTCCAGATCATCGACTCTGATCCGGAATTCTTCCAGCAACCAACACTTGCTGCAGATGTGGTCACAATGGGATCAGCCAGCTCCCACATCCAGCCTCCACCACATCCACTGCCAGCTCATTGCATACTGAAAATGTGTTGCAGGAAAAGCGCAGCAGGTCAGGCAGCATCCAAGGAGCAGAGGAATTCACATTTCGGGCATGAACCCTCTTCAGCCCTCAGTCCCGAAACGTCGATTCTCCTGCTCATTGGATGCTGCCTGAGCTGCTGCGCTTTTCCAGCAACACATTTGTAGCTCGGATCTCCAGCATCTGCAGTCCTCACTTTCTCCCAGCTCATTCCATACATGTTCCACCCTGTGCGTGAAAACGTTGCCCCTTAGGTCTCTTTTATATCTTTCCCCTCTCACCTAAAAACTATGCACTCTCGTCCTGGACTCCCCGATACCATGGAAAAGACTTTGGCTCGTGAGCATATCCATGACCCTCATCATTATGTCAACCTCGGTAAGGTCAGCCCTCAGCCTCCAACGCTGTAGGGAAAGCAGACACAATCTGTTCAGCCTCTCCCGGTAGCTCAGATCCTCCAAACCTCGCAACGTCCTTGATAAATCTTTTCTAAACCCTTTCAAGTTTCACAACATCTTTCCAATAGGAAGGAGACCAGAATTGCGTGCAATATTCCAACAGTGGCCTAACCAATGCCTTGAACAACCGTAACATGACCTACCAACTACTGCACTCAATACTCTGACCAATAAAGGAAAGCATACCAAACGCCTTCTTCACTATCCTATCTACCTGCGACTCCACTTTGAAGGAGCTATGAAACTGCACTCCAAGGTCAATTCGTTCTGCAACACTCCCTAGGACTTTACCATTAAGTGTATAAGTCCTGCTAAGATTTGCTTTCCCGAATTGCAGAACCTCGCATTTACTTGAACTAAACTCCATCTGCCACTTCTCAGCCCATTGGCCCAATGGTCCAGATCCTGTTGTAATCTGAATTAAGATTACAGGAGAATGTTTGAAAATTTGGACGGTAATGAAGTCTGAGCAATTGGAATGGGGCTGTTACTCCAGTAAAAAATGAGATCATTAGTAAAAGGTTAGAGACTGCAAAGACTTAATAACAAATAGTCTCATGGAACTATGTCGCAATGATTGTTCATGCGTTTCATAATAGAAATGGAAGCTCAGGAATCTGGAGCAGGAGGAGACTGTGTAGCCTGTTCAAACTATTTAGGCTACTCTGGCAGTAAATCCAATCATTGCTGGATTTATTTTTCGAATTCAGTTTCCTGTCCACTCCACATGTCCGCTGATTCTCTGTGAAACCGCCAATCTGTCTATTACAATCCTAAATGTACTCAATCAGGAAACACGCATAGTCCTCAGTGATTGAGAATATTAAAGATCCAGTGTTGACTCCTCATCTCAGTCAGAAATAATCTGTCTCTTTCGCCGACGTTGTATCAATGAAACCGAAAGAACTGAAGCTGTTGTAAATAAGAGACAAAACCAGAAGTTGGTGGAAAAGGTCAACATATCTGGCAGCATTTCTGATAACAAATGAAAGGTCATGTTTCGTGTCCGGTGACCCTTCAATTCCCAAACCTGAAACGTTAACTCTGATTTGTCATGGCAGAAGCTGCATGATCTGCTGAGTTTTTCCAACAGCTCCCTCGCATTTCAGACTCCAAAATTCAGAGGAATACGTTCTTAGCAGAGACCCTATCAATTTCTGCCTCTTCACAATCTGATACATTCCAACGAAATTGCCTTTCAGTTTTCTAGAATATATTCAGAAACTCAGCAACGGATATATTTTTCTGAGCAAGGATGGCGAGTGGCGTGATGTTGAATTGGCAACAGGTGGTGTTCCTGTCTATATGCTGTGCCTTGCGTTCTGGACTATCGAGCCATAGATCTGGACGCTGTTCTGTAAGGAAGCTTTGTGAATTTCTGCCGTACGTTTTGAACAAGGCACAGCTGCTACAGACTGTCGTTGGTGGAGACAGGGGATGTTTCTGGCTGTGGTGCAGAACACTAGTGCTCCCCATCATCATCAATCCATTACAAAAAAGGACATCCACTGTTTACACAGATCTGCTGTACGAGCTGGTTAATTGTAAAAATGACCATGGAATGTTAAAGATGTTCACCTCTTTCCCTGGCACTTGGGGCATCACGCGACTGTTCGAGCTACTTATCCGCATTTCACCTGTAAAAGTTGTGAATGAGATGAATGACATATGGTGTAATAGATGGTTAACTCAGGGAAGAATCGGTTATTGCATACCTATCCTATGTATTTCTGTGGGTCTGCACGTCGCTGTGAGTACTCATGTGTGTTCTCGTTCTGTGTCTGTGTCTCGGTGTTTCTTTCTATCTGACTCTCCGTGACTGTGTAGGTATGTGTGCATGTTAGTAGGTTTCAGTGTGTATATTAGTATGTGTCCCATTTGTGAGTATGTATGTTCTCAATGGGCTCTCTGTTGTTCTGATGGTTGCATCAACTGAGATGTCTGTCGACCCATTCTTCGGATGTTTAAAGTGTTGTGGACTTGGGGAGACAACTCAAAGTATTCTCGAGAAGGCAGACCGTGACCTAACTTTGCAACTTGTTTTGGTAATTCCACAGTGAAAATTACCCGGAGTAAGATAAAAAGGTTGACCACTCGATTTTATAATAGACAAAAAACATCACAAAATTACACAATGAAACACAAAGAACACAATAAAGAACGCCTACAGAACTGAATGCATCCAACTAAACTGAATCATACTCTTCTGAATATCAATAAAAGTCCCAATAAGCACACTCCCTTAAAACCATAGGATAAATGGGGCACATACTTAACAGGTTGAAGGTGAAGGGCAGAAAAAAGAGAGCGTTTCCATGCAGCTCCCTGTTGAACTTCCCAATTCAAACTGAACTAAACCTGCTCAGCTCAGCTAGTTCAAGAACTGACAATTCCCCTCTATTAAACAGGTCTCTGCTAAAGCATAAACACTTTGACATGAAATCACATCCATTTATCTAGAAATGAAAGGCCTAAAAAATCCTTTTTATTCCTTTAATAAAACAGGCTGACCAAAATCTGAAAATTGTGTTGCTGGAAAAGCGCAGCTGGTCAGGCAGCATCCAAGGAGCAGGAGAATCGACGTTTCGGGCATAAGCCCTTCTTCAGAAATGAGGAGGATGTGCCAAGCAGTCTAAGATAAAAGGTGGGGAGGAGGGACTGGGGGAGGGGCGTTGGGAATGCGATCGGTGGAAGGAGGTTAAGGTGAGGGTGATAGACCAGAGAGGGGGTGGGGGCGGAGAGGTCACGAAGAAGATTGCAGGTCAAGAAGGCGGTGTTGAGTCCGAGGGTTGGGACGGAGATAAGGTGGGGTGAGGGGAAATGAGGAAGCTGGAGAAATCTGCATTCATCCCTTGTAGTTGGAGGTTTCCTAGGCGAAATATGAGGCGCACTTCCTCCAGGCGTCGTGTTGCAATGGTCTGGCGATGGAAGAGGCCAAGGACCGACATGTTTTTGGCGGATTGGGAGGGGGAGTTGAAGTGTTCAGCCACAGGGCGTTTGGGTTGGCCGGTGCGGGTGTCCCAGAGATGTTTTCTGAAACGTTCCACAAGTAGGCCGCCTGTATCCCCAAAGTAGAGGAGGTCACATCAGCGGATGCAGTAAATGATGTGTGTAGAGTTGCAGGTGAATTTGTGACGGATATGGAAGGATCTCTTGCGGCCTTGCAGGGAAGTGACGGGGAGGTGTGGGCGCACATTTTGCATTTCTTGCGGGTGCAGGGGAAGTTGCCAGAAGTGGAGGTGGGGTTGGTGGAGGGTGTGGACTGATGAGGGAGTCGCGGAGGGAGTGATCTTCCTGGAATCCTGATAGGGGAGGGGAGGGAAATACATCCTTGGTGGTGGGGACTGTTTGGAGGTGGCAGAAATGACGAAGGAAGATACGATGTATCTGGGCGGATATGGAAGGATCCCTTGGGGCACATCATTCTCCACACACATCATTTACTGCATCCAATGCACCAAATGTGGCCTCCGCTACATTGGGGAGACAGGCCGCCCACATGTTGAACATTTCAGAGAACATTTATGGGGCATCCGCACCAACCAACCCAACTGTCCCGCGGTGGAACATTTTAACTCCCCCTCCCAATCCGCCAAGAACATGCAGATCCTTGGCCTCCTCCATCGCCAGACCATGGCAACACGACGCCTGTAGGAAGAGCGCCTCATCTTCCGCCGAGGAACCCTCCAACTACAAGGGATGAATGCAGATTTCTCCAGTTTCCTCATTTTCCCTCCCTCCACCTTATCTCAGTCCAGACATTATATTTTCCCTTCGCTGGGCGTTACTTCAATGAAATTCATCTGTAAATATTGAAAAGGTTTTTGGGCATCGGTGTGTGCTGCCTGACTCTTCAGTATTACACTCCCCACATTATTAGTGACACTAGCTTTACAAGATTTCTGGTTGTAATGAGTAAATCCCTTACTGCATGAGTGTGCTGAAATACTGTCATACATCCCCCCTTTTGACACATTGTCCTCACCGTGTTTCAGCTTGGCATAGAATGGAATTAATGATGGTGGTAGACAGGGTTTACCATTAGGGCTACACCATCCGCCTTCCCTGACACTGCATCCTGCTTTCGTCCACTCACGCTTTTCTTCCTGTGTGGCCTGTGACTGTAACTCCCATATATATGCAGTTGTGGTGCAATTTTTTCTTTCATACACATGGCAATCTGTTCACTTATTGGTTGGTGGGTTGCTGTTTTTGCTGCTGAGTCTGCCCTTGCATTGTCTTGAGAAATAAAATCTTTTTTCATGATTGATTTAGGTAATAGGACCGCCTCCAGGAGGTCAGATATCAGGCCACGGTGTGTGATGGGCTTTCCAGTGGAGGTCAAGTAGCCCCTGTTTTTTCACAGCGTTCTAAAATCATGTACAACCCGAATGTATATCTGCTATCGGTGTAAATATTCACTGTCTTTCCCTCAGCCAATTGTTAGGCCTCAGCCAAGGCAATCGGCTCCATTGCTTGCGCTGACAGATGAGAAGGGAGTAATCCCGCTTTCACTATATCATCGGTCATACCCAACACTTTTCTGGGCCGCCTCCTTGGTCCTGAATGCTGACTCGTCCGCAAAAAAACTCCATATCTGGATTCTGAAGTGGTAAATTCTACAAATCTAGTCTATGGCTGCAAATTTCATTAGTTACAGCGACACTATCATGTGGGTCCCCGTCTCCTTCTGTGGGGAGACGGCTTGCAGGGTTAAGGACGTTACATCACTTTATTTTAATGTTAGGCATCTCCAAAAGCGCAGGGGTGTAT
Source organism: Chiloscyllium punctatum (assembly GCF_047496795.1). Taxonomy (NCBI): domain Eukaryota; kingdom Metazoa; phylum Chordata; class Chondrichthyes; order Orectolobiformes; family Hemiscylliidae; genus Chiloscyllium; species Chiloscyllium punctatum. The sequence continues at coordinate 37,492,801 of NC_092773.1, forward strand.
CTGAGCTAACGTGCTGCTGCCATGTGTGCGGCCCGTTGTTCAGAAAGCAGCAAGGATAATGCATATGGGAGCAGACGGGTTAATTCAGCTATATCCCTGGATGCTTCAACAGCTTTCTCAGCTGCAGCCACGGCGCGCAGGCATTTCGGCAATCTTGCCGCTACGGGGTCTAGTTTAACTGAAAAATAAGCTACCGGCCTCAACCTTCCCCCATGATTCTGCAACAGCACAGATGTCATGCAGCCACACGTCCTATCCACCATTTGTACAAAAGGCTTGTTTGAATTCGGAATTCTCAGCATAGGTGTAGTTTTGAGAGCCCTTTTTAATTCAACAAAGGCACTCTCGGCCTCTGGCGTCCAGAGCAACGGACTCTGGTTCTGCAATCCTTGACCATGGGCTATGTCACTTAGGGGCACCTCAAGGTTTGCGTAAAGTGGGATAAACGTTCTACAGTAGGAGCACATGCCCAAACCGGTTAGTAACTGTTTCTTAGTGTGAGGCTTTGGAATTTTCTGGATTGCTTGAACTCTGCGTTGCCTTGTTCAAATATTAATTGACATAAGAACTTCACCTGTTGATGCACAAATTGTAGCTTAGCGAAACTGGTTTTGTGCATTTCCCTTGCTATATGGCAGATCAACGCAAGGGTATCGTTCTCATATTGTTCCTTTGATGGTGCCGCTGTCAAGCAATCATCTACATACTGCAAAAGCACTGACGCCGGAGTTAGAGCAAGAGTCTCCAGACTCCTGCGTAGAGTCTCATTATATAAGGTGGGGGACTCAGAGTAACCTTGACAAAGTTGTGTCAAGGTATATGACTTCCATTTTAATGAAAAAGCGAACCAGAATTGACAATCTGGGTGCACAGGTACACTAAAGCAGGCATTTGCTAAACCCACAACAGAGAACGGTTTGTGGTCCCGTGGAATTTGAGCCAACACAGTCTAGGGTTTGGGAACATTTCGGGCGTGCGGGACAACAGTGCTATTGACTGCCTGCAGGTCTTGAACAAGCCTCCAGTCTCCGGTTCACTGGGAATGTATGCCTTTTTGACTGGAAAAATGGGGGTTCTCACCGGTGAGTTTTCATGGGGAATAATCACTGTAGCCTTTAGGAGGGATTCAAAGAATGGAGTAATTACATCTCTGACTTCGGGTTTTAGTGGGTATTCCGCTCAGTCGGCACCATTCTTAATGTTGGGTCTGAGACTTCTATCTTAGGGTAACGACAGGATATCCCCGAGGCTTTTCAGGGTTAGTGGGGGTTACCAGGACTGTCCTATCTGCCTGGGTTAGCCAATGTTGTTTCTTCTTATAAGTCCGCACATCTGCATTGAACCAGACACCCACATCGTCCCTGAAGACTCAACCTTTCGTTCTTTGTGTCTGTAGTACCCATGGTCCCAAATCCTGCCACCTGTCACCAGACGCCTTCGCAAGTGACATATGAGGAGGGGAGACTTCCACATCGAAAATATAGGGTCTGCTTGTTGTTACAGATACCTTAGATAAATTCACACTGGCTGCACATCCGTGATCAATGCAATAAAAATCGCACAACAACAACTGATCTTGTTTAACTATTCTCCTGAACCAATCCTTCTCATATACTTCGTCTTGGCCGTCACGTTGTATGTGTGCTGTGCAGAGCAGCGTACGTCCAGCAAAAAAAATCGGCGTTCATAGGATTAACATGGTTGCTTGCTTCCAGTGTGAGTGAATCGCTCACTGAATGTATCACCCCACCCCGGCATATTCGCCACTCATATATATACATCAGGGGTCGTGGGTCATAATTTCCAGCCTGTACTGGTAAATATTCCCGTTGCATAACCTGCAAGCTCGTCGGAGTACAGCGAAAGTCCAACCTGTGAGATCCCGATCCAGCAAATTTAAAGGCCAAAATTCCGAAAACAAGAAGGAGAATTGGAATGTTTCCCCATTACTAGTTTTGCACAATCGGGGTGTGGAAAATCTCTCCCGCACCTCGCTTCCTGATGCACCCATTCTGTTCAGGAAACTTTCACTCATCTTTATTTACGTATATTGTATAAACTGGCTTAATTTAAATAAGTTGCCGCTGTGTCTACCAAAAAGGTAACTGTTTTCCATTCCATATATAACATAGAGGTACACATCGACTTAGATATATTATTGTGATTATGAACAGACTGTCCACTTTTCACATTCTCAGCGCTCAACATAGAGTTTGGACATGTCTCAGTGCCCGTCAGATTAGGGAAGAGATTAGTATAAGCGAGTCCAAGTTGCTTAGCATAAGGGAAAGGGGCTTACCTGTACCTTGTGGGCTGCCCACCTTCACCTCAGCCTTTCCCTGTCAGTCACCCTGCTGTCCAGCCTCCAGGGCCGATTGAAGCTTTCTGTGTGGGTATTGTCATGCCCAGTGATCCATTGGTCTCCAAACAAAGGACCTGCCAGATCTATCTCTGCCCACACCTCTTCCACGACCTCTTCCACTTCATCTTCAGCGACCTCCACCTCTGCCTCTCTCTCTTCCTGCAGTACCTCCGTCCAACGGCTGGGTGAAAATTTGCATCATAGTAAGCTGAAATTTATGTGGTTGCTGTTCCATCTTTAGTTTCCGCTTATCCTTGTCTTGGATAAGCAATTTTTCAGCGGGTATCGCATGTCGTTCTATCAAATTCAGCTTTCCCGTGTCCCAGGTAGTACATGTGGTTTTTGTTTAACCTTTTTTCGTTCTTTTGTCTTTCATTCCATTGATGAAGCTGTTCATCAAGTGGGCCTCAGACGGCGTGATTTCTGCCCCCATTTCATCGTCGGGCGGTCTCAGTCCACTATGGGCATTATGAACTTCAGTGAAGTGCGTAAGTTACTGGGACACTGTCTCACCTTTCCGTTGTTGACACATTGCTATTTTGGTAATGTCCATTCGCACTGGGAATGCCTCCCTATAGGTGGTTTCCAGTGCTGCAAAGAAAGCATTAAAGTCTCCGTTCTGCTCCGCTTGCGAGTTGGCGACTCTGGCATGCACATTTGCAGCAGGCCAGTTATACTTGATTTTCGTGACATCGGCACCTAGTTTTCATCCCAGGAGACGTCTCATCTCATGTGACGTGGGATGGAACTCAGGGCAGAATTTTGTCACTTCTTTGGTGAACTGATTACCTCCAACCTCGCGTGAGTCAGGCAAATAACCATAGGCACTGCCAGATCCTTCATGGGGGACCAACAATGGATACCCTTCTTGACCTGCTACTTCAACCATTGGGGCTGAAACAGAACGACCTGGTTGGATGGTCATACGCCAGTACCATAGAACATAGAACATAGAACATAGAAGAATACAGCGCAGTACAGGTCCTTCGGCCCTCGATGTTGTGCCGATCAAAGCCCACCTAACCTACACTAACCCACTATCCTCCATATACCTATCCAATGCCCGCTTAAATACCCATAAAGAGGGAGAGTCCACTACTGCTACAGGCAGGGCATTCCATGAACTTACGACTCGCTGAGTGAAGAACCTACCCCTAACATCAGTCCTATATCTACCCCCCCTTAATTTAAAGCTATGCCCCCTTGTAATAGCTGACTCCATACGTGGAAAAAGGTTCTCACTGTCAACCCTATCTAACCCCCTAATCATCTTGTACACCTCTATCAAGTCACCCATAAACCTTCTTTTCTCCAATGAAAACAACCCCAAGTGCCTCAGCCTTTCCTCATAGGATATTCCTACCACACCAGGCAACATCCTGGTAAACTTCCTCTGCACCCGTTCCAGTGCCTCCAAATCCTTCCTATAGTATGGCGACCAAAACTGCACACAATATTCCAGATGCGGCCGCACCAGAGTCTTATACAACTGCAGCATGACCTCAGGACTCCGGAACTCAATTCCTCTACCGATAAAAGCCAGTACGCCATATGCCTTCTTCACTGCACTATTTACCTGGGTGGCAACTTTCAGAGATCTGTGTACATGGACACCAAGGTCCCTCTGCTCTTCCACACTACCAAGTAGTCTACCATTAGCCCAGTAATCCATCTTTTTATTACTCTTACCAAAGTGAATCACCTCACACTTAGCTACATTGAACTCCATTTGCCACCTTTCTGCCCAGCTCTGCAGCTTCTCTATATCCCGCTGTAACCTGTCATATCCTTCCTCACTGTCTACAACTCCTCCGACTTTCGTATCATCCGCAAACTTGCTCACCCAACCTTCTAACCCTTCCTCCAGGTCATTTATAAAAATGACAAACAGCAATGGTCCCAAAACAGATCCTTGCGGAACACTGCTAGTGACGGCACTCCAAGATGAACCTTTGCCATCAACTACTACCCTCTGTCTTCTTCCAGCCAGCCAATTCCTAATCCAAACCTCCAACTCAACCTCAATGCCATATTTCTGTATTTTCTGCAGTAGCCTACCATGGGGGACCTTATCAAACGCCTTACTAAAATCCATATATACCACATCTACCGCTTTCCCCTCATCTACCTCCTTAGTCACCTTCTCAAAGAATTAAATAAGGTTTGTGAGGCACCACCTGCCCTTCACAAAACCATGCTGACTATCCTTGATCACATCATTCTTATCCAGATGTGCATAAATCCTATCCCTTACAGTTCTCTCTAAGACTTTGCCCACAACAGAAGTGAGACTCACTGGCCTATAGTTACTAGGATTATCCCTAGTCCCCTTCTTGAACAAGGGAACCACGTTGGCTAGCCTCCAGTCCTCTGGCACTACTCCTGTAGACAAAGAGGACACAAAAATCAAGGCCAATGTCTCTGCAACCTCCTCCCTTGCTTCCCAGAGAATCCTAGGATAAATGCCATCAGGCCCAGGGGACTTATCTATTTTCACCCTTGCCAGAATTTCCAACACCTCTTCTCTACATATCTCAAAGCCATCCATTCTACTTATTCGTGCCTCAGTATTCATATCGACAACAATGTCCTGTTCCTGAGTGAATACTGACGAAAAGTATTCATTCAGTGCCTCCCCAATCTCTTCAGCCTCCACACGCAACTTCCCATTACTATCCTTGATTGGACCTATTCCTTCCCTAGTCATTCTTTTATTCCTAACATACCTATAGAAAGCCTTAGGGTTTTCCCTAATCCTACCAACTAAGGACCTTTCATGTCCCCTCCTTGCTGCTCTTAGCTCTCTCTTCAGGTCCTTCCGGGCTACCTTATAACTCTCAATCGCCCCTATTGAACCTTCACGCCTCATCTTTACAAAGGCCGCCCTCTTCCATTTAACAAGGGATTCCAACTCCTTATTAAACCACGGCTCCCTCACACAACCCTTTCCTCCCTGCCTGATAGGTACGTACTTATCAAGGACACTCAATAGTTGCTCCTTGAACAAGTTCCACATATCAATTACGCTCTTGCCTTGGAATCTACTTTTCCAATCCACACATCCTAAGTCATTCCTCAACGCATCATAATTTCCCTGCCCCCAGCTATAACTCTTGCCCTGTAGTACACACTTATCCCTCTCCATCACTAGAGTAAAAATCACCGAATTGTGGTCACTGTCCCCAAAGTGCTCACCTACCTCTAGTTCTAATACCTGGCCTGGTTCGTTACCCAGAACCAAATCCAGTATGGCCTCACCTCTTGTTGGCTTATCTACATATTGTGTCAGGAAACTCTCCTGCACACATTGCACAAACACTGACCCATCTAACGAACTTGAGCTATAGCTTTCTCAATCAATATCAGGAAAGTTAAAGTCTCCCGTAACAATCACCCTATTACTCTTCTCCTGAATCATCTTCGCAATCCTTTCTTCAACGATTCTAGGACTATTAGGAGGCCTGTAAAAGACTGCTAACAGGGTGACCTCACCTCTCCTATTCCTAACCTCAACCCAAACTACCTCAGATGGCAAATCTTCGTCCATCTTCCTTTCCACCACTGTAATACTATCTTTGAACAGCAAAGCCACCCCCCCCCTTTTACCCCCACCTCTGACCCTACTAAAACATTTAAACCCTGGAACCTGCAACAGCCAATCCTGTCCCTGATTTAGCCAAGTCTCCGTAATAGCCACAACATCGAAGTCCCAGGTACCAACCCACGCTGCGAGTTCACCTACCTTATTTCGTATACTTCTGGCATTAAAGTATACACACTTCAAGCCACTCTTCTGTTTACAGGCACCCTCCTTTAAGATTGATGCCTTATTCCTAACCTCCCTACACTCCAGGTCCTGCACCCTAAAGCTACAGTCTGGGTTCCCATGCCCCTGCAGAGTTAGTTTAAACCCCCCCCAAGAGCACTAGCAAACCTCCCCCCAAGGATACTGGTGCCCCTGAGGTTCAGGTGCAGACCATCCTGTTTATAGAGGTCCCACCTTCCCCAGAAAGAACCCCAGTTATCCAAGTACCGAAATCCCTCCCTCCTGCACCATCCCTGTAGCCACGCATTTAACTGTTCTCTCTCCCTATTCCTCGACTCTCTACCCTCACAGTCTGACTCATGGTCCGTCGGAGGTGATCGTGAACAGGCCCTGTTCGCGATCATAACCTTCTTTTGGGCTTCTTGCTTCAATTGGTTGTGGGTACAGAGTGCGATGGTTGATTCAGCAGACCCTGAGGTGGCGGCCGTTGACGTGGAACGTTCGCTAGGTGTATCTCGTAGGGAGTTTGATGGTCTCGGAGCGCAGTCATCAAGGACGGAATCAGAAACATACTTAAGACACTGTATAGCATCGTTATTGTGTTTTGCACGCGCGTCTGCATGTGTGCTGGTTTTTGTAGATGTATTTGATCTATCACTTGATATTTCCTTTCTCTGATGTCAGCCTCAGTCTTACACATTTTATAAGCACTCCAAGTGACAGATTCTATTTTTCCCTTCATTTTTTCCTTCTCTCTCACTCTCCAACATCAACCTCAATATTTCTCGCTGTCTTCTATTAAAACTTCCTCCCTCTGATAAACTACACTCCTTGATCCACAATTCTAACGGCTTTACAGACTCTGGGCCGTAATTAAGTCGCATGTATTGTATTTTTGGTTGGCCATTTAAAGTCGCGTGTGGACTGTCCTTTTGTTTGCTCTTGTGGGAGCGCATTTTTAGTATAAATGCCAAAGTGTTCAGCTCTCTCTCTCATGCAATACTGTTGTAGATCATAGAGCATAGAACATTACAGCGCATTACAGGCCCTTCGTCCCATGATGTTGCGCCGCCCAGTCATACGAATCCGAAGCCCATCCCCGTTACACTATTCCATGTACGTCCAAATGCCAGTACAATGTCGACTTAATTGCACTTAAACTTGGCGAATCTAATACCGTTGCAGGCAAAGCATTCCATAACCTTACTCCGTTCTGACTAAAGAACCTACCTCTGACATCTGTCTTAAACCTCTCTTCCCTCACATTAAAGTTGCGTCCCCTCGTGTTTGACGTTCCCATACTTGGAAGAAGGCTCTCCCTGTCCACCTTATCTAACCCTCTGATGTCTCTATTAAGTCACCTCTCAACCTTCTTCTTTCGAACGAGAACAGCCTCAAGGCCCGCAGCCTTTCCTCGTAAGACATTCCTTCCATACCAGGCAATAGCCTAGTAAATCTCCTCTGCACCCGTTCCAAAGCTTCCATATCCTTCTTATAATGCGGTGACCAGAACTGTACACAATACTCCAAGTGTAGGCCGGACCAGAGCTTTGTACAGAGGCAGCATAACCTCCTGATTGCAGAACTCAATCTCTCTATTAATAAAGGCCAAAACACTGTATGCCTTCTTAACAACCCTGTTAATCTGGGTGGCAACTTGAAGGGATCTGTGTACATGGATAACGAGATATCTCTGCTCATCTGCACTCCCAAGAATCCGACCATTAGTCCAGTACTATGCATTCCGAATTTTCCGTACAATGTGTATCACCTCACGCTTGTCTACATTAAACTCCATTTGCCTCCTCTCAGCCCAGCTCTGCATCCTATCTATCTCTCTGCAACCTACGAAATCCTTCGTCACTATCCAGAACACCACCGACCTTAGCCTCGTCCGCAAACTTACTAACCCACCCTTCTAAGCCCTCATTCAGGTCATTTATAAAAGTGACGAACACCAGTGGACCCAGCACCGACCCTTGTGGTACGCCGCTCGTAACTGGACACCAAAATGAATATGTTCCATCAACTACAACCCTCTGTTTTCTTTCAGCAAGCCAATTACTGATCCAGACTACTATGTCTCCCACAATCCCATTCCTCTGCATTTTGTATAATATCCTACTGTAGGGCACCCGATCGAACGCCTTGCTGAAATCCATACACACCACATAAACCGGTTTACTCTCATCTCCCTGTTTGGTCACTTTGTCAAAAAAAATCAGTAAGATTCGTCGGGCACGACCTACTCCTCACAAAGCCGTGCTGACTGTCCCTGATCAGATTATTCTTTTCTAGATGGTTATAAATTCTATCCCTTATAACCTCTTCCAACACTTTACCAACAACTGAAGTGAGACTTACTGGTCTGTAATTACCAGGGTTATCTCTACTACCGTTGTTGACCAAGGGAACCACATTTGCTTTCCTCCAGTCCTCTGGCACTGTTCCTGTAGACAATGATGATTTGAAGATCAATGCCAAATGCTCGGAAATCTCTTCCTTGCTTCCCAGAGGATCCTAGGATAGATACCATCCAGCCCAGGGAGTTGTTTATGTTCACACTCTGAATTATTTCTCATACCTCTTCCTTGTGAACCTCAATCTCTTCACGACTAGATGCAAATATGTCTGTATCTTCCTCGCCAACATTTTCATTTTCTAGAGAGAACACAGTCGAAAAATATTTATTCAGTGCTTCCCCTATATCCTCTGACTCCACACACAACTTCCCACTATTATCCTTGATTGGCCTGAATTTAACTCACGTCATTCTTTTATTCCTGACATACCTATGGAAAGCCTTAGGCATAACCGTGACCCCTATCCGTCTATTACTTCTCATATCTCCTCCTGGCTCTGCTGAGCTCGCTTTTTTTAGGTCTTTCCTGGCTTGCTAATAACCCTCAAGCGTCCTAACAGAGTTTTAACATTTTGTCCTCGCATAAGCCTTCTTCTTCTTCTTGACCAAAAATTCCACTCCCTTCGTAAACCACGGCTCACGTGTTCTGTATCTTCCTCTCTGCCTGCCAGGTGCATACTTATCTCGGACACACAGGAGCTTTTCCTTGAATAAGCTCCACATTTTTAATGTGCTCATCCCCTGCAGTTTCCTTCCCCATTCTATGCTTCCGAAATCTTTCCTAATTGCATTGTAATTTCCCTTAACCCAGCTGTCACTCTTGCTTGGTGGAGTACACCTATCCCTTTTCATCACTAAAGTAAACCTGACATAATTGTGATCGCTGTCTCCAAAGTGCTCATTTACTTCCAAATCTAACACCTGGCCAGGCTCGTTGCCCAGTACTAAATCTAAAGTGGCTGCGACCCTTGCAGGCCAGTCTACATGCTATGTCAGGAAGTCTTCCTGTACACACTGGACAAAAAACTGACCCATCTATCGTACTTGCACTGCAGTGATCCCAGTCAATATTTGGATAGTTGAAGTCTCCCATGACAACTACCCTGCCTCTCTCAATCCTGTAGAGAATCATCTTTGCTATCCTTTCGTCTACATCTCTGGGACTACTTGGAGGCCTATAGAAAACTCCCAGCATGGTGAATTCTCCTTTCCTGTTTCTAACCTCAGCCCATACCACCTCAGGTTACGAGTCCCCAAACATCCTTTCTACGACTGTAATATTGTCCCTGATCAAAAAGTCACACCTCCCCCTGTTTTACCATCTTTTCTGTTCTTACTGAAACATCTGAATCCCGGAACCTGCAAAACCCATTCCTGTCCCTGCTCTATCCATGTCTCCGTTATGGCCACAACATTGACGTCCCAGGTACCAAGCAACGCTGCCAGTTCATCCACTTTATTTCGGATGCTCCTCGCGTTGATGTAAACACACTTCAAACCAGGTTCTCGGTTGCCAGAGTCAGATCCTTAATTTTTAAACTCCCTACTCTCATCCTCTTCTTTACCTGGCCGACAATTTGGTTTCCCATCCCCATACTTTATTAGTTTAAATCCACCTTAATAGCATTTGCGAATTTCCCACCCAGGATATTGGTGCACCTCTGGTTTAGATGAAGGCCAACCTGCTTGTAGAGGTCCCACCTACCGCAGAAAGAGCTGAATTTATCCAAAAACCCGAAACCCTCCCTCCTGCACTATCCCTGTAGTCACGTGTTAAACTCCTTTCTATCCCTATTCCTCACCTCACTAGCACATGGCACAGGTAGCAAACCAGAGAAAACAACTCTGTTTGTCCTAGATCTAATCTTCCATCCTCGCTCGCTGAATTTCTATCTCAAGTCCCCATCTCTCTTCCGACCTATGTCGTTGGTGCCAATGTGAACCACGACTTGTCTCTGCTCTCCCTCCCCCCGAAGGATCCCAAAAACATGGTCTTAGACATCACGGACCCTGCCACCCGGGAGGCAACCCACAAACCGTGAGTCTCTCTCGTCCCAACAGGTACTCCTATCTGTCCCCCAAACAACCGAGTCACCAATGGCTACTGCCCTGCTCCTTTTCCCCTTCCCTTCTGAGCAGCAGGTGTCCCCTGCTTTCCCCTGGTAAGTCATCCCCTCCAACAATATCCAAAACGGTATACTTATTGTTGAGGGGAATGGCCACCGGTGATCCCTGCACTGCCTGCCGGTTCCTTTTCGGTCCCCTAACTGTCACCCATTTGTCTTTTTCTTTTATCTGGGAAGTGACGACATTTCATTTCCCTTTGACTGGCTTTCTTACCTCCGGAGGTCCCCTCTCGCTTCGGACAAGTCCGCCTCAATGCCTTGGTTTTCGAAACCAAGACACCACGTTTCCAGGACGCCTTTGGTGAGTCCAACTCAGCCAGTTGTGGCTCCATGTCTATAACCACCCTTAAACGTGCTGTCTCATAAACACTCTAGAGACGGCTATCCCCTTTCCTTGGGTTTTTCACGAGCACATCGCGAGAGTTCACTGAACCCTGTTCCTGTTGTATTTATTTCTTACAATGAGTCTCCATGTAGGATTAGCTAAGCCACAACTCTTACCCCTCCTCTCTTCAGTTCGAACGCTGGCGCTTGGGCGATCGACACATTCTCTGTCCTCTCACGCACAAGGGCCAATTCAGTACTCGATAGGAAGAGAAACAGTCGCCTGGCAGTAGGATGAGCCCCCAAGTTTACTGTCGTGGAAATTATTAACTATTAACAATCGCAAAGAAAGGAACTTTATTTAAATTCTGCAGAATTGAACCCAGTACGTTCACCTCGACGCCTCAATGTAAGGGTTATCTGAGTATTGTTCAGATACTTGCCTTATACTGATACTTATCACACACTCAAGGGCAAAGACTGGGAAAACTCAAGTTGTTATTCTCTCAACCCCTGGTCTTGGACATAATAGTTCTTATGCTTTCATTCTGTCCGACTGTTGCAAGGTGGAGTTGGATGTTTACAAAACTGAAACAGAGACAAGCTGGCTGCAAACCTCACTAAAGTATTGTTTACAAAGCTCAGCACAGCATTAAATGTTAGAAAAGCATTCTCTTTCAAATTTCACAGTAAATGGATAATTTTCCATTACAGTAACTAAGAGGATTCATGAGGGCACAGCGGTAGATGTCATCTATATGGACTTCAGTCAGACGTTCGACAAGGTTTCCCAAGGGAGACTGATTAGCAAGGTTAGATCTGAAGGAATACAGGGAGAATCAGCCATTTGGATACAAAAATGTCTGAACGGTAGAAGGCAAAGAGTGTTGGTGTAATGTTGCTTTTCTGACTGGAGGCCTGTGACCAGTGGATTGCCAAAAGGATCAGTGCTGGGCCCTCTACTTTTTGTGGGTTACATAAATGATTTGGATGTGAGCATAAGAGGCATCGTCAATAAATTTGCAGATGACACCAAAATTGGAGGTGTAGTCGACAGCAAAGAAGGTAACCACAGATTACAACAGGATCTTGATCAGATGGGCCAATGGGCTGAGAAGTGGCAGGAGGAGATTAATTCAGATAAATGCGAGGTGCTGCATTTTGGGAAGGCAAAGCTCAGCAGGACTTTTCCACTTAACGGTAAGGTCAGAGGGAGTTTTGCTGAACAAAGAGACCATGGAGTGCAGGTTCATAGCTCATTGCAAGGGGAGTCGCTGGTAGATTGGATAGTGAAGAAAGCGTTTGGCATGCTTTGCTTGATTGGTCAGAATATAGTGTCCATTTACTGGCTGTCCAGGACCTTGTTTAGGCCGCTTTCGGAATATTGCATGCAATTCTGGTCTCCTACGTCTCGGAAAGATGTTGTGAAACTTGAAAGGGTCCAGAAAATATTTACAAGAATGTTGCCAGCGTTGGACGATTTGAGCTTTCAGGAGAGGCGGAACAGGCTGTGGATGTTTTACATCGAGCGTCGGAGGCTGGGGGGTGACCTTATGGAGTTTTATAAAGTTATGAGGGACATGGATAGGAATAATAGCCAAAATATTTTCCCGCTGTGTTTGAGTCCACAATTAGAGGTCATAGTTTTAGGGTGAGAGGTGAATAATATCAGAGAGAACTAAGACACAACTGTTTCACACAGAGGGTTGTACGTGTATGGAATGACCTGCCAGAGCAAGTGGTGGAGGCTGTACAATTGCAACATGTAAAATGCAGTTGGAAGAGAATATGAACAGGAAGGGTGAGTAGGGATATGGGCTGGGTGCTTGTAGGTGGGTCTAGATTGGGTTGCAATATCTGGTCGGCCTCGACGGCTTGGGCCGAAGGGCTAGTTTCCTTGCTGGACATCTCTATGACTGAATGACAAGTACACCACAGATCACACCAGATGGCCGACTTTCCAAAGACCGCAATTTCCCCTCCCACGTTGTTGATGAAGCTCTCCCATGCATCTCATCCATTTCCTGCACCTTCACACTCGAAACGCACTCCTCCAACCCCAAAACGGGCAGAGCCTCTCTGGTTATCACCCTCCACCCCAGCTAACATTTGCAGTCAACGTTCAGTCTTCACCATTTCTGCCACCTACAATCAGAACCCAACACCAGAAATATATTATTCTCCTCAATCTTAACCGCTTGAAAGGAAGTCCATTCCTTCCGCTACTCTCTCGTCAGGACCACTCCCACACCAATCCACCCAACCATCCTCGCCGCTTCCTTTGTCACCGCAGGAATTGCAAAACCTGGGCCACACATCCCACCAACCAGGGACCAAAGTCACAAAGCAACATTTCACATCCATCAGACTTTTCCCTCCATTTCCATACATGTCAGTTACTGTATCCATTCCACCCGATGCAGTCTCCTCTACATTTCGGAGACAGGATGCCGACTCGAAGAACGCTTCAGTGAACACCTGCACGACACCTGCACCGACCGCCTCATTTCCAAAAACTTCAATTACCCTTCCACTCCACCTGTCGGTCCTGGGCCTCCTCCATCGCCACTCCCTTCCCACCCGACTTTGTAGAAATCACACCTCATCTTCAGCCACGGGAACCACCAGCCCCACAGCATCAATGTGGATTTCACCTGTTTCCTCATGTCCCCTCCCCCCACCTAAGCCCCATTCCAAATTTCATCTCAGCACGGCGCTCATGGCTTGTCATACCTGTCCATCCTGCTTCTCACTTATCCGCCCACTCTTCCCTCTGACCTATCACCACTCCGCCACTTCCATCCATCTTTTTCACACTCAGCTGCCTTTCCCAAGCCCCACGCACCTGCCATTTAATCTCTCCAACCCCGAGACTCAAACCCTCAACCCGAATGAAGGGCATTTGCTGAAATGTCGACTTTCCCGCTCCTCCAAAGATGCCTGATCTGCCATCGTTTTCGAGCAACACAGTCCTGACTAATCTCCAGGATCTGCACTTCTCCTTTTTTCCTACGTAAATGAAGCTGTGTGTTGAGTGTCAGCTTCATTCTATTTGTGTATTGCACGCTCTGTCCGCCCACAAATCTAAGGCAAGAGATCTGACCTTGTTCTTGATTGCAGATGCTGCTCTTCATGCACTGTTTTTATTCTGACATTTTCAATGTGTCATTGTTTTCTCGATTCTGTACCTTCATTCTCTGGGTGATGACGGATCAACTGGGCATTAGCAGAAATTAGATGCACTTTCTCACGTTACTTTTGATTCCGACAAGACTTCATTGTGCAAGAAAGAGAAAAGAACACCTTTAGTAACTTAAGATCAGTTGAGTTAAATAATCCCCATCTTTAACTGCTGTGGTCAGATCGACTCGACCGTCCTTCTCCTGAGGAGTGCTGTGATTTTATAAAATAATCATACACAGATGCATGAGTTTCAAGCAACAGATCAAACATTGGTGTAAAGTTTTCCACCCTTTTTATTCACTTGTATCCGAATTGTGGACAGTTCGTAATCATCCCACTCAAAGTGTGCAGAGTCTTCCTGATGATCCTCGCTGCATTCCTGCCCATTCCCTGTGAGAATGAATTCTCTCCTGACTGGTTAAAGGTAGTTCCCTACGGGAGAGAGTGTCACTGTATCGATGATGGTCAAAATGCAGTCCGATTCTCCAGGACACATAAATTGTTTCATGTCCGGCTGTTCCTCCAAGAGTAACATGTATTTAGGACCCACTCCAGTGCAGACTCACAGTGAATTCACACATTCTTTATTTCACATATAACACATCATGTCAGCACCTTTGTCGAAAGCTAAACATCGTGGTATAAACGAAATTCCAGGTGCATTTATTAAAATGAATGTCTGCCACAACATCTGTCTACGTGGTCCTGCTCTGATTGGTCGTGAAGAGATTATCAAATGTAACTTCCGAAAACACAATTTATTGGTGAGCAATCGCACTATCTCCAAAGAAGCAAATCAACTTGTTCAAATCATCTCAACTTTTTCGACTTTTACTGTAACCTGGGGGATACTACATTCGAAGGTTCTCCTGAAGTACATCAGAAACGAGATATTTCATTTTGATTGTCACTCTGAATAACTGTTTCAAAACGTTATTTGTAAAACTGGAAGCTCCTTGGTAGATTTTAACTTGCTTGGTTATTGGGATTGACACTTGTTCTAAACGCAGCCAATATGATCCAAGATTCCTCTGCTTCCCCACACTTTCAGAAATCCTTTGACCCTGTATGCTGCATTCAAATTCGCTCTTCCAAAGTGAACGACTTCACACTTGTTCGGTTTTAACTCCATCTGCCACATATCAGCCCAGATCTGCAACCTCGCAATGTTCCATTGCAATCCACAACATCCGAATACGCTATCGACAATTCCACCAACCTTCATGTCATCGGCAAAATTACTACATCACCTCTCTTCTACCTCATCTAAATCATTTATAAAAATTGCAAAGAGCAGAGCCCCCCCTAACCAATCCCTAAGGACGTTCACTGGACACCGACCTCCACGATGGTCCAATAATCTTCAGTGTACACTTGATGGTCACTGTAATTGAGGAATTTTTAATGTAATTTATTAAGCCTGCCAAAGCTAACAGTAACAGATGAAAATTAACTGAGTATCCTGCATTACATTGCCGCTTTGGAAAGTTAAGGAAATACTCCTGTCTCTAATTTATCCTCCTGTATTAAAGAAAAAAGGCTTTCATGGTGAAGGAAGAAACGGAAATCAATCTTTACATCGTATAGTTTTAATGAAGGATTGAAGCATTTCATATCTGTCCCTCCTGACTCTACCAGCTCATGTCTCGTTATATTTTCTCCACTCATTAATACGTTTACTAATCATTGGATAAAATTAACAGATGTAGTCACTGATACGAAAACATTTATCATCTGCGCGGCTGCCAAGATGTCTCATCGCGACGGATGATTGTTTGAATCACTTCGAACACGAGGAATGAATGAATAGCTTCTCCCCGATGTGAACCCACACGTGCCTCAGCAGCTTGAACCCCTGAGAGTATCCTTTCCCACACACACAGCAATATTCATAGAGAGTGGTGCAAGTATAGAATAAGTTGCCAGAGGGAGAGGTAGAGGTAGGTAGAAGTACAAAGTTTACAATGCATCAAGATTGGTAAATGAGTAGGAAGGGTTGAGAGAGTTATATGTCAAATGCTGACAGATGAGATGAGAGTTATTAATGATATATTGTCAGCGTGGACAAGTTGGACTGAAGCATCTCATTGTGTTCTTTCAATTTCTATGACTCTCTCTCTCTCTCACTCTCCCTCTGCCATGTCTCGCTACGATCTGCCCTCAGTTCAGACAAAGAGCTGGGATTGGGGCTGGGTCAGTGTAAAGTGGATAGCTTCAACTTCTAACCATTTTTACCCAATCATATCCCTGGGAGTGGATAAAATGAAGTCGACTCCAGTACTGGCAGACCTCGAGTTTGTTCCATGCAATGGAGGTGTGTTTGACGAAGCCATGGAGAGTGTGTGAGACGGAGAGTGGGAGAATGTGGGTGAAAAACATGGTGAGGTTGTGTGAGACAAAAAAAGGAATGATGTATGTGAGCAGACAGTAAGCGTATGTGTGACAAAGACAGGCAGGATGCGTGTGTCCTCAAACATGAGAGAGGTTTTAGATAATGTATTTATGTTCAGACTTGCCATTGAATGATTTGATCGACAGTTTGCATATCCAGCTGACATTTGATGTTTTTTTCTGGAAATATTAACATGAAATATTTCATATGCAATCCCTCAGCACTGTCACTCCGACAACACTCACACCCTTCACACTGAAAGGGCGACGATGGCACTTACTCAGCACTGATCCTGTGACTGTTCCTTCTCGCTCAGTCCTGACAGTCCAACAGTACCTGCTCTCGCAACACTAACCCTCTGACAGTGCCCGCTCCCTCAGCATTGATCCAGTTACAGTAATCGGCCCTTCAGCACTATCCATCAGAGAGTATCTGCGTCCTCAGCACTGATGCTCTGAAGGCATCAGCTCCTACAGCACTGACCCTCCAAAAGAGCTGCTCTTTTTGTCTTGGAAAGGGATAGCACCGATCCGTCAGTTCTGGCGCTCTGACAATGCAAGCTGTCTTGGCTCTCTCATTGGAGCCTCGTCCTTGTGCACTATTTTACTCACTTGCACAGTGTTCAGAAGATTTGAAGTAAGCAAAGATATCATCGGTGAATTCCTGCACCAAATGATAATAATCTCCTGCGAGCGAGGGAAACAGAGGGAGATGAGCTGAAAAACTATTTGTCCCGATCAACTTTGATGAATTCCTGTCTCATCCTAAACACAGGTCCAAAACCTGCGGCCAGACTGCCTCTTACGAACAGTCACAGGCTACATTGGATTTGGTACGAGGTAATGAAGAGGCCAGGGGTTAGATTTGGATGTAAGATTGGCAACTAAATATACCAGAATGTGGATTCTTCAGCAGCAATAGGGAGGGAGGTAAAACGAGTGGAGGAGTTTAATGAGGTCAGAGAAATATCACAGCTCTGCTGAAGGAGGACACGATGGATTACTCGACCAGTGTAACAATTTGAGCAGATTTCAGAAACAGGAAGGGTGCAGTAACAATGTTGGTGCTGTACTACAGGCCTCCCAATAGTGAACGCGAGATTGAGATACAAGTATGTCGTCAGATTATTGAAAGATATAGGGACAATAGGGTGGTGGTGACTGGAGGTTTTAATGGGCTGGCATTTACAGACTGTTAGAGTTTTGCATGAAGCAGAAGTTGTCAGGAGAATCCAGATGCGTTTTACAGAACAATCTGAAAATTGCCCGTTTCAGGAGTGGGTCATACTGGAGCTTGTGTTGGCGAATTAGCACGACCAGCTTGTTGAAGTACCAGTCGAGGATTACAATTTCCTCAGTTTTAGACAACTCATGGCCAAAGACGAGAGTAGTCCAAAAGTAAGACTGTGAAATGTGGGGCAGACCAACAATAGGAAAATTCAACAGACACTGGAGAATGTGGATTGGAAGTAGCTGTTTGTGTTTAAATCTACATTTCATATGTGCAAGAGTTTGATGCGTGTGCAGGACAGAGGTGCCGTGTGAAACTGAGGGATGGATATGACAAGATGAGAGAACCATGGATAACAGTTGAGCTGTGAATCTAGCAAAGAGGAAAAAGGGAAGCATACGTATGGTCTTGGTGACAGATGAGGCTTTGGAAGAATATCGGGAAAGTAAGATCAATCTGAAATGAGGCGATGAAGAAGGTTGAACGTTATTATGAGATATGCTTTTCAAACAGTGCTAAGGCAAATCCAAAAGCCCTTTATTCGTTAATATAGAGCAAGAGGGTATCTACTTAAAGATATTGCCCACTGAAGGACAATGGAGGAAAGTTATGCGTTGACTTTGAGAAAATGGGTGAGATTCTTAATGAGGACTTTGCACCGGTATTCACAGAGGCGAGGGACGTTACGGACGTCGAGGGTAGAGATCGATGTTTCATTACTCCAGGTCAAGTGTGCATTTGGATGGAGGAAGGGTTGGGTATTCTAAAAGGCATGAAGTGCACAAGTCCACAGGTCTGAGAGGATCTATTCGGGGTTAATGAGGGAAATGACAGAAGAAATTGCTCGTGCCTTAACAGATAAATTTGGAGAATCCTTTAACACGGGTGAGGTTGTGGAGTCATAGAGTCATTGAGTCACAGACCTTTCTTTCCAACTCGTCCATATCGAGCATATGTCCAACGTGACCTGGGATCCCGTTTGCCAGCACGAGTCCCATATTCCTCTCGACCTGTTGGACAATAACATGCTGTTGTGTGCTTTGTAACTTTGACCACCGCAGTCCAACACCAGCATCTAGAAATGATTTCCTATTCTTAACCCCATCCAGATCACTTACAAATGCTGCAATTGCATCAGCTTCCACTACTTCCTCTGCAGCGTTATGGAGGACTGGATAATTACTTGGCCTGTCCTCTTGTTTAAGAAGGGTAGGAAGGATAACCCACATCATTATAGACGGGTGAGCTTCACAACAGTGCTGAGGAAGATAGCTATTGAGAGGATCTATTTACCATATGGGAGAAAATTGTCTTATCAGAGATTTTTTTTTGGATGGAAGGTCAAGTCTTGCTGATTTAATAGAATACTTTGAGGAAGTGATAACGTTGATTATTGAGGAGCTCTCTGTAGATATCATGTACGTGATTTCAGTAAGGCGTTTGGGCAAACTCACCATGTGACGCCAATGCAGAAATTGAAGTGACCTGGCGCCCAAACTGTACAAACGAGATGAATAGAGAACTATCTAGTCAATAGGAGACGGAGAGTAGTAGTGGAAGGGAGTTTCTTAATATTAAGACCTATGGCCGATGGTCTTCCACAAGAATCCGTGCCAAAACCACTGTCGTTTGTTTTACATCCATAAAGATCTGGAGGAAGGTGTAAGTATTGTGATTAGCAAGTTTGCAGATGACACTTAGATTGGTGGAGCATCGGTCAGTGATGGGGTGGGGTTGGGGGGCTGTTAGAGAATGTATAAGAACACAGATAGATTGGAGAACTGTGCAGTGTAATGGCAGATGAATTTCAATCCACACAAATGTGAATGGTGCATTTTGGAAGAAGTAATTCTTGAGGGAATTATGTGCTAAACGAAAAAGGCACTGGGCAACATTGACGTACAGAGAAATCCATTGCACACTGAAGGTATAAATGCAGGTTGATCGAGTGGTCCAGTAACTGCATGCGTTCCTTCATCAGATGGGGCACTCAGTACAAGGTCATTGGAAAATTTCAGTTAATTTAGTTTGAATCACATTTGGAATATTGTTTAAGGTTCTGGTTAACACATGAGAAAAAGGAGTGGATGCGTTGGAGTAGGTGCAGAGGAGATTCAACAGGATGTTGCCTGATATGGAAGGCAATAACCAAGAAGAGAAGTTGATGAGGTAAGGATTATTTTGATCAGTAAGACAAAGGTTGTTGGGGTCGGGAGGGAGAAAAATCATTGAGGCCGACAAATCATGAGAGGTATAAACAGGCGAGATACCAAGAAGCCTTTTGTAAGTGTGGGGATTCAATTACTTGGGCTCATGAGGTCAGGCTGAGAGGGTAACTGTTTCAGGGAGATGTGCGAGGGAAGTTATTTTCACAAAGGGTGAAGTGTGCCTCGAAAGACTTGCCAGTGGAGGTGGTAGAGCCGCGCACAATAGCGTCTGTTATGATGGGTGCATCCAGGCAGATGAATGGGCAGGTGTCAAAGGGATACATATCACTGGAAAATAAGTGACATGCTTCGATAGAAGAATTGGATCGGCGCAGAATTGTGGGTTTGAAGGGCCCGTTCATGTGAGTTAGCTTTCTTTTTCATTTGTTCTATTTCATATCGAATTAGTGTCAATACTGGATGGAGCGGCACGAGTTTTCTGGGCGTTTTAAGAGAGAGGGACGGGGAAAGGGCTTTGCTGTGCTTGTTTTTGTTTTTTTTATACCCCCCGGCTTATCTGAGAACCAGTTGGAGGTGGCAAATTGAAGACGAAATGAGTGAGGCAGAGTGAGTTAGAGAGAGAGGGAGGGAGAGTCACGGGCTCTGAGAAGTGGCTGCCTCATCACTACCTTAATGTACACTCTCTCAGAACAAAGACAAACAAGGGCAGCATTTGCGTTCAGTTCCAGATTAAACGTGTTCCTGTGGTCTGAGGTTCAAGTCAAGGGAAAAAAGCTGAAAAACCGGATAGACCTTGGAATTTTTCAGTGAAGACATCGTGTTTGATTGTTTGTATTTTTGAATGCAAACTTCTTGAGTATGATTTGATCAATTTCTGTCGCACTGTCTAACACTCGCTCGGAGGATTTCTCAGAGATGGAAGCTTCGACACAGTCACAGGGAGACACGCAGATACTGGAAGTGTGGATAAAGGGTTCTGAGGGGGAGGAAGACACACAGCCATTGGAATTTATCAAGGAGGAACTGAATCACGGCCTCGACATTATGTATGTGTAGTTCTGTTTTCCTGCAACAGAAACGCTGGCACAATCCTGAGACAGTTTGAGACACCTCCTGCACCCGATTTCTCTGGATTTAGTTACATTAGATGTGTTGGGCAAATAAGGGTTAGGATTACGGAGGTTCAAGCCCAGCAGTATCGTCTTGCTATGGTGTAGCTGAGGGGCAAATGAGTCAGATATTGGAAGTAAGGAGCGAGGGAATCTTGTTGTGCTTTTGGTATTATTTTTATTTTAATCAATTTCTATATCTTCCTGAGTCGTTCCATTCACAACACTGAGGATGTTTGTTTGGCAAGCTGAATCTCAAAATGACGCAGAGACAGAAAGAACAAATCGTTCTATCGTGGGGAATCCTCTGGCAAGAGTTGAAATTCTAGACAGACAGAGAGAGACCTCGATAATTCTAATAAGCTATGCCGTCTCGTTGTCATTCAATCACACAATTCCAAACACAGATCGACAAAGAATTGTGGGACTGAGGAGTTCTCTGGGATTTTTGCCAAAAGGTGGTGTACTATTTATTAGTGGATGGGGAAACGAAGGGAAGAGAAGGACCTATTGTGCAGTGTGATCCCACAGATTTCACTATCTCCCTATCTCTCTCTGCCTAAATACTCGTGGATGTCTGTCTTCCCAAAGCTTTCAATAAGTCTCCGATACCCCAAAATTCTTCACACCGCCTCCCCATCCCGTTCAGTCTCTCTCCACATCTCAGATTCCTCCCTCAACTCTGTCTCCTCCCAGGGTTTCACCGGAACTGTTCCATCAATCAGTCTTCCCGATGTCTGAAATGCACTTTTCATTTCTCCCAACATCGTTCTTTCTGTCTCTGTTCTGTCGGATCGTGCTGTTGTTACCTGAGCTTTATTACTTCAGCATCCACCTCCGTCTCTCTCCCACTCGCTTTAGATGGTATGTCTCTAACTGTTCAACCCTCCCAGGGATTCCTCTTGCTCGGCCTCTCTCACCGTCATTCTTTGACTCTGTCCCTGGGTGTATTTCCCCTCAGCTATCTCCCTGCCCTTTTTTTTCTTGTTCGCATTTAGATTTCTCCCTGTTTCATGTATCCATTCTTGAATCCATCTCGTGGGCTTTTTTTTCATATTTTTCTCTCTCTTTCGGCCTATCCTGCGTGGTATTCCCGTTCTGTCTCCTTGGATTGCTACGTCTCTGTCTGCACCCTGCAGGTCTGGACCATTTTATTTGTCTTTCTCTTTCTGCATCTTTCTCCATTTCTGTCCATCCTAACTCTTCCTGCCTACAGTTTCAGGCTCCCATTATTTATGTTATCTAGTATGGTAAGGAAGCGTCTGAAAACTAACCTTCCAGCTCAGCGAGCAAACTTCCATTCACAACATGCATATGCACCAGCTATCACAACCGGACACACACACACACACACACTCACACACACACACACACACACACATCTGCAAGCCCAGGAGAAATTTCGAGAAAAGTAGACTTACACAGAGATACAGAGACAGAAATCCGAGCAGGCACAAAGATGCACAGAGACAAAACATCACACACTAATACATAGATTATATACACTAGCTCATACACGCGCAATTAAAGAAATGCAGATTTATTCCGACAGAGATAGACACACTGATGCTTAGACATACCATCAGACACACATGAAGACACACAGACACAATTTGACACACATACGCACACACACCTACGCATTCCCAAAGCATAGAAACATTCACACACAAGCAGAACATTAGCACACACTCATAGAGGCAAGATAACACGCATTCAGATATACTGACACGCAAAGCTAAACTAACAAAAACGTACACACTGGCAGATTCATTTTCATTCAAAGGCAATGACACACAGAAGCAAAGATAAATAAACGTAGACAAGTGCATACCTTCAAAAACAAATGCATACAGAAACACAATTGCATACAGATGAACACTGTGTAATATAACTGACACTGCCCTGAATTTAAACATCTTTAATACACTTTGCGTAAATCTGATAATTCCCAACTTATCCTGCTGAATTATGATGAGAAAGTAGGACGGTGCTGCTATGTCCCTTGCTCTTTTTTTCAGAGAAGAGGTCAATGAACAAGCGTACACTCCTATAACAAATCAGTGTAATTGCATCATGTCTATCTGTGAATCGGTTTGATGCTTGTTCTCAGAAACCATTGAAAGCAAACTCACAGACTTCATTGGTTAAGTTCAGTCCCACATAAATATCGTGTTTCCTGTGTGAAGATATGGTTTTCCCTTGTGTGATAAATCTGCGCAAGAGTATGTTGCCCTCTTTGAGTTCAATTTTATTGCAGTTAGGTTGAAACTTCACAGTTGATAGTTGGTGCAGATCTAACACAGCCGGTTAGGCAATATTCCAGTATGACCAATTCCACGATATAAAATTCCCAAACGGATTCCTTGTTCAAAGGACACAATTCTCCTCCCACGTTGTCGACTATGACATGCAGAGGACATCCTCCATGTCCAACATGTCCGCCCTTGAACTGTATTCACCAAAATGCAACAAGGACAGAACCATCCGCGGTTCTCATCGTCTATCCTACCAAACCCCAGATCCATTGCATCATACTACACCACTTCCGCAACCAGCAAACAGACCCGACCACTTGTGATATCTTTCCTTCTCCACTACAATCAGCGTTTTGGGAAGATCATTGCGAGTCCTTTGTCATTTCTACTTCCCCCACCAGCCCACATTCCATTCCCTGCTCCTTCCACTGCCAACGCATGAATTCGAAAACCTGCGCCCAGACCTCCCCTTCAAATCCATCGAAGGACCTAAACAATTCTTGTATATTTGACAGAAATTTACACGTTTTTCCCCTAATTCCCCTCATTGTCTATTGTATCTGTTGCAAGCGATGTGCTCTCCTCTATATCGGGGAGACAGATTACTAACTGGGGGATTATTTCACAGAATATCTCCGGGATACCCGTAACAACACACCCCACAGCCCGTTGCTCAGCACCTGACTCCCCATCCATCTCCACGTATCCATGCAGGGCCCGGATCTTTTCCATCAACAAGCCCTAACCGCCTGATGCCTGGAGGAAGAACTCGCCCTCCCACTCTGCCGACGACCTGTTGGTCTTGGGCCTACTCCAACGCCACTCCCTCACCATCTGACGCCAGAAGCGGAGAAACGCCTTCTGACTCGGACGCTTCAACCATACTGCATCAATGTGGAAATCACCAGATTCCTAATTTATCCTCCTCCTCCACCCCACCTTAACCCAGTTCCCACCTTCCAGGTCAGGACCATCCTCATAACCTGTCCCACCTGTCAATCTTCCTTCTCAGCTATCGGCTCCATCCTCCTCTCTGACCTATCAACTTCACGCCACCTCCATCCATTTATTGTGCTCTCAGCCGCCGTCCTCCCAGCCCCCCCTTCCCAATTGTGTCTCCACCCCGAGGATGCCTGCCTTAATCCCGATGAAGAGTCTTGACCCAAGACGTCGAATTTCATCCTCCTCTGATGCTGTCTGGCCTGCTGAGCTTCTTCCAAACCAAACTAATCTTGACCCTCTTCAATTGCAATCAATCAAGTATAAACCCAGAGTAATCAAACATTCCACCCTTGTTAAGCTGTTCATTTCTGCGACCAACCTCGTGAATCTCATCTGAACACGCTCCAGTGCCAGTACATCCTTCCTGCAACAATGGGGCCAAAAATGTGCAAAATACTGCCTGTTGATCTGTTTTCTCCCAGTGTTTTGCCTTTGTGTCTCTGCCTCAAAGTCCTTCCCGCTTTCCGTATTTTGTTCCTTCTCCCTCTCTCACGTTCTTTGTCTCTTTCTCTCTCCTGTGATCTATAACTCACAGAGCTCTCTCTTGTATCCACTTAGTTCAATCTCTCTCCATGTTGGAATGTATATATTTCGATAGACAGCGCACAGAAACCCTCGCTACTCTCCCCTGCATCAAAGACACCTCAGAAACTACTGCCAGACTACGGAGAGCACTTGACATCATTGTTGCCCACAAACCCACCTACTGAGCAGAAAAGACCCTATACAGCAAAGCGGAATGCACTTAAAAACACCTTGCAAGATCTGTAATAAAGCACTATAACTGACAAATAAGCAGAAACCTCGCAGGCAGGATACCACGAATACCACCTCAGCACGATAAGACATGACCCACGAACACTACTATCATTATATAAAAAACGAGGAAGGAAAACTCTTTGACTGGGTCAACAAATTCATCCTTGTGCAAGTCAAACAGAGACACTCACGAGAATTCCTGGAAGTATTGCATTCTAAATGGAACTCTATCAACAAACACATAGATTTTCGGGCTATCCACAAACGCCTGAGATAAAGAACATGAAGCCTCAGCTCCAACACAGGAAATGACATTCAGCAATCCATGGAAACCTAAACGCATGAATAGAAAGGGGGGCATAACATTACTGCTTCATTGCAGACTCACTGATGACGTTACCTATTCTGGTGATGAAAAACCTGATACCATCCTTCAAGTTCAATGAGCAAACGTAAATTCAGAAACTCAATTAGATTTATACATCTGCTAAAAATTCGGTATACTGGTGTTAATGTATTTCAGTGCCTGCACCCCTGACAGTGGGAACGCTGTTGTTTCGGGGTGAATTTATTGCAAAAGTGGTGAAACCCTCCCCCTTCTCCCTGTAGGTATCTCTTGTGTTCAAAGTGATCCAACGGAAGTGTTGATGTATATCTATATACGTGTGCCCCGTGTGCCTATCACTGGAGGGAGGTTTCATCGAATGAATGAACTAAAAACTGATGAGCCAGAGTAACAGTGTCTCTCTCTGTCACTTCCTCCTATGTTCCCCCACATCACAAGCGGCAGATGTTCCTTGAAGAAAGCATCACTGCCTGTAAATCCTCAGGTCTCACAGTTGCTTCCTTCTTGAAATGATATCTTCAGAGACACAGCAGGTTGGCCCGATCGATGTTGTCTCTGGCATACAATCAGTAGGTGGCAAAAATGGGAAGATAGAAAAATAATAGAGAGAGAGATAATGTGAGAATGAAAGGGGAATATGAAGTGAGAAGAAATCAGGGATAGAGAGAACATCTACCAAAGCTCTGTCGACGTGGTTGACCCAGAATTGAAAGAAAGCACACAATGATTAAAGCACATTTCCTGAGCTCAACTCTTGCCTGAGGACCAAGACCTGGGGTCGAGTTTGTCCAGCTCAGCATCTTCAACGCAACGACAAACAAGCAATATAGTTCCCTCTGCTGCGTGGCACACTCAATTGGGCATTTTTATTAATTACGAATTGAAGTTACAGATACAGTCAGAACATAATCACTGGCCTCTGAGTTGACAGAAATATTCATATATGTTCTTATAATTCACTGTGGGCTTAGGTCGGACAAATCATCAATTCGCTTATTTTAGTCACAAAGCATCTGACATCTTGATTGCTTAGAGCTTGAACTGAAATAGAATATTATGGAATTTTTGCAAAATGATTTAATCTAAATGATTTATGCATTTGTGTAAAGGGATATTTCAGTACACTCTTCAGCTCCTGTCTAAATAAAGTCTGTGTCACAGCATAAATCACCGTGTTTGTGCAGCAACTGAGCAGTTGCATCATGAAGCCCAATTCCTGCGCAAAGTTATCGAGATTCACAGAGTCGTAACCCAGCCAAAACATCCGGTTCCACAGAGTATACACCATTATTACTGACCATAACAGGATGAAATTGAGCGATATCACAAACAGTAAAATTATGGACTTTTTTCGATTTTGCATTTCTGTATCAGACTGACCGTCTCCATTTGTCTGAGCCCGGAGTCTCCTGCGGGCTCTGCTGGTTACTGAAATGTGTCTGACAGTGAAAACGTTGAGCAGCAAAATCAGGATAAATGGGAGTGTCGGGGTTATAATGTTGTGTAAGAAATCAATTGCGACCCAGACACGAGAATATTTAACACTAGTTGTTATCACACAAAACCAAGGGGAGTTCTGCAGCCAATATTGACCTGTGTACATAAAATACCAGAAAATGTTCTTTAAACAACTTAGCAAAGTCACTGTTCCAAGAACCACCGTTGCCGTTTTATCATTGCAGTACTTACTTTTCAGATTCTGGCAACAAATTGCCACAAATCGATCGAATGTGAAAGTGACGCTGAACCAGACAGAACAGTCAGTGGCTGCATAAAGCAGGATAGCGTGGACATTACAAACGGGGATATACCAGAAGAAATTGAAATGCTCATAATAAACAATTGGGATGTGCCTCAATATCAGGTCGAGGATAATGACCAGTAGATCCGCCACTGCCATGGCCCCGAGATAACGACGGACACATGAAGACAATCCACAGTCTTTGTAACAGAAGATGAAGATCGTCACTATATTAACTGGGCGGAAGGAAAGCAAAGAAAATTATGCATCATCTGGATTCGAAGTTACCAGTTTGATTGAGCACGTCATGGCTTCAGAGGTTATTAGATTAATTGATGCTAAAATTACAATCGGAAAAATCTGATTTACGACAAAAAATGCGATGTAAAACGCTGGGCACACTCCCTAGCCAAACTCACAGGCGAACACTAGTATTGACAGTAGATTTCCTGAACATTCCCACACACTGGAACACTCGAGAGCAGATACCTGTCACTTATTTTCAGTTGCTAATATGGAGGGACAATACACCGTTCTGAAGCATTTTCTTCCAGTTTCCTGAAGACAACGATAGGGTGGAAGTTTCTGTCTTTTAGTCCAACTTCTGGTCGACATTTGTAGAGAAGAAATACAAACGCAGGCAAAACATATTCATTCCTTTAACTGTCTGAGAAGTCTTGGAAACCGCGTCTCCTTCTCCCTGGAACGGGGTCTCACCCCTCCATATTATATCTTCAAGAAGTTAACTAGTACCGGGCCAATGTAAAATAATGTCAAGTGTAGAATGCTGCACAGAATTTATGTTCACAATATTCCGGGAAATGTCGGTTACCCAATGTTCTGGAGAATATCACTCTTGGAATGTTCCAGGAAAAGTTAGTGGCATAATTATCTGGGGAATGTCTGTTACAGAATAGTTTATAGAATGTGGGTTATAAAATGTGCTCCTGAGAACTTTGGTTTCAGAATATTTTTATGAAGGTCAATTATCGAATGTTGCACAGAATGTTGGTTACAGAATGTTCAGGAAAATGTCAGTCACACAATTTTCTGGAGAATGTTGTTTGTAGAATCTTACGGAGAATGTTGTCTAAAGAATATTTTAGGGAATATTGGTGAGTGAATTTTCCTTGATGATTTGTTATCAGATCATTTATTTCCGAATTTATGGGTGCAATACCTTTTTCATAGAACTAACCAAATTAAAACCAATCTCATCTGGATTTTCACTTTTCAATATCGGTCACCCTGCAGCCACTTTCTTTAAATCATATCATTTCCCCTCAACGTGTGCATTCAATTCCGCAATGTTCTCGAGAATAAAAGACGTATTCAAACTGATTGACTTTCATTCCACTCTTTAACCCATTATACCCTGCTCCATTGTTGCCATTAATCTTTATTTTGACTATTCAGGAAACAATCTGACACAGTCAAGCTCACAAAATCAGACTTGTTCGGTCATGTTTCATGAAGCCCCATCACCATACCTGGGAATATACTGTCTCACCTGCAGGAGAGACCTAACATTGTTATTGGAACTGTGGTATATAGACAAGAAATGTATTACTCTGGAATTCGTCAACATTGATTGTAAAACTCAAGAAATTTCATTTTAAGTGGTCGAAAGCAGTGAAGAAAATCGCTTGATGATAGATATCTACAACCACCCATATGACCCCTCAGTGATGAATAAATTCTCCCCGAGGATGAAACCATGTCGGAGAGAGCACTGAGAGTGACATGCGCAGAGAGCCGTCTCTCCGTATAGGACTTGAATTTCAATCGACAAGATTGAATGGACAAACCCACCACAGGCCCAATGCAGGTCGGAGTCTCAATTACACAGTTGACAGACTTAAGGAAGAAATGAGTGAAACAACAAGAGGGAAGCATTCTCACCCAACCTATTTTCGCAGATTTATTCAACCCCAACAGTATCTGCAAGAGACCGAGCACACAATCCTGGAGAATGTACAGTCTCCACCTTATTATTGAAGATACCGTCCACTGTGTTTTGTGACACTATCTCGTGCGATGTGGGACATAATTCGAATGCAGCAAACAAATCGAAACTGGGCACCCATAAGACACTGTGAGCCATCAACACCTGCAACCTTACTGCCATAATAAAGTTGGATGTCGGCTGTTCACTGATAATTCTAAAATGTCCAAACCATTCAGTACGGCAACTATACTGAAACAGTCTATTCAAGGCATGAAGTGTTGGAAACCTGAACCTGTGGGTGGCACGGTGGCACAGTGGTTAGCATGCTGCCTCACAGCGCCAGAGACCCGCCAGACAATTAAACGTTCAATTTGCACGTTCTCCCTGTGTCTGCGTGGGTTTCCTCCGCGTGATCCAGATTCCTCCAACAAACCAAAAATGTGCAGGTTAGGTGAATTGGCCATGCTAATTTCGCCCGTCGTGTTAGGTAAGTGGTAAATGGAGGGGAATGGGTATGGGTGGGTTGCGCTTCTGCGGGTCGGTGTGGACTTGTAGGGCCGAAGGGCCTGTTTCCACACTGTATGTAATCTAAAGAGACCATTCAGAATTCCAAGCCAGAGACTCAGCAATTGGAGTAGATATTTTAAAATGTCACACATCTTAAACAGTAAATGTAACGTTTAGCCATTAAAAGCTGTTACATCAGAGTACTGGGAGAACGGATTACTCTGCCAGTAACAGTGAAAAATTAGAGATAAATAAGTCTTTATCAATTTACCAGTAACTAACGAGTGGTTGCATATTAGCTAAATGATTAACATAGCTGCCTAATATCATCGGGTTCCAGATTCGTGTGATTCTCTGGATGGAGTTTCTATATTATCTGTGTCTCTATGGTCCACTGGGTGCTCTGGTTTCCAAGTACAATACAAAGGTTTGCACATCAGATAGCTAGGCAATGGTAAGTCATTCATAGTGTATAGGGATGTGCCGGGTAGGTGGATTTGTCATGGGAAATTCAGGGTTATGGGGTGACTGAATTATTTTCAAGATTTCATGGTTGTCTCTGATTGGAGGGTCTCAATGATCAGTACCATGTCCTCAACTACATCCTAAATCAACATTTTCAATAAGTGGAACAATGGTTTTCTAACTGAATTTGTCAAAGATGCAAAAAAAAGAGGTAACTGAAATATTTTGTTGAGAAGCTATTTTCTAAAAGCTTTTCGCTTTGTCAAGAACACTGTGCCCTTGCTTGTTTATCAGCGGGATCGTAAACCGGGGGGAGCTCCGAACGGGCTGGTTTGGCATTGAGATGGACCGCTTTACGAAGAAGCCTGGTTCTTTTCATAGAAACAGAGGAGATATTAGGACAAAACGTTTATGTTAGAATTGGCTCAAAGGTTGATGACAGAATGTGGTGGTGGAGGGTTGCCTGTGAGACTTCAGGCCTTTGACCAGTGGAGGGCCACAAGGATCGGTGCTGGGTTCTTTACTTTTTGTCATTTACAAAAATGATTTGGATGCGAGCATTAGAGGTACAGTTAGTAAGTTTGCATATGACACAAAAAATAGAGGTGTAGTGGACAGCGAAAAATGTTCCCTCAGATTACAACACGATCTGGACGAGATGGGCAAATGGGCTGAGAAGTGGCAGATGGAGTTTAATTCAGATAAATACGATGTGCTGCATTTTGGGAAAGCACATCTTTGCAGAACTTATACACTTAATGGTAAGGTACAAGGGAGTGTTGCTGAACAAGGAGACATTGGTGCGCAGGTCCATAGTTCCTTGAAAGTGGAGTCGCGGGTAGATAGGATAGTGAAGAAGGCGTTTGGCATGTTTTCCTTTATTGATCAGAGCATTTTATACAGGAGTTGGGAGGTCATATTGCGGCTGTACAGGATATTGGTTAGGCCACTGCTGGAACATTACATGCAATTCTGGTCTCCTTCCTATCGGAAAGATCTTGTAAATCTTAATATATTCTAATCTAATCTGAATGAAGAAAACTGCAATACAGTTAAACATGGTTTATCGAAATAATAACTGGACAATGAGACTTACCAGGGACACCAACTATAGCCAGAATAGGATAATAAAAATACTGAATAATCAAAAGTGAAATTTTGATCTTCGATGTTAATGACCATTGATGATAATATGTTGAAAGATACCACACAGCCTCGAATATACCCTTGTCCAATATTGTAACATTCCAGTCGATTCTTCTGAGATTCTGATCCATTGTTATATCTTTCCAGTCAGGTGCTGTCAGCTTCTGATCTATCCTCCACATCTCCCTTAAGCTGTTGACCCTGTTAGTGCTGTATGAAATGCTCTGCTCTTATCATGTGATACAACATTGAACGGTAATCATTTATAAATAAAAGTTGGAACCCTCCACTTGGATAATTAAAATCCACGGAGACTGACGGTAATCACAAACTCCGGAAAATCAGGTTCAATTAACCCCTTCCTTACATGGCTCTTTATATCAGAATTAAAGGGAATACTTACTTAGTTTGGAGGGATTGGATGAGAGTTGCTGAGAATTGAAACATACCTTTCAAACTTTTTAAATTTTCCATTCTAGTATGTGGGATTATAGAGAAAACAATGCAAAATTGTATATGTCCCACTCTGCAAAATGCGACTGACTACATAAAATGACTAGAAGTAAAATTTCTATGGACTATGCAAAAAAGATTTATCACCCGCTGACTTTGTGTAATGCTGTTCCTATATTAAGTGCTGTATTATTAAATCCTTTCGTAGCTTTGAGACATCGTTCAGAGCATTGGGACTATTACTCAGGAACTTGAGGAAACAGTTCTATACCTATATGCATGCTTGCGAGTCGTGCGAGGAGGCCATTCAGCCCACTACTGCCAATTAGGACTTGAAAATGCAGAAAGTTGGCATGTTGTCACATTTTGGAAAGGGAGCCATTCAACACATAAAGAAGTGTTCCAAAAGCTCTACGAGGACTCACTGTCAGACCACCTACAATACATTTTGCTGTTTGCGTTTTTGTAACTGGGAAGGAAGGGGTCTCCATCTGATACAATTTAGTAGCGGTTCATAATACACGGGCTTCTGCTTCATTTACTGTCTCATGTCTGTTTCAGTTCATCAAGAGCAGGGTATTCAGCTTCTCTAGTCTATTGCACAGTAAAATAAACGGACCATTCAGCGCCGCAAGACTGCTACAGAGGGACAAGAGGAGACCATTCAATGTCTCAAGTATGTCACAGTGGGATAGGATGAGGCCATTCAGACTCTCGAATTTGTAACTGGGACATGAGGAGACTAGTCAGTCTTTGCAGACTTTACCAGAGGAACACGATGACGTCATTCATCCTTTGAACCCCGTTTCAAAAGGACACGAAAATGTTATCCAGCTTATTAAATCTGTGAAATAAGTTTATTTACGTGTGTAATTATGAGAAAAAACTCAAATGCATCACTCTAATTTTGAAGATGTTGTACAAAAACCAGAGAAAGGCAATAAAGGCTATAGGTAATGTGAGGAACAATACAGTCCCTCAGGACCATTCCTGATGAGCAGCAGGAGACGATACAGCTATTCGATGCTGTTGCTCAGGAGCAAGAGAAGGACATTCAGTTCACTAATATGGTGCACAGTAACAGGAGGGTGTCAGTTAAGTGTTCCAGCTTGGGGACCAGGAATATCTGGAAGCCCGTGAGCCTCCAGGAACATATAACCACGAATTCGGAAGAGCAATCATATTCCCAATGATTGTGACACACCGGGAGAGAACGAGAATTAGTTTGTTGCAAACAGAAGAATAAGAACAGGTTTAAAGAACACGTTTTTCAGTTTGCTACAACATTGATGAAAAATCATATCTCTCCTCATTCCGTTTGACAGAGTTTTCACTCTCTGCAGCCACTGCACCATTTGTTAGTCATATTACAGACACAGATGTTGTAAGTATAACCACCTGAAACCGTAACCTCCAGGAAACACTCCCCGGTATCTTTACAAACTTTCAAATATCAGAAATAAGTCAAACACCGCTCGCATACATGATCTAATCTCATCTAAATAAATAATCATTGAGTGGTGCCTCACGTGACAGAGCACATGATCAGCAGAGCAAGTGACGTCAACAGAATTTCAGTTGACAGAATTGGAACACGGTACAAAGATGTGCCTCAAAGCTTCTGAAGCCAGCTATTGAACATTCACCAACGCACGGGATGCTGGGAAGCGAGAGAAAGCGTGAGCCATGCCTTGAGACAACATCAGAGCTTTTTAAAAGTAGAACCCGATGTTCCAGAGTGAGCAATATCCAGTTCAAGAGAAAGAGACAGAAAGTTAAAACTGAACAATCACTTAATGGAAAACAAGTAGCTGACATTTGGGGTAGATACTGGAATTGGACGACGTGGAGAAGACAACATTTGGAGTTCCAATTGTGAGATTGAGAATATGAAAAAAATACATTGCGACATCTGCTGAAGTGTTTAGATATGTCACACTCGCCAACCACCTCTCATAAATAGCAGAAGGTGATGGTTGTAGATGCTGGAGAATCAGAGTTGGGAAAGGGCGCTAGGAAAGCACACCCCGTCAGGCAACGTCTAATGTGCAGCAAAATCAATGTTTTAGGGATAAGTCATTCATCAGAAATATCGTGGGGGCAAGGTAAGGTTGGACGGAAGATTTGCGGGGAGGATGGACCGGATAGACAGGAAGGAAAATGAGCACGTCAGAAAGCTCAAGAGTGCAGTGCCAACTTGGAGGATTGGATCTCCGACGAAGTGGGGAAAGCGGAAATGAAGGAAGTGGTGAACCGACGTTGATGCCGTGTTATTGGAGTGTCACAAGATGGAAGATGAGGCGTGCTTCCTCCAGACGGTGCGTGGTGAAGGCCCAGGAGTTGCATGCCATTGTTGAAGTGAGAGAGTGAGTTAAAGTGGCTGGCCGTAGAGCAATGTAATTGTTTGCTGCGTGTCTCAAAGATGGGCCCTCAAACATTCCCAGGTAGTTTCCTGTTTCACTAAAGTACAGCAAACTGCATTGAGCGCAATGGACAAGTCGATGAGATGTGTGCAAATCAACAGGCCCTCCAGTTCATCTGCTCCAATTTCTGCACCTCCACACTTGAACACCACCACGACATTCAAACAATGAGCTGAAGTGTTCTCCGATTGGCAGAGAAGACCCCTGCCTGGCGAATGTCTCATTTCTCCGTTGCCATCGCGGCTGCTCGATCTCGCCACTGTACCATGCCTTAGAGCATCCTTGCCTTTAGTATCCTGGATAAACAAATGTTGTCCGAGTCACATGAGTACCTGCTGGTTACATGATGGGTGGCGCCCCACATGCAACGTTCGGATCCATGTCAACACTCTGTCACGTCTTTCATTGGCTGCTATGGCAGGGTTGTGTGACCGACTTTATCTTGAATGTTGGGCAGTTATCGACAATCGTTTGGTGAAATTTTAGCTGTTGTATAAATGTGAGGGGTGAAGGCGTAGGGAAGGTATTGACGAGGTGCTCATGCTCATTGATAATGTGTTGCAGGCTGCAAAGAACTAGAGCTGCTCCCTCCCAGTTGGTGAACACTTCAACAGTTATGGACATTCGGTCTCGGATCTTCGGGTGATCATCCTTAAAGGTGAACTTGGATACAGGCAACAATGCAGATTGACCAAGCAGAGGCTGATGGATAAGTTCAGTATGCATGAGGTTGGCTT
The DNA here is from genome assembly GCF_047496795.1 of Chiloscyllium punctatum. Classification (NCBI taxonomy): domain Eukaryota; kingdom Metazoa; phylum Chordata; class Chondrichthyes; order Orectolobiformes; family Hemiscylliidae; genus Chiloscyllium; species Chiloscyllium punctatum. The sequence goes on from NC_092773.1 coordinate 37,527,608, forward strand.
CAACCGGGACCTTGGGTTCATGTCTCACGACAGGTGACCGCACTGCACTATACATTCTCCTTCAAATACACACACTCACACAAGCACCAGGAAACACGCTCTCTTAAATACTCATACACCCTCTACACGCACATGGATGTGTGCATTGTCGCACACCAACACAAACACACATGCACACACACATACACACTTACACACAAACTCATGCTTTCACGCTTTTGCTGTATTTCACATACACACGCAAACACACACAAGCACACACACACACACAGATGCACACACACTGATACACACACACAGATGCACCAACACTGACACAAACATACACACACAGACACACACACACACACATGCTCACGTCCAGGGGTAAGTTTGCATTTCCAGAACTGAATTGCAGGTACTTTCGATTTTTTCATTAAACGCACAATCATCTGTCGAAAACGAAATTTCTTTGGTTATCCAAGCAACATTTTGTAATTTCCTTGCTTGTAATCAGAACCAGACTGGCTAACGTCTGGATTACCTACAGACTCTAACATCAAACCTTTAATGCGTTGTCTGAGCTGAAATGTCACCTTTTCGCGCTAAACCTTAAGTTAACTCTGGAATGTGAGTTTAATGAATATTTGGAATTTACATATTAATAATTCGAATCCTGCAAAATATTTTGAAAGATGAAAGACATAACAACAATATAGGCTGATTCAATATGTTGCATTAGTGAATGACATAAAGATATTTTGCTATAAATTCTATGTTTAATTATCCTACTCCGCTTGATGTAGAAGCAGCGATCCGAACGCCTGTACTTGCAACTAAATCCGTTGGACTATAACATTGTGTCATGTGATTTTTAACTTTGCCCTCTACAGTCGGGAGATAGGATTCCCGCTCGCAGAACAGTTCAGGGAACATCTCTGAGACACTCGCAAGAAAGAATCCAGCCACCCTGTGGACAACCAATTCAACATCCCCTACGACAAGGTCATGCCATTCCTGGACCTCCTGCACCGTCAAATCCAAGCTTAAACCGGGACATTGAGTTCATGTCGCATACAAGTGGCCCGAAAACACTATATTCTCTCTCATACACACACTCATGGAAACACACATAAACACATTGTCTTACATACGTAATCACACACCCACATGCAGATGCTCTTTCCTAACCGCATTCTCTCTCATGCAAAGACACAGGCAGCCCCAAGAGTCGGACGCATGCGCACACCTCCACACACGCCAGTACTCCATTGTGCACACAAACACTCTCTATCAAGCACGCATGCACAATCGCACACACACACACACGCACATCCACGTTCTCAATCTCTCTATATGTTTCACATGCATGTTGAATGAAGTGGGCCTTGTCTTACACCTTGGAAGCTTACAACAACATGGCGTCAACGTCGAATTTGCTCCCCCCCGACCTCAACCCAGATCCAATCCTATAACTCGGCAGCTTGTCCAGACAGCTCTCCCGATTCTGTAAGCACCTTCTGTCCCAACACAGATCCCCATCTCTGAAAACTCGATCTACATAATCCTTCCCGATATGTGGACCCAATTCCAGCCATATCTAACTCTGTAATCTCTGCCAGGTTTCTCTAACATTCATGTGCCCCTTCAAATCTCCCAGTCTCTGAAACCTCCAGCAGCTGCTTCAACCCTCTGTTAGATCCTGCAAGAAAAGTCGCATCCTTTTGCAGTAGAACCTCCCCCTATTAATTTCCTGCAGCACCAATGTAAGCTTTTCTTTCTTTTTTCTGCAAGCCCTCTGTCTAAACATCCTCCACCCGGAGGTGCCTTGCGAGCTCTAACCGCTTCCAAAAAAAAACAATCTGACTGTACACCTGTGAGATTCCCCATCAGGATCAAGGGGTATTTAAAACGGGCGCTCTGTGGGTTTGTTTGATGCTATAAATGCATGAATGTTTGTAGAGATTACAGAGTGTACAGATGTAGGAAGGGTTATCGAACATAAAAACATGTTATAGGGATTGGCAATTTGAAAGCACAGAGGGAAGAATCTGAAATTTACCTTTTGGCTGTCAGTTTCAAGAAAAATCCTAAAGAGCTGCAAATGCACAGGCACATTGTTGAGTCTTCAATCCGTCTGTTCTGACTGTGGAACTACGTACTGGAATAGGTACCAGGGGCTGATTCTGCACAGGCTGATGAGAGAGTGTTTAGTCTTCATGATCGAACTTTGGAGTTCAGTTTCAATATAGGTGAGATCAGCCGGCCACATTCAGACAAGAGAGGGAATTTGGGGTCATTATGATCTAATTGTGAGACACGTTTTCCTGAATGAGTGTGGGTAAGTATAAATGCCCTAAAGCGCTGTGGTTTGTTTAATTCTGAATGTAGTTTCCTGTTCTGTAGTTATGTCTCGATGTGATTCTGAACGGAAACAATTACAGCAGAAATTACTCGCCACAACAAAAACTCCCAGATGTCATTTCTTGACCAACGGTCAACTCAACAGAGCGTCAGACCATAATAAGTGATCATTTCCTGAAATGTTACGACTGAAAATACAAAGAAATAATAGTATCGGATGCTAAGCATGAAAGGCACAACATTGACCATAATCTGTGTAGATGGATAATTCACTTCCCTTTTCATAGTGTCGGATAGATTTATCGGCCTCATGTACATGATTGTCATGCCCCTTTCTGTTGGAGGCAACCAAACAGCTAAGTCATTTGATAAATTGTCCAAGTATCATTTTCGTCAGGTTTCATGGAGGATTTCTCTCCACAATCCTCGTGTATGCAAAATATTTATCTGGCTGGTTCAGTTCCGTTTTTTTCCTTTAAACACAAACTGTAACTATCCTTGTCTTTATAATCTCTTAGAGCCACTAGAACAATATATGTCCCTGGAATATACCAGCCTTCGCACACCTTCCTATATCTGTAACGTCTTTTGTGCCCTACAGTCATCCTGGTCTCCAGCTGTCATCCATGAATTCCTTTCTAACTTTTCAAAAAGGCAAACGAGATGATAACTTTAAATATTACGAACCAGTTTAGATGTAGCTGTTATTCTGGAGATGTCCATGTAGTGTTACTGATACTGAGGACTGGGGAATGAAGAGTTTTCACCATTTATACATGAAAGATAAATAGGCCAACACGCTAAAGTAACATTGTGTATAAAAGTATGGGATAAGTGATATTGCGTTACGAATAACTTTACACATGGCTTCTCTATGCCCTCTCCGCTCACCACTGCATATTGATGGCATCAGGTATTGGTAAACTTTGAAAACTTCATAAAATAACACCACGTAAATGAGATCACTCTGCACCTTGTCTGCGTTAGTAAAAAAAACGCTAGTTTTTTTTTTGCAAAGGCGTTGTTCTGAAATCCCGGAGATGATCGGAATTCAGATACAGACCTCGGCACTATTTCTAAAATCAAAACTTTGAGAGATTCTGCCTCTACTCCGCTTCCTTGTGTGACTTCCAAATCCCTACCATACCCTGGATGAAATAACATCTTTCCTCAAATGTTCTCTCGTATTTCAACCAATTACATTAAATATCAACTGCTGGTAATTGCTCTCTACAAAGGACCAAGATGTTCTATTACTCTCTACCCAGGTCACTGACAATATGTGCACCTGAATCAAGTCAACTCTCAGCACTCTCCGTTCCAACCTTTCCTCAGAAATGAACTTTCACATTCACAGTGCAACGACCCTCGTCTGCACACTATGCAGTCCAATTCCATCTTTCTATATGATGGGGTCGACAGAACTGCACACAGTAGACAAGCTGTTACTGAACTCATTATTTATCCGTCCCAGCATACGTTCTGGCTCTCATAAAGTCATTGAGTCATGGAGATGATCAGCACGAAAGGGGACTCTTTCGTCGAACTCCTCCACGCCCACCACTTGCCTCAGCCTAATCTTGTCCCGCATATCAGCATTGGATCAATAACTCTCCAAAACTTTCCTATTCACATTGCGATCTAGATGCTGAAATTGTGTTATTGTCCCAGTCTACACCATTTACCCTGGCAGTTTTTTCCATCCAAGCAGCACATCTGTGTGAAAAAAGATGCCCTTTGTCTCTTTACCCTATCTATGCCCATCATGATTTTATAAACCTCTATAAGGTCACCCCTCAGTCTCCAACGATCCACGGAACACATTCGCAGCCTATTCAACCTTCCTTGAGGCTCGAATAGTCCAACTCTCTAAACTGTCTTGTATTTCTTTTCTGAACCCTTTCAATTTTCACAACATCATTTTGTTAGGAAGCAGACCAGAATCGCACGTTTGGCTGATCGAGGAAATAATAACATTTGCTGCCTTAACGGGATTATTGATGCCCCCAACTACTTTCAGGGATCTGCTGACACTGAAAGTACTCTCATTTATTGGACATTCCTCTTTATTGCTGATGTCGTGAAATGTCTTATCTTCCACCTCTCTGGGCTGTTGCTTCCTTGACCTCGACCCGTTAATTTCTCTTTTTCGACAGGCTGCCATGTGATCTTTTGTCAAATCCAAGTACGACACATCGAGTGATGTGTCTGCTGCGAACTGAAAGAATCAGATTAATTACGTACAATCTTCCTTGAACACATCCAGTTCGACTATTCTGGAGTCCCTGGAACTTCCTCAGTGACAGTTTTTCTTGCGCCTCAGCGTTACAGCCTCGACAAATTCAGTCAGTCTCATGCTCGACATTAAATAGCGTCACGGTGTTAACCATTCCTCAGTCCTCATGTACCATTCCTGTATCCAGTAAGGATTGGATAATGATGGCCAGTATCAGGCGGAGCAAATTTCTCCGGGATCTTTTAACAGCCTGGAACGTTGTGTTAGCACCTATTAAAGATGTGAGTCTCCTTTGTAACTCCCAATATTTCACATCTCCCTATTTTGTTACAGACAGACGCCTAAATCATCTTACGATTTGATCAATTCTCATTTTAATCGAGTTTCTCTCCACAATTATAATTGCATTTTGTCATGACACCAACAGCAATCTACCACATTGCCTATCTTCTCTGCCCGCATGGTCTTCCTCTCATCTGACAAGAGCACAATGATTGTTCTCTTTTTCATGACAATTGCCAGTGCCTAGCTCATCGAAAATGAATTGATTTCCCTGTAATAGGTAGTACCGTTAAAACGTCATTGCACTCTTGGATTGTCAATCTGAAATTACCCTGGACATGGACAAATCCCTACCATTGGCCTCCCAATTTGAGGTTCTGGTGGATGGCCCGGTGCAGACGAGGAACTTTGTCTTCGTCAGGATTGACAGTGGAGGGCATGATATCAAACCCTATCAGTTTTGTCTGTGATTGAATGCTGGGTCAGAGACGTGGCGGCGTCGTGAGTGAATGCCAAGCAGTGCCGGATGGCAGTCAGTGACCTTCTCCATTCCACCAGGGTAAGTGCCACCATCTGCAATTTGTGACCTCGCCTTCAATCTATCTCCCAACCTGAACCCACTTGTCACTAAGGCTCATGTTTTTCCACTTGCATCTGAATGCAGCAGCTATCTCGGGCTCCCTCTAACCTCTTCTCTTCCCTCTCCCCAACTCCTACTGGTGAGTGTGCTGCCTATTCCCTCACTTAGGACACTTCGCCACCTTTCCTTCCACTGTACCAGCACTAACTGCTGTATCAACAACTTCCATCTCCCTAATACTCCTGGTAATTCTCATATTACCGAAGGAACCACACAACATTTAGCTCTTCACCCCCGAACAGGGGTAGGATCTTGACACAAGCAACTACGAAACGCCGTCTGACTGTTTCCAATCTCACAGACTGGTATCTCTGACGACCGCTCACTCACTGGGTACCTTGATAGAATGAGGAGAATGATATCAAGTATCCTGGGTTTTTTTCTGTCTGTGCTAAACAACAAGAAAATATGGCAGTAATGTGCACCTGGTTGGCTCGCTGAGGGAAAACACAGATAAAAGCAGGATTAAGAAAACAAGAATTCTGTCAGCATTCAGATCAGCTCAAAGTGAGTATGTGTGAACACACAGGGAGCAGCCAGAGGTGCTGTCCACGTGCTTGGTGTGTGTCCCACAGCACAGTGTCCTTGCAGTAGCTTTGCAGTGAGAGTTGTCAGTGCATCCCTGATGTACAGAAGCATGCGCTCAATGATTTGGATATGTGCTGCGATGTCATGGTGAGATTGTTATGTGACATATACTAGCTTTGTTGGGTGTGGAGTGCATGCAGCTTCTGTCTTTGTGGTGTTCCCAGAGACGTTTGTTTCCAGCATAGAAGTCTGCAGGGGTGAGCAAGGAGATAAAGTCACCAGTTATCAGCTCTGACTTTCATGTCAAATTGTCCACAGTGAGTACACCCCACAGTGGGAAGGAGGATACAAAACGACAAAAGGATGAGGAGAGATCTAAAGCAATGTGGCTGTCGACCACTTGTAATCAATCAGTCAACAATTGGTCTTCATCATGCTGATATCCTGCCTAAAGAACAGTACAGCACAGGAACAAGCCTTTCAGCCCAGCAAGCCACTGACACATGTTGGCTTTCGAAAGGTATAAAATTTAGGTTATCATTTTATTCCCTTCCTACTCATATATCTGTAAAGGTATTTCTGAAAGGTTGTTTTTGTTTCATCTTCTATGATCGCATTCCTGGCACTTTCATGTTCTGGAACAGAACAGAAAATCGTGCTTCTCATATTCCCTTCAGACTTTCCTCCTTTTACATCAAACCTATGACACCGAGAAATTAATGTATCCACCATGGGAGAAATTCTCCAACTATCCATGCCTTTAATAATTTTGTTAATTCTGTCAAATAGCTCATTAGCCACTGATATCCAATTGAAAACAAATCAAGTTTGTCCAATTACTCCTCAGGACTAATATCCTATAAACCAGACAAAATCGTCGTATAAGTATTACAAACCCTCTCCAACACGTCTACAACGTTTTGCTGATCTGGCAACCAGTACAGAACACAATATTCCAAATCTGCTCAAAACAAAGTTCTATCCAACTGCACTGTGACATGCTAAACTGTATATTCTAGCTCTCATTGATGTACGCAAGCATGTGATAGGCATTCTTGACCACACTGTTTATCTGTTGCTATTTTCAGGGAACTGAGGACCTGTATGCTTCGATCCCTTCGGATGTTGAAGCAACGTAGAGTTCGTCCATTTACTGAATACTTCTCTCTGCAGCAGGCCATTTAAATTGCGTCAACTTGCAATTGCCCAGATTAAATTAAATATACTTTTTCTCCACCAATGTCTAGAGCCATCATATAACCTGCTGCTTTCTCTGCCAATCAATCTCACCATCATGAACTTGCCCAATCTATTCACAGATTTCCAGTCACAAAAACACCCTTCCACCACTCCTCTTTCTTCTATGACCAACAGATTTGTATCCATCTTACCAACTGACCACTGATGCCATTTGACTTCAAGTTCTGAATGACCCTGCTGTAAGGAACCATATCAAATTTCTGTATGACCACCAAGATGCCCCATGCCATTATCAATCACATTTGCCACTTTTGCAAAATATTCAATCATGTTTGTGAGACAAAATGTTCCCCACACAAAACCGTGTTGCATTTCGTTAACAAGTCCATATTTTTCATTATGTGAGTCATTCCCATCTCTCAGAATCGCGATTAATTTCCCTACCACCGTCTTAAGTATCACCGAGCTGAAATATCTTGAATTATCCGTGTTGCACTTTTCAACATAGGAAATAACCATTAGCCAATCTCCAGTTCTCTGGGAGATCTCCTGTGATGGAACAGCATAAAAAGAGTGTACACAAGGGCCCAGCATTTCTCTCCCTCTCTTCACTCAGTAATCTGGGATTGATCCCGACATGTACTGGGGACTTGCCTATCCAATTGCTTTTCAAATCAGACAGCAAGTCCACCACTTCTAAAAATTGAAATGCTATAGAATATCAACACATCCTTCCCTAGACTCACTATTCAGTATATCCATCTCCTTTTTGCATACCGATACAATGTATTCATTAAGGACGTCACCCACTTCCTCCAGCTCCATGCATTAATTCCATCCTTTGTCCTTGAATGGACCTACTCTTTACCTAGCTATCCTTTTAAACTTGATAAAGCAGTTTGGGAATATCTTTTCGCCAAAGACATTTAATGGTGCCTTTTATCTCTCCTAATTCCTTCTTTTAATCTTTCTTTCCCCCCTGATTTTCATGTTTTTCAAGGCCTCCAAATGTCTTGAGTTAAAAACTCCCAGATGTGCCTTTTTCCTTTTTTGACTGAGTTCCTAATACTTCTTCTCGCACCGGTTCCCATATGTTGTTGTCCCATCCTGTCCGGATGACAAGATCTCAAATTTCCGAATGCAGCAGCATCGAAAAGTGTCTGATGGGCTTCTCTGGCATTTATGCCAGATTCATCACTATAGCCTACATTACTGAGGTTCCTTTAAGCTTCAATTCATATGCAGAAACTCTACAATCCTTTTGCATCGAAATGTGATTTCTATCGTTTGCCTTTGACGTTCCTTACTTAACGTATTTTGATTTACTGTAATGAAAAGAAACTGCTAAATATCACTTGATATCTCTGGCCAGCATACTTTCACAAAACAATTGCCTTTGTAATTTATTTTCGGATCTCACCCCTCGTCACACCACTGACTGCCATTAACGTACATTTGGTGCCTGAATGATTGTAGACTTTGAGGAATGTCTGGACGTGGCAACCTGACACTTTTGCCTTGAGGGAACACGCTTTCTCAGAGCCACATTAATCTCCGGTCAGAATATCTGCCACAGCTCTGATTCTGATTTATCTAATTGTTATTGTTTCCTGTTCAGCTGTATGACGTTTGTTCTCAGCTTAATAAAATGAGACTGGCTCATACTGATACTCCAAATCTTCGTCTGGCTTTGTCCCTTCAATATGTAGGTCAGAACAAACTGAAATATGATCTCATTTCCCAAAATTCTGCGCTTTTCTTTTCAGATGGCAGTGACAATGAATGGCTGATACTGTTGAAAGAGTACCATGGTAATCACAGCAGATTCTGAGTGTTGATGCTGGACAGAGGGAGTGATTGTGGATTGGGACCGATCAACTGGGCTGCTTATTCTCAGACTGTGTCAAGCTGTTTGTGTATCACTGGAGCTGCACTCATTCAGGTACGTGGATAGCAGATTCTATCATAATCCTGACTTGAGACTCAGCGATAGTGGACAGGCTTTCCTAAGACAGGAGAAAAGTTACTCGCTGCAAGCTTCCTAACTTCGGATCTGATATTCTAATCGGATCAGCTGTTTGATCTTGGATTAACCTGATAATGTTGATGCTAATCGATTCAGCGAAGTGACTGTGGTTGGATGTCAAATGGCGATGGTGACATGGTTTAGAATACTTATTGTCTAACATTTGTTTTGCTCAAATGTTACTTCCAATTTGCCACCCTAAGCCGGGCTTTTGTCCAAATCTTGTTGCACCTGGAGTGATTTTGTAATCTGAGGATTTAGGAATAGGAACATCATGAGCGAACTTCATCACATCTGATCCTAAGGAAGAGGCAGAATGCAGATGGGTGATTTTCCCTTGGACCTGCTGCCTTTGTCCTTGTAGACGACTGAGGGTTTATACGGTGCTTTCTAATAAGCCTTAGTACAGTTCATCTTGAAGTAAGTATATAATGCCAGTACTGAGCATCAGTGGTTGAGGGAATGGATGTTTGTGGAAGTGAAAGTAATCGAATGGACAGGTTTTGTCCTGTGTTATTCCTGGGATGTAATCCTCTTCGGCTTCGAGGACAGGCTTTCGGTTATCAGCAGGTGAGTTACACATTGAAGAATTCCGAGCCTCTGACACGCTCTGAAAGCAATGTCAGTGATGTCACCCAGGATGCTAATTAGCACCAATTTGAATATCAAGGAAGGACAGTTTGATTCGTTATTTATGAATTTGTCACGCAATTGTTTAGTGTGAATACTATTTGTCATCTATGAGATTAAAGCTGGATATTTTCCAAGTCTTGTGACACACAGACAATTTCGGTATCTGTGGAATGGTGTAATCAATGAACTTTCCCACTTTGGATGGAGAGAGGATCATTGCAGCAGCTGGAAATGTTTGAGACTCGAACATCCTCTTTCCTGAGGAATGGCTGCAGAGCTGTCCTGGAATTTGAATTAGAGACACTGACAATGTTACTTTTTTGCTGGTAATAATTCCAAACAGGAAAGCACTTCACACGTTTCCAACTAAGTATAATTTTACTCAGACTTATATTGTCACATACTGGTATATGATGTCACGATGTTACGGGTAGCGTTCACTGACCCTTTGGAATTTCATCCTTTTGAGTTAATCTTTCAATAGTGTCAGGGTTTGAGTGAGCCTAACGGAGCACTAACGGAATGCCACTGAGCACGTTATTGCTGATTGATCACATTATTGCTGGCACCTTTCTTCACATTTACATGGAAGACCGTACACCGAAGGCTCAATGACTGGCTGCAATGCAAGTGCTCTGCTTTATGTTTACAGGACAAAGTTAGGCCATTTATCACATTGTTGGAGATGCCAGTTTTCTGCCTGGAATGGAACATCCTGGTTGGAGATTTGTGAATCTCTGGAGTTAAATCACGGCTTTCAGTGTCTCCAGTCATTTTTTTTTTTGACACTGTGTCGAGTGAATCTCATTGTCTGAAAATTGGGGTTTTTGCTGCTGGGGTCGAGAGGAGAAGTCCAGAATGAAACAGCTGCTCAGCCCTTCTGGCTGAAGATTGTGACAAATGCAGCAGTTTTGTTTTTTTTTCACATAATGTGCTGCGCTCTCGAATAACTGGGGATTTCATTGTTGGAGAGGAGCCTCTACCTCCAACAATCTCTTTCATTGTCCACTATCATTTATGTCTCTATGCAGCAGAATCACAGAGTTCGATCTCAAACATTGTTTGAACTATCACTGAGCCCTGTTAATCACTTATTGCTGATGCTGTTTCGCATGCAATTCGTTTTGTTTTAAAGCTGAAGACAATAAAAGCTCCTCCAATTTGTCCACTCACGTCAAGATCTGGATGGTGCGATTCCCACCATGTACTTCTGCACCCTTCATTGATTCAGAGTGGATCCCTAGTTTGATGGCTACTGTGGAGTGGGAGGTATGCCGGGCCGATAGCTTGCAGAGTGTCTGAGTTGTTCTGAGTGTGATTCTGCAGCGGACGATGTTCCTCTGCATCATATGATCGCCTCTTCGTTAGTTCCTCGATCTGCTTACAGTCTGTCCCATTCAGCTCACGGGTTTCTCCATAAGATGGTGATGGGTCTTGGACCTTCCTCCCCATAAGGACTGTGCAGTGACCACACTTACCAATATATTAAATTGAAAGGTGTAGCTGCAGCTGGCGGATTGCTGACGATGTGGTCAATTGTATATATCCATTCTATTTATTCCCTGATACCCTGATGCAGAGCTGACTTGCAGCCACCGGATCCAGCATCAACGCTGAGCACTATAGTGACTATATACTATTAGATAGTAGTTGCCTCCCTCTGCTTAGCTTTGCCATGTTAGCGGGACAAAACCTACCAGCATGGATTGTGATGTCGACAGGACAAATACATGTTCACAGAAGTCTGATTTACAGCCACTGTCTGACTGCTGCTTGATTTATCTGTGGGAAATATATGCCACGTCACTTAAATTTTGTACAATGAAGAGTTAATACCACTTTACTTCTTACATATTTAAAAAAAAGCCAAACAACATTGTTGTTCAATTGAAATCAATTCAAATGAACAATAATTCAATTACCAGAGTACACAACTAACTCTTGCATAATCCAGTGACTGCAGTAAATAGCTGATTCATATTCAGATGATCTTTCAGTCAGCAAAGCCGTTGAAAACGACTTTGAGAAAAAAAAAATGAGTTCAGACTCAGTGCTACTTGGCGTCATCACTTCCTCCAAAATACTGGTCAGCCCCAAAATCTGTCACAGACCTTCCAAACGGGAACTGACCAGTTATTCACACAATCCTTCAAAACAGACCAGTTACAGATATACCTGAACAACTGGGAATGTATGGGGCACACTGGTCAATGCCCGAGCACAGAGCTCCGTGTTGATCCAAACGCAGTTCAACATGTGGCAAAATCACCGAACAATAGGAACGTCACCCAAGTTTCTCTCTTCTGGTGTGTCACCTAAACTTTGTAATTCTGTACCTTGTACCGGATTCCGAATTACGGTGATTTAAAGGTGATGGACTCCTGCAACACACGGCACCTTACATCGAAACACTCATCTCCCATATCCCATGCATGTCAGCTCCACAACGTCAGTATTAAACAAAAATGTGCAGCCACATTGATTGCCAGCACGATCCCAGCCCAACGTCCTTGTGTGTAAATCCAGCTGGAAATTTCGATGGTAACGTTTTCAGCATTGATCGAACCAGGAGCAGCAAAATCTCTTTACTGAAGGTCCGACATCCTTTGATAATACCCACATTTCGATTGTCCAATAAGCATAAAATCCACCCATTTATTCAGTTCACATTTCCAAAAACAATACGATGAAAATAGTGCTCACATCACAGTAAGGTGAATAGAAATGATAAATCTCCTTACCCCATCCAAGGACAAGTTATTATTAAGTGCAAGGTCTTTGAAAATATACAATTCATTTCACATGTAGTAATGTTGTGTGCTAATAATCGATTCTTCTGCTCGTCAGATTCTGCCTGAGCGGCTCTGCTTTTTCAGCACCACCAGTTTTAACTCTGATATCCAGGACTTGCAATCCTCACTTTCTCCCTGCTAATATTCACACCTAATAATTTTCATGACAACAATATTGCTGTGTGTGTAAACATGTTACATTCAGTTATGAGTACAATTTCAATTGCTTTTGTCTATCTCCAGCTCAGTAAAGTGGTAATGTGAATGTCAGCGTCGGTGTGATGCTAGATATGTAGATCGTGACTCTGAAAGATTGTTTCCAACAATATATTCCATCAGCTGTTCACAACAAACAAGCTACGGACTAGACCCAGCCTGCTTGCACTCACAAAACCCAAAATTCATCGTTCTGTATTGGGCATGACCAGACGTCATTTTTCATTCTAATTTATTTACAGAATCTGATTGACCCAGTTCATATTCTTTATAACTTGTTGCCCTTGAGAAGGTTTTCTTGAGCTGCTTTATTTAACTAATCCAGTCCATGTGCTCCTCGTGGACGTAAAATGCCATTACGGAGGGAACTTGAAAAATTGTCATTGTAGGAATATCAGTATATTTCCAAATCAGGAAGGCAGGTGGCTTGGAACGGAATGTCAACATTGTAATATTCCCATGTGTTTCTGGCACTTGTTCTTCTTAAAGTCCAAGTTTTAGTAGTCCTTCGTAATGAGCCTTGGTAAAGTTGACACAGCTGATTGTCAGTGGATTATTTTTTCTTGTTGTATACCTGTTCAAAATGCATTTTAGAGATGGTGGCCTTTCAGTATTCATGAGGTTAGTTATTTTTGCAGGATTCCCAGCTCGTGAAATTCTTTTTGTCGCCAATGAATTTGTATGGGTTGAAAGATATGGCGCTCGAAAACCGCCGCATGTCAGGCCGCATCCGAGGCACAGGAAAGTCGACTTTTCAGGCATCAGCCATTCACAGGAATGGGTAATGAATCTGTGTAGGCAGTCCAGTTCTGTTTGATGGCCATCCCTAGGTTATTGGTAGTTTGTGAGTCGGGTGGTGATCATGGTATTGAATGTTGTAGACTTTGGTCCGACTATATTTTGTTAGAGGTGATCCTTGTATTTGCGTCATGAAAGTGTAACTTCTAAATTTGAAGCACACGAATGCATAGTGTGCATATCTCAGAAATCACGAATGGTGTTGAACATTGTCCCATCATTGGCAAAGTTCAGCAATTGTGACTTTACAGTGTAGAGACCAGGTATATCTTCAACAAGTGCCGAGGATTACCTGATTTCCATTTGCTCTAGTTTTGCTATTAATCATTGATACAGTACTTGGTCAAATGCAGTCATGATGTTGTTAAGTACAGTCACTCTCGATCACCACTCGTGTTCAGTTGTGTGTTTTCTTGTTGTCCATCATTAAACCAAAGAGGCTCTGTCAGAGCCCAAACTGATCTTCCGTGAGCAGGTTGGTCCTGAGGAAATGCTGCTTGATCCCGCTGCAGATGTCATTGTTCATCACTTTATTAATGATAGGAATGAGACCAATGTGGCAGTAATTGACTATCTGATGTTTTGTCTGTGTGTGTACAGGACACACCCGGACAGTTTCCCACATTGTCAAGTAGATATTGGTGTTGTAGCCCAGTAGAAACAGCTTGAATGGAATGTTATCAAAGCCAACAGCCTCGCATTATCCTCACGCTTGTGGATATCATATAGCATGAAGCAAAATAGCTGACTGACATATTGAGGAGACTAAAACAGAACATTGCATTGACACTTCTGTCTGAACATTGTTGTGAATGTTTCAGCCATATATTTTCCATTGTTTTCCTGGCCTCTTCTACCATTGAGGAATGTGATATGTGAGGTCCATCCTCCTCCAGTGAGTTGTTTGATTATCTACTACAACTAACTCAGACTGTATGTGACAAGGTTTCAGAAATACGGTCGCATTCATTGGTTAGCTGTATCAATTACGTGCAGCTTATGGTATTCGGTGAATAAGTGATCCTGTTTGATAACTTCACCTCATTTTGAGGTGTACCTGGTTCTGCTCTTAACAGGCCTTCCTGTATTCCACATTGTTTACCTTGGCTTGATGGTCAGGGTAAGGTGGAGCCTCAGGCAGACGGTGGTAATGACAATGCTGTTGGAGTACAATTTTGCTGCTGTTGGAAATGACTCAGCTCTACTGTCCAGTGCAGAGTTACTAGATCTATTCGACTTCTGTCCCATTCAACACAGTGATCGCCTCTCTCTCTCTCTCTCTCTCTCTCTCTCTCTCTCTCTCTCTCTCTCACACACACACACACACACACACACACACACACACACACACACACACACACACACACACATATTCACAGAAACACACACAGGGTACTGAAAAGGGAAAGTGGACCTATGTCTCGAAAACTACTGTATGCGTTATTCACTGTTGACAATATAGTCACAGATCAATGTATCTGCAGCCGGTAGATGGGTGAGGATGAGATCAAGAATGTTTCTCTTTTAGTTATTCCCTCCTCACCTGGTGCAGATCCAGTGTTGTAGCTATGTCCCTTTGTACCCGACCATCTCGATCGGTAATGCTGCTGCTGACCCCTTTTTACTGGTCGTTCTGAATTGATGCACCCAATTGAAATTCTCCAGTTTTGCCTCTCATTACTTCTCCAAGCTTTGTTCAATGCGGAGGGTCAGTGATCTATCAGCTGTGGGATGGGAGTCAGCAGGATGGGTCCGTGTCAATATTTCATCTGACATCATGAGGCTGAGTAAGAGGAGATCGCAGGATGTTTCCGTGTCAGTGTTTGATCTGATGTCATGAGGTTGAGGGAAGGGAGTCTGCACGAGGTTTGTATGTTAGTGATTCATGTGACAACATGAGGAAGAGGGAGGGGAAAAGCAGGAGGCCGCTGTATCAGTATATGATCTGTCGCCATGAATCTGAGGTTGGACACAGCAAACAGTTTCCTTTTCAGTGTTTGGTCTGACACTACGAGTGTTCATTGTGTCACATTGTTGCTTGTGTAGGCTGTATAACTGTCAACACTGACCATAGTTCCTAGATGTTAGGGAGGAGCAGTGTGTAAGGCCCACGGAGCTTTTTAAAAAAAAATGTTACTGTCAATCGAAGGGCATCTGCTGTGCTGTATGACACTGACACTATGGTTCTTGCGATTGAACACGACACGGTGTCACATTTTCTGTTCCTGCCAATGCAGGACTGCAGAAAAAATGTGCAAGTCCCGATTCCAGAGAAGTAGACATTACTTTCTTCACGACGTCACCATACAATTCTGTTTTGAAGCTGTCCACCTGCCCATCTGTATCTTTCCCTGCCATTATCTCAAGCCACTACATCCATCTTTATCTCAATGATACTCCACGTCTCCAAAAACTTCATCAACATACAGACGAATGTAATTTGCTCCAGTATCTACATTCACCTTTCTCTGAAACCTCCTCCAGCTTCTACACTTCTCCTGATTTTGCAGCATCCTCCAGCCTCTACAACCTGCTCTATCTCCATAACATTCTCCAGCCGCTACACTCCTCTCCATCTCAAACCTCCTTCAGCTGCTCTACCCCTTCTGTCTCTGTAAACACCTCCAGCTAAGTACCCCTTCCTATCTCTGTAGGCTCCTCCAGCTGCTACACTGTTCCCTATATTTTTATCCTGCACCAGATACTGCAACTCTCGCTATCTCTGTCGTCTCCTCCATCGACTACACCCCTCCCTATCTCTGTAACCTGCACCAATTCTTACACAGAACCCAATTCTTTTAACCTCCTCCGCGACTACTCCCCTCCCTATCGCTGTAATTTCGTCCACAGACTTTAACGCCACCGACCTCTGTAACCTCTCAAGCTACTACACACTATCTCTGCAAACTTCAGCAGCTATTAATAAAGCCAAAACACAAAGGGATCTGGGAGTGCTAGTCGAGGATTCTCTAAAGGTAAACATGCAGGTTGAGTCTGTGATTAAGAAAGCGAATGCAATGTTGTCTCTTATCTCAAGAGGGTTGGAATATAAAAGCAGAGATGTACTACTAAGATTTTATAAAGCTCTGGTTAGGCCCCATTTGGAGTACTGTGTCCAGTTTTGGTCCCCACACCTCAGGAAGGACATACTGGCACTGGAACGTGTCCAGCGGAGAATCACACGGATGATCTCTGGAATGTCAGGTCTAGCATATGAGGAACGGCTGAGGATACTGGGATTGTATTCGTTGGAGTTTAGAAGATTAAGGGGAGACTTAATAGAGACGTACAAAATAATACATGGCTTGGAAAAGGTGGATGCTAGGAAATTGTTTCTGTTAGGCGAGGAGACTAGGACCCGTGGACACAGCCTTAGAATTAGAGAGTGTCATTTCAGAACAGAAATGCGGAGACATTTCTTCAGCCAGAGAGTGGTGGGCCTGTGGAATTCATTGCCACGGAGTGCAGTGGAAGCCGGGACGCTAAATGTCTTCAAGGCCGAGATTGATAGATTCTTGTTGTCTAGAGGAATTAAGGGCTACGGGGAGAACGCTGGTAAGTGGAGTTGAAATGCGCATCAGCCATGATTGAATGGCGGAGTGGACTCGATGGGCCGAATGGCCTTACTTCCACTCCTATGTCTTATTGTCTTATTGTCTTATATTCCAGCCTTCTTCTCCGCTGTGAACTTTCCCGAAACCAACACTCATCTGAGTCTCTGTAATATCTTGCGGACAATACTTCCTTCCAGATGTGTCTCCTCCTCCATCACCGACACACTTTCATATCTCAGTAGCCACCTGCAAACACTGCTCCCTTCCTCGTCTCTGCAATACCCTCCAGCATTTTCAATCTATACTATTCCTGAAACGCTTCCTGCTCCGACAGCCTTCACTAACTTCGTAGCATCCTCCATCCCAGGCACACTTCCCTATTTCTGTGACACTCTGAAGCCCTATCCTACTCCTTAACACTGTAACCTCCATCACCGACTACAGCTCTTCCTTTCACTGTAACAACCAACAGCATATAGATCCCACACGCTCTCTGTGACCTTCAGCTCCTACACTACTACCGATCTCCATTACCTCTACGATGCCATATATAACTTCTGATCTATGTATTCTTCTGCAGCCCCCGGCAAACACTGGCCTCTGTGCAATCTCATCAAACTGGTACATGACTCTCTATTCATATAAGCTCCTGCAGCCTCCACACAAGTCTCAATTTCTACAATTCTTCCTGTTTCTGTAACCTCGTCCAAAACTGGCATCCCTCTCTATCTCTGGAACTTGCTGGTGACCCGAAAACATTCCTTTTCACTGGAACGTCTACCTGCTATTGTATTCCTCCCTACCGCTAGCACCTCGCGCGGAATGTATCACTCGATAACTCTGTAATCTCCTCCAGCTCCTACGTTCCTCCTTATCTCTGTATGGAGGAAACACCCTCCCATTCTGTGTACACTTCTCTGGAGGTATTATCCTATCACTGAAGCATCCTCTAGCCCCTTTACTCCTCTTTATCTTTGCAACCCTCATCAATAATGAGAGCCATTCCTATTTAATAACCTGCACCAGCAATTACATATTTCCCTATCTCACACAAAACACAAGCACCAACTCCCTTCCTTATCTTTGTAACTTCCACCAGCTGCTTAGCAGACTCCTCCTTATCACTGTAATCCCCTCTCGCACATACGACCCTCCTACCACTGTAGATTTATCCAGCATCTTCACATAACCATTTTGTTTTATCCTCTGCCAGCGCTTTAATTCCTCCATGTCTCTGTAAGCAGATCTAATACCTACACCCCTCCCTATCGTTATAAATCTCTCAAGCTACTACATCCCTCCTGATCTCGGTAAATATTTCCACTCCTAACTCTGTAATGTCTACCACCTCTACACCGTCCAATATTTTGTTCTGCAATCGCGAGACAACTTCCTATTTATTTATACTTCTTCAGTTTTGACACTGCTCACGACATCAATCATCACCTCCAGCGTATTTCCATCCCTATCACAGTTGCCTCCTCAGCATCTGTATGACTCCTATTCATGTATTCTCCTCCAGCACCGGCAATATTCGATATCCTTGTATTCTCTACCAGCACCTGCACTGTTCCCTATTGCTGAGACCCCCTCCAGCATGTATATGCCACTACCCCAAAAAATTTAGTTGGTGACTCAGCAGACTCTACTTCACCAGCGAGAGTGGGGCAGCGTGAGCCGCGGGGCAGCCCCAAGATAAATTAGAATATAATATACTGACCTGGTGAGTCCGCAGGGCGAACGATGAACAGGAACGGACACTTTCACATGGACTGCTGGGAAAATTAACTCGGATATTAGTAAAGATGAAAAATCCAAAACATGACACGTGTAATGTCTCCCTCCCATCCTTTTCCTACTCGAACCCGAGAAAAAGTATGGTGGTTCATAAGGTACGGATTTTCCAAAGTTTATTTTGGCAATATAGGGCAGAGTGGATGGACATTCGTGCGGTTGCATGCTGCTCTTGCAGGATGTGAATAGTAATGTTCACCACCAGTGTCCCTGTGGACTTCACCTTGGAGAAGTGCACTCAACTCCAGCTGTTCACAGACTGCGTTAGGGAACTGCAACTGGATGAAGATCACATCATTCGGGACGCTGAGGTGTTGATAGACAGTGGCTATCGGGTGACAATCACTCTCACATAACAGGATAAAAGCAAGTGGGTGACCATCATGGGAGGGAAAGGGTAAAGACAGACAGTGCAGGGATCATCCTGAACGTTCCGTTCATAATAAGTATACATTGGGTACTGTTAGGCTGGATAAACGACTGGGGAAAGTCATAGTGGCCGGGTCTTTGACAGTGGGCCTAGCTCTGTACATCAAAAGAGAATGGGGCATAATAGAAGAACGATAGTGGTAGGGCTTTCAATGGTTGTAGGACCAGACAGGAGCGAGACACTCGGATGGTATGTTTCCTCCCGGGCGCCAGGGTCAGGGATGACTCAGATCAATTCTTCACGGGAGGATGGGGGGCAGCCAGAGTTCCGAGCACACCTTGGTAATGACATCAGTAATAACATGATCCACTTCTGCTGGCAGCACATTATACATGTGTAACACCATCTGTGAATAAAGAGGAAATGACCCTCTGGTTCCCTTTTAGTCTGTCACCTCTAATCTGAAACAAATGCCGTCGAGTCCTCGCTTTCCAAACCGTGGGAAAAGGACTGAGTGGTTTCACCCTATTCTTGCCTCCCTGATCTTGTACATTTCTATAAGACTCTCCCCCACTCCCAACCAGTCTCCTAAATTTTAAAGAAGCATATGCTCTCGCTTGTCCAACCTCTCCCTATAACTCAGACATTTCAGTGCAGGCAACATTCTTGTAAATTTCATCGTTCCTAGTGAATATATGGGAATCAGTTTCGCTCAGTTGGTTGGATCATTGATTTACAGAATATTGTGATTCCAACAGTGTGAGTTCTAATTCCCATCACCTAGTTGAGGTTAACATGAAGGACTTTCCTTCTCGTCTTCCCCCCTCACCTGGCGTCTGGTGGCCCTGAGGTTAAATCGCAAAAGAATGTCGCTTCTCTCGAATGAATGTAACCCCTGTGGTCTGGTACGATTATGGCGACATAACAATAGCAAGGTGATCAGAACTTATCACAAAAGACCAAGTACAGCCTTAAAAAACGTCCTGTAAAACTGCAAGTTAACTTCTGAACTTCTCCACTCGGTGCTGTGACTGATGAAGGCCAGTGTGCCAACAGCATCGTCCACAACACTGTTTAACTGTAAACTTTAACAGAGAACTGTGCACATGAAATCCAAGGTCCTTGTTCTGCAACACTCCTTACGACTCCTGCCATTCTCCAGGAAAGTCCCACCTCGTTTTGACTTATTAAAATGCAACACCTCGCACCTATCTGTATGAAACACCATTTGACATTTTTCTGCCCATTTGCCCTTATGAGCAAGGTCCAGCTACAATTTCAAATGACCTTCCTCAATCTCCACAATACTGCCTGTATTTGTGCCATCGGCAAAATTACGAATCATGCTTTGTACATTGTACATCAGTGATATAGACAACAATCTATAATGGCCCAGCACTGATCCCTGATGCATTCCATTCGTCACAAGCCTTCAGGCCGACAAGCATCCTTCCACCTTTGAACTCTGCTTCTGCTTCCTATATTAATCCAATTATGTAAGTGATTTGAAAACTCACCCATCTTCCATGTGATCTAAGCTTAAGGAGCAGCCTACCATTTGTAATCCTCTCAAATGTCTTACTGCAATCCATAGAGATTATGTCTACCACCCTAGGAGAAAATGAGGACTGCAGATGCTAGAGATCAGAGCCCAAACTGTTGGCGCTGGAAAAGCACAGCCCGTCAGGCAAGACTGTCCTACTGAAGGGCTTAGGCCAGAAAAATCGATTCTCCTGCTCCTCGGATTTTGCCGGACCTGCTGTGATTTTCCACCTCCACACTTTTTGACAACTACCGCACTGTCCTCGTGAACTTTCCTGGTCATTTTATCAAAGAACTTTAACATATTTGTCTGGCATAATCTCCTACTTACAAAACTGCTAACTGCTCCTAATGAAACCCCTTGTTTACAATTCATGTATATCGTCTCCCTCAGAATGTTCTCAAGTAACTAAAATACCACAGATGTTAAGCGTACTGGTCTATAGTTCCAACATTTTCCTTTGCAATACCCTTTGAATAAAGACACAACATTTGCTACTATCCATTTTCTGGGACCTCACCGTGTCTAACGATGATGCAAAAACATCAGCCAGCGCCGCAACAACTTATTGTGTGGTCTCTTGCAGTGTTCATGGACATATCTGGTCAGTACCAGGAGACTTATTCACCTTCATACATTCCAATAACTCCAACACCTCCTCACTGTTATAAGGCCCGTCCCCAAGATCTTACCACTAACTTCCCCAACACCACAATTCTTCATGCCTTTCTCCTCGGTAGAAACAGAGGAGAAGTATTCATTGAGGATCTCGCCTATCTCCTGCGGTTCCAAACATACATGTCCACTTTATTCCTTGAGGGGTCCTATTGTGACTCTCATTATGCTTTTTTCCTTTAATATCCAGAAGAACCTGTTTGGTATAACCCTATTCTTTTTCAGCCAAGTCTATCTCGTGTCTTCTTTATAGCCTCCCGATGTCCTTAAGTAAACTACTGTACCTCCTATACGCATCTAGGTTTTCCGTTGATTCCAGCTACCTGTAACTGAGCCGTACCTCCTCATTTTTTCTTGTCAAAGCCTTAATGTCGCTTGTCATTCCGGGTTAACTATCCCTGCCAACCTTGCCCTTCGTCTTCATCGGAACTTATAGACCGTGAACTCTTGCTGTCTTACTTTTACACGCCTCCCACTTGCCAGAGTTACCTTTGCCTGACGATATACTACCTTAATCACCCCGTGCAAGCCCCTGTCTCATTCCATCATAATTCAACTTGCCCCAATTTAGACCTTAAACCTTTGGACCAGTTTTGTCCCTCTCCATAAGTATTTTGAACTTACTAAAACTTTGGTCACTGGTTAACAAGAGGATGTCGAGCTTTACCCTTTCCTGAGTAGGAAGATCTACCTACTGCTTGTGGATAACTTCCTGAACACACTTAACAAATTCGACCCTTAACATTGTGACAGTTGCAGGTTACGTAAGCAAAAAGAAAATCCCCTATCGTCACGACCCTATTGTTCCTGCACGTCTCTCCAGTTCCCCTGTATATTGGTTCATCTAATTGCCGTTGACTATTTAGGGACTATTACTACAACCTAAATAACATCAGCAGCCCCTTCGTATATCTTCCCTCCAGCCATAAAGCTTCATTAGATGATCCTTCAGTTATTTTTATCTCTGATCTCTCCTGTGTTGCTTGCCATAATCAAAGAATGCAGCTCCCCATCTCCTCCTTCCACCACCTCTTTCCTGCCTAAAGTAACTTTAACCTGGCATATTAAACTGCCTTCGTTGAACTATGTTTCTGTCATGACGAAATTATCTCACTCCGATGTACCTATCCATCGTCTGAGTTCATCAGCTTTACGTGTCAGGCCTCTTGCTTTGAAAATAATGCAAATTAATCCAACAGGTATTACATGCTCCCTGTTGTGTTCTTACCTGGACTGCCTCTCCAATTTAATATTTCTGATTACTGTATCTCATTGCTGCCTCAAACTTGTCTCTCTGCTGTTGAGGATCCCACACCCCCTCCTCATCCCAGTCAATTTTGGTTAAACCTTCC